>NC_135750.1:22082500-22707500 GCF_041903045.1 Epinephelus lanceolatus
TCAGCAATGTATTGATAGGCTAGATTAACTGTGAACGTGAAATATCCTGTAACCAGTTCAAAATCTGGTTAGTAGTTCACTGAAGATGTTTGATAACATATAGTAGTTCATAGTTGCCAGATTATTTATATCCCTACTGTGCAGTATATGAACATTGTGGATAAGTTAACACATCCATGTTTGTGTGCTTGTGAAATATTGTGGAAATGAGTTTGGTTTGCTTCTGCTTATTAGATTGGTTATTTTATTCCTCTGGAAGAAAAAGGCATGTGCTTTGTGTCAGTTCCTTACTGCAACGCTAAGTGAAACAGAGAGTAAAACCCTCAGGGACAAAACACTTACCACTTGTTATTCAGGTACTCCACTTTACTCCTTATGCCTTGTATGCAGGGATGTGAAGTTAATGAACTTAGCAAAAAAATTGGTCAGGTTCCAGTTCCAGCAAATGTTATATTTTTTAATCTCTAAAATTTATTTTTTAATCTCTAAAAAATACAACTGAGATATTTTGGCATGCTGTACAAATCATCATTTTGTGTTTGGAGCCAAAAAACCCATAGTACACCTTTTCACTTTTTATTTTATTATTATTATTTTTTTATTATTTTTATATTTTATCACACAATTAATGTCAATACAACCTCAGTGTAGGTAAGATGTTGACCAATGGATATTTAATTAACAAGTTTCTTTCCAGGTCAGTGCCTCAAACAGCACATATTTATTAAAAAAAAAATGTGTAAATGTAACACCATGAAACTGCATTTTTGAACATACCAACAAAAAGTCCTAAGTCTCTTCTCATGTACTGTATTAGGGCATTCACACCGGCCACTTCAAAGGTTGTATTGTTAACTTTGCGGTTTAAAAGCTGAAATCTATAATGCTTTTAATCACTGTTTGTCCATGCATCTCCTGGAGTATACTTAAACTAAAACACACAGCTACATTTGCCTGTGTGTTTGACAGTTCAAAAAATTAATTATAAAAATCCAAATTTAACTTTGCCACTTTTTTTTATATAGCTGGAAACTAGCACTGAGTAGAGGCTACCCAGAAAGCTTAACACTAGATATTCATGATTCTTGCAGTAGCTTTAAAGGTGACAACATGTGAAAGGTTATAGATTTCAGCTTCGCATTTTCAAAATAAAACTATGAGTAGCATATTTGGCAATGCAGCAGTAAAAGTTGCATACAAATATACAATTAGTTTTTAAGTATCTGTTTTAAGCAAATTTTAGACAGTGTTCATTAGAATATATTTTTTTTCTAACCACATGTTCATTTTACAGTTGCCAGCACCTCTTGCTCAGCAACACACGCTGTGGGCGAAGCTATTTCTCTTATTCATTACTCAGCATAGCCTTGTGACGTGTCACCTCAGGAATCCAAATGTGGTTTCATTTGTTTATTTTCTTCTTACAAGACCACAGTGTAGCTTTGGGAGGACTTTTTTTTTTTTTTTACAAAGAAAATAAACTTTTCACAGTTATAAGATACATATATTTTTGGCATAATGTGATGGTATAAATGCTCCAAAGGTCTTGGAAGATTTTGTAATAGGCCTACCTCACTGGAAGAAAACTCTAGCCAGAAATACAGAAACATGCCCCCCTCAGTTGACTGACTACATTAGATTTGTATTGGCACAAACAAAACCTCACAGGTAACAGAATAACTAACTCTGCATATGTTCAATCGCGCTTGATTTTTCTTTTTCTTGTTAATTTGTCTTACGTTGTTGAGCACTTGTATCTAAATGTCACCCTTTGCACTAGCTATTAAATACATGAAAACTTGACAAAAATGATGTACTCTGTATTTCCCTCCAATGTATTTGCTCTTTCAAGTGATAAACATGTGTTTGACTTGTTTTAATCAAAGTGGGCCACCATTACTAAATGTCTTGTGCATGTGTAAGAATTTCTTGATGTATACTGTAACAAAAGGCACCACTGTGCAAAGAAGAAAATGTAATAGCTGTAACAATGTAATTGGTCAAGTTCACTGGATGAAAGATTCACTTTTAAAATCACCTATTCTTCTAATAAATATGCAATGATAAGCATTGTCATACATTTGTGAATTATTTCACACAAACATTTAGCTCCACCACTGTTTGACAACTTTATAATGGACTTGTATGGATAAAGAGACCTAGGTCTAACAGTCACATACCAATCATTAGTACAAACCAGTGTTGCTTCTTCCTAATGTGCATTTACATCTATTTTGTTCTTTTCCCCCCTCAGTGAGTATCCAGACTTGCCCATTGCAAAGGCAAAAGACCTGCAGTCCACCTCCACGCTGGAACAGTTCATGGCCAAACTCTGTCCACACCACCAGAGACAGATAGTAAATGCCATAGGTTTTCTACAGACGGAGGTCAAAGCACTGGCATCTTCCAATACACAACAAGCCTCTAACTCTACCTCTGGGATCCAGGGAACTCCTTGTTCCACTGTGAAATCCAGTGCAGTCACCCCTGAGAAGTCATGCCCTGAGCTAAGGTTTGAATCCACTCCCAAGTCAGAAGTCCAGGTTATGTCCTATTCTATCCCAAGCAGTGCAATGAAACAAGCCCCAGAGAATGCAGTGTCGCTGAAAACATCTTCTGGCCCTGCCTTGGATCTACGCAGCCCTGTGTCAGGGAGTAACCAAGCTCTAGTCACTCCTGCTGCTAATCCAGTAGATGCAGACAACAACCGTCATGGTGATCATGCTCCTCTTAAGATGAAAATCATGACCAGCAATGTTGCAGCTGGCAAGAAGTTGTCATGTGTCCTCAACACTTCTCTTTCATCTCATTCAGACACTTTGGAGGACAGACAGGGTAACTCAAATTCATCCAGCAGAACAGAGACTCATAGCGCTAGACTCAGCTCCTCTGTGAAGAAACACAGTCAGGGTAGTCAACCACATCAAGCTAGGCAGAAAGAGACTCTCGGACATGCCAAAGATAATTCAGCAAGACTGTTTTCAGTCCACGTGACCATTCCTTCAGACTCTCCACGGACTGCCAGGAAGACCATCAGGCCATCCTCTGATCATCGGATCAGGGACTCGGCTTGTAGGGTAATGCCTGACCCTGATCTCGGCCACTGTGACATTGTTTTTATTGACAAACCAATTACAGAGTGTTTCAAGGAACGTCGGCGCAGCATGCTCCCCCGCCGCAATGCCAGAAAAAGCACTAGAGGACATATGTATTCAGATGAAATCTGGGAGTTAAAAACTGTCCGTACATTGGCTGGGAGGGGCAACTGTCCTAATCCAATGCCTGAGCTGATCACATTGGTCACCCCGAAACAAATACTTTCGAAGCCTGAAGGTGTACCACCTGTGGATATGCCTTTTGCTGGAGCATGCAGGGAGACAATGAATCAACAGATGTCCACAGAGGAGTCTGATGAGAGTGTGATACCAGGAACAGGAGATATGGTGGAGGTAGCAGCCAGTGAAGTAGATATTATAGTTGAAACTAGTCAGACAGATCAGTGTCAGAGCAACGGGCAGTCTGCTCCTTCATCCCCGAAAAGGTCCCCAACGGAAAACAAAGAAACAGATGTAGAACAGCATATAGCTGCAGATTCAGGGACAACACCAGGAAGTGAGGAAAGTGTTGCTCAGACTCCAATTGAAGCAGAAAAAGACAACGAGCCTGAGCCTGAAGAGACGGATATATGTGAAAGTACAGCGCAAATAGTCATAGAAACAGTAGTGGAACCATTAGAGGATATTACCATAGAAAAAGATGAGCCTCAGCTTTCATCAGATGAACTGCACAACAGTGAGCCTGTTCCCCAGCGGACTAGCACCCCATCACCGGTGCATCAATTTCAGGAAGAAATTGGTGAAAGGGAGGAAAATAAAAGGGAGGGAATACAAGATGATCAACCTCAGGAAGTTCAACCAGAGACACAGGTGCACCACGACAACTTTGAAGAGACAGAAAAGTCCAACACCACAGGTTCAGCAGAGCAGCTGATAGCGGAAGAGCCAGAAAGTAAAGCATCCAAAACAGCTGACAGTGTTCTGCCTGTAGAGACTGACGAAGATGATGCTGATGAGGATGATGAAGACGACGTGTATAACAAGTCAATTGACGTGCTCTCGAATGAATTACCCCCTTGGCGCAGAAAAAAAGGGACTGAAGTGCAGTTGCCAAAGCGGTTAAGAAAAACAAAAAATGTGGTAGTGGGTTTTGTCAATGGTAGACCCATATCAGCCTCTGACAGAAGTCTGCGTCGTAGATCAGGTAACAGCACCCCATCACCTATTAAAACCCCAGTGAAATCAAGTCAGAATGTCCCCAACAAATCTCCTGTTAAATCAACTGTTGATTCAACTATTGCAAACAAAAATGTAGAGAACGATCCACCTGAAACAGAGGTAGCTGTAAAATCGATTGAAACTACTCCTGTAACTCAGCAGGTCAATGAACCATCTTCTGCCACACCACCAAGCCCAACATCAAAAGTTCCCTCAACGACCAAACAAACCCAGAAACAAAAGAGAGTTAAGAGAGATCGGGATAGTTTGCCTGTCCTCTCTGATCAGCGGCAACTTCGATCAGCCAGCCAGAAACCAGCTGGAACTCCAGTATCGCTGCCCAAATCAAACGCTGTCACTTCTAGTTCATCTGCAAAACCTACTGCTAACCATGCTCCTCCATCTACAGAGCAACTTCCCTCCCTCCCCCTTCCTTCCTCGTTCTCTGTTACTTCTCCTTCTCCAGTCAGGTCGTCTTCCCCTGCAACCTCTGAACAGCCCACAGTCCCAGAGAAAACTGTGGAAATAAACATTGAAAACACTCAAACAGTAGAGACAACCTCTGAAGAAATAGAAAAACTGGTAGAGACAACCTCTGAAGAAATAAAAAAACCGGTAGAGACAACCTGTGAGGAAATACAAAAACCAGTAGAGACAACCTGTGAGGAAATACAAAAACCAGTAGAGACAACCTGTGAGGAAATAAAAATACCAGTAGAGACAACCTCTGAGGAAATACAAAAACCAGTAGAGACAACCTCTGAGGAAATACAAAAACCAGTAGAGACAACCTCTGAGGAAACACAAAAACCAGTAGAGACAACCTCTGAAGAAATACAAAAACCAGTAGAGGCAGCCTCTGAGGAAATACAAAAACCAGTAGAGGCAGCCTCTGAAGGTATACATAAACCAGTGGAGACAGCCTCTGAGGAAACACAAAAACCAGTAGAGACAACCTTTGAAGAAATTCAAACAAACCAAGTAGAAAATAGATCACAGCCCAAACATAAACTAAGATCTACAAAGGCTTTCGTAGACGACAGTAAGAATGAGAAGCAGCAACTTAGCAGTGACGTGTCAAGTCCATTAGAAAAACAAAATCCTATAAAGACTGAAGTGCAAACACAGATTATGCCATTAAGAAGTAAGCGAGTTCTCCGAAAGGAGACAGAAGTAAGTGATGTCTCTTTGCCCCAAAAGCCAAATGTAGCATCTTTACAAGACAGGTTTGGAAGTGGGGATGATATCAGTTCTTCCATACCAAACAAACCCACAAGAATGCCATTAAGAAGTGAGAGCAGTAAGGCTGAAACATCCCACCAGTCTGTTACTCAGTCATCACCAGTGGACAACAAGAAATTAGCTTTGAGGTCACAAAGATTGGCTGTACCCTCTACCAGTGCTGTTACTGCAGCTGGAAGACACAATGACGTAGCTTCCCATGCCAGAATAATGACAGAAAGAGTAATCAAAGCTCAGGTGAAACCCTCTCCAGTGTCTTTCATGTCTGTTGAGTCCCACAGCTCAGCCTTCCCTGTCATCACACCAAGACCTGAGCCCCCAAAGCAAACTAACAAATTCTTTGAGACTCTGAATGGAGAAGAAAACCAACAACTAATTACAAATTTGAACATTAAGTATGATAAAATGCAAAAAGGCTGGGTGCAAATGGACAAAGAGGGTCAGCCAGTAACAAAATACAAAAACAAAGCAGACAGGCAGGCAGCTATATGGAAAAGTAAACGCAGGGCACGAAAGTCAAAGTCCTCAGAGCACCAGAAATACTCACCGGTCCAAATGCTTTTCATGAAAGGTTTTAATCTCACTAGTATTTGTCGCTGGTTCCTTGAAACAACAGAAACAAAGTCCCTTGTCATTGTCAAGAAGGTGAATACACGTCTTCCGTCAGAAACTCAGCTGTGCTTCCACAGCTCATCTAGTGCTTCAGGGACCTCTCAGGGGGTATTTCCAAGCCTACAGGCAGAGCGCTTAAAGAAACATTTGAAAAAGTTTGCCATCGCCTCTCCTGTAAAGAGCAACCCTAAGAGTCAGAAACTAATTGCTAAAGCGCTGGAGCAAGAGGCAAATGCAGTCAAAGGGAAAGAGAAAAGAGAACTTCTCAGTACTACTCAGACTTTGACTAAGTCCCAGTCCTCTGCCAAAGCCCGTGCACAAATAGGTGAATCCCAGAAATCCTCTGGTAAATCAAAGAATCCAGCTAGTGCAAGGATCTTGAGGAAGTACTCTAATATTCGAGAGAAGATGCAGGTTCAGCAAACCAATGTGAGACTCAAAGAGGCCTCAAAATCCTTAAAAACCAACAATATGAAAACACTGGCCACCAAAAAGTCTGCCACAAAGTCAAATCTGAAACGATCTCTGAAGGCACAGAAGTCACCCCTACCTGTCAGTAAACAAATGAAAGCATCGGCGGCAAAAATGGAAAGAAGGAAAGCATTGGCTGGCAAGAAAACTACAAAGCATCCTGTTCAACAGAAGGCAGTCAAGGCTCAGAGCAGTAGTAGAGCTTCAAGAGATCCAACTAAAAAAGAAGAACTGCCAAAGAGATGTTCTCAACGACTAGGGTCTCCTAAAATATCTGAACATAACCCCGTAGACACATCTAAAAGCAAGGTTGACAATAAAAAGCAGACTGAAGCTGAGAAAGTGGAGGTGGAAAAACCTGCTGTGAATAAAGTGAATGCTGCAAAAACCCAAACAAAGGATTCGTCACAAAGTACTGTTGCCGAAATCAAAGGTACAGAGAATGCTGTTGAAACCCCACAGCAGAACACGGATGTCAAGGCTCCAACCTCACCTGACCAGGTACTAACAAGATCCCAGAGGAAAATGGAGGCAGTAGTCCCTGCAAGTAGTAGCCCCACTCATGCTTCAAAGAGGGCTGCAAAGTCCATAAAACCACAAACTGCATCTCCTAAACCCGTCAGGAAAGCTGAGGGACCCACGCAGTCGAGGAGAGGGGCTTTAAAGTCTCCCGCAAAGAGAAAGCAGGCGGCCTCTTTGCCACGCAGCATGACAAAATCAGCAACCAAGAGAGCTCGGGAGCTTTCAGAGACCCCAGCTAAGCGCACCAGGACATCTCTCTCAAAATGAAAGGCACCTGCAGAGAGATCGTCTTTATTAAGAGGACTTTTGTGATTTTCTTTTTATCTGGAATATATTCAGAAGGACCAGAAGTATCTATTTTCTACTCTTCACCAAACTCTTGAGAGGACACCTTTTTCAGTAGGTAAACACGTGAAGAAGGAACAGATTTTGAAAGTGATTTTCTGCTTTTGTAAAGCTTTTGTGTGAAAATACAAATGTGATGGATTATTTGCTGAGCATTTGCTCTGTGTTCAGGGACGACCGTACAGACAAGTCCTACATTGTGTCTATCAGATGTAGTTGCTGTTTGGCTTTCTGTTTCAGCACTCTACGACACAGCTGGAGATAACAACGGCCTATTAAAACCTCATTTTAGAAGTCGGGATAACAAACATCAAGCTTTGATGCAGTTATCGAGGTGACATTACATTCACTCACCATCCTGTTTTGTTTCTTTTATTTGCCATTTTGTATATAATAGTTTTTCTAGATGATAGCATGCACTGCATTTACTGTTGAGAGCTTGCTGTGAGAAGGGACACCTGCTTTTGAAAATGTTTTTACGTACAGTAAGTAGGCAGTTTGTATCTCCAGCCTGTCTTCCAATCACAACATTGTGAATATGTGACTGTTGTGACCCGGTGCCTTATTTATGAAGTGTAAAGTAATAGAATGTGTCGCTAAATGTGAAAACTCCTGCCCTTTAGTTATAACAACTTCCAGCTCCTGGAGAGGCAGTCAACATTCATTTGCTTCACAGAACGTGTGCAAATAGTTTCCGTTCCACACAGTATGTGCCTCGTGTGTAATCTGTATATTCTCATGTTGACTGAGGCATTCAGATCTTCTGATTTTCTCTTACCTGACAGGTTTATTTTTATATTCCGTTTTCTCCCAGAGCATTAACTTAATATTGTTCTTCCTATAGTTGTATTAGATGTAAAAGCAAATACAAGTCTGAACTGTTAAAACAGGCAGCCGTGCTCTGTATGTGTCATGACAAACGTTTGTATTTTTTATGTCGTTTTGGGGTCAGTTTCCATCACTGTGTATCTTTGCAGTCACTTCTGACCATTGCACCCATTGTTATCTGCTCATAATAGTGACTTCACTCTGAGTATTTTACCTGCTTCTGCATGTGTTAAGTCTTGTTAATGTGGAGACAGTTTTAGCAACCTAGAGCTGTTGTCTACCTAGAAGTGAAACCCAGAAATAAATATTTATGCCCCTGAGCTTTGAAAATATTAACCTCATTGGAGACTTTGTATGCACATTTAGTGCTCGTCAAAAAACTATCTGAGTTGACGTTTGGATACTAGCTTGTGTATAACTTTTTTCCCTGATAACAAAAGACTGAAAGTATGTATATCTGGTCGGTTAATATGTATGAGGTAAGCATTGGTAGCACATTACAGGGCGATTAATTCCTTCCCTGATTATACACAAGTTGGATATGACGGGGTAGATAGTCACACTTCTGAGTTGTGTATCCAAGTATGTTGCAGTTTTATGTTATTATTTTTTATTATTGTGAAGCAGATGTTCTCCTAATGTGAAGTTTCTTAACTTCCACAGTAGTAACTTACATTAGTGTTTTGTCAATTGTCATTTTTAGGACAGTGTTATTTTTTTTATTATTATTATTATTATGGTCATTTCTCTTTAGAGGGTAAATCATCTGTAAATGCAAAACATGTCTGTCACGTTTTTATTGTTATTTAAGAACTCCATGTAGGCTAATGAATTTAGCGGATCTGAAACAGCCCACCAAATACCAGACTTGAACATGTTTATTCTTTACAGTTGCTATTTAAAAGATTTTGATTTTGTATATTAGAAAGAAATAACTGCTTTATTTGTGGTAATCCCAAGAATGATACATCTTTATGTTGAGAACTTTGTATTTTTGCTGGAGTTGATATAAAGATGTTTGAATTTTATCTTTGTTTGTTGGCTCATTTATACCGCTGTGTTACTCTGGCTCTGTATGCTTGAAATCGACTAGGTTGTACATTTGAATGCAAAAGTGTTTCTGAATGGCTGCAGTGGACAGCTTTGAAGTTCAAACCCTGCCAACTGTCTCACCTCCACACACCTGGCAAAACGCTGCGTGAATGTGGCACTGCTGTCTGTTTCAGGCATCATTTGAAGATCCTATAAACACCTAATTTGAAGCACACTGACATCTTAATAACCTGCCACGCAAATATTAAATAAAACTATGCAGTTGATGCACCAGTGCGCCTTAGGACTGTTTCCAGCTTTGTGAAATGCCTTGCTGTAGCCAATGAAGGCATTTCACAAAGCAGGAACTTGCCATAACCTGCCATATGGCTCATGGGCAAGAGTCCTGAGCACCACAGGAAGCTCCCACTGTGGGACAGATTGGTGAACAGTTTGCCTCCATCACCTCAGGCCCTGCAGAAAACAGTGTGAATGAATGACTTATCACCTAAACCAATATGACATTAATATAAACGGTGATTTATTCACCTCAATGGTGAAATGCAAATGTTCTGTATCCAAGTTAAACCTGAAAGAGAACAGAAATACAGTAAATCCCCTTTTCTTTAACCACTTTTAAAAGCCTGTTCACGTATTTCATGTAGACAGTGGACCAACCCATGAGAGCATCTGAACTGAGCAAACCTGTCAGTGTTACCATCTTGGACACAAGAGTTGTTCACCGGTAACATCAGCAGGCAGAGCCCTTGTACAGTAGATACACGTGTTATCTGTGGCCACTGAGCTGTAAGAATAAGATCAGACCCAGCTGAGGTGAGGGGTGTTTTCCACCTGAGGCACTGACTGTTCAGTGACCCTCCAAAGTGTCTCTACAGTGTGCCCATATGGCAAGCACAGATATTTCACTCTCACTGGAGTGCTTTGCTGCTGAGGAAAACTGAGAAAGGTGATGATTGTCAGACAAGGTTCAGAGTTAAACAATATTTTGAATGATTTTTTAAAACAATTTTTTTGTGGCAAACTATACAATGACATTTAAAAAAAATATTTTTAAGTGAATTTTTTTTAATATAACATGCTAAACTACTTTTTTTAATTACTTAAGGTTTTATGGCATAATATGACTTTTTTTTAATCAGTTTGACTTTTTTATGTCATACTATACTTTGATATTTTTTAACCTTTTTTATTAAAATTGTCATAACTTTTTTATTGACTTTAAATAAGTTAAATGGCATACTATACTATGACATTTTTTTATGAATTTTTAATATTTTTTTATTACATACTTAAGTATAACTTTTTTAAATAAAAATGAGTGGCATACTATATATTCAACAACATTCTTTTAATTAATTTTTGATGTTTTATGTTTTTTTTAATGATATACTATTATGACATTTTTTATAATTGACCGTTTTTATGGCACACTGTAGTATGACATTTTTTTCGCTATGATTTCTAAGCAGATTTGTGGACTTTCAGCAGCGAGAGACATTGAAAGTGATGATATTACCTGAAATTGTTCGAACATTAAATCAAGACATGAATATATCATGTCAGTGTTCAGATTTGACTACATTACTCAAGCCCAGTACCAACCTGCAAACAGACAGTTAGTGTCTTGCTGGTGAACGTAGTTAAACATTTATCATGCGAGCTAAAGAGACATTTTTATTTTTTATTTTTTTATTTTTTTCTCAGGGGTTGATGGACACAAAAGTAGAGCTACAAAGATAACCGCAACAACTTATAAGGAGATCAGATATATCATTGTTGTGTTTACAGCTTGTTTGTTGCCTCGAGGTGATCAACATAATCAGTTACTGCTTTAAGTAATGTCTTGAGAGGTGGCAGTAATTTTAAAACCCTCTTGAATACAGTATGCTGCAGCTTTTCTTTTCCATCCCTGATGTTACACATGACATGACCGGGAACAATTTGTCTTTGGAGTCGTTGCTAACTAATTTGTTGGCATCTTCAGCACTAGTCCTAAAGTCAAATCGATTCAGACATTTTCCTTTTCTGCTTGTCCTACTTAAGGGGAAAATCTGTTTGTCCCATAGCTGAGGGACCATCTATGGGACACGTCTGTTCCAGATGGGATGATGCAGTTGATGGAATGTGGGGCCCAGTGGAACTATGTAATGTCACCCCTCCTTAAAACACACAGGAAACCACTGGTTCTTGAATGGCAAGTATTTGCAGTTATGGATAATTACATGGAGGTTACTCTGTGTCATCCATTTGTCTGAGCAGAACAGCCAAGATTCTCTCTGAATTAGCAGGAATCCAAACCTTTTGCCTTTACTATCACAGTCAAGGTCAAGGAAATTGTTTCTCAGCCACCGTGAACTCTTTCTCTCTTGACAAATATCAGCCAGGAATCAGGGACACACAATAAATTCCCAGTCAAGCAAATTACTCAGTTTTGGCGGGGGCTTGTCTCTGATAAATTCTGATAAAAACAGTTTTTCTGCAGGATGTTTAAAAATATTAAAAGTGGATAAATTAATTTAGCAACAATTAAGGCCCTTAGAAATATTTTTTGTAAAAGTCTTAAATGTTATTTTCCAGGTATTACATTTTGTTGGTTATTTTCAACATGTATATTTGTCAAGAGAAGGTCTACATTAAAGTTGCCATGAATTTGTACTATGACAAATTTTATGACATACCATATTAACAAATGTAATTTTTTTATGATATACTATATTAGGATTTTTTTCTTTCTTTTTTCCTTTTTAACAATTTTAATGGCGTGTGTAAGACATTTGTATGACATTTTTTCAGAAACTTTTTTTTTTGCATACCTGACTGTACTGAAATGTTTTATGAAATTTTATAGCATACTATACTATGACATTTTTATGACATTATTTTTCATGCCATACTATACTATGACCATTTTAATGACATGTTTTATGCCGTACTATACTGTGACATTTTTATGACTTTTTTTATTTTTTATACCATGCTACACTATGACGTTTTAATTACATTTTGTATGCCATACTACACTATGACCGTTTTTATGACATTTTTATTGCCATACTATACTATGACTTTTTTTGACATTTTGTATCCCATACTATAATATGACATTTTCATGACATTTTTTATGCCATACTATACTATGCCGTTTATTTGACATTTTGTATCTCATACAACACTGTGATGTTTTTATCACATTTTTTATGCCATAGTATACCATGACATTTTTTTTACATGTCGTATGTCATACCATACTATGACCGTTTTATGACAATTTTTATGCCATATTGTACTATACCGTTTTATGATATTTTGTATGCCATACTATACTATGACGTTTTTATGGCGTTTTTAATGCCATACTATACTATGACGTTTTTATGATATTTTGTATGCCATACTATACTATGACGTTTTTATGACGTTTTTAATGCCATACTATACTATGACGTTTTTATGACGTTTTGAATGCCATACTATACTATGACGTTTTTATGACGTTTTGAATGCCATACTATACTATGACGTTTTTATGACCTTTTGAATGCCATACTATACTATGACGTTTTTATGACATTTTGTATGCCATACTATACTATAACGTTTTTATGACATTTTTAATGCCATACTATACTATGACGTTTTTATGACATTTTGAATGCCATACTATACTATGATATTTTTATGATATTTTGAATGCCATACTATACTATGCCATTTTTATGATATTTTGTATGCTATACTATACTATGACGTTTTTATGATGTTTTTAATGCCATACTATACTATGACGTTTTTATGACATTTTGAATGCCATACTATACTATGACGTTTTTATGACGTTTTGAATGCCATACTATACTATGACGTTTTTATGACGTTTTGAATGCCATACTATACTATGACGTTTTTATGACATTTTGAATGCCATACTATACTATGACGTTTTTATGACGTTTTGAATGCCATACTATACTATGACGTTTTTATGACATTTTGTATGCCATACTATACTATAACGTTTTTATGACGTTTTTAATGCCATACTATACTATGATATTTTTATGATATTTTGAATGCCATACTATACTATGCCATTTTTATGATATTTTGTATGCCATACTATACTGTAACGTTTTTATGACGTTTTTTATGCCATACTATACTATGACGGTTTTAGGGCTTTTGCAATGCCATACTATACCATGACATTTTAATGGTTTTTATGCCATACTATACTATGATGTTTTTATGATATTTTGTATGCCATACTATACCATGATATTTTTATCACATTATTGATGCCATGCTATACTATGACGGTTTTATGACTTTTTTTTTTTTTTTTTAAGATTTTCTTTTGGGCATTTTTTGGCTTTAATGGACAGGACAGTTAAGTGTGAAAGGGGGAGAGAGAGAGGGGAAGACATGCAGCAAAGGGCCACAGGCTGGACTCGAACCCGGGCTGCTGCGGCTTCAGCCTTGTACATGGGGCACCTGCTCTATCCACTAAGCCACCAACGCCCCTTATGACTTTTTTAATGCCATGCTATACTATGACATTTTTATGACTTTTATTAATGTCATACTATACTATGACCGTTTTTCTGATATTTCTTTTATGCCATACTATACTATGATATTTTTATGACATCTTTTTATGTCATACTAGATACGATGACATTTTTATGACATTTTTAATGTCAGACTATACTATGCTGTTTTTGTGAAATTTTGTATGCCATACTATACTATGACAGTTTTAGGGCTTTTATAATGCCATGCTATACCATGACATTTTAATGGTTTTTATGCCATACTATACTTGGCCTTTTTATGACATTTTGAATGCCATACTATACTATGACGTTTTTTTGACTTTTTTAATGCCATGCTATACTATGATATTTTTATGACATCTTTTTATGCCACACTAGATACTATGACATTTTTATGACTTTTTAATGTCATACTATACTATGCTGTTTTTGTGATATTTTGTGTGCCATACTATACTATGACGGTTTCATAACGTTTTTAATGTCATACTATACTATGACCATTTTTCTGATATTTTTTTTAATGCCACACTAGATACTATGACAGTTTTATGAATTTTTTTATGCCATACTATACTATGACGTTTTTATGACATTTCGAATGCCATACTAATACTATGACGGTTTTATGAATTTTTGAATGCCATGCTATGCTATGATGTTTTTATGTCATTTTGAATGCCATACTATACTATGACGGTTTTATGAATTTTTTTAATGCCATGCTATACTATGCCCTTTTTATGACATTTTTTATGCCATACTATACTATGACGTTTTTATGACATTTTGAATGCCATACTATACTATGACGGTTTTATGAATTTTTTAATGCCATACTATACTATGATATTTTTATGCCTTTTTTATGCCATACTATACTATGATATTTTTATGACATTTTGAATGCCATACTATCCTATGATGTTTTTATGTAATTTTGAATGTCATACTATTCTATGACGGTTTTATGAATATTTTAATGCCATACTATACTATAATATTTTTATGCCATTTTTTATGCCATACTATCCTATGATGTTTTTATGTCATTTTGAATGTCATACTATACTATGACGGTTTTATGAATTTTTTAATGACATACTATACTATGACATTTTTATGACATTTTGAATGCCATACTATACTATGATATTTTAATGACATTTTGAATGCCATACTATACTATGACGATTTTATGAATTTTTTAATGCCATACTATACTCTGATGGTTTCATGAATTTTTTAATGCCATACTATACTATGATGTTTTTATGTCATTTTGAATGCCATACTATACTATGACGGTTTCATGAATTTTTTAATGCCATACTATACTATGATGTTTTTATGTCATTTTGAATGCCATACTATACTATGACGGTTTTATGAATTTTTTAATGCCATACTATACTATGATATTTTTATGACATTTTGAATGCCATACTATACTATGACGGTTTTATGAATTTTTGAATGCCATGCTATGCTATGATGTTTTTATGTCATTTTGAATGCCATACTATACTATGACGGTTTTATGAATTTTTTTAATGCCATGCTATACTATGCCCTTTTTATGACATTTTTTATGCCATACTATACTATGACGTTTTTATGACATTTTTAATGCCATACTATACTATGACGGTTTTATGAATTTTTTAATGCCATACTATACTATGATATTTTTATGCCTTTTTTATGCCATACTATACTATGATATTTTTATGACATTTTGAATGCCATACTATACTATGACGGTTTTATGAATATTTTAATGCCATACTATACTATGACGTTTTTATGACATTTTGAATGCCATACTATACTATGACGGTTTTATGAATTTTTTAATGCCATACTATACTATGATATTTTTATGCCTTTTTTATGCCATACTATACTATGATATTTTTATGACATTTTGAATGCCATACTATCCTATGATGTTTTTATGTAATTTTGAATGTCATACTATTCTATGACGGTTTTAAGAATATTTTAATGCCATACTATACTATAATATTTTTATGCCATTTTTTATGCCATACTATCCTATGATGTTTTTATGTCATTTTGAATGTCATACTATACTATGACGGTTTTATGAATTTTTTAATGCCATACTATACTATGACATTTTTATGACATTTATTAATGTCATACTATACTATGACCGTTTTTCTGATATTTCTTTTATGCCATACTATACTATGATATTTTTATGACATCTTTTTATGTCATACTAGATACGATGACATTTTTATGACATTTTTAATGTCAGACTATACTATGCTGTTTTTGTGAAATTTTGTATGCCATACTATACTATGACAGTTTTAGGGCTTTTATAATGCCATGCTATACCATGACATTTTAATGGTTTTTATGCCATACTATACTTGGCCTTTTTATGACATTTTGAATGCCATACTATACTATGACGTTTTTTTGACTTTTTTAATGCCATGCTATACTATGATATTTTTATGACATCTTTTTATGCCACACTAGATACTATGACATTTTTATGACTTTTTAATGTCATACTATACTATGCTGTTTTTGTGATATTTTGTGTGCCATACTATACTATGACGGTTTCATAACGTTTTTAATGTCATACTATACTATGACCATTTTTCTGATATTTTTTTTAATGCCACACTAGATACTATGACAGTTTTATGAATTTTTTTATGCCATACTATACTATGACGTTTTTATGACATTTCGAATGCCATACTATACTATGATATTTTAATGACATTTTGAATGCCATACTATACTATGACGATTTTATGAATTTTTTAATGCCATACTATACTCTGATGGTTTCATGAATTTTTTAATGCCATACTATACTATGATGTTTTTATGTCATTTTGAATGCCATACTATACTATGACGGTTTCATGAATTTTTTAATGCCATACTATACTATGATGTTTTTATGTCATTTTGAATGCCATACCATACTATGACGGTTTTATGAATTTTTTAATGCCATACTATACTATGATATTTTTATGACATTTTGAATGCCATACTATACTATGACGGTTTTATGAATTTTTGAATGCCATGCTATGCTATGATGTTTTTATGTCATTTTGAATGCCATACTATACTATGACGGTTTTATGAATTTTTTTAATGCCATGCTATACTATGCCCTTTTTATGACATTTTTTATGCCATACTATACTATGACGTTTTTATGACATTTTGAATGCCATACTATACTATGACGGTTTTATGAATTTTTTAATGCCATACTATACTATGATATTTTTATGCCTTTTTTATGCCATACTATACTATGATATTTTTATGACATTTTGAATGCCATACTATACTATGACGGTTTTATGAATATTTTAATGCCATACTATACTATGACGTTTTTATGACATTTTGAATGCCATACTATACTATGACGGTTTTATGAATTTTTTAATGCCATACTATACTATGATATTTTTATGCCTTTTTTATGCCATACTATACTATGATATTTTTATGACATTTTGAATGCCATACTATCCTATGATGTTTTTATGTAATTTTGAATGTCATACTATTCTATGACGGTTTTAAGAATATTTTAATGCCATACTATACTATAATATTTTTATGCCATTTTTTATGCCATACTATCCTATGATGTTTTTATGTCATTTTGAATGTCATACTATACTATGACGGTTTTATGAATTTTTTAATGCCATACTATACTATGACATTTTTATGACATTTTGAATGCCATACTATACTATGATATTTTAATGACATTTTGAATGCCATACTATACTATGACGATTTTATGAATTTTTTAATGCCATACTATACTCTGATGGTTTCATGAATTTTTTAATGCCATACTATACTATGATGTTTTTATGTCATTTTGAATGCCATACTATACTATGACGGTTTTATGAATTTTTTAATGACATACTATACTATGATATTTTTATGACATTTTGAATGCCATACTATACTATGACGATTTTATGAATTTTTTAATGCCATACTATACTATGATGTTTTTATGTAATTTTGAATGCCATACTATACTATGACGGTTTTATGAATATTTTAATGCCATGCTATACTATGCCCTTTTTATGACATTTTTTATGCCATTCTATACTATCACGTTTTTATGACATTTCGAATGCCATACTATACTATGACGTTTTTATGAATTTTTTAATGCCATACTATACTATGACGTTTTTATGAATTTTTGAATGCCATCCTATACTATGATATTTTTATGACATTTTGAATGCCATACTATACTATGACAGTTTTATGAATTTTTTTATGCCATACTATACTATAACGTTTTATGACGTTTTTAATGCCATACTATACTATGACGTTTTTATGACATTTCGAATGCCATACTAATACTATGACGGTTTTATGAATTTTTGAATGCCATCCTATACTATGATGTTTTTATGTCATTTTGAATGCCATACTATACTATGATGTTTTTATGTCATTTTGAATGCCATCCTATACTATGATGTTTTTATGTCATTTTGAATGCCATACCATACTATGACGGTTTTATGAATTTTTTAATGCCATGCTATACTATGCCCTTTTTATGACATTTCGAATGCCATACTATACTATGACGTTTTTATGACATTTCGAATGCCATACTATTCTATGATGTTTTTATGTCATTTTGAATGCCATGCTATACTATGATGTTTTTATGTCATTTTGAATGCCATACTATACTATGACGTTTTTATGACATTTTTCATGCCATACTATACTATGACGTTTTTATGAATTTTTTAATGACATACTATACTATGATATTTTTATGACATTTTGAATGCCATACTATACTATGACGGTTTCATGCATTTTTTAATGCCATACTATACTATAATATTTTTATGACATTTTTTATGCCATACTATACTATGATATTTTTATGACATTTTGAATGCCATACTATACTATGATATTTTTATGACATTTTGAATGCCATACTATACTATGACGGTTTCATGAATTTTTTAATGCCATACTATACTATGACTTCTTTTTTTGTTACATGCTATACTAAGATGTTTTTTAAGCCATACTACTATGAAAGTTTTATGACCTTTTTTGGCAATACTACTCTACTCTACTTATTTATGCCATACTAGTATGACGTTTCTATGACATTTTGATATGTTTTTTGCCATGCTATGAATGTTTTTTGTGACATATTATAGTATGACCAGTTTTTTATTCCATACTATACTATGACAGTGTTTATGATATTGTTATTCTTTAACTTTTTCCTGCTGTACTATACATTTTTTTTATGGTTTGTTTATGGCATACCTTGACATTTTTATGGCAAATAAAGATGACATCAACAAAAACAAAAAAGACAACACATTCTTAAAAGCACACACATTTAAGTTTAATTAATGAAAAAGAGTGGAGGTTTGGTAAACATTTTGTCGGTGGCACTACATACATTCAGCATTATTGGGAGTTTTTCAGTTTAATCCCACCATCAATCCTGTAACAAAAAGCAAACAGACAGAACCCAACGAGGGATATTTAAGTTTTTGCACCAGTTCAATACAACAGAGACATTGTGTCGTTTACAATAACATATTTATGTATATAGTTCATAGGATGGAAAATCTGTGTTTCTGGTCATGTGACCAGATAACTGAATTACATCTCAATATAGCACAAGCACCACTAAGATGTCTACCAGGAAGTTGAATGCACCAGTCCAGTACAGATCAGTGCAGAGGAAGGAAAGGAGACATGAAAAGAAAGCCACATTCGACTAAATATGCACCTTTATGAGGCACACAGCCTAAGAGTTACAGTGACTGTTCATCAGTATCCTTTATGAGATCTTCTTTTAATGTTATTGTACACCACTGGGATCACATCAACAGCATGTAAAACAAAGTTAACATGGGTAGCAATATGAAGAGGAGCTCTGTGTGCATTGTACCAAGCTGAGATCTGGCTCTGCAGCCTTTCACACTATAAAGAGATTTTTAACATTTAGATCAGCAAAATGGATAAACACAATCCCAATCTGCAGGGAGAACAATGCCTTAAGCCATCCCCATGGACTGTCACTTATTGAACAGTATGTGATTTCTATATCTTACATTGGAAACTAAATAACAGCTAAAAGTTACCACTTCATGAATAAGCATAGGTCATATTTATCTATACACATTTATACATTCAGGTATGACTGTTGTGTTCATTGTTATTGGCACCATTTCTTCTTTTTTTTGTGTGGATAGCCAGTCAGAACTGAGAGACATTGAAATGTCCAGACCTTTCTCATTTAGGATCTGTCAGTAGTAGGCATGTAATGCTTCACACGGTTGCCTATTCAGACAGATCTAGGATGATATAACATGATCATTGTCCACAGAAGCAACTTCATCCTATTTCTTCTGGCTTGACAGCAGCTTATGATCAGTTGAGCTTGACTACTTAAACTCTGTTGAACTAAAAACACCTCTATGGCAAACATCTCTCAAATTAAAATGATAGAAATACAACCCAACACTTCAACAAAATGAACATGAAAACAATCAGAAGCCTTTAAGTGTGGTATGGTAATTACAAGGTAAATTTGAGGGGGGCATCTCTTAATCCCAGCCCGGACCTCTCCAGCCTCTGCAGCGAACGAGGAATGTCTGAGCCAGAGAGGAGGAAAACACTGTCGTAACTCGCTATTAAGTGATGTTACAAATACCTTACAGATTTTTTATGCTATTTTTATTCATTATTTTACCTTTTTTCATCTTTTTGAAATTTTTGAAAATATTTGAAAGTCAGCAACATTTATGCCTTTCACTTTCTACAGGAAAACGCCTTTAGATAAAATAAATAAAAAACAAGCACAGACTCTCATGAATTAGATGTAATATTCACATGGAAGACAACATATACAATATTAAACATATTTCTAGACCAATACTGCCTCCTATACAACAAGGCCAACCAGCTGCTGTATTTTTTGGCCAATTAACGTAATTAATTACCTTGTTGAAACAAGTGAGATCAACAAATAAAAACACCTAGGGAACCAACTGAATGCCTTTCCACCAGTCCCAAAGCTTCCAAAAACAGACTTACTCCTTAACATAGAAAAATACTATACCAAAATGAAATACAAATATATATATATTAGAATCTGTTAGGCATTTCTATATAAAGAGTTGTTGGGGAGGGTTTCGGGGGGGCGGCTAAAGGAGTTAGGTTACATCATGAGACAAAATATAACAAAAATAAAAACAAATCAATATGAGAAATTAGACAGAACAAAACAAAAACCAGAAGATGATTCTGCAACCTTTTGTTTTGTAATAACATTTATAATGATATTAAGAAGCTCTACATATTTGTTGGCAAACTCTTCTCCACACATGCAACAGTTTGCACAAGTTTAATACTGCAGGCATCAAGAGGAGCAGGGCTGAACAGCCTCCTGCTCAAAGGGGGTGGGATTATGCAAATCGTCCTAACCCTGAGGCAATGCATGCTGGGGGACTGATAAGCACTGGGCACTGCCAGCACCAGATTGGTTTGCTGTATGAACAGAATAGATGCACCACACAAGCCTCCTCACTTTTACAAGCGCTTAGACCGTGTAACTGTACGTATACCATGCGTGTGTGATCATGTACTTAAGAGAGATGTATGACTGTCGTTTTCAGTGCTGCTAGTCAGTGCAGTCTCTATTTTTATGGAGTTTCTATGTTACGGTACCTCACAGCAAACAACTGTGACGCCAGACCACCCGGTCTCGAAGCCATGACATCCGCACTGAATTATGTGCCACTCTAACTCTACCTTTTCTTTGTTCACTTCTACATGTGCATGTGTGGATGGATGACGGTATCCTGGCAGAGAAATTGCTATACCGAACCAACAACAACTTTCACCTCAACCCAAACCATATCCAGCCCAGTCCAGGTAACCCAGCCAAGCTCAACTCAAAATAGCTTTGCCAAGTCAAGCAGTCCAGCTCTCTTCTCATCCCTCTGTTTCTCTCTTTTTGTTTCTCTGCCTCTCTTCTGCCATTCTTAGCCAGGCTGGACCCCACTGTCCTCCCTGCCTCCACAAAGTAAAGATGGTAGATGGTGGCTAGGCTGTCAGAGGCCTCACGGATGGATGGGGAATTCACACTGGGTAATTTGGGTTGGAGGGATGCCTCACTCTGAATGCAACACCTTTGAAATCTCTGGACCCCTTGGAACAATGTTGCAGATACAATGGTTCTGTTGCTGTTGTTGTCACTTCTACATTGTTGCTCATGATGTTGGTTTCTCTGTGTTATTGTAGGTCACACACCCTTGGAAGGGGAGGAAATGTCCTATTTTACAAACATTGTTGTCCATAATATATAGATAGAGGTTTTATATATATTCTTTATACTCTCTCTCTTTCTTTCTTTCCCTCCCTTGCTCGCTTTCCTCCAGTCCTCTCTCTTCCTTCCTTCTTTTCTTTCTTTCTATCTTCTGCTTGGCAGCAGCGGCAAGAAATGTGAGCGAATGATGCTACATGCAGCCCACGCAGCCACACTTGATGGTCTTTTCCACTTCCTCGCTGAAGGAGGTTCCATCGCTGCATTCAAAGGTGTATTTCCGGCGTTTCATTCGCTGGCTGGCACAGCAGGCCCCCGTGTCACAAGCTCCACTGCACTCCACCCAAGAGACCATGCGTGTCGTCTGGCAGATAGCATAGCCTCGCTGTACCTGGTAGAAGTCTCGCACAGGTTCCCCTCGGCATTCAGACTCTGGAAAACAGGACAGACATCCACAGACATTGTTATAATTAATTAATCAGGGTATATGCAGGTATCTTGAAGTTAAAGAGGTCTTAAAAGGCAGTAAATTTATGACTCTTTTTATGTATTTCCAAACAGTCATAGTACAGTATATGACAAAAAAATGGTCAAAGTATAGTATGTCACATAAAAATAATCATAGTATGTCACAAAAAATAATCATAGTATAGTATGTCACAAAAAAAGTCATAGTATAGTATGTCACAAAAAATAATCATAGTATGTCACAAAAAAATAATCATAGTATAGTATGTCACAAAAAATAGCCAAACAAATCATAGTGCAGAACACTATTAAAAAAGTCAAATTTTAATGTCATAAAAAGTAATTATAAAAAAGTCGTACAAGCTACAAATACCTCAGAAATTGCCATTCAAGACTTTTTAAATTGATTGATCAACTCTCAATGCGCTTTAAGACCCTGCAGACACCCTTTTAATCATATCTCATTTATTCTTTTCCCTTCAGAATTACACTGAGCAAACCAACCTGTGTCACAGAGTTCCCCAGTGTAGCCACTTTCACAGTGACAGTAGGCATCTCCTGTGTCTGAGATCTGGCAGCGACCATGTTTGCAGGACAGGCGGCGGCAGGGGTTGAAAAGCTCCCCCTGTTGGTTACACAGGGCACCACGGTAACCCTCTGCACACTCGCAGCGGTATGACTGAGTGTCCAGTGGGATGCACTTTCCATGGACGCACCTGGTAAGACACATTAACCTTGATCAGATTTCCTGCTCAGCAAATAAATGAATGGAGTAGATGCTTCAACAGCAGCTGAAAAATGTTCCTAAGTACACTAACTCAAGTACTGCACTTGAGTACTTTTTTGGGGTACTTGCAATAAGAGTTTTGCTGTGAAATATTAATTCTATCTCACTTGCTAACATACTTGCTGCCCTGGCAGGGGTTGGTAGCAGGTTGGTCACAGTGCGGCCCGCTCCAGCCTGGCTGGCAGTGGCACACTGGTCCCTGGACCCCATCAGGCTGGCAGATGCCATGTAAACAGTAGATCTTCTTGCAGGGCTCGCAGCCCGGTACCACGCCAGGCTTCATCTGGGTCTTGGTGAAGTCCTGGAGCTCGTTGTTGATGTACAGGTTCTGGATACAGCCGTGGAAACTGGAACCATTCTGGAGCTGCCATAGACGGAAAGTACCTGAGTGTACATCCACTGGCATGCCTGGAGGGGGACAGAGAAAAGAGATGATGGTAAAAGATGTGAAAATGTGCAGACTGGAGCACAAACAGACAGCTAACACAGGGCTGGTATGAGTGTAATGGAGGAAGGTACTTTCAAACATGTGTGTCCGAGCAGTGCATTAACAAATTTGTCAATTCATAAACTGAACTCTTTTTAAAACAGTCTTATATTTTTTTAATTGCACAACGAGACACATCATCCTTGAAACACAGGACAGCGTAGGATATGAGAAAATGTCTCCTGTGGTGTTGTATGAATGAACACAAAACATCACAGCACTAAAACAAAATGGACAGATTCTGAGCCACTCCTGCGCAAACTGTTAACCCTGGCAACTAATGCAGGAAATCTTTCTTTTGATAAAGTTTGTTTGGGCTAAATTTTCGTATTTCATGAATGTCAAGAGTGGCTTAATCACACATTACAAATAAATACATTTTGTGAAATCACATCCATGCAAATACAAAACAAATCTGAAGTTAAGACTGTGTCTGGTAGTTCTTATGTTAGCCACTAGAGGTAGTACTTCACACACTGTAAGAAATATGCTGTAGGGACATTTGACGATTAGATTATAAAGTGGTGTACACTGATCTGTCATTTTTGAGAGTTGTGTTTTAACTGCCAAGGTGAAATGATTTTTTTATAACAAATATGTGCATATGCTGAATGCGGAGGTCTATGCGTATTTCTGTATTATAAATTAATATGTGGGTCCTAGCAAACACAGTCATGACTAAAGGTGGGGATGGTGTGGGTGGAGGATAAGGTTTGCGTGGAGGTAGGACGGGGTTGAAGGGTTGCATGGTTAAAGGGAGGGGTTGGTTGCGGTGGTGACAAAGCGAGGGGGGAAGGGTGGTGATTGACAGTAGTGTAGTAGTTAAGAGTGCCTGCAGAGGAGGGAGGTGTGTTCTGGAGAGGGCCCCTACCCCCCACGTATAGTGGAGCCTCCCCGTTGAGGGGCCGCACCGCCCCAAAGCTGTCCATTGTGGTAGGGAGACCCCCGTCAATGGACAGGTTCACCATCTGGTCAAAGGTCACCAGCTCCACTGTGTGGAACTGGCCATCGTTGATGGTCTCAGTGCTGGCGAAGGAAAACAGAGATTGGTCATTTAAGAATAATTAAGAAATACAAATAACAACTTTTCATCAGGAGTCAGCAGTGAACGTAATCCTCAGCAATTCGAAGGAAACCTACCTGTAGATGGCGTGTCCAGGCTGGCTGCCAGGGTCATAGCTGACCTTGACGTGACCTTGGTAGAGCTCCACTGCAATATGATCATTGTCACCATTGTACAGCAGGATGCCATTATCCTCAGCTGTTGACACCTACAGAGAGACGATTGCATCAGGTGTTTGAATTAGTCAGGTTTCAGAGAGGACGCGTCAGCACCCAAATATCATGTCGTAATGTTCACACATTAACAAACTCTGTGTTAGTGCTGTCACGATACAGAAATATCTAACTTTGATATAATACTGTGAAAAAAACATTGATATTCAACACCATTGTGAGAGTAATAAAACAACAGCTGGTATCAGTGTATCAATACTGTGGAAAATGATTATTAAAACAATTTCAAACATTAGGAATTGATATGAATCACTATTTCTGACACACTAATCTGTGGATACCTGTAAGGTGATGTTAGCTTGTGGCCAGTTCTTAAGGTCAGAGAGCAGCAGGTAGGAGTCTCTGTCAATGAAGTTGACGCTGACCAGCTTCTCGCAGCGTGGGCCCCCGAACTCTGGAGGGCACTGGCAGAGGGCCCGTCCGCCTCGCTCCACACATGGGGCGTTGTTCTGGCAGTCGGCCAGCTCACACAGGGACAGTGGAGACTGGGGAACCTCACACAACTGACCACTGTGGAGAGAAATAAAGTGAGGATGATGATGTTAGTAAAGCTACACAAATTAAGTCTGTGAATTTGCTGAATTAGTGCTCATTTCTCACCTGTATCCTTCAGGACAGACACAGGAGTATCCGTTCAGCTCATCCACACACTGAGCTCCATTTTGACAACGGTGCTCCTCACAGTCATTGTAGTCTACACTGCAGTCGTCACCAACATAACCAGGAGAGCACACACACCTGCAACACACAAACACAATACTGAAACCAAAACATGAAGCTACGAGATAATATCATCCACCAGATAAACTAGATAACATGTTGCAACAAATTTTATCGTTTAACAGTAATCTGCTGACAGAGGATTGCCCCTATATAAATAAACAATTATTAAATAAATATTTATATTTATATATGTCTTAATAGATAGTAACAGTAAGATTATGAACTTCCAAAAAAAGTCTCATATGTATATGGTCCAGTATGTACACTACTAGAATATAATAAAAGTATTGTATCAATATCTAATGAATGAATGAAATGCAGCTAGTATGCTGCCCATATCCTAGAGACCAGTAATGGATAAATGGAAATAAAATGAATAAGAAATATAGAAATATAATGTTGTTAAAGACTACATTATTGTAAATCCAACTGATGCCTTAAATAAGAGGGAAGTCTTTTATTATAATAATTCCATGGAAAGATGTATTTAATATTATCTATAACACTACTCACAATGTATCTAAACATACAATACAGCTACAGATATTATATACATTTTTACCCACTAAAAAGATGCTGTCTATTTGGGGCCTAGAACAGTCTTGTTTGTGTGGGTTTTGCAGTGATGAAGAGGAATCAATCTTGTTTTGGGATAAGGTCCAAAGGTGGATAATGTTTTACAATAATAAATATAGAAATCCACTTACAAACAGTAATTTTAGGGGACTTGAGTATCAGCAAATCAGAGATCAGTAACACTGTGATATTGTTTGGCAATGCTTTTATAATAAAATGGAAAATAACCACACAGCGTATTATTTTAGAATCTAAAGCTTATCTTAAAACACACTGGATGATAGAAAGATTAACATTTAAAAAAGTACAAACACTGAAATTCCTGAAGGGATGGCAACAACTAAACATTTGGGAAGGATGGGAATAGATAGGAAAAAAAATGGGTTGTGGGACAGGCTGATTGGGCCCATGCAGTGCCCGTTTTGACTGTACGTATGTACATGTACCGTGCTGTTTGTTGCTATATGTTGTGTATGTTATTTGTCTTAATAGAAGAAATAAAAAAAACAAAGCTTCCTCCTGGTCTGTCTATTATTAAAATGTAGTGTAATCTCTTTTTTTGCTGTATCTGATGTTACTGGCAGCAAACACTTACTTGGGTCCAGTGGAGGTGATGAGGCAGGTAGACTGATGTTGGCAGGGGCTCCGTCCAGGGGCACACACATCCTCCATTTCTTCACACATCTCCCCTGTACAGAATTTAAAAAAAAAAAAAAAAGTATGAACAACCCAGAGCAAACCCTGCAAAAAAACTGCTAAACAAAAAAGTAATACAGTTATCCATTATTACAGTCAGACAAGAAAAAAGTCTGAAAAGTGCATTGCAACTGTAGTGAGAGGAAACTAGATAGCTTTGCTTATTTAAATAATCAGAGGAGTTTTAAAACAACACTGCAAATATATTTTATGCATCTGTAAAGAAGCAGAATAGTGCATGTCTTATTAACTACCTGTGTGGAGGTAAAGGTGTTTTAGCTTTAAGATATTCAATTTATTTGCTTATGTCAAGTGTTTTATGGCCTATTTTAAGAAATCTTTAAATACTGGCAGATTGTTTTGTTTCATACCAAACTTCTCTGGATTATAACACAGCAGGATTCTTGGCAATGCAGCTACTTCCTGAGTCAAAGTACCACATGCACTAACCTGTGTAGTAGGGGGGACAAAAACAAGTGTAGTTGTTGACTCCATCGATGCAGGTTGCTCCGTTCTCACAGTCGTTGTCTTCGCAGTCGTCAATGTTGGTTTGGCAAGTGGGGCCCTCAAAGCCCAGTGGACATGTGCAGCTGTGAAAATGAATACACTCATCATGTCATGTCCTTTCTGTGATAAATAAGACTTAATTTCTTTGTTGCACAAAGCTTGTCTTCCTCACCTGTAATCTCCCTCCTCATCTTCATTCGCTTGACAAGTTCCGCCGTTAAGACACGGGTTACACACACAGGCATCCAGAGCTTTCTCACAGTTCTTGCCCTGAGACAGAGAACAGACGTGATATTAATTTATTACAATAATTTATGCATGCCTTAAGACATGTAACACATCGAGGATGTTCACAAATAGGTGGCAGCATTGTGGAGCTCTCACCTTGAATCCTGGAGGACAGCTGCACCTGTAGATCTCCACTGCGTCGCTGTGACAGATGCCTTGGTTCAGACAGGGACTGGACAGACAGGGGTTACACTTGGCCAGCACTGTGGAGTCCACATCACCTGAGGAAATACCAGACAGATAAGAATGACTTGCATGTAGATACTAGTGGGGATGAGAATCATCTAAGGCCTCACGATACAATGTTGTCACAATACTTAAGTCACAATAAAATATGACTGTGATTTTGAGCATTTTGTGATATGCTGAGTATTACAGTAACATATATTACAATTTATTACCATTCTTCCACTGCAAATTACTTGTATGTCTCCAAAGAAAAACTTTTGTCAACATCTGTTTAATCTAATGAGATAAAGTTGTCAGTCTGTTTATGTCCCTTCAATCATTTTTACTGCAGCAAAATGTGTCTAGTGAACTGAAATGCAATTGATTTTTTTTCCAAGTAGGCTATCAACTCTTTATTTTGTATTTGCAATATTATTGATTTATATAATAAAAAAATCGATACTTGGCATTCATTTATTGCTATGAAAAAGGTTGTTTTTTTCCCCACCCCTTGATACTAGTACTGCTTATTTTATTTTTGTGTACAACACAAGTACTCACCTGTGCACTCAAACTTCTTTGCAGGTGTGGTGAGCAGCAGTTTGCCCTCCATGCCCTGTGGGCCAGCACAGCGGGCGATGCCAGGCTCTTTGTAGCTGGTCTTCACCCAGTCTGACAGCCAGCGCAGGCGACAGTCACAGTGCAACGGGTTGGCACCAATCGCCCTGATAGAGCAGTGACAATAAACTTATCAATAGTCTGACTTTTACTTTCCAATCTCCCGAGTTGTCTGTCACTGTAATACACTCTATCACCAGCAGGTGTCTCTACAACCTTACGTAAAACAAACCAACTCAACTTGGTGCACTAACCAACTAAAACAGCTTCTCTAAGAGTAAAAGAGATTTAAAGTTTAATGCTCAATGCCACTTTGTGCCATACATCATCTGGAGGAGGGCTCCTCAATTATAGGCAAAGGTGTGAACAGAAGGCACTCTTAACCACTTCTGTCATGGTGGTCGTGCATCAATGCTGCTCTGTCCTCCCCGCTGGATGCACAAACACTCCTGAATCAATGCTGTTCCATTACGGTGGAACACAGGCTCATCTTTCAGGCCGGGCCAATAGCTGACACCTGACATCTGCTAACATGAAAGCCACTTGACTGTGACTGTGGATCAATGGCCGGCCTCCATCCCTCCCTTCACCCCATTTTTTATGCAGCCTTGACTCCTGTGACGCCCTCCAAAACATGTTTTTGTTAGTCGTCTCCATCCTCCCTTCCTCCTCTCCAATCTCACACTGATAGGTCTATTGATCAGCGACTGTCAGGGGATGATGTGAATATCTAGGCTGGGTGGCACAGAGCGCACTGCAAAGATACTTCTGTGGAGTTTTACATGTGTCCACAAGTCCGTGCACGACCACACAACAGCTACACACCACACACACAAAATTACAGACATAAATAAACAAACCAAAACAAACAGTAAAGTCCACAGACCATGGAGAATCTGTGTGTGTCAGTGAACGGGTGGGTGTGTGTGTCAGAGATGTCACAGGGAGATGAGACAGCACAGGGGTCTGTGTGTTGCTCTAACCACAGGACTGCAACTGATTAAGGGAGGGCTTGGCTCTTGCGGAGCCCACCAAAGAGGACTACAGACAGGCCACTGTGAGCCATGCTCTCCGGCTGTCTGACCAGACCCCCTTGGTGTCTGAGAGTGTGTGTGTGTGTGTGTGTGCATGTGAGTAGACTTCACAAACTCAATGGTAAGTGCAGACAGTATCACATAGGCTGCCACTGGGGCTTACAGTTGTGTGTGTGTGTGTGTGTGTGTGTGTGTTACTACTTACAAGTGGGAAAGTGAAGCCACATCGTTGAAGATGCCATCAGGAAGCTCCGAGATTTCGTTGCCATGGAGAGACCTGAGGGACGATGGAGGAAAAAGACGGAAAAAAAACGAGAAAATGTATGACCATGAACATGTGTCATCATGGGACAGCTTTTATGGGCAGATTTTCTGTCAGACTGTTAGAGCTGCAATGATTAGATGATTCACTGGCAGAAAACTACTTAGATAATCAATCATGTGACTCACATTTAAAGGAACAGTTCACCCCCAAAATCAAAAATGTGTATTTTTCCTCTTACGTTTCGTGCTATTTATCAGTCTAGACTGTGTTGGTGTGAGTTGCCAAGTGTTGGAGATATCAGCTGTAGTGATGTCTGCCTTCTCTCTAACATAATGGAACTAGATGGTATTAGGCTTGTGGTGCTCAAATTGCCAAAAAATGCATTTGAAAAACTCAACAACAATGTCTTTTCCCCGAAGTCATGACGCCCTTACTCAACATAATCCACAGACCTTGTTGTCAGCAGTTTCATGTAGGAACTATTTTTTTTCTACCAAACTACACCTGCAGTCAGTATCGCCGCACAGAAGGAAGAGTGCATCTACTGCTAGCTCACCTAGCACAACTTAGCTAGCTAACATTACAGCTCAGCCGAGGAAGACGCCCATTAATGTTTACATCTTGTCCTGTCTGGAGTCTCTCGCACATGAATATTAGCACTCTTCCTCCTGTGCAGTAATACAGTTGGCGGGTGTAATTTGGTAGAAAGAAAATAGTTCCTAGATGAAACTTTGAGTGCCATCTACTTCCATTACATTGAAGAGAAGGCAGACATCTCTACAGCTGATATCTCCAACATTCTGCAACTCACACCAAAACAATCTAGACTGATAAATAGATTGTAAAAGTAAAAGTATGTATTTTAGATTTTTGGGGTGAACTGTCCCTTTAAAACGATTACAGCTTGTCAAGTTTCTGACATTTTATATACAAAATGATTAACCAAGAAAATAATTGGCATATTAATCAATAATAAAAATAAATATTAGTTGCGGTCCTGCATGCTATACTTTGTTTTCCAGCAACTAAAACCAGAGATTAGTGGGAAAATGTTGAGGAACATTTCAGTGCTGTGTTGGGTGGTTGTATTGGGTTTGTATTTCGGGTTGAGCTTTGTGCAGCTGGCAGAGATGTGAGGCTCTGTAAGTCTGTAAAAGACTGGTGTCAAGTTTCTGTGTGCGTCTGGCTGGCAGGGCCGACAAGGGCACAGAGGGAGGGGGGTAACAGAGCTGCACCACATGCAGGACAGTGAAAAACATTAGTGTAACTGTGCATGTGCAGATTAACAGGTATATTTATGTGCTTGCATGTTTGAGCATGTGCACGTATATTAATGTTTGTATGCACTGTTTTGTCGCTGCTCTCTGACTACTATCTAGGGTGACAAGCCAGCATGGCTTAATGGTGAGATGACTGATGGCTGCTGTAATCCGCAGGGTCATTACCACCTCCACCCCTCAGCTGACCGCATGCTAATGTTACCACAGCTCAGTCCGCAGCACCAGAACATGACACATCTGCTCTGTGCCTGCATGATGAGAGCTGATACATAAACAGACTTTGAAACCTTACTTCCCTCTCTGTTTGATCTGTGAATTACCACTAAGCCCTGGATGAGTCAGGGGAAAGGATACAGAGAGCGAAGCTGCTCAATGTAAGGATGCAGAGCTGCAAGTGAGTACGAAAGAGAAAATATACAATGTAACCGTCTGAGACAACAAGTTAATTGGCCTGTGTGCCATGGAGAATGCTTATTAGTGTGGCGTGAGTAGTCGAGTTGTGGTAGTCAGAGTTAGGATGCTGAGGGCACGGAGCCAGCAGCAGTGTGCCAGCTAGGCAGAGATCTCATGGGAGAAAGGAGCCAGGGAGTCTCAAGGAAGAAACCCGATCTGCTCTCCTGCTAACATTCTCCCTGTCTGTCTCTGTGTCTTTTTTACTTTTCTTTTCTACAGCTGTGTATCATTACATCACTCCATCTTACCTGTCAACTTATCTCTCGCCTGGCACAGTCATCACAGTGCAATTGCATCTGATGTTTCTGGACAGGCAAAATAATGGTTGATGACAAAAAAGAAGTTCTTTAAAGCGCGCACGGGCAGTCCGCCTCGACATGTTCAGAATGTTCACACAGGCTTGTTCACCTGCAACCAGTTAATAATGTTTTTGTGATTCTCTGAGTCCTCTGAGCTACATCCAACCGCGACTAAACTGCATCCAACCGCAGTATGAGAATATGTCGGTTTTGATTTCATTTGTTGCAGGCTTTTACTTTCTTTCTCTTCTTTTCCTTTATCACTCTTTTATATCGCATTCTTTTCTCACAGCTTCCCACCCAAACCCTGGCGAGCCACACCCTAGCGCTGTCTCAGCTCACTCACCTCACACCTAATACCCAGCAGACCAATTAGCAGCTTATTAATCTGCAGCTTAAACCACAACCATTATAGACACACACACACACACACACACACACACACACACACACACACACACATATGTACACTAACACCAAACCACACCACATCCATGCCAGGCTCAGACCCCTGGTCTGTTTGAAGCCCCGAGCGTTAATGATTCTTCTCCTCTTTACTGCTCTGTAAAGCCAAAGGTGCAGCTTTATAAAGGCTTTGGCACCTCAGTGTGTGCGAGTGCGCATGAGCCGGCTTTGGCATCTCACTGCGGTTTCTATGAAGCTTCCAACTTTGAACTTTGGCCCCGGTTGAAACTATTAATGGCGCTCATTGTCGCTTCAGTTTTGTTGCACCCACACAGCCTCGCTTAGTTAAAAAAAAAACACGCCATGGCACCAATTGACATTTAATCGGAGGCGTATGATTGATCACACCAGCCGTATAGACATCAAAGTTTTCTGCTTCATTTGGACTCCCGTCTAAGACAATAAGGTAGTCCAGACAGTCTGTGTGTAAATGTGTGTGTGTGTGTCTGAACTTGTATATAGTTCTGAGCCTGTGCGGTGTGTGTGTGTGTGTGTGTGTGTGTGTGTGTGTGTGGGGCGGGTGGTGTTAGAAAGAGGGCCTCACATGGAGTCTAGCGCGCTTTCAATATTTTAAAAGTGAAGGTGGCGTGAGTGAGTAAGAGCAGAAATAACGGACGGAGCTTCATTAGGGATCAAAGCGACGCGCCCGGGCTAGCAAGGCGGCATCAGCTAATGATGACCGAGCTTCACTCTCATTCCACGCTAAAAGGGCTCTTACGCTTTGTGCCTCGTAATGATCGGGGCCTTAGTTGAATCCCGCCGTAAAAAGAGGCTTTGTTGAAGCTTTGTTGTCAGTAGTAAAAAGTGTGCCTGCTATGAGCACACATGGAAGGGCCGATAAGTCTACTCCCACACACATACTAACGGGCACCAAGCCAGTAGATGACAAACATATAAGCTATGCATAGCGGCGCACACACACACACACACACACACACACACACAGATGCATATATAATCTCATAAGGAGCGCTGCTGGGCCTGGTCTCTGTTTCTCCCTCACAGAACTAAACTGTACATTTGAGTTAAAGTGTGAGGCATCCAGCTGCTGTATCTTTGGATGCAGGTCTAAAGATTGGTTTTGGTTTCGTCATTTATCTGTCCAACGTATTTACATTCTACATCTCAGTTATTTAGCAGACCGATTCAGCCACGGGGAGCCCATGGTCACTGAGAGTACACAATCAAAGACTTCATAACTTCATAAAAGCCCAGAGGCACAGTCAAAACCATTACGGTTAGCGGGGCAAACATTCGCTGGTAATCAGTGTCAGAGTGATTTTGTACAGTAGGATTGTGGGGGTGCGCGTTTGGCCCTGACGGTGAGGCGGTGATGAGCTCGGGGCGTTTAGAGGTGAACACGCAGACTGGGAAGATGTCTGAAGATGAGGTGTGGGCAGGAGTAGGAGAACACTGCTGCTGTGCCCATGGCTGCCAGTTAAACTGAGAAAATAGGTCAGAGGTTGTGTGAGTGTGTGTGTCTGTGTGTGTGTGTATTCATAAGCTGTCATAACTGTTTAGACTGTGTTTCAGTCCTCTGGAGTCAATCAAAGATTCTCAGCATCTGCTGCACCGCCTCTGTAGTCAGTGCAAGCTGCAAAAATATCCTCCTTAATAACTCATTTAGTCTGAAAGTGAGTCTCATCTTGTTTTAGAGCGCTTCTCACAAAATAACCTCAACTGTCTGAAACGATGATGCCGTTCTGAGCATTGTCTTAAAAACCATGTGACAACAAAGTACCTGCTCAAACATACAAGATACATTATGTATTAAAATAGGATTTTAGCCTAATCTGCCGTTAAACTTTTTTCTTTGGACAATTTTGCACACACTAAGATGAACACACACGTGTCTGCATGCACTTAAAATACAAAACTAAACTCACAGCAGTCGCAGAGAGTGCAGTCCACTGAAGGCCATTTTGGGGATACAGCGCAGGGAGTTGTAGCTCAGGATTCTGCAATGTAGGAATAATTACATATGCATGCATATAAAATTCATCTGTTTCCATCCTACTTTCAGCACCAGAATGAAACACTAGCTCCTGGCTGAGGCCGGTCAGGACTTACAGAGTGGTGAGTTGGCTCATGTTAGCGAAGGATGAGTTGGTCAGAGAGTTGATTTTGTTGTTGCTCAGGTCTCTGAAAGGAAAAATTATAAAGGTATAAGTTCACCGTATTGATTTGCAGAGTGAGACAGAAGAGGCAGACAAACACTTACACCAGCTGTAGGTACTTGAAGGTAGACAGCTCCTTTGGCACGACGCTGAACTGGTTTCCATCCAGGTACCTGAGCACAGGACACAAACAGTTCAGTTCAGAGTTCATAGAGCCAGTAGACAAAATAATCCACTCAGACCAAAATACAATATGTTTTCTGATAATACAATATTTTAATAATAAATCTGAGCTCGCTGCTGAGGAAGACTGTGTGAAATGACTGAAAGCTCCTACAAAGCGCGGACCCTTTTTAATGTATTTACCATCAAATATCAAATCCAACCACTGTGGTGTCCATTCATTCAAAAGAATATTCAATGTGAGCATGTTTTTGTTGTTGCACCATATTCACAGTATTTAAGCAATGTCATGTTTTTCTCTGAGAATATTAAATATTATAATGTGTTTTATATCAGTTTAAAATTTAAAACTGTGAAACTCACTACCTCTGGATATTAGCATGGCGAGCTCACTCTGTATTTTTAAACGTAAATTAAAGACCTATCTTTTTATAATGTGGAGTAACATTGCAGTCTTGATTTTTAAGTTTTAGCCATTGGTTTTTCACTTTTTTTTTAAATCTCTCTTGCTTATTTTTATTCTATTTTATTTATTTATTTATTTATTCTCTTTTTATTCTCTGGAGTTTTAATCATCTTTTTTGTTGGTTTGCTCTGTTTGCTTTTTTAATATTTTATTGTCTCGTGTCTGTGTCATTCCAATTTTGCCATGTGAAGCACTTTGGGCTGCCTGTTCGTATGAAAGGTGCTGTATGAATAAAGCTGCAACTGCTTCACAGCAAAAGCCTGACTAAGACCTGAAGCTTTCACTGTGAAGGTGCTGCATGAAGTATTTAATTATGTGATCAAACATCTTTTTATTAAGCAGTTTTGTTCATATGCATATCACAATGAACTAGTTGTTGCTCAGTTAAACATTTATAACACCAAAAGCATATTATACAGGCATCTAATTCAGTTCAATCACTATGTAAAAGTCACTAAGTTCCCATTATATCTTGATTCACTCACATTCTCTGTCAGTCAATTTCAAACTGTGCAGTACTTAATGAGGGGCTGCCGAATCTTATTAAGGGAGTATAGAGTTATAGCAACAAAGGGTGCCATATCTTATATTATATATTAGGTTTTACCTCGTGCTAAGAGTTGATTTAATTCCACATTTCAACATTTTATTCTGCTCTTTGTCAGCAGATTAGTGCGACTCTGTGAGAGCTCGAGGCAGGTATTTGCAGGACATCACAATTTTTAACACAGAGCACTTTTTCCCATGCTGCTGCAGCCAGTTTAATCTCATGTTACACCCAACAGCAGATTGTTTTGTCTTTCAATTAGTCCTTTCCCTCAGATGTTTTGACTCAATGCTGTGTCTCATGCCATTGAAGTCAGGCCCAGTAAACCTCCTGTATAAGCATTCCTAGTGCAGACACACACTGGGTTATATATTCCTTCCACTGGGCGAAGGCGGCACATTTATTACATTCTGTGACACTTTTGTGATTTTCCGTTTAGCAGCAACTCCTGCATGTGACCCAACACACTGCATTTTAAGGTACAAACGCTTGTGTGTGCATTCATGCATGTGTATGTGTTAACATCCTGATGTAGGTACAAGCCGCCCTGGTTGACATCATGCCTGCAGGGATGCAACCACCCTGCTGACTGCCAACACAAAGTGCTACCAGAGGGCTGTCACCTTGATAAATAGCTGATTTAGGGTCCTGGTCCCTCTGAGCGGAGCTGCAGGGGCTTTCTCCTGCTATTGTTGTTGACTGTGCTCAAGACGGGAAGGGTAGGAGGGGTGAGGGGGGGTGCTGCTGGTTAGTTAGGGGGCCCTTGGGTTCAGAGGTAATGATAGGTAATGACGGTGCAGAGGACACTTGGGATAATGATGGAGTAGCAAACTCTCCAGATGACTAGATGAAAGCCTTGAAGAGGGGGGCACACCTGGTCACACCTGCTGGGACAATGACAGGCCTAAAGGCTTTCACAGCATGTGCGTGCATCTGTGTGTTTGTGTGTGTGTGTGTGTGTGTGTGTGTGTGTGTGTGTGTGTGTGTGTGTGTGTGTGTGTGTGTGTGTGAGTTCGTCTGAACCACTTGAAGAAGTATTGGAAAGTTCCAGACCTATTCCATTCCCTCCCCTTTCCATTGAAAACTGCTCATTAAATTGTCCTCTTGCTCCCCTATGCTCCTGTGGACAGGCTTTTGGCCCTCGCACAAATATGCACACAAACACACACACACTCTGATCCTTGGCTCCGAGTGTGAGAGTGACATCAGTGCTAGCCTTGAGGGCTGCAGGGAACACAAGAGAAGAATGTCTGAGAGAATAACTGCAGGGTTTATTGACTCCTTTCCCCTTCTCCAAATGATGGGATCTGTTTTCTTTGCCTCCACTATGCTCACTAACTCTTATCTCCTTCTTACCTCCTAAGCTCCGCTCTTTTTTTTTATATCGTCTCCTTTGGCTTTATTTCCAGGTCTGCCTCCATCACAGCCAGACAAAGGAACAATAACGCCTGGAGCTCAACCTGATAAGATAGACATGCAATTGGCATAATTAATGCCAAGGAACTCACAGTTCAGTCACGTTTCTGGGGATGCCTTTGGGCAGTGTGTGGAGGTGCTTGTTACTGCAGCGCACCACAGTCTCCAGGCAAGTACATTCACTGGGACACTGGGGTCTGGGCACACAGCTCGACAGCTCCTCTTGGCCTGGGGTAAAATAAAACAGAGGAGATAGAGGCAAGTCAGACACCAGAGAGGAAGAGAAAGGAGGAATGACCAGGAGGAGAGGGAAGACATGGAGGACAGCCAAAAGCAGAGCATAAAAAGTAAAAGACAAAGCGAACCTAAAGGCAAGACAGTGCCAAAACAGCACAGTCCTTCAAGCTGATGGTAAGGCATTGAGACAATGGGAAAAAAAAAAAAAAGGAAGTGACAAATGTGAAGTGTAAAATAGGACAGAGAGAGAGGAGCCTCGCTAATGTAATATCGACCAGCGAGAGCAAAGAATGGAAGCTGCCCGAGGCCCGAAGACAAGTCTAACATTCATTCAGGTGCAAATAGGCTGACTGGTCAATAAGGCAAACAGCTCAATAGCTCCACTCAGCCCGGCATCGACCAGCAGCTTAGGAACTGCTGAGCAGCAATCTATTCAGTAAACAAAAGAGTGGCACAATAGCGGTCATTATTTAAGATGATCTCAGACACTTTAAGCAGCTCTTGTTCATAACGTATTGTGGAGCAGAGTGCAATGCGAAAATCTTCATCAGTCAGACCCAGACAGGTTAGTTTCACACATAGTGGAGGTCAGCCGCTATATTGAAGATGCTTATCTCCTTTCAAAGAGACAGATTACTTCATTTAAAGTGGAGAAGCTGCAACAAAAGTTCAGATACGGTCTAAATAAGGACACACAGAAAGAGACACAAATCATGATAGCCGGTTAGACACATACCCTCCTCACAGCGGAAGTCAGGCAGAGCCACATCCTGCAGAGGGATCTCCTTGAGGAAGGCAGGGCGCTGGCAACGAGGGTTACCCGTCACGATCTTCCTACTCCTCAGCCAGTCGCCGAGCCAGGCCAGCCGGCAGTCACAGTTGAAGGAGTTAGCCAGCAGGTTACTGGGAGAAAATGAGCATAAGAGAGGTTATAAGAGCGTTGAATCTTTTAAAAAGACGATTGAAGGCAGGCTCATGTGTACACCAGGGCCTCACAGGGTGGAGAGAGTCTGCAGAGTGTCGAAGGCTCCGGGAGTGATTGTGGTCAGCTGGTTGTCGTAGAGCGACAGCAGACGGACGTTGTGCAGCCCTGTGAAACTGTCGTTGTGGACGCAGCTGATCTTGTTGTTCCTCAACATCCTAAGGAAGAAATAAATGAATCACCTTAAAAAAAATGTAGAGATATCAACACAAATTTAAAGTGTGCGTATGTTTGCAGGGTGTCTACAGGTATCAGACAGTTAAATTTGATGCTTTTAAGACAATGTCAAGATAATTTTAAACCAAATTTAAGACCGACTTTTGGACAAATCATCTGTTTCTTATTAAGGCATTGCAGTTAAATTAAAAGGTAAGTATATATGTGATCCTGTGGGAATATAGTTATTAGAGTGATGAAGGTTTTGTACATTTTGCCGACAGGTAAGTGCAGGTTTCAGGTAAAAAGACAGCAGCAGTCGATTTCTAACATCCGAAATTTGGACTTTAATGCACAAAAGTCTGACTCATTTTGATAAGAAGAAATTAAAAGATGAACAAATTAAATTAGATATAATATTTCTGGCAATTAAGACATCAAAAATTCAAATTTAAGACTTTTAAAGACCTGCAGACACCCTGGTTTGTGCTTCACTCACAGCATTCGCAGCCCCTCAAGGCCACGGAACATCCCACTTCGCACCGAGTCGATCTGATTGGCCGTGAGGTGAAGCTCATTGACAGACGATGCGCCTTCAAATGTCCCATCTTCGATCTCTGTGATCTTGTTGTTGCTAAGGTTACTGTGGGGAAAAACACTTTTATTTAGGGAATGACTGTTAAATGGTGAAGATAAAAAGTGAAATAAAAGTTTGACTCACATTTTCTTCAGCTGGGAAAGGCTCTTAAAAACTCCCGTTGCCTCCAGAGCGGTGATCTCATTGTTGTTAAGGCGGCTATGGAGAAAAATTGAAAGACAATTTTAAGTATTCTCTGCTAACTCCATCTCTTCTTCTTTTTAGCAGTGTGCAATTTCCCTGCTTGCTTACAGTTCAGTGGTGGATGCAGGGATGTGCTCAGGGATCTTGGTGAGCTTCAGGTTGGAGCAGTCCACCACGTTAGACTCACAGCGGCATTTGGGTGGACATACTGGATCACTGTTACAGGCATTGTTCAGACGGGTGTCCTCTGTACCTGAGTGGGATAAAATGCATACACGCAAAATCACGTCAGCCTCCTTTCTATACCAGCACACTTTCCCATGATGCTCTGAATCATGCATAGGCTCCCACGGCTGTGTGTCAGTATTTTGTCTTGTTGTGATGTAAAAGGCGGCTTCCCTGTCAAATCTGTAACCTTAGGCACGCTCAAGAACATCCTGCAGCTCACCTACCATTCATAGGACAGAAGTGAATGGGTGAGCGTGAGGGGATGGAGGGGTGGTGGTGAGTTATTTTAAAGAGGTGATAGAATGGGAGCAGTGGGGTGAAAAGAACAGTAGCGGGGGAGATTGAGATAAGGATGCCAAAGAGGATTTGGACTGCCAGCTTTAGTGAAGCAGAGCACCCAAGAGAGAGCACAGGAAGCGTGCACAGACAGGTGGAGTCGAAGGGGAGGAGAGGGAGGTAACAAAAAAAAAAAGAAAAAAAGGAGGGCACAAGGGACATAAATGCATGCAGGAAAGAAAGGGAAGAGAAGGAAGCAGACAGACGAGAGAGAAATGAAAGGTGAGTGGCGGAGGTGCAGGGAGACGTCTGTCCTCATAGAGGAAGAGCAAAAATGAGGCAGTGAGGGGAGTGAGGGACGTTTTTTCCTGCACCTCCTCTGTCTATGAATAGACGTTACGTGCCAAAAAGCGTGCTGCCAGTTACATCATGGCTGCTCAATAATGGAGCAGCACTGGGAGCCACTTAGAACAGTGTGTGTGTGTGTGTGTGTGTGTGTGTGTGTGTGTGTGTATATGTGTCTCTGTGTCTGTGTATATGTGCGTGTAGAGCTTATGTGTGTGCATATGTTCCATTTAGAGGGAACAGCCCAGCGTTTTCTGTTAGGATATCGTTTTGTGTCCCGTTCCCTTCTCTCACATCGGTGCACCTCTTCGCCTGAAGTATGGAGGTGACGTCAGTGGGTCGGCGTGGAGCACCCAGACCACAATCATGAGAAGGAAAACCTCAAACAACCAGGACAAAATCTTAGAGCTGAGTATCAAAAATCTGTCCAAATAAATAGAGCCGTATTTGAAACCATAACCTAACCCCAAACCCTCATCGTTGACTTTATTAGACTACAGTTGGACGGCAAAAGAGTGAGTTGCATACACAGAATCGACTTCCTAAGGCTTTTTCTGACGGTGTGTCACTTCTCAGTGTGGCTCAGTGGAGGGCGCAGATAGACGCAGTAATGCAGGTCATTAAGGAACTTTCCCTCTCTTGGCCAGACAACAGGAAAAGGCAATTCCTGCTACAGAGGAAGCAATGAAAGTACAGCTCGGCGCTTTGATCTTAAGGATGTAGAGGAGCCGGGGGAGATTGGTGAGCCTGAGTCATCGTCATCATCGCGAATGCGTGGTGGCGACACTTTTACTGTCAGCAGATTTAAACGAAACTGGAGAAAACGCAGGAGAAGAGGGATGAGGTTTTTCCCTCGCTGAGGCGCAAAGTGACTCATCGCTGGAGTTGTAGAAGTTCTCATAATTCCCCGCAGCTTGGTTCCTCATTATCAATGTATTATGGGATTCCCGTGCTGTCTGTGATTGTGTGTGTTGAGTGCGTGCGTGCGTGTGTTATCGTGGAGGCTTTTATTGTTATCATTCAGGGAGGGTGAAATTCTCATTAATCACATTTGGCTTTGATCTTCCTTCTGCTTACATAGTACTCCCATTTGTTCTCTAAGCCAGTGCAGGGCTTTATCTCAGCTTAGCACACAAAGACACATTAATTTACACACACGCACACACACAGCCGTAGACACTGAATCACACAAGCATCCACACCACAAACACACGCACACATGGACAGAGTTCGACACACATCACTGCTCCTCCTAGTTATTTTCTTGGAAGTGCTCTTGTTAAGAGGTCCGGAAACATCCGCTGATAGGAATCTGGGTCCTCTGGTGGGCTTTATTTTCTTTAGCTTTTACTGATAGAAAGGACACACTTTCCTTCCCCTCTGTCCTTCTCCCCCTCCCTCCTTTTCTGCCCCTCTTGGTGAGTGACTGTCTGTGCTCATGCCAAAGCAAAGAGCCACTTCCTTTTGACTCTATCTGCTGAGACTGTTAGGAAAACAGAGCTGAGGAGAAACAGACACTTTCACACGTCTATCCCATTAAAATGCACACATAGGTCCAGTCACTCACAGGTCCAATTAGCTGCTGTCATATGTATACATACCTGAAGTGCCACTACCACCAGTAAGCAAATCTCAACTAATTTTACCCTTAAATGCTTAAAAAAAATCAGCGCAGATAATTTCCTCTGTTCGTCCCACCATCATCCACATTAAAGGATGATTCTAGTTCATTTACAACTCAGGTGTTTTGTAGTTTTGCCCATTCAATCCAAGTGAAATGGGAGTTTGAGTGTCTTTAGCATCTGTACTGTGACGTATTTCCCAGTGAACCAGAACATTTGAGCAGCATACAGTTACAAGGGATTTAAACCCAATTTTTCACCATTGATTGGACCGCTAAAAATTGGGCGGGTTTAGAGTTTAGTGGAGTTACAGCAGACTGTTGGATTGGAGCCACCCAGCAGCTCGGCACACACCTACCTCACTGATAGATCAGGAGGAGAGCGAGGGAGAGATGAATGAGTTAGATGATGGGGCGACTGTGGCTCAGAGGACAGTGGGTAGTCCACTAATTGGAAGAATGGGTGTTTTGATTCCCGGCTCCTCCAGACCACATGCTGAAGTATCCTTGGGCAAGATATTGAACCCTAAATCGGTGTGTGAGTGTGTGTGAATGTTTAAGCTGAGTAGCAGCTTGTATGGTAGCTTCGGCCGCCAGCAAGTGAATGTTACGTGTTGTGTTAAAGCGCTTTGAGGAGTCTGAAGACTAGAAAGGCACTATACAAGACCAGGTCCACATACCACAAATTAATGAATGAATTAGACCTCAGACCACCACTGCAGCTTCTGCAGTGATGCAGGTGCTGCGCCAGACCATCGTGGTGAAGAGGGAGCTGAGCCTGAAGGCGAAGCTTTTGATTTACTGGTTCATCTACATCCCAACCCTCACCTATGGACGTGAGCTCTGGGTAGTGACCAAAAGAATGAGACTGTGGATACAGGCGGCTGAAATGAGTTTCCTCCGTGGGGTGGCTGGAGCCTTAGAGATAAGGTAAGGAGCTCCGACATCCGGAAGGAGCTCGGAGTAGAGCTGCTGCTCCTTCGCATTGAAAGGGGGAAGTTGAGATGATTCGGGCCTCCTGGGCGCCTCCAGTTACAGGTGTTTTGGGCACGTCCCACTGGTAGGAGGCCCCAAGGTAGACCCAGAACACACTGGAGGGATTACAAATCTCATATGGCCTGGGAATGCCTTGGGGTCCCCCAGGAGGAGCTGGAAAGTGTTGCTGGGGAGAGGGATGTCTGGGGTTCTTTGCTTGGCCTGCTGCCCCCGCGACAGTCCGGATAAGTGGATGAAAATGGATGGATGGATGGACCACTACACTATTTTGGAAATTAAAACTTAGGTTTGATCATTGAAAAGTGGGCGTGTCATAACAGTGAGGCTCCAACATTGTTACACCAATTGAATAGCATTATCCATCAGGGAGAGATGGACAAAGCCCATCATATGCTCCATGTAAGTTGTTGAGGCAGTCCAATGTAAAATGCCTTGAGCATAATACGGAGCTGTCACAGAAACCACTTTCCTCAAGTGAATAAATTTCAGCCCGCAGCCCGTAACCACAGCAATGTGGGGAAACAAAGACACACTGGTGTAGCATGCTGTTGTTAGCTAGCTGGCTAGCTCTGTGTGGCTAAAAATTGCCTGACTGATTGATGGGTTGATGTCAAGATATTATTTGTTGAAATTGGTTCATACTAGCACACGTCATACTGTTTTACAGGACGAGAATATGATTGGATTTTGACATAAGAATATAAAATAATTGATGTTTTTGCATATTATCAATTAGGTGCATAAAATGTCCAGCAATGTGATCTTAAAGGGTTAAAAAAGCATTTAATCTGGACTTTAAGGAGGTAAAACTAAATGTGAGCACAAATGTTAATAATAATCCCTCATTGCGCAGGAAAATTGTTTGCACATAAAGATCGAATTTAAACTAGGTGGTTGGTTTGTAAACTGTGAATAAAAATTAAACAAGAGGCAGTTTGGGGAATAATTTTGTTTTTTTCCACATAAGTTTGGCTAACCTGTGACCTTTCTTTCCCCGTCTGACATATTTTTAGTAACATCGCCATGTTCCGTGCTCTCAGCGATTAACTTGCTGTATAAAATGCTGTTATTACCAAGAGGAATGATGGCAAAACTACAAAAATTAGACCCAAGTTGTAATAAACCGAAAAGATCCTTTAACCTGTGGGGGAGAGGTACTTAAATGAACAGTAAGTAATGGAAAAAATGATGCCACTACATGGCTGCGGGTGGATAATTAAAGAAAAGAGGGAGACAATGATAGGTGTGAACGTTTACAAGCACTCACCTGGGATGAAGTACTGCTCTTTGGCTGTGATGGGGAAAAGAAAGAGGGATTGATGTCAGTGAGAGCAGTCTGGCCTGCATAGCTGTGGTGTCGCTATGCTTCAGAACAGTCATATATAGAGTTTATATATGACAACACGTGAATAAAAAAGGTATATGACATTTAAACAGAGAAGCCGAGGACTGTCTCTGTGCATGACAATGTGAACTAGTAACGATGTTAAAAGGTGGTAAATATTTGGCTGTTGCTAAGGAAGAGTGACATGAGGAAAAGAGGGAGACAGTGAGAAAGAAAGAGAGAAGGAAAAAGACAAAAAAAGGGAAAAAAGAAAGAAGAAAAACACATGGACTCCCTTCTTCAGCAGGTCTAGCCAAACAAATGAGGCTATAAAGAAGTGTGAAACCTCAGCAGTGCAGAGTGCCAGACAGCGTAGCACAGTGCATAAACACAATAGTGGGCAGAGAGTGGAGGGAGTGGGGATGGTGAGGCCCAGCTAGTGCAGTGCAGAGGAGTGAGGGGATGTGAAGGAAACCTGAGCCTGGCAGGCAGGGAGAGCGATGAGTGGGCAAGGGGAGATGGAGGCTGAGATTGGCAGAGGGCAGAGGAATGGTGGGCACGTACAGAAACTCTAGCCCTTATACCAGCCTGGACTGGTGATCTCAGCCCACTGCGGTTTGAATGTGAAACCAGACTCACAATGTGGTATTATGGAGGGGAAATGGAGAAACAGCGAATGATCCCTCTCTCCTTGGCCCCAAGTTCATCTGGGGAGATATTGATTGAGTAGCACCGGCACAGCAAATGATAGGCCGAATAAAACCTTTTGCCAGGAATGATCGCTCGTTAAATGTGGTATGAGGTAGAGGGAACAATGCAGAGATAATAGCCACTCCCAGCGGAGAGAAAGAGAGACGGTAAGAGCAGAGCAGTGAGAGACAAGTGGAATAAAAACAACAAAGCCTGTCTGAGAGATAGAGAGAGCCCCAGAGAGATTTGGAGACAGCGACACAGAGCCAGCGGCCTACCGGAGCAGCGGAATTTCTTGCTCTTGATTTGTCCAATACGTTTGTTTGCGAGTCGGCGAGGGCTGGCGCAGCGGGCACCGCTGGTCTCGATGGGGTTGGAGCGCAGGTAGTCTGCCAGCCACTTCAGGTTACAGTCACAAATAAAGGGGTTCTGGGCCAGGTGACTGGAGAACAGAGTGGGAGGGTTGGAAAACAGGAGAAGGTAAGAGAGGCAGACAGAAGAAGAAAGGGAAGAAAGAATGAGAGGGGGAAACATTAAAACTGATGGGATAAAGGCAAAGAAGGAAACATTAAAGGCTATATATTTAGACATCAGCGGGACAGATTTACTGCAGACGTCCACCTGCAACCACTGAAACATGAGAAAATGCCTTTAAATCATTGTTTGCTAACATTAAGTTATATCAAAATTATATAATCTTATCAAGTTAAAAAAAAAGAGATTGACATTTTAATGAATGCACTTCTTTGCTTTGTTGCCAAGAGTTAAATGAAAAGGTCAATACTACTAATAAATTAAATATGAGGCAACTGAAGGGACTGTAACCAGGGATTCACGCTCAGCACATGGGGGAAGTTTCAGCTGGTTGCAATCTGCAGTCCTCATCATCAGATGCCACTAAATCCTACACACTGCTCCTTTAAGAGTTTGGTCACTTATGATGCATCACATAATATAATAAAATGATAAGTAATAACATCAGTTTGATTACTTTATGTGATTTCTGCAGGCATTTGATATACTGTGCTGCACTGAGTTAACTTAATGATCATTCTGGAGTCAGCAGTTTGTGCTGCTGGTGATTTATATTGTGTTATACAGAGAGATGTTTCCAATATTTGGTCTATAAATTGAGTTGACAATAGATTAGAAACATCTCTCAGTATGATGCAACACAATTCAGTACAAAGCGGCATCCAAAATGACCATGAAATTGAATCAACATCTCAAAAACATCACTTCAGTTTAAAGAGTGTGTGGTGCAATCCACATTATGCACCAGGGGAAGGCCCTGCATGTATTTTTACCTCTTCTTCAGAATGCAGGCAAAACAAGAAGCTTGTTTTAGACTGAGACCCTTCAACCCAATGCCCTCCATGCATATGTGTGTGTGTGTGTGTGTGTGTGTGTGTGTGTGTGTGGTGAGCTATCCATCATCTTCAACAGGTGTCCTGAATGCCTCATATTTGCATATATGGATGACAATGTCACGCCGTGTGTTTCAGACATGGCAGACGCCACGGTGTGGGGTCCGTATCGATAACAGCATGTGGTTGCCTTGTTTATCGGAACAGGAAAAAAAAGGGAGACATTCATTTAGACCGAATTGGTGCTGTCTGGGTAACGGTGGTGGAAAGAGTGGGTGTGGTGTGTTCTGCTTTTGATCTCGCATCTGGCCGCAGAAGCTGTGTGTGTCCGCGTGTTTGTGGAGATGATAGATTTACTCCCCTCTCCACCTCATGATTCCATTCCTGTGTTATTACACAGACCTGCGAGTAAACAACTCCTGTGTTGGCTCATGTTTTATGGTGACGACTCAGTATGTGTCAGAGCGTATGCGGCAGCGTGTTTATGTGTGTGCGTTTGACTCACAGGGTCTGTATAGCTCGTAGCGAAGTGAAGGTGCCCTTGGCGAGGGTTTGGATCTTGTTGTCGTAGAGCGATAGCAGCGAGAGATTCTGCAGGTCCTGGAAGGCGTTGGCACGAACGCAGTGAATCTTATTGGCATTCAGCAACCTGAGGAGAAGGGGGAAGAAAAGGGAAACAAAGAAGTAGAGAAGGAGGAAAAGAGGGAGGGAAGCAGCCTGTCAGAGTTTCTTTATGTATTCATTCATTATGCATTCCATCTAGAAAACTATGCACAGGTACAAAGTTTATTTGAAGGTTATGACTCTTTTACTGAGTGGGAGTAAAGGATGCCTGGTATTCAGTGTACGTCTGCAGTGTATCAGCAGAGTGCGTGTGTGTTCTGCTTACAGCAGTTGCAGGGCGTAGAGGCCGTCAAACACTCCCTTGGGCAGGTCAGTGATCTTATTTCCATACAGCACGCTGGGAAATCACAACACACACTTGCTTAAGACACGGGAAATGACAACAGGGTGGATATTTATGCATATACGCACGCACAAACTCAGCTCGGGGCCACTTACAGGGAGTTGAGGGAGCGCAGGCCCTGGAAGGCATCAGGAGCTATCTCTGAGATCTGGTTGTTGCTCAGGTCTCTGCGTTGAGGAAGGACAGAGAATTAGTCACGGAAATTAAAGTTTTGGGGCAAAGTCCTTTTCCTGTGGGAGGTTTGACCCCACTGGCACTTGGGTGTCACTCTCACAGGAAGGTGGGGTGGATGTAAGGGGCCCTCCTCATCGCTGGCAAGCGAGGAGGAAGCAAATGTAGTGTGAGCTGGATGAAGACGAGTTCCAGCTCTCTCTTCCACATTTGATGGTGCGTCCCTTCAAGGGATTTGTTGAAATGGAGTGGGCTGGAGACTCGTAGCCAATCAAAACATTTACTTGTGTTATTTGTGGCCTATCAAGCGGCCCTGTGTTGTATCATGGTGAGTGTGTGTGAGTAAAAATGGGGTGCGGGGCTGAAATCCAAAGCGAAATACAGTAGACTGCCTCTGAACATAGCTGTTGTTAATAGGATCCACAGGCCTCTCCCCACAGGATAACCACTAAGCCTGTGTGTCTATGTGTTTATGTGTCTGTGTGTGTGTGTGTAAATGCAACGGTAAATGAGGAACAGTGGGACAGAAAGAGAGAAAGACAGATGGAGAGAGAGAGTTAATGGAGTATGTGGACTGAACTCCAGTCGACTGGATACCTTTGAAGGAAAATCATCATGTGGTGAAGAAGAGGGATATTTTCTCATTTGGGGGTAACAGTTAAATAAGTACCCATTTGTCTTCTTGCAAAGGACTGAGGTTTCCTGGAAATGAAAACGCGGCGAAGTAGCCAACATCTGCACTCGTGTGTGTCTGTAAACTCAGACACTGGTGTGTTTGTGTATGTGTCGGTGAGAGGGCTGTTACTGCATCCCCGTCTTAAGGAGCAGTTCATGTGTAGGTCATCCAAACTGGGACAAGGTGAAAGAGAATGTGTGTGGTGAGCAGTTACTGGGAGAGAAGGACGTGCAGGGACAGGAGAGGCATTGCGCACATACCTCCACAAATAAACAAATACACACACACATACCCAAAAGCCTATATATAACCTTATCTCACCTAATGTTGCCTTACAATCAAATATTTCACCATTTCCCGTACATAACCTGCCACTACATATAAAACCTACACGTGAACATCTGCAGAGCCAGACCCAGGAGAGTGAACATATTCATCATGATGTATCGATGCTGTCGACGCACAGTGTGCACTGAGGGTGCTGGACAGGCTGGGCCAGGCAGGGCACACAGCCAGCTGAATCAACAGTGACACTAAGGGTCAACACAGACATGCGGCCATGCATTGTTGTTACTAAATGCAGGATCAGCAGCAGTAGCAACAGTAGCCGGTCATGTCTGTGTAGAGGACCAGATGGAAGAGAGTGACACATCCTCACTGCCATTAAATCAGGTTTGTACAGTATATGATGTATGACAGCCACAAAAAGGGTTAAGTTTTTTATTCGTAATGATGTTGCAAACCTTCTCAAAAACACCTTACTTGTGTGTTTTATATTGCTTGATTGATTATCACTACAAAAAGACAGCTTATTAAAATTTTCCCATACAGTTTATTTAAGTTTAATCTAGTTTGCAAAATCAAAGTATCCATGAAGAACATAACTTCTGCGTCAAATTCAAAAAGTGAATGGAAAAACACTCCACTTTGACTTTTTAATACTGCCACACAGACGTTTTGGGTAAGCCACCCTTCTTCTGCCTGTATTCTGGTGATTTCACAAACAATATACACAGGTGGGGTTAATTATAGGTGACCACGACGAACACAGTGGGTGTCTGGATCGAAACATCTATGTGGCAATGTGCTGTCGTAGTCTTTACTTTTTTACTTTTTTCTAAGATGCAACATCCAGTCTGATCTTGAGCTGAGCACATTGTATCTTACTTGTATCATTGTGTATTGTTCAATATGCACAAGGATAAATGATGATCTGATGTTTGTAACAATAGCACTTACAAAACTGCTTTTATCGAAGTACAACCACATTGCCAAAAGACAGATAAACTTTGGCTCATGGGTTAAGATTAGATTTACATTTTAATTAGAGTTTTATTTACTTTGATGTGAAACCAAACCTGGTTGAGTCGATATGACACAGTGGCGTGCAAAAGTTCAGGCACCCAAAGACATCTGAGCTCTAAGACAACTGTTACCATGATGTCAGACCTGAATTAGCTTGTTAGGACTATGGCTTGCTCACAATCATCATGCTGAAAGGCCAGGCGATGCAAATTTCAAAGCTTTATAAATACTCTCACTCCTGAAACCTTGTCCCAACAATCAGCAGCCATGGGCTCCTCTAAACAGCTGCCTAGCACTCCGAAAACTAAAATAACTGATGCCCACAAAGCAGGAGAAGACTGTTAGAAGATAGCAAAGTGTTTTCAGGTAGCTGTTTCCTCAGTTCGTAATGTAATTAAGAAATGGCAGCTAACAGGAACTGTGGGGGTCAAGTTTAGGTCTGGAATACCAAGAAAACTTTCTGAGAGAGCTGCTAGTAGGCTGGCTAAATCAAAACCGCTGTTTGACTGTAAAAGACCTGCAGGAAGATTTATCAGAATCTCTAGTGGTGGTGCATTGTTCTACTGTGACCTTTATGGAAGAGTCATCAGAAGAAAACCTTTCCTGAGTCCTCACCACAAAATTCAGAGTCAGAAGTTTGCAAAGGAACATCTAAACAAGATGATGCTTTTTGGAAACAAGTCAAAAAGTTAAAATACAACTTTTTGGATGCAATGAGCAGAGGTATGTTTGGAGAAAAAAAGGGTGCAGAATTTCATAAATATAACACCTGCCCAGCTGTCAAAGACGGGGATGGATCAATCATGCGTTGGGCTTGTGTTGCAGCCAGTGGCACGGGGAACATTTCACAGGTAGAGAGATGGATTAATAGATTCAGTTAAATTCCAGCAAATTTTTGAAGCAAACATCAAAACCATCTGTAAGAAAGCTGAGGGTGAGGAGAGGATGGCTTCTACAACAGGACCATGATCCCAAACACACCTCGAAATTCACAATGGGCTACCTCAAGAGGTGCAAGCTGAAGGCCATGGCCCTCACAGTCCCTCGACCTAAACCTGGCTGAAGAATCTCACAGAGCTAGAAGCCTTTTGCAGGAAGACAGGGTGAAAATCCCCCAAACATGAACACGAACAGAAAGACTCTTAGCTGGTTATAAAAAGGGTTTAGATGTTGTGGTACTTGCCAAAGGGGGCGCTACTAAGCACTGACCATGCAGGGTGCCCAAACTTTTGCTTCAAGCCTTTTTCCTTTCCTCCTTTCTTGCTTATAATATTGAAGAAATGTGCCATCTTTAATTTTGTGCCTTTTGAAGATCAGTTCATCTTGTAATTACTTAACTAGGCACAGTAAACAAAATTTTGCCCAACTTTTGCATGCCACCGTACAAGTGTTTTGTTCACATAGTGACAAAAAGAAAAGAATTTTTGTATTTAGTTTTGTGCAGCGTCCAGGAAGCTACAGTAAGACATCAGTTGCTCCACTTAGCTCCAAGGACAGCTTGTTAATATTTGGATTTGTTGAATCTGTCAAACTGCCATCGAATCTGGTTTCTATATATGCAATGAAAAACCACAAAAGTTTGTACCAAACTCAATAAAAAGTAATGACCCTTTTTTTGTAACAATAAAACTTACTCTAACACTTAATTTAGCTTGAGGGTTTCCTTCTAACAGAGAAACCTGACCGAGGAGAGTCCTCACTGTTCACAATTATTATCAACTTATTGTGATGAAATATGTATATTTTCATGCAAGTAATTATTAATTAGCTTGAGATTTGGGGCTGCAATGACACAACAGATGCTTCGGCTCAGCTGCTCTGTATTAACCTCATTCGAACTTTAAACGGTCCCTGGAGTTGGATGATAAAACGGTGAGGAATCCTTTAAGAAGGGCAGAGAAACTCCCTGACCTTCCACTTCCTCCGTCTCCCTGCTGCTATGTCGGTCAGGCCTGGTGGTGTTGGAGTTATGGGTTTGGCCGACTGGTGTGTGCTGGCTGCGTGACCGGACAGTCTCAGCTGCCATCCTGTCACTGTTCGCTCCCAGAGAGAGCGAAGCCTCAGCCCTCATTCCAGCTCACTCTCCGTCCCCTCATCATCATCCCAGCCGCAGTTTACAGTTTGCCCACGCAGGCACAACACACACACACACACACACACACACTCAGACTGGACACAACACTAGCCAGGGGAATACCAGCACACAGCAATGAAAGATGAGAGCTGTTATTATGCTCATGTAGCATCTGAGTGCTTGCTTTCCATGCCACCCCAAGTCTGAGAACACGAATATGTTCTTTAGGCGCAGACAAAATAAATACTTCATGCTCCTTAGCAGTGGAATGAGAAGACTGGCATTTGTCGCTTCTTTTTCCAGCCCTCAACTTCTTGTTCTCATCTGTATTATTTAGCCTTGAGGTGAGTGTTCTGCTGTACTTACATCCTACGCAGCTTCTTGTAGGGAGAGAAGGCTCCGGGAGGAACAGACTTAATCCCATTCTGCTCCAGACGTCTAGAGAAAAGAGATGAAAAGAGGAGAGGAGAAAAGAGGAGATATCATCAGTTAAGCAAACAATAGATTTCTCCATGGTTACATTGTTGAGTAATCCTCCCATTACCTCTGACCCTTGGTGATTGGCCTGATTATATTAGCGGAGATCTATTCCCCAGCTGTAATAGGTCCAGGCATGTTGGAGTCATAACATCCTCAGAACCAATAAACAGTCTGAATGCTAAAGTGCTGTGGAAAAGGACTGGAGGGGAAAAGGCTCCGTCTCGGTTTGTGTGAGGGTGTTAAGGCCTTCGACTAAAAGTAATATTTCTTCTTGGTACAACATTTACAGTCTCCAGCACTTGTGTTCTCATATGAGATCCTGAAATCAATAATGATCTCACTTGTTCTTGTGAAATTTGTCTTCATCCTCTGGGTGTCTGCAAAGTGTCAGCTGAAACCTTCGCAGCGTGGTGAAATATGACTTCTTTTAGTTTACTTTTCCCTGTGAGCCTAAGAGCTGCCGAGGCACAGTCTGACAAAATCTGATCTTTATAAAACAACTGACAAAGAATGAAATAAACACAAACACAAACTTGGTCATTTAGAAAAGAACAGTTACAAACTCTAATCAGTCTCAGATGGTCCCAGGGAACCAGACATCACAAAACTCCATTAGTGTGGGCATGCATGTCTGTGTGTTTCTGTGCCGGCTGCTACTTAGGACCCAGCTCAGTCCCAGACCAATTCCCTGGTGTATCTGGCAGAGGGCTGTTTATCTGCAGGTCACTTCACAGCTTTTAAAACTGTCCTTAACAAGGCTTAGCAGGGCCCGGAGGGAGCCAGCTGTGGGCCTGTCTGTTTGTCCTACCATGCGGAGGAACTGGCTGCAGAACAGGAGGCATGGGCCTGTGCGAGGTGTGGTAGTCCAGTGGCTACGATGGAATCTAAAGATTATTATAATGCGATTTGTCACCACAGGAGAAATGAGAAATATGTCAAAATCTGCAAAACTGCTTGGCAAACAGAATGTTGTTGATAGATTTAACCATGACTCTCTTAAGTGTGTGATTTCTTGGCTCGGGATCAATTCCACATGATTTAATTATTCTTTCAGAGACATGTCAGATTTATTACACCCCTCTCAGGCCTCCTGCGTCGCTATGTTTATGTCTATTCACAGGGGGTAAATGTTTTGTTAGACTTTCACCACAGCCACTTAACAGTTTTGAGTTTCCAAATTTTTCAATCAGGGATCTTTACCCTTCAAAAGAGTGGCCTACATTTATGGAGCGATATAGGAGCGTAATTGACATTCTTAGGATAGCAGTGATTCCAGACCACAGATTCCTGCGGTGAGCATGCTCTCTCTGTCTGTTTTTGTCTGCCTGTCCCAATGTGTCCGTGGATTTACAGCGGAGTGACAGCGCTGTGGTTCCTCTGCCCTCACCATGCGGCAGAGTGCTGGGCCAAGTGGCTTTAGCGCCTTCTCTCATCAACCAGTCTGTCTGACTGGTCCAAACCAGTCTGGCACTCTACGTGCTGTTTGCATGTGTCTCAGCGCCTACATGCTGTGGCACTCCGGTGTGTGTCAGCATGTAACAAAACCCTCCAAGCCAGACAAGGGCACACAATGCTGTCTGACAACTTTTTAGCCTCCGCGCTGTCGCCACTTGCAGATCGATATGTGCAAGCGACTTAATCCCTCCAATCAACAAAGAAGCTGCTTTGTCCAATCGGCAGAGAAGAAAGAAACAATCTCTCGTAGTCGCCTTCGGGCGGACAATCAATGGTTCCCATCCAATTTGTCAGGCAGAACATTTGTATGTGTATCTGTCTGTGTGTGAGCTGGTGTTTGTGTCAGCCCAATCAATGGTCCTCATCCTTTTCATTAGGGTCTGAGCATGGTTTTCATTAAGGGGAAACACATTACGCCTTTGGGTATTCACCCAGTGCGTGCGTGAGTCAGAAATGGATGGCAGGACTGCAGCAGCGGATGAAAGGCGGCGGGGGGAGAATTTTTATGGCAGAGTTCAGTCACTGCAGACAGAGACTATGGTGCATAATAATCTGTTGTGGTAGTGTTTAGGCTAACTGGGCCTGGTCTCATAAGAGAGGAGTACAGAAACCAGCTCACATCCCCACAGCCATAAACACAACACTGGCATTCATTAGGGGAGAGCAGGGCAGGGAGGTTGCAGTTCTCCGATTTGTACATAATGAGAGCAGCATGTGTGTGTTTGTGTGTGTATGTGAGTTTCCAGTGCCTCATTAACAAGGCATTAGGCTGGCCTTGATACCCAGCAGCCCGCCTTGCTGTAATTGAAACTGATTTTATAATGAACTTCAAGCACAGATCAAACCTGCTGCACCAAATTACTGAGCGGAGTCCCCCCCTACCCCCGCCCCCATCCTTCTTTTATTCCTTCAGCGTGGATCCGCCTCCTCGAACCCGCCTGTGGTGCTCTGGCAAGCCGGGAAAGACAGAGAGAAATGCGGAGGAGGAAAAAAAAAATCAAGAGAAGAGGAGAAAAAGTGAAGGAAAGAGCGCTGTGGGAATATAACCTGAAAGGTAAGGCTCTGATGGGCAGGACAGGAGGAATGCACATGATATAAGCCAGTTCTTCACCCTGGTCTTGTAAACGATGAATCAGAACATAGTAGACTTTATTAGCGGGACGTGGTTAAGCACCAATTAGATGTGAAGGGCAGGGAGACTTTAAAAATGTCTTTACTCATCTGCTGTGCAGAGAGAATCTACCGTCTATAAAACCTGTGCATGGTAGAGCTATCTTTCCCCGCTCTCCCGTTACTGCTGCTCACTGGTTATTGGGCTCATAGATCACATCAGGCTCTACAAGAAACTCCAGTTGTGGAACATTACAGCTACAGGGCATGCCGAAGAGGTCTATAAACCACAAAACATGGCAAAAACTGAGAGGCAAGGGTGAAGCTTAATTATTTACATCTCAAAAGTCAATACACAGGATGTGTGAGGTCTTTTAATTTCTTGGGTGGTCATTCATATAGACAAGAACACACACAGAAGTGTGGACTGTGTGTCCAAAATAGGGAATTGAGCACACCACCGACTGCACTAGAAATGGGTCAGGGTTGTTGGGGAACATGGGATCTGTGACTTCCATATAACTGGGTATTTATAAACAGACCCCATGGGGAGCAGGAGACCTAGAAACTTGCTGTGTCCTCCTAACTACACACATGCTCCTTGGAAGAACATGCAACGCGACCGCTGGATTTCTCCCTTCATCCTCCCTTTTTCTCACCGTGCATAAATCACGCCGTCGCAGTACCATTTCATGCAGACTTCTGCCGAGGGCATTAAACCCCTGATAAAGTGAGTAAAAGCACTACCTTGAAAAGTCTAGCCGAGCATTCCCGGGAATTACGGTAGGCTGATAGCATGTGGGCCGTAAACAGTTAATGCTCAGACAGATGTTAGAGCACTGATAAACCGAGGGAGGGATGTTAGCAAAGCGCTCGCATGCTTCACAGCCATCTGAGCCGATAAGAGCATGCAGCTTCAGTCTTAAGTCTGCTCTACATCTGCATGTGTCTCAATGTACAACAAATGGATGGATGTCTCCCTGCCAGGTGATGCATGGTGAGAAAAGCAAGCCAGAGCAGCATATGTACATAAAACATGCATGTTTAAATCCTCTCAGCCTTGTTAAACCCCTGCATGAACATACACAGATACATATGGAAACACATCTTTAATGCATACACTCAAACAAGTGCCCTGCTGTGCCATGCTTCAAAGAACAATGCAGCTGTGGATGTTCCTGCATCTCTTTGCTGTAGGTCTGCTGCTCAGGTTTCACTGTACTGAACAATCTAAACTTCCTAAATACAACAGATCTGACGGTCATCTGCTGTATGAAATCTGACCAAAATCTGATCTACACTGAGCTGAAAGACTGTTGCATCTGATTTTGTCTGCAAATCTGGACCCCTTTTTTTTAACCTAAATCGGCCTTCGTTGACTTCTTTAACTGTTCTCTTAGAAATAAGGGTTCCTCCTGAGGGGCTGAGGTTTTACCCAGAACTGCTGCTGAAGAACCCTTTTTTGGAGAACGCATCCTTCAAGAACTCTTTGTATGACTAAGGATCCATTACGAACCCATCCATCCATTTTCTAACTGCTTATCCTCTTGAGGGTCGCGGGGGGGGGCTGGAGCCTATGCCAGCTGACATTGGGCGAGAGGCAGGGTACACCCTGGACAAGTTGCCAGACCATCGCAGGGCTGACACATAGAGACAGACAACCATTCACACTCACACCTACGGACAATTTAGAGTTATCAATTAACTTAGTCCCCAATCTGCATGTCTTTGGACTGTGGGAGGAAGCCGGAGTGCCCGGAGAGAACCCACGCTGACATGGGGAGAACATGCAAACTCCACACAGAAGGGCTCCCACACCTGGGATCGAACCGGCAACCCTCTTGCTGTGAGGCAACAGTGCTAACCACCACACCACTGTGCCGCCCCTCCATTATGAACCCTTTTAATCCAAAGAATCCTTTTGGAAGAAAGAGTTCTTCCAAGATTTTTGACAGTACAGTGCTAAAAAAAATCCTCACCCTAAAATATTAAAATGTTTACACATTACAAATGGTATTTTTAAATGGAGAATTATGTATCCACATAATCATTCATTTTGGCATAGTTGATATTTTCATTTTTTGACATGCAATACCTCATGGTCTGATGAAATTCTTTTTTTACAGGTACCCAGTTCTTGGCATTTTCTAATCTGTTCTGATCTGGGACTGAGTTAAGATTCCCAACCCTACCAGGGTTTCCCACACATTAATTTGTTTGTGGCGGCCCGCCACGATATCAACATCTGGCGCCACACATTGATTTTTTTTTTATTTTTGGAGCTGGACCATTATTAGGAGCACCATTGTAATAAATATACCGTTCTTACTCATTGCACCACAGTCTTGTGTCGCAAAGTGTACTCTGGGCACAAACGGAGCAGCAGAACAATTGTTGCACATTGAGGCCCCAATCACACAGAAAGTGTTTTAGCAGCTGGAGGTGCCTTTTTGTAACTGTTCTGAATGAGCATGAAGCTTTTTGCTCGTGGTTTTTACACTGCGAATGTTGCTTTTTCAACTCCTCCTTGAAAAAACTCTTTTTTTGCTTTCAACTCAAAGCAGAAAAATGCCCCACATCATGTCTTTTTCGTTATCTTTTTTCCCCATTGTTCAATCGGATGATTTGAGAAGCGGCAGGTCTTCTGTGATAGTAATGACAACATGTTTACAGTTGGTAAACAATGGAGGAGAATCTGCTGGTAGCACTTGCTGGATACCCAGAGCTATACGGCCTGACGATAGACAGCAGGATGTCAAACTGCCCCAGAGTCATCCTAAAATATGCCTGGAAACGGCCATCATGGAGGCAAAGTTCCTGGACCAACTGTTGGTACTCCCCCTTCCCCCAGGAGCCAAAAACAGATCTCCTGTGGGGAAACCTGAAGAACCCTATGTGGTTCTAGTTAGCACCTATATTTCTAAGAGTGTGGGGGTAAAACTGTTCACTGTGCTTACATCTCGGCCATGGTGTCGGGCAGGTTGGCTGGAATGGCGGTGAGACCTTTCCCTCTACAGTCCACGATGTTGTTACTGCAGGTACACATGGCGGGGCAAGAGCCTCCACCGATGCTGCACGGCTGAAGGCTGGAAGACTCCTGGTGACCTGAAGAGAGAAGTAGAAGAGAGAAAATAAACTGCATGAGAGAAAAATATAATGATAGGAGAGGAACATGCAGCTCCTACAGGTGTGTGAGCACAGGTGCATTTGGTTGGTTTCACTGAGTGCAGCACGACTCTCAGCAGGATTACAGGGTGAGATTGTTTGCCGGAGGATTTGTGCGCTGACATGGAGCTGCTCCCGCACTCTTGTGGAGCTCTAACTCTTCCACTGCTGTTCATGTCATCAACCCTTTGTGTTTTATAAAGTGAATTGCAAATGAACACACATTCCCAGGGATGTTTTGACATTGAGAAAAAGAAATGAAACATCCTACTCTTGACTTTATTGTAAAGCCGTACATCCTTGAGAATCAATGGGCAAGAAACTAGGTTATCTATCAAAGGAGTGCCACGGTATATTGAGAGGAGAAGAAAGGCATGAATAATAGAGTCAGAGCAGCGATTGAAGGCCTCCCAATAACATCCATTGATCTCTCCGCAAATTTTCCTCCTGAGTCTGCGTTCTCTGGGTGGAATTGATGCCATTCTGCACATTCAGCTTTACAACCCCCCACCCCCCACCTCTTCACTTCCATTTGTTCTAAAACACTTCAACTTTTCAATTTGCATACAGAGCACACAACCCATCACGCTGTCTCTAGATACCTGTTCAAATAGCTGCGGCACTGTCAACGATATGGTGAAGAGCGGGCGCTTGCACCGGCGCGTTTGGCATGTGTGGTGTGTGTATGTAAGCCTAACCCAGATAAAATGAATAAAACAGACTTTTAAATGGCCTCATTTACACAGCATTACTAATCCGAGTTTCAAACCATGAATATTTGATTACCTTCCTATCTATCGCTCAGCTTGTGTGGAAAATGTTGGCGAGCGAGAGTGAAGTGGGGATAGAGTCAGGGAGAGGAAGACAGAGTGAGTGATGGTGAGAGTCTGTGACAGAGAAAGCACAGAGCTCAAAACTCCACTCCCTAAAACAGAAAGAAAGATCGCTGCCAAACATGCCTCTCTGCGAAGGCTCTAGCTCTTGGACCATTAGCCAATAAAAAATGTTTAAGGTCAGACTTCATGTATCCGGCCAATCATAATAAATTACCTGAAGGGACGAGATGCTTTGACAGATGTGGGAATCAGGTAAACACAACAAATAGGATCAAGACCATGAATCAACACTCGCTCGGTTGCTTAACCCCACGTGATCTAAGGCCCAGTGATACGGGATGGCAGAGCTTTGACAGATCTGGGATCAGGTGTAGGGCAGAGAAGAACTCCCTTCTGATCTAACATGGCATATCTGACAGGCCTGGGATCAGGGAGAGTGCAGAGCACAGCTGGAGCGGCCTTAACAATGACAGCTCTCTGACAGGTATACTTGAGGTGAAGCTGTTTGATGTACGTACACTCGTCCCCTGTTCCTCCTAGAGCTGTTTTCCCCATTATCTCTTTCCCATCCGCCGCCCCTACCACTCCATTCCCGTCCCATTTCCCCCGTTTTATTTGCTCCCACCTTTCTATAACTCTCCCCTCCTCCAGCTGCTCTCGCTCACTCCTCTTAGCATCCTCATTTTCAGCCTCTCCACTCCCATATCTCTGCCAATGACTGTCACTACAACCCATTACCTCCTGTCCATTTGCTCGCGAGTCTTTACATTTAACCTCACTCCACCTCATTTCTCTCATCATTTCAAAAATGTTACCACTGGCTTCTTCCCATTTGTCTCCTTCTTCAAATTCCCTTTCAGCGCAACTGTCGGGTTCACCACTTCTCTCCCCTTTCTCCCTCTTTATACACTCATTTCTTCCCTGTTTCCCACTACAGGAGTTGTATTTTATTCCACCCCTCCAGCAATTCATTACTCATTGCTCCTTTCAAACACAATATTTTTGCTTCATTTATTATTCCCCGGGTGCAGTAATTTAGCGCAATAGTCATTAATTTTATGTCATATAACCTTAAATTGGCACAGGCAGCTGCTAACTTTTAGTTACCTCTCCTGTAAATGATCAAGGAGGTTCACGTGTAAATGTTTTGCTCGATAAACTCACAGCAGAGGCTGCTCACACAAACTAAAGAGAGTCAGAGGATTATGAGTAATTAGGAGGAAAATGGACTGGCAGTGATATTTGGCCCATCGTTTTTTACTGATTTTCTCAAACAGTGATTCTCACCCAGGTTTTAAGTGTTCTCACTGTAAGAAAAAATGTTTTTTTTGCTGTTCACCATCACTTTGTGGTGAGAAAAGTGAGAAAACTGCCTCAGCTTTTAGAAAGTGAAGGAAAAATGGAGGGAAAACACAAATGAGGTGCTGGTCATGCATCAGAGCCTCTCTAAGTAATTGAAAAATAGAAGTAAAAGTGTTTGCTCTGCAAATGTTATTTTTAAAATCCAATTTTCACACAGATTTAGTATTTTTTTAAACCTGCTTTTGGCTGTTTTTTTAAATCATTAAGCATAGATACAAATTCACTCCTTTAAAGAGTTGGAAATAACGAGCCCTCAATGTAGGTTTTGGATTGTTCGACTTAAATATGTTATTCAAATTGATGAGAAACAACTGCCTGGAAAAATATGATATTATTCCTCGAAGTGAAGCAGTAAATGTGTTTCGCTGCTCATTACTGACAAAAAAATTTACAATATCGTGTCGCTTTCCAGACGAATACTGGGACTGATAGTCGGTGAGTCATGATGCCGAGAGCGCTGCAGAGTTTCATCATAATTTGCAACAGCTACTAACACGCTGTACCCCATTTTCCTTCTCCTCTGCCTCTCACAACAACTCCTCTTTTCCCTCTTCCTCTCTTCCAACACAGCGCCACCCCGCCCCAAATCCCCCGCAGGTGGCCTGGCCTGGTCACAGCACAAACACGCACAAACACGCAGTGAACATCGGAAATACATATATGTGTGTGTGTATGTGTGTGCCAGCAAGCCAGCCCCTAATGAGTCCTTCACTGGGAGTTCAACTTCTGGTCACTCATCCACTCAAGAAGAAACTGTGTGTGTGTGTGTGTGTGTGTGTGTGTGTGTGTGTGTTTGTGTGAGCACACATGTTTGTGTGTATTTAGAAACACAGTAGATTTTGTTTTCATCCTGTTTATCTTGCCCAAAACTCTGTGACCATTAAGACTCATGGAGAACCAATCAATCTGCTGAAGCTTTGTCCAGTGAAAACAACACACTCTCACATGATGGATGCTAACATCAGCATGCTGCACGAGCTGCAACTTCCCATCATGCAAAACCTCAACTTTCTGAATCTGCATCCTACCAGATCCCAAAGTTTCCCTGACACCCACTGCTCCCCTTTCCTATCTGGAATCGTTACACTCCCACGCTTTGAGTCTCTTTCCCTGGGCGATGAATAGTTAATGATCTGTGCTGTCACGCCGTATGGCTGCGTAAAAATCACAACCCATGGAGAGAGGGAGAGAGAGGGGGACAAACGTAGACACAAACACCCCTCGCAGCTGGTGTTGAGAGTGAGATGGCCTTGTAGGGAGTGGAGGTTCTCATGCTGTTTTTCCATTGTCCTGATATGATAACCCCCATCACACATCGCACATGCTCTCACTCTCACACACACACAGCAGAAGAGTTAAAAGCCAAATAATCCCTGTGCCAGGAGGGGAGAGGCCACGAATAATGACAACTGAGGAGCGAGGGCTACTACAGTCAGTGGGCGCAGCCTTTGCTCCAGCTGTGTGTTTTATATATATATATGTCATGGCATTTCCTCGCCAGCTCCTGAAAGCTGGAGACACATGAAAGGGCCAGAGGAGAGCCGTGAGGTTGCCCGGGGGCAGAGGAGCTGTCAGGTGGCTGCCAGGTGAACACACTGACACAAAAACACAGCGAGAGTGGAGGGAGGAGAAAATCTACCAGGTAGGACAGGGATGTTTTGGCATGAATAATGTGATCAAAGTACCCATGAACAGACTGGCCCTTTCATCCCTTTTTGAGATGCTGTAAAACTAGCGCTCTCTTTTCACTGAACATGCAAATGACTAAATAAACAATACACAATATGAATGAATTTTCATGTGGTATCTCTCTTCAAAGGGCCCCGACACACCAAGCTGATCGACTGTTGGTCAATGTCTGGCCGTCGCCCTAGTTTTTGTGTCTTGTCCTTATTGTTCACCAGCATATGGTAATATAATTTATTCTTTCAACATTGAATTGTGTTGTTGATGTGTTAACCAGCATTACTGAATGACGATTACAGACTACAGCCTGCTGGTATGGAGAGTTATTTCCTCTCACACAGGCACAGAACATATGTGCTAGTTGGCTGTAGTCTTTGCAGTGTGTTCAGGTAGGGCTGGGCGATATAATGACTATGTACGATATGATCGATATATTTTCAAGCAAGATATTAATTTAGACAACACTGTTTGTATTGATATAGGGTCAAGTTGGGTTACATAACGTGTATCAGTGCGCGTCTCTCCTCTCTCACACTCTCCGCACAGCTCCGCCTCACACACACACTCACGCACAAGTTCTCCATTAACACTCAGAGAGACACAGAGCTGCTACTCTGTTTAATCTGTCTGTTAATTAGTCTACAGTGCGATATCGGTCTATACGTTGCACGTGCTACGCTAAATCAGTCTGTGAGAAGAATGAATTGCCATAGCAGCACACATGCAGTACAGCGCTGTGCTGCTAGTTTGTGTGAGGTGGATCATAGCACGCCGCTGTTCTTCGCTGTAGTTGTAGTCTATTGTGTGACACTGAGAAAGCACCTGGATGCAGGTGACATATCTGTTTAAAAAATGCAGCGACAACGGACATGTCATATACAACACGTACATAAAGCGGACAAAGTGCCTCGCTCCATCCCTCCCTCTGCCTCCCTGGTGATGCTATGTGCATAAATAAAACTATTTAAATCATTTTCCAGCACTAGATTCATTTGAAAGGCCAACAGATGGAAAACAACTTTTTAACTCCCCCCACAAAGATTTTTAATGTTCCAAACTACAGTGGCTTTAGGCCTCCTTGATACTTTTCTACTCATGTTATAGTTTTGTTTCTTGTGATGCAAACCTTACAGCCCTGCTATTTATTTTATATACTTTTTTTATGTACATGTTGTGCAGCTGCATATTTTCAAACAGGGAGAAAAATCCCTGTCTTTGCATTTTATTTTAATCACAGTCTGTTTTTATAAAAATGCTTGTGGCATCTCAAATGTGGCTTTGACTTGCAGCTGAAAACATGTGGCCCATTTCATAGAAAATACCGAGATAAATATTGTGTATGGCCAGTCAGCCTGTACATACCAAGATATGAATTATTGTCTGTATCACCCAGCCCTATGTTCAGGTGTAATTTTCTGGCAGAGACACAGCAGTCTGCCTTCATCGCCACTAGTTCTTTGTGTCAGTTTGGTGTGTCTGGGCCTTCAAGTTTCTAAAGAATCTTACCTGAGCAGCTGAATTCGTGTTTCTGTACCTCTGCCACATTGAGCCCTCTGAGCTCAGCGGGACCAGTACACTGGGTAAACAGCCCGATCGTAGGCCTCTGTCTGAGCCACTGGGCCAGCCACGCCAGGTGACAGTCACAGTTCAGATTGTTGGAGTGGAGACGGCTGTTAAAAGAGAGACACAATTGAATGCATTAAACAGATCCTCTCTGCCTCTCTCTGCTATCTAAAATACCACCAGCTAAGGACACAAATAGCATAAAAAGTGTCTATTCTTTCCGAGAACTCATCACATCCAGTCCCTGCGGCGAAACACACTAAATGATACGCTACATGGATGATTGTAAATGGCACATTCAAAAAAGGAGGAACACTAAAGAGGACTTTTCTAAACCCAATGCTCCAAACACGGCATTCCTGGAATGCGGTGCCTGTCCAGAATAACTCTCGCTGTGGTGCGGTGGACCTCTGGAGCACGTACGCTAACTTGCAAACCCATGCGCACACAGACACATAGTGCACACACAAACAGAAAAAGCTATTTAATATAACCCCACTGGGAGTGAAGCCCAAAAAGCCACCACAAGAGCAGTGGAGTCACGGCTCTGAGCATTTCAGCAGGCATAATTGTTTTAATTTGTACATAATTTCAGATTTAGTAATCACATACAATGCACAATACACAATGGGCTTCTGGGGCTATTTTCGTTTATTTGGGCTAGTTGTTGTTGTGTGTGTGTGTTTAGATGGAGGGGATAATGGCCCCTGGCATTGCTACAGACCCCTCTGTGGTGCTCTGTGGTTATGGCTGCCCCCCAACACTGCCTGGAATGACAGAGCCTATCTACACCCATTGAGATCGTACGGGACAGAGAGTGCTGAACACTTTCTCTGCTGTGCCTGCATGTGTGTTAAATATAGTTTTATTTCACCTACAGGGAGGTAGAGAGCATTGTGGTGGGAAAGGTGTGACTTACAAGGTTCGTAGCTTGGGCATGTGGTTGAAGCTGGAGACGGGAATGCTGCTGATGTTGTTGTTGTTCAGCGTTCTGTGGAAATAAAAGAGCGAACAAAGTCACATCTGCAGTGCAGGGGGAGAAATTTTTATATTTATACTTCAATAAGAGTTTTGTTGTGGCCGTCCTCTTCCGTTCCATCTTTTTAAATCAAACCCTCCCCTCTCTTCTCTCTCTTTGTGGCGACCCACTGGGAATATAACACCTTATTCCACGCAGATGGGAAGCCCTCGCACCTCCCACGCACACATACAGTCGTGCATGCAAATATACACACATGCATGCGCAAAGCATGATCGCGAGCACCCCAACTTGTAGTTTGAGATACACAGAATACACACACACACGCACACATACGCACACACACACTGTCGAACCCTGGGCATCAGCTGCAGCAAGACAATCAGGTCATTTCAATCAGCCTAATAACCCTCTACCATATTTCAAGCTGCTCCCCCTTTTAACACAACCTGTCCTCCTCCCCCATAAAACCTATACACACAGACCTCACCAAAACAGCCTCCCCATCCCCTCTTACACCATTATGACAAACCTATCACTACATCTGCAATCCATCCATGCCATGAAAGCAGTTAATGGCTTTTTTTTTGTCTCCCCACCCCCTAAAAAACCCCACAAACACACTTGCACAACACAATCTTTCACCACAAAAATAACAAGGCTGTCAAAGTGCCTTTGTCCCCCCGACCGGCACTGTTAGTCTACATTGTTTCAGGTGGAGAGCTCTAACGGAGGCATGTGATTATGATTTTTGACAAGGGATGATTAATTGAATGTTTAAAAAACTGCACAACATGGTCACTGCTGCGCCCAGGGAGGAATGCTCACTTTGAATGGGATTTTTGATCGAGATGGCTGGAAGTCCCTTGTCAGATGGCCCGCCCAGGGCTGGATGGGGTGTAAATGGAGGTGGAGGAGTGGGTGGGGTGTTAATGTGATGGAGGGGAGGGTTGCTGTCAACTGTGTGGAACAATGAGTTAATGGAGCTTGGTCTGTATGATATAGGCCCCCTCCTGAGGCCCACTGGGGGTATTTTGGCATAATAACCGAGGCCGTACTAATTAAAGGTCTGCGCTATGTGTATATTTTAGTTATGATTATGAGCAGAGCAAAACAATGTCTTCATTTAACTAAGTGCTTTGATGGAATGATATAAGGTGGGGCTCAATGAATAGCGTCACTTCAGATACTTACAGCACTTCCAAGCCTCTCAGTGCTCTGAAGGCTCCATCCTCGATGCAGCCGATGTGGTTTTTATCCAGCTGGCTGCAGAGCACACAGGAGAGACAGGGAGGCTTTGTTACACAGGACACATACACAATCTTTCTGTCTCCCCGTGGGGTAGTTGTAATCATCGATACAGTAAGCAGTACACTGATGGACTATGGTAAATCGATACTGGTTTAGTCATCTCAGCTCATGTAACCTCCAAAGAAGAGATGCAAAGGGGGGCTTTGCTGATTGTTTATCTGCAACCTCATAAATCTGTGCATCTGTGCACAACCGTGCGTGTGTGTAATCTGGCGAAGATGTAAATCACAGTTGCTACAAGCCATCTTTGGGGAGCTGCTTGTGTGTGTGAGGTAGTTAGTCGACTCAATCAGAGTCAATCCACTGAACACATACACACACCAATATGCACATAATGTTTTACTCATACCGAGGGCCATTAACTCAGCCACATGAAGGAATAGAAATATGTTAACATGCTGGAATCATACTGAACGGAGCCGGAGCGCACTCGTCTGCTGTTCACTGACTGCAGCTTTCACTTTACTCTGGATAATCTTGATTCACTCTTCACTGACTTATTGCTGATTTATTGGAGTTACCAACTGGCAGTACATCAAGAACTAAAAACTGATTTATTTTTTTAAGTTATTTTTTTTAAAGCAAATATTCACTTCGCTTCTCCAATGTGATATTTTATGATTTTCTTTCTATGAACTGAATATATTTGGCTTTCGGACTGTTGGACAAAACAATACATTTAAAGGGCTCCGACACACCAAGCTAACGGTTGGTCATTGTGGTGTCAGTGAAGGAAATCACTCTGATTGGCAGATCAGCTCAGCGCACAAGAGGAGAAATGTAAGAAAGAAAATTAAACAAGTGACTAAAATCAAAAGGGTGTGACATCGAAACAAAATTGTTCTATGAGGTAAAATTATTTTTTTAAGCTACTGAGCTCTTTAGTAAAACAGTTCGGAATTGTTTGTTAGTACATGGTAAATACACTTAGTTCTTTCAGCATCAGGTTGTGTTGTCAATGTGCTAACTAGCTAACTAGCTTCTTGAATCCGTTCTGTTGGTCCTCCAGTTCTCCCTTTTTCTTGAAGAATACAGACTAGCACCACCGGCTGCTATGGAAAGTTATTTCCTCTCACGCAGGCACAGAACGTATGTGTCAGTTGCCTGTTGTCTCTGCTGTGTTGAAGTGCAACTTTTTGGCTGTGATATAGGCAAGTAGGGCGACGCAATTGGTCACCATTAGTGCTTCGATGTCTGTCTGGTGTGCTTGGGCCTTAATACCTTAATACGTCTTCATGGTTTCTGCAAACTTATGATGGCCATTTTTTGCTATTTGCTGACATTCTACAAACCATCCATCAATCTCATAATGATGATAACCATTAGTTGCAGCACTAAGTACGTCAATCCCTGCTGGAAAAAGGAAAGATACTCACAGGTTTTTGATGTCTGTAGCTCCTCTGAAAGCTTTCCTGGGGATGGACTGGATGAAGTTCTCGCTCAGGTCTCTGTGGAGACAATAAGTAGGCATTAGTTACACATAACTTCCCCTCGAGGACAGCTCGGTGTGGTTTGTTTGGTTCAGCAGGGTGTGTGGTCTTTAAAAAAAAGTGTAATGCGAGCCTTTTTTGGAGGCAATATTAACACCATTTCCTATGTAAATGTTTGACTTCCAGTGTTTAAAGCGTGCTTTTCAACCAGCAGAATTCACACTCTATTCAGTGTCACTCCCTCTTTTACCACACTCATCGGTGCAGAACAGAAAGCTAAGGGCAATTTTTTTTTCCCTCTCCAATGAGTGCCAAAACCCTGAGGTGTGGTATTGCATGGAGAGCTCTACTCACAATGGAGTGGTTATTTTATAGTGGCTGTATTATTCAGTGTTCATTCATGCTATAATTTGTTCTCTGTGCTTTGACCATGCTCTGGTGTGAGGTGCCCAACTCACTGCCTGTGCACAGACCGAACAAACAGGCAGCAGGGCAGCGACCAATGAGGGGTCTTTGCTGATCCTGTGGGGTAGATTCATTAGGACGCTGCGGCACAAAGAACATTATCTTTTACTATTTGGCTGTGTGTGTGTCCAACGCTTAACGGTGGGTACAAATTAGGTATTTGAAAAGTGCATGTGTGTGGAAAGTAAGAAGAGTGAGAGAGGGGAGGGTCAGAGAGGAGAGGAGGGAAGGAGAGTGAGTGAAACACAAGTAGCCATAGTTTTAATTAGCAGTCTTTTGTCTGTCGTTTAAATGGTGAGCTAACCTCATTCAGAAAGGCTCTGCCCCTCTTTTGCGCACACACACACTACACAAGGAAACTGAAGGGCGCTGCCAGAGAGGCTCCTGTCTTGAAACACACGCACACACGGAGGGCTCCCACAGCTCGGACAGATGTAAACAGAGTACTTACGGTTGCCCATAGAAAGGTTGAAGCACAACACCACAATCTATAAAACTACACAACTGATGTGTATGAGACTCTGATGACTTGTACTTTTTAAATGTTAATATACACCACAGCACGCATTCCCATGACTCACACAACCAGTATCCACACTTATAAAACCCCATGGGGTAATGCTAAAATGAATTCCCAAGACTCATCAGTCTCACAGTGTGTCCCCATCGGGTCATCGTCAATTTTTCTCGGAATGAATATCGTGCATACGTTATTTAAATGGGACACAAAAGAGGGGAGCAAAACACACCACAGCCTTTATGTTGTGCAATCTATCTAATGAATGGGTGGTTGTGCCTTTATGGTGCAGCAGAAATTAAAACAGGGCTCTGCATGCCAAGTACACCACAATTAAAAATGGAATTTGTGTGTTTGCTGTTTTTGTTTGTTGTTGGAATATATTAAATCCAAGGCAACTGTTGAACTTTCACCGAAATAAAATGAGGCATTTTGCTTTAACACGCACAGTTTTATTCATATAATATGTATTTTTTCTCATCTTTTACATACAAACATAACAGTACACTGACTACATTAACATGCACACTAATATTCCACTATTATTCCAAATATGACAATATTCTGAATTTGATAAAGGTCATGTAAACAGCATATTTCATCTGGATATTCTGAATTACAACTTTTAAGATATTTGGGGACATGCTGGTCTTATTTGCATTTTAATAGCTTTATTTGGACATGTATACATTCAGAATATGCATCTCAACTGGGGTTTTTACCGCAGGTTGCGACACCTTACCCCTGTTTACAGCTGGCTCTGTGCATTGCCATGGATATGTTGTATGCAAACCAAATTGCTAACACTTTGAGAGGCAGTGGAATATTCATATTCATCAGCTAAGTAAACATCCATTTCTGTAACCACTTATTCTGTTAAGGGTTACGGAGGGCTGGAGCCTATCCCAGCTGACACTGGGCGAGAGGCGGGGTACCCCCTGGACAGGTCACCAGACTATCACAACCATTCGCACTCACATTCACACCTACGGGCAATTTAGAGTTACCAGTTAACCTGCATATCTTTGGATTGTGGGAGGAAGCTGGAGTACCCAGAGATAGATGGGCTCCCCCACTCAGGGGTTCGAACCAGGAACCCTCTTGCTGTGAGGTGACAATGCTAACCACAACATTACCGTGCCTCCTGCAATGTAAACTCATGTAAATAGCTTAGTATAAATATTTTCTTATAAACCAGAATAATATTTTGTGCATGTAAACAAAGTCACTGAGCAGCAGCACATTCCCCAACCCTTCCCTCCGCCCTAATATTACCAAAGAGGCAGACAAACGAGTGAAAATAATCAAAACAAAACTAAAAAGCAAAACCAAATACACAAAAACAACAAACAAAAAGAAAAACAGACAAAAGCAGCGACCAAGGCTATATATTAGGTCCTGTTTGTGCATGTGTGTGTTCAGACATGTGTAATTGACAACAAGAGTGAAAAAATTGAACTTCCCCTCGGGGATTAATAAAGTATATAAAATTAAAAAGTTATAAGTTATTATATCATAAGTTCTTAATTTATGGTGTATCTATATCCATAAAGGCTCACAGCCAGATTTTGTCCAAGTGCATTATTGTTCAATGCTTTCAATTTTTCAAGCAAAAAAGAAAAAATAACAGAAACCAAAGGTCTTGAAAAATATAACCACAGTCGTCTAGTTAGAGTTCATCTCTCTAAAGGTAAAAAATGTCATATTTGGTCCAGGAACAGCTTAAAACTTGGAGGAGATGCATTTTTCCAAAGTGGAGGTATGCATTTCTTTGCAAAATATGTTATAGTTATTAATACTGTAATTTTTTATACAGTTTAATGTTTCCTTGGACATTATTGCATGTGCACAGTGAATGGTCCTATAGAGATCCCACTGCATGTTGGCAGTCGACTATAACTTGTTGGGTCTTGCCCCATTTACAGTCTCACCGCATTAGACGAGGACTGTGTATTTAACATGACATGACACTATGTGGGAATGGCCATAAAATGAGCACCTTTATGCCTTGGATAAACTAACACATAAGCTGTCCAATTATCTTAACTGCATCACATTTCAACAGTGCAGACAACAGCTTTATCTGGCTGTTATTCTCAACTCACAAAAATGCGTCGTGCATGTACAGATGTGCAAATGAAACACACACGTCGCTGGCTCGTGCTCAAAGAGAGCATAAATATTCCATCTAATGGCACATTCTAATTTTATCATCTGAGGTTTTAGACTTTTATTTCCTCTGCAGATCTGCGTAACATCTGCTTTCACAGAGATATTCAGGCGAAGCAGTTAGCAGGCAATTTACGCAATTACACAACAATAATCTATCTATTCTGTCAGTATGCCACGTTTTGCAGGATCATATCCCAAACATCAAACCACCTTCATGTCTCCTCACTAGCAAGCATGGGAGCCAGAACGGTTGTGCTCCCTCCAGTTCCTTTGTTGTTCTCTTGGCAAAACAGCCCGAGTGCAGAGTTGAAAGCTGAGTCAGTCTGGCACCCGGGCTATATTGGTGCCTCTTATCAAGGCGGCTCCATGCGAGAGGAATGCTTTTGGTCTACCTGGCCCTGCACTTTATCTGATGACTAATTAGTCCTCTCACCTTCTCCTCACCTTCCTGCAACAAACACACCAACACACACGGAGATGCCGTAGTGGCGTACTGCAGACAAACTGTTAATGACTTCTCCCCGCGGACATCTGAGTGTGGTATGACTTTTCAGTGTGTGTCTGTATGTAATGATAACAGATTGCTGTGCGAGGACAGTGCTGTTGAAATGCCAGAGGCTACAGTAAGTGCAAGGGGAGGAAGAAAGACAGAGAGATGGTGACAGGCATGAGAAGCTGGAATACAAGACGAGGCAGGAAGGCTCTGACGATATGAATACAATGCTATGTGTGTAAGTTGTAAAATGAAAGCTCTAGGGTGGAATCCTCACACTAAAACCCTCATAATCCTATTAGCACGCTATAACACGATTGGCTGGAGTGATCTATATGCTCCCACTTATGGTGCTGTTTGATTGGATTAGATGCTGAGGTCGTGGGAGGTCGCTCTCTAACTGTAGGTCTGTTCTGGGACAGTGTGTGCCCCCCCCCCAAAAAGCCCCATGACAACCCTAAATGATGCTATCTGTCGTGCCAGAAAGTCTGCCTTTCTCTCATTTACTTATATTGCCTTTCTCCCTCTGCCTGGTTCCTTTCTCTCCTCTGTCACATATAACAGAATAATCACAGTGGTCATGGTTTGGAGTCTGCAGTCTTCTGCGTCCTCTAAGGATTTATCGACGCGTTCGACTCCTACAGGAGCCAGGGCAATATTAAATTTAGCAACGCTACATTTCTGCATTTACACATTCTTAAAACGGCAAACAGGACATTTCTGTGGGAGACCATGCTGTATTTTACATAGTCTGTGGTTGCCCCTCACTGGTATTTTTTAAGCTCAGCCCCGACTGCATTGGCTCCGAGATATCTGACATTTCTGATTAGTTTGGAAGCAGATTTCCAGGGAAGCACTGAACCCATCGAAAACAGACATGATTATGTGAGAACAGACACCACAAAGAGGGATATTGGCCACCGTGGCCTCCATCACTGAGTCATGACGGTAAATCTAATGTTACAGCCCTTCAGCAAATACCACCACAGTGCATCACTTGAGAAGCAGCCCAAACATAGTTAAGAACCAAACTGGCATGGCGAGAAATGACAGTTTCCTTCCTCTTTGTACCGTCTATCTCCATCAAATCATTCTGCCTCGTAGACTGGATGACATTAATGGACATAGTCATCGTGATGTCACCCACTGGTTTCTGGAGCCTGGAGTTTGGCAGTTTGGCTGTCCCCATTTTGGATTTTTGGAGTGATAAGTGGCCGTATTTGGACGAGAGGGAGGAACCGTGGAGAAGTGACGGGTCAATCTGGTTCACAGACTGTAGCGGCGCCCTACAGACAGCCTGTCACTCACGCAGCCATGCCCTTAAATATGCGTAACTGTAAACCCTAATAAAATCTAAATGGATGAGTTATAGGAAAACTCTACACCCGTCATGTCATGAATGGAAAAAAATAATTATAGAGACCAAAATATGTTTGTGGACCAGGCTTTAAACATGTTTATTCCTGCTGTAATGTTGGACATTTTAAATGGGTGTCTATGGGGACTGACCAAACGGCAGTCTACAGGGCTGAAAAAGGAAGCCTATAAGGAAGTGTCAAAAACTGCAGTTCCTTGAATGGCCCCTTGAGGCTGGCTCCAAAAGCAAGCCAAACTCCATTGACACCCATGTTAAAATGCCTAACTTTCCAACAGAAATAAACATGTTTACAGCTTCTTTAAAAAAGTTGTTGGTCTCTGTAGCTAATTTCCAACTTCATGACAACTGTACAAGGGGTGAATTTCTTTTTAACTCACTTATTTATATCTTATTAAGACGGCCAAATGCCAAAATCAAGGCTTCAAAACGGGAGCACACAAACCAGTGGGTGATTTCATAGTAGCTACGTCCATTATTTTATACAGTCTACAGCACTGACTTGCTGTTGGAGCCAGCCTCAAGTGGTCATTTGAAGAACTGCAGTTTTGGCATTTCTACATTGGCTTCCTTTTTTCCTCTGCTTTTTCTGCCTTTAAAGCTACAGTTGGTAACTTTTAAGGAAGTAAACTGTGTCATATTTGCTAAAATTGTCACTATACTTTCACTAAAATACACGAGGGTCTGTGAAAAAAATCATGTCAGTCCCCCTCTTCCAATTACTTCTAATGACACACCAAAAACATCCAGTCAGAGCCGAGGAGTCTCTAATGCAGCTGTCAATCATGCCAATCACAGCTCACGAACATTGGTCAAACTAGGGAGCAGTGATCACTGTCTATTTCTCTTCTCAAATTGTTTCAGAAACATATTTTAGTGTACTGTTTAGTGTAAAATGAGAACGTTTTTGACCCTGTGGTCTGAAGTACCAAGCACCACCCACCGGCCATACCAACCTTCTCATTTTATAGCTAAACAGTGCACTAAAATACGTTTCTGAAAATATTTGAGGAGAGACAGCTGCATTAAGACTCCTTGGCTCTGATTGGTTATTTTTGTTCACGTGCATTAAGGCTGTAAGAAGCAAAGTAAGACAACTGACTTAGCAATTATCTGTCTCATTTAGTGCTGTGTGAATATAGTCACGGTTCAGCAAATATGAAAGAAGTTATTTTTCAAAAAAGTTACCAGCAACAGCTTTAAGTGTCTGGCTAACACACACTTTCTAAAATGTGAGCCTGTGTGTTGCTTCAGGCGTAGCTAACCTCAGGGTCATCAGATTGTGAAGTATTGCAGGCGCAGACACAGCTAAGTATCAGAGGCAGGACCACAGGTCATAACCCCCAGGCTACACTCCACTTGCACAGCTCTGTTTAGGGTAAAAGGATTCATGGAAACCCTCAGAGCCACGCCGCACTCTCCGCTGGCCAGACTCCTTCCATACACTCATTACAATGCTATGAAGACTATCCCGAGGTATGGCTGCAGCCTCCAGTCCCAGTCCAGGCCCCCAGGCATCTCACAGAGTGCTGTAATGATGTCAGACCTGCAGCTTTATTTGTGTCATTATTTCCTGCACACAGCATGCCCGCCAGTCCGTTTTCATTACAGGTGTGTGAACAAATGCCTGAGTGAGCGAAAGCGAGTGCGGCTATGTCGGTGTTCAAACGGCCATGACTTGGTACAGATTTACCTTAATGCACTACATACGTTGAAGTGGGCAGCTAGTTCATTAATGTAGCCTGGCTCCCTTTAAGTGACGTTGCTCACAGTTCATTCCCATTGTGGCTCTAATGATGAGGTAACACACATGTTTTCAGGTGTGTCCTCGCTATATGAACTACAGCCCGCTAACACACTGCGGTCAGGGTTTTTAAGGTTTCACTTATACAAACAATGGTATCGTTTAGTCGCCGTAAAGTGCTCTGACAATAAACTCAGCTACTGATATGCCTATTTACAAGAATCCCTGCAGAGTGTATATCTGGAATAATTAGCAACGTTATCAGACATAGCTCAAGGCGCCTGGTCTGGAGATTAGCCGCACGTTGAAGGTAATGTCTGGTTCCTGTCTGATTCACATCATTAACCTCTGATCTCTATCACTGCACTAATACTGTACACAACTTCAGCTCTCCTCTGCATGGCATAAATACCTACTGCGGCTGCATAACCGATGAGATGTTAATCCCACCAATCAAAACAAGCAGTGTAAAGAGATTAGCATGTTTTTTATGCCTATGATAATCACACTTTTAATTCTTTAATCCTTACTTCTGACAGCTGAAGGAGTTTCTGCGATGCTGCGATGGATCAGCCACCTTGGGGTTAAAACCCTGAGGGCTTTACGGCTCCACAGTGTGGTACTCTGCGGGTAAGTAATATACAACTCCTAATGAATAAATGAAAACAAGCACACGAACACTTGCACACACATGCCTACATGCAAAGACAAACAATTGCCTCTTTCATGTCCCAGAGATTTCATAACCTCTGCCTCCACAGTGGGTTGACAACAGTGGTTGACAGAGGGGATCATAAATCAGACAGAATGAACTGATTTTCTGACGTCTCGGTTTTAGAGGTTTCTCTGAGGGGGAATACACACTGTCATTTTAGGATTCATGTGGAAGTCTCTCCTTCAATGACCCCCTTCACACTTACTCTTTTCTGTTTTTATTTCTCCGTCTGTCTTTGTTTGCCCTTTTCTGGTGAACTAACTCTGCTATTATTCGACTTTTTTCGTGCTGCTTTTAAAGGAAACCAAGGCTGATTTTTTTTCCTGAAAATACTGACTTAAGTGAATACATTTAAGGTCTTACACTGCAGTATGGATTGGGAAAGTAGAGTTTTTCCAAAATACTGTTGAGCAGCCAGGGCATCAGGGGATGTTTCGGCCCCTAGATGCTGCAGAGTGAGCGCTCATGGGTAAAGGCAGCTGCAGACCCAGGGTAGGTCTGAATGAGATGGAGGCAGTTGCATGGAGTTGCTTTGCCCGGTCAGGCCCGGAGAGAACATTATCTTTTGCCTTCTGCTTAGATGTGATGAATTAACAGCTCACAGCAACTTACTACGAGCAGATCTCTGGTTTCTCTTTGATATCTAGTGTCTGCAAATATAATGTTGCACATTTCTGATCCGTCCCATTAGCTCAGAGGGCTAACTTGGCTTGTTTCCTATATTATGCGAATGTCGCTGTGACCCTGAACATCCTGCCGAACCTTGTTCAAACTCTCAAACTCTAAATGAAAAAAAGGAATTCTCACTCCGACCTCATCACTTATTGACGTTTGGTCATGGACTTTCCATGTCCAGGTACAATGTGAAAGGTATCCTAGGCGCGTTGATTGTTGACATTCTGGGATGCCGTGTCAAGTTCTGCCTGTTACATGCATTGTCCTCTGTCAAAATACACTTCCATTTTCACAGGAAAATTACCGTTTACATCCAGTCTCTTTTAAAATAAATGTAAACTGATGTTGTTTTTCCACCAACAACTTACACATGGTTGGGTTTAGGCAATAAAAACACATGGTTAGGTTTAGGAAAAAAGAACAGGGTTTGATTTTATAATCTTACAGGACGCGAGCACCCCTCTCCCAGGTGAAAGTCGGCTGCCTGCCCTAGTTGGACTTTTGCCGCCTTAACTTTCATTCTTACCCCGCCACATTTCCCCCTGACGCCGCTGAGCGCTGTTAAACTATCACGCTGACGTTAAAAGACAGCTTATTTTTACCAGCGTCTAACGCCGTAAGTCACTCACTACAAATCTGATTTGACTGACATAATTTTGAGGCAAGTACAGCCCTAATCTGAATGTGAAATACTCATGCTCAAGAGAAAAGATTTTTGTAGAAGTTTTTATAGCATTTGTGCATTTCAGAAGCAAAGGAAATGACCTGAAAGTGCTGGATAAAATATTTAAATATGTAAATGATACTTTATCCTCAAAAGTGTGACATGGCCCAAGTTTTCCCATTGCTGCTTTCACAGCCTCTCACACTAATTTCATCCTTTTTCTCTTCAGACCACCTCTTATTGCATCATACTTTTATATATTTGGAAATCTATATAAAGTCAAGCTAAGAAAACATTTTACCCCATCTTAAAAAAAGCATAAACCCATATCCAGTGAAAAAAATAATCTCTCCTCTGTATTTGACTGATTAGATTTCATACTGATAAATAACTGCTGATTCTAAAACGAGGCGCCTGTATTGTGCTTGTATATGTGCCAGCCTAAGTGCATTTATTTTAGTGTGTGTATATCTGAAAAAGAGTGTTTGTTTTCTTGATTTCTTGACTCGATTGCATGATAAGAAAATGTTTATCCTTGCCAAATGCTCTTAATTTCACTCCTCCATTAAAAGAGGGAGAAACCGACAGAAAGACAGAGGGGGAATGTGTCTGATTACTTACTCATTAAGAGAGTTAATGAGGTGTGTGAGGGCTGTTAAAAGAATGGCAGTGTGCTGCCACTAACTGCTAACTACTTTCTTCCTCCCTGCATGGCAAAAACCCACAAGCAGACACACACATAAACAACTACACACAAACTGTGGGCTTTCAGAGCAAAGTGGCTGAGCCTGGACATGTACCAACAAATGACTCAAGATACTGCAAATAAAGGAGCAATACATTCAAACAAACAAACCAAACCAGACATACACAAACTGTTTGTGTATGTCCGCATCCACATTTTGTCTTAATCTGCGACAGAGCAATGAATCCTAAACTGTTTATATTAGCGCTCATTTATGGTACAGAAGCAGCTGCTCTCCTGAAACCAAACTGTGCTGAGGAGAAAGAAAATGCAGGTGTCTACAGAGTTCAGACTTGAGACTTGGAGTCGAGTCAGACTTGTCACAAAAATGAGCAAGTTTAAAGTGAATACAGACAACTTTTCAACTTTTACCCTCTAGCCTTTCCACCTGGTATTATTGGTGGCGCTGCTTTGGCAAAGACAACTGGCGGACAATATGGTGGTGCACATAGATGCAGCTGCTCCTCTTCATTACAATGTGTTGTTTTTACAATTGCTTGTTTTGGATTATAAAGTTTAGTCTTACTCAGCCTACAACCACAATGATTCCTAAGAATCAGCACTACATACAATCATGTTGAGTTTGTCTGCTAGCAGATAAAGTACCTGCAAAGACTGTCAAAACCACCACAATCAGTTTCGGCTACTATCTTGGGAGGAAGACACCAGCAGCTTTGAGGAGAGCAGAAGCAGAAATCGGGAAGGTAAGCAGGCTACAAGCTAAGCTAAAGGCTACGACACACAAACTACCACTCTGGATCGTCCTTCCCGCAAATGTTCAACTCCTTCCCAACACGATGGAAGAGCTAAGACTGAGGATAACATAGCAGCCAGGCACAAACAACTGTTGCATCCTGGCTCTCTCAGAGACATGGCGTAACAACAATATTTGCTATGCTACAGTGGAAGAAGGCTACTGATGACGCAATCTGATGACGGCAATAAAATGGACTTTGTATGTATAGAAATGTTTTTCTGGTACATGGCCACATCTGTCATGGGTACTGTAATTTCGTTTTTGTGTTGTCTTGCAAGGCAATGTTATTTTCCCAGGAGATTGTACCTAGTAGCAGACAGAATTGCATAGTGAAAGTGAGCCTCATAGGGATCTAATATTAATGGCGTTGGTGGTGTCATTATTCTGTAGCCATTGCATTGTGGCGACTGTGGCTCGCGAGGTAGAGTGGGTTGTCCACCAATCAGAAGATCGGCGGTTTGATCCTTGGCTCCTCCAGTCTGCATGTCGAAGTATCCTTGAGCAAGATACTGAACCCCAAATTGCTCCGGATGGCTGTTCCATCGGTGTGTGAGTGTGTTAAGGAAAACTAAGTAGCAGCTGGCACCTTGTGGGGTAGCCTCGGCCACCAGTGTATGAATGTGTGTGTGAAAGGGTGAATGTTTGAAGCGAAAAAGCGCTTTGAGTGGTTGGAAGAAGTGCAGTACATACAAGTGCAGTCCATTTACCATTGCGCAATCAACATCTACTTCATATGATAAGCTAAAGCAAAAAAAAAAAAATGTTTTTCTAATTCTACTGAAGGGGATCACCAAAGTTGACTTGAAACTTTGACTTTGTAAAATCCCACAATGAAAAAAAAACCCAGGCAGGCCTTACATAATCATGAAGTTTGAATATTTAGACTAATTGACCTAATTAAGCCTCACCTATGTCAAGAAAACTAACAAACAAAAAACATTTTAAACACATATTTAACATCAAAATGTTTGAATGTCAGAACTCAGAGACCCAAAGGACTGCAATTAACATGCAATTTTCCTATTAACACGTGACTTGACTAAAACATACCTAACTTGACTTGGACTAATCTCAAATGACTCAAGACTTGACTCCAGACTGGCCCCAGAACAGTTGAGTGATGTGATACCAGCAGGTAGGAGCAGGTAGTGGAAGTAAAGAGGTAATGATCGGACCTGGTGTGAAAATGGAGCCATTAGCCCTGTCTCTGGAGAAGCTACAGCTGATGCAGCCAACCGAGGGAAGGCAGCAACAAACCATGAGAAAGCAGTGACAGGAAAAAAGTGTGAAGAGGTAGACATTGTGTTATTGACTGAGGCCATTTCTGAGCTTTCAAAAGGTCTTGAGTGCATCGGAAAGTAAAAAAAAAAACTGGCTGTGTTAACACGTCGCATTAATGTGTAGACATATCACTGGTGGAGGTGCAGAGAACTGTAGAAGACAATGAACCCACAGTGTCAGGCAGATGAAAAAAGAGGGAAGGTGTTAAGAGTGGGGGATAATATATAGAGAATGAGGTGAGAAGGAGTATGGATCGAGGCTGCAGGGCCTTTGGGTGCTTGCCAAAACACAGGCATGTATGTGTGTGTATTTGTGTGGCCCGGAGAGAGTGACTGAGTGTTTCTGTGTGCGGTCAAGAGTATCTGCGCCTTCCTTCTCACCCTCCTGCAGCCCCCCTCTTATCCTTCTCTCTCCACACCTTCACATTATGCCTTCTCTCTTGCTAAAATAAATGATAAACATGCCTCCTAGCTGCGTCTCCCTTCACTTTCTCTCACTCTCCTGTCTCTCCTCGATGATTTGTACCTCCACGCAGCAATCTGGACAAGGGAGCCAGACACCAGCACCACTATCATCATCATGATTACCGTTATCATCCGGAGGTCAAAACACAGTCTCAAAAATAAAATCCCTCATTCATGTTCACACAAATTATCATGCACACAGTCGCACAGATATGGGACGTGCAGGCACGCAGAGTGTGTAAGGTGTTTCTCTGGTCCCTTTGTGGTGGAGATGAGAGCTGGATGGAGCTCAGTGGGAGGAGGACTTGATAAGCGGGGAAGGAGAAACTGCTGCTTTCATAAAGAGAGGAATAAACAGGCTGCTTTAGGAATACTCTCGCACAAGAAACCCAAGAGAGACCGTCTCTGTCTCCCTTCTAGGCCTAAATATAGACTCTACAAAGAATCCTAATGAAAAACAAACACTGCGCTAATACAAGATGCAGCATAATTCAATAGCATCTTTTTCTTTGTAGATTTTCTTTTCTTCCAAAAGCTAATGTCAACACAAGTCCACTAAAACTAGTACAAACAGCCAGGGAATATGACTGAGTGGAGCTGCATGACACTCCACTGTCTCCTTCCTCCGCAGTGTCGCTCCCTCTATTTATTCATATGGACTTCAGGAAATAAGTCGTCAAGCAGCATTATCTCATTTCCAGCAGACCCCACAGACTGTCATAGCACAGCCCTCATTTATATATTTAACCCTCTAATGTCTTACGCTTCTACATGTGATGAAAGAGGGAAAAAGGGAGGCCATGCGGACGCATCTGGAGAGGGTTTGTGATTTATTCTGATGTTGAAAAACACAGCTAGCGTAACACCCTCTGTCTCTCTCTCTTCTCTTGCTCTCACAATATACACACATTCACAAACTGTCTCTTTGCGATGGGACCTAAAAGGGATTTCATGGATGGACTCCACTCTAATCATCTACAGCTCGCGACCAATGAGAAACACACAGCGCTCCCAGACTGGAACACTCAACAACCACCAAGAGAAAACACAATGTCAGTGGAACTTATCAAGCCCACATGAGGGCTGACAGACACACACACACACACAAATCAAGACAGAGCTAGTTTAACTGTTGCCCACATCTCTTCTTTCACTGTAAGTGATTCATGATGTCTATGTGTGTTTGTAGGCTTAAAAATCCCATATGAGCGCATACATTTGGCGGCGCGATTTGCTGCCACCCGTGAAGCAAATGAAAGAGTTAACATGGCAAAAGAAAGAGGGGAGAAAATCTATCCTTTCTCCCAGATCTCGATTCACCCTAATTTCCCCCTGCCATTATGTCTGCTTGTGTTTCTGAGTGTGTCCAAGCCTTTCATTGGCAGTCAAGCTGAATGATGGAGCAGGGCTGAGCTGCATCGATCATGACGAGCGCTCACAGGCGCTATCAACTGACGGCGGGGGTGTACGATAGCTCTGCTTTGCACAGGGACGTGGCCAAGCCCTCGTCCATCCATCACGCTGTCTACCTGCTGGACAATAGAAGAAAAGTGTGAGAAGAACTGAGAGGAAAGGAGGGAGGGTGAGGGAAAACATACCTCTCAACAGGTCCATTATCACTGCCATTACCTATCCCTACATTAGCCAGCGGGCTCACACCAAGCCAGAAATAATGATCTCCATCTCTGAGAATAGCCTGGAAATCATTTTGCCAGATTGGACAAATGTTTTACACACAGTCGGGACAGGAGTAAAAGGAAAGGAGACAGCCATTTAGAAAGACAACAAAGCCAATCTGGGTGGCTGCTCACGCTCGCGTTCACACACACATACACACTGTGTGGTCTTACTAAAGTAGTTAAAGATGCCTCTTTGTGAACGGCTGGCTACCTAGAAAGTGGTAAACTGATCCTTAAGATCGAATGACAGCTTTTCCTGGAAGAGCTGGTCTGAGGTCAGCGTTATTGAGCCGCTGGGATGACAGATCCACCACACCTAACCACAGGCGGCTGATACCAGATCACAGGACTGTCACTAAGACACACACAGTCAGGAGCTATTTCAATCAACACGTAAACACACTTCAAGACACTTAATCGACTCCATGCACTTCGTAGTGGGGCAGAGTTGCACCAAAGATACAGAGGGAAGCAAAGCTCTGGGGAGATGGAGAGTAAAAAAAGAAAACATGAAACACAGGGAGGGGGAGATTTGATGACCGCCAACCAAAATGAACCCCTGCACAGATCATCCTCTCGTTTCCTCTGCCGTCCGCTCTCTGAGGAACGCGTACACAGCCTCCTCTATTCTCCAGACTCACTGTAATCGAGAGTGAAACCTCCCAGTCATTACTTTAAGCTCTCACAGTCGCCGTCACACATGGAAAGTATCAGGCGAGAGGAGAGGAGAGGAGAGGAGAGGACTAAAGCCAGAGGGAAGGTGAGCAGAGGAGCTACCTTTATATCGTGCCTGCTCTCTGTCCAAATCCCTCTGAAACTCAAAAACAGCCCAAAGGTACCTGCCTAGATACACACAGTCAAGGACACCTTCTCTAAATAGAGGAACTCATTAGAAGGAAAAAATGTTTGATTTCCCTTCAACTCATCTTGTTATTGCTGGATATGCAATTATTTCTCTAAACTTTTAACCAGTTTCTCTTCTGTTTTCTCATTGAATTCTGCGGGTGTGCACTGACATACATATGTAGTACACATGCATCATTACGCCGTGGGGAAAAATAAGGCCATACTGCACTGAGTGGGAGATTTAGTTGTCCCATGGCACAGAAGAGAGGTGAAGTGATGGAGCAATAAAGGCTACAGGCTCTTCTCTCGGTTACCCATACTGCCTCCTGCTCGCCATGATGTATGAGACAGGTGCACTGTGGCTGACGTCAAGTCAACAATTCACTCCAGGCATGTATCACCTTATCTCTAACAGGCCACACTCACATGCACACAAACACACGCTCCGAGGCATGCTCGCACATACATACGGCACTTTCACTCCCACACACACACACACACACACACACACACACACACACACACACACACACACACGTTATCTTAATGTAGCAAGACAGCAATGTAATCAGCAGTAAGTCAGGCCTCTCGTCCCCGTATCTCTGCACTCAGTGCTTCACAAATTACACAATATAGGTGAGTAGTGGTTAGCTGGAGACAAGAGCAGCTGCTGCGCACTTTACTTTTTGACAAACAGAAGGTTAAATTAGACCTGTGTGTCACACTATACAGCACTATAGGGTCCTCCAGTGGGGAATTGATTTATAGCAAAGCATCAGATTTCACCTGTTGATAGCAGCACTGCAACACCGACTGAATATGTCATACATCATCAGGCTTTATTAAACAGCTTTGTTAGATGCTCAATGCTGATGGTTAATTACGGCATTCTACAGTCTGCTATTTCTGAAGAGCAAACCACTGCTATGAATTAAAGGCAGTTGCTATGGATGCAATACTGATTATAGACACTAAGTGGAAGCAATAAAATCTTTTTTAAATCAATATTTTCTGTCACATTATTGATTACTTTAGCAAGTAGCCATGTGATAAGCTTCACATCTGGGTCCTGCATTACTCTGTTGGGGCATTTTGCAGTAATGACCTGCTTGCTGCACATTATCCTTTACATCAGTGGTTCCCAACTGGTGGGTCATGGGCCCATTCCGCATGGGCCGCAAGTGACTCGCAAACATGTCAAGTTCGCAAGAAAAACACACTTTATTTTTAAGTACAGTAAATTTCCAGCATAGAGCTTTTATCATGAAGTGCCATTTCCTGCTTTTGAGTGACTGACTAACAGCTGCTCAATAAAGACAAGCTCAATGACATGGCTAAATGCAAGCATGACGCTGAGTATATTAAACTGTGGAACCTCAAACTAATGAGGAGAAATCTGGACCCTCAGGCTGAATCAGTTGGGAACCACTGCTTTACATATCATATTTTAATGTATCGCCCAAAGCCACTTTTCACATTCTTTCATTTACTAGTGATATAGAAGGACGATAGAAACGTTTATCTAGAGACTACTGCCTTGCGATTGTCAGTAGCGACATAATCATGTTTCCACTTTTTCTCTCACTTTACAGGGCCCAAACTAACAACTGTTTTCATTTTTTGATTAATGTGCTGAGTTTTTCTTTTTTACTAATTAACTGATTAAGATTTTAAAAAAATGTTAAAAAAGAGAAGTTTTCACAGCTCAAGTTAACATTTTCAAACTGCTTGTTTTGTTTGAGCAACAGTCCAAAATCCAAACATATTCAGTATACTGTCATAGAAGACAAAGAAACCTGCAAACCAGTACATTTTGGGCTTTTTTGTTTAAATTCAATTATTATCAAGATAGTTGCTGACATGTTTTTGTCAACTGACTAATCATTTCAACTTCAATTTATTTGTTAAAGTAGGGTGGGACGATATACCACAAGAATTCATCTTAGATTTTGGATATCATAATATCCTTAATGTTGTCTTTTCCTGGTTTTAAAGCTGCATTACAGTAAAGTGATTTAATTTTCTGAATTTACCAAACTGCTCTAACAATTTTATTATTTTCCTTTACCCACTTAATTATATTCATGTTGCTGATGATTATTCATCAAAATCTCATTGTGTAAATATGTTTTTAAAGCACCAGTAGTCAACCCTACATTATTGTCAAAATAACAATATCAATGTATCGTAATATTCTATTTCCTCCATATTCCCCAGCCTTATGTGATACTGTATAAGGCAAAAGAAGTGAGAAGTTCTGCAGTGGAAATGACTTAATTAGATATGAAAAGAAAAAAAGGTAACTGAGACTTTCTTCAATGTGCCTCTTCACAATAAGCCTCCAGCAGCATCAGAAAGTTGTATGAGACAAAACAAGCTGACTAATCACAGTTTTTATGGTCCGAGTGCAGCATCTCTCTAACCGCACCCTGTAGTTACACCTTTGAACAGATGAACAAGCTAGGGTGTAGCTACAGCCTATACTTGTGTAGTCTCCATTGCTACATGTTTTAGACCTTTGAAGCAGCTGAGGTTGTGAGCAAAGAACAAGACTGACAAAGAATGAGGGAAAACACCACTGATGTCCAGAACATGTACAGTGGATACCCTCAAAGCGCTGGCCTTAGATTTTGTCTTTCATCCTATGTGCTCAGGGACTTTACACCTCCATCTGCTCACCCAAACTCCACTGTTCATCTCAGACAGTCTGTTACATAAGTAAAGAGGTAAAGGTTAACCACTGGTCAGCTGGCATTGTCTGTTTGTGTGTGTGTGTGTGAAAGGGTTTGAGGAGGCAACGTTTCCTTCCTGTGACAGGTGTGTGTACATGTCAGGGGTCAGTAAAGGCATTCATGAAGCCATGAATAAATAACTGCAGGGTCCCTGAGACTATGGAAATCTTCTCATGAATATTACATGAGGCTGTCAGGAAGGCAAACAGCTACACTTACAAACCAACAACAACGCACACAAACTTTAAAACTATGTTTTTTATTCCTGTATTTTACTCCTTTAATAAAACTGTCTCTTTTCATGATTAATTTTTGGCTGCACAACTTATACCTCTCTCTATATAAGGTATGGCTTTCTTTGAGGTTATTTTGTTTAATTGACACAAGTATTTGTACTGACGCTGACTTCTGTGCAGGCTGTGGCAATTTCATAGAAAAAACTGGGACTTAAAAAAATGCAGTGAAAGTGAATCAAAGCCTCAAGGCTTTCATTTTCTGCCACTCTTTCTCTTTCTATCAGTGCTCTTAATTAACTTCACTGCATAAAGAAAGTAATTCCACCAAAGCTAACAGCCCAATACTTTTCAGATTCAATTTCACTCAGGCAGCAAGTCAAAACCCAACACCAGTCAGCGAGCGTGTGTGTGTGTTTGTGTGTGTGCAATCCTAATGTCGGGATGGGTTCTCAGCCCAAACTAGAGGTGCAAGGCCAGAAATTGCAGAGGTGCTGGTTGCTAGGAGACAAAAGGTACCCAGCTGGAATTGTGACTAAGCCTTGAGGGTAGTGTGTGTGTGTGTCTGCACATTTGTATGTGTGTGTTCTGTTTGTGAGAGCATGACTGAAGCTGGCAGAGGAAAGAGAGGACAATAGAGTTGGCCCCAGCTGTGCTGCAGTGGGTGGGAGTCGTCCTGAGAAAAAGAGCTGAACAATGGACATCAGTGACTGCTCTGGATGTTTACTCTGTCCTCCACACTGCTCTGGAATACCCTCATCCTCCCACACTGACAGCCAGCATACAATGTAGGCAGGGGAGTGAGTGAAGCAAACCTTACATCCACCACATAATGACAGACAAAAGACAACAATTTCAGCGAGTGGATGTAGATGATCTGCTTCTACGGCCGACAAGACGTTTACAATTATTCCTCATAGTATTATGGCAGACCTCAATGCGAACAGTTTTCGTTGGAACTATTTCATTGGTGAAAGTAGTTCCAATGAAAATTGTTCACAGAGAGGTCTGTGGATCATCCAGCACAACCGCGACAGTGTTTCTGGAAAGTCACGTTGTTCTTATGTAATATTTCAATGCTTTGACTTACAAATACAATTCCATTCACCTTCTTTGAATTTGGTTGGCAACACAAATTTAAGTGCAGATATTCAAAAGCCTAAAATAAAACTACAAACATAGAGTGACGCCATGAAGGGTTAAGTGTGAAATATATTCCTTTGTGATTCCATTCAACCGTCCCTTTAAGACAAAACCTTTCATCAAGCAGTTGGCAGAGGGTCTACCTGCCTCTTTTATTAATTTGGCATGGGATGTTACGCTCTTGCATTCCTTAAAATATTTTTGAGGCATCACATGTGGCCTGGAGGTGTTTTCATTAATGAGTAACCAGCCCGGAGCTGCAGATGTGATCTGCAATGATCAGGAGATAAAGATGAGGCCTGAGAAGACTGAGCTTTCAGGGTTAATGAACCCTTGCAGAGGTGCAGCCGTAGGCATGGATTATTACCACAAGGGCCAAGCGCACTCACACACACACACACACACACACACACACACTGACAGACTTATGCTGAAGCGTCTCTTTGTCTACCTAACTGTACTCCAAGTTAAATCAATAAAATATCTTCAGCACTTCAAAGGTGCATTCCAACATAATCATTATAAGTCATCTTGACAGCAGCATCTAAAGATAAATATATCACTGAATGAGGGAAACAGTGTTTCCTTTTTCAAATAAGATGGAGTCCAACACAATGGAGGCTGAAGCACATCCATCATCATCCACAAGCATTAGCATAAAGACTGATTGGTCCCCAGGGCTGCGAGTCATCTGTGCGGAGTAATGAATGCATGCCGGTACAGTTAGCATGCTGTCGCTAGCCAGATGAGGCCAATACCTTTAGATAGATGACTGAAACAATGACAGCGATGACGGATAAGTGGGAATACAGTGGCTTTTTTGTTCCACATGTGTGAACGCTGAATCCAGTCCATTCGTCAGGGCTGAACTAACGTGTCACTGTGCTTGCTTGTGTAATCACGTCTCTGACAGCGTGCGTCTTTGTGTGCTCTTGAAAGCAACTTCTGGATCATTTTATGGCCATGCGTTTTGCATGGATGACAATGCATAGCCCGGGGCTGAGAGCATGCATATTTGCGGCTGTGTGTGTGTGAGAGAGGGACTGGTAGCCCCCGAGGAAGCTGTGTGTCACAAAGCCAACCTGGCACTCACTAGAGGACCAACTGCCAGAGCAAGGGGCATGAAATTAAAACTCACCACCCAGGAAAAAAAAGGGAGAGGAAAAGTCAGAGGGAGGAGGAGGAGGAGGAGAGAGGGGTGGTGGAAGACAAACAAAGGATAATAAAGATGCAGGGGAGGACAGGACATAATAGGCTGGCAATATAAAATCACCCAAGTCAAATAGAAAACAAAAGAAATCTTCAACGGCAGAGTGGAAATGTGCTCTGCATTAATGATGCCTGCCGAGATTCTTCCGTACCATATCTGCCTTGAGGGAGGAAAAGAAAAAAAGCATCTGACAAAAAAATAATTCTGCAACTATCAAAAAAGCCACAAGAAAGTCCATCAACTGTTGGGAGAAAAAGTGCTGCTGACCCTCAGAACTTCAAGTCATATATCATCATATGTGTTGACTTGTCTTGTTGCCAGACATACATTTGGTTTGTGTTTCTTGAGATGGCAATAGATCACCCCACTGGTCTAGACCTAATCAACACTGAGACTCTGCACAGATCTGGCACCCACACACACCGCACACACATACTCCACGCTGTCTGCCTATGTAGGCGTCCTCTCTACCATTTTCAACTCTGACCTCCAGAAAGAACAGGAGGCCCCGAGAGGCTATGATGGATATGCCAGACACAGGGAGTGTGTGTGTGTGTGTGTGAGTGTAAGTACACATTTGTATGCTTACCTGACAATGCTACATCCTATAGCTGAACTTTGCTATTTATTTTCTTTGGTGTATTTTACTGCTCTGTGCAAATCGTCCCACCAGCTACCCAGCGTACCGTACCAGAGAAAGTGTTTATTGAGAAAATAACACACACACTCACACACTGAAGTGCAGACACATATGCGGCTGGGAACAGCCAAGCGGATGTCCTCTCTCCGAGGTTTCTATCTCACCCTAGCCGTGACCTTTCACCTCAGCTCTGTGAGTCAGGCTGGGAGGGCCCTGAGCGTGACCGATCCATTAGACTCCTCTGACAAGGATGAGGATGACATCTGAACCCCCAGAGGCATGGGAGGGAGGAAGACGACGAACAGGAGGCGGACTACTAAAAAGCTGGGGGAACGTGGGCTGTGGGGGAGAGGGGACGGTGCCTCCTACAATTTGTGTTATCACTTTCAAGAAAATGCCTCATTCCCTAAGTTAAGTAAATCTTTGAAGCAAATGGTTACTGCAGGAGACAATTTTTCTGATTCTGCAAACAGAGCTTCACAATTGACTCCAATATGCACACTTATACACAACTGTAGAGATGTATCCTGCCGTAACAAGTCAGATAGGATTCCAACAAAGTGTCACAGTTGGCAGAGATGCCTCGCTCCAAACTGAAAAGCGAGACCTTGAGAGGAAATAAAGGAAGGAACAGGAGTGGCTGTGTGAGCGGAGGGGCTGGGGGGGGGGGGGAAGGAGGAGGATGGGACTTTAAGGATGAGCGAGTGAGAGTGACAACCCTGTCTGGAATGCCTTTGTCTGCATAGGCTAATATTTGTTCTCGGATTTTGCTTTTTCCCCTTCTCTTATTTGCTGTTGACAGAGAGGAATGAAAAGGCAGATAGCCAACGGGTTACCTAGTAGCAAGACTTTTGTGCATGTGTGCGCGTGTGTGTATGCGTGTGTGTGTTGCCAGCAGGTTCCCAAGCAGCAGGTGGTGAGCAGAGGCAGAGTATCAACATGAGGAATCTTGTTTGCTGCTCAAAAGTTGCTGCTACTCTCCCCATTAACCCAGCTAAGAAGCACAAACAGATGCCAAACATGCACCAGAAATGCGTGCGACAGGGAAACAAGAAAGGACACGGAGAAAAGGATGAAGACATACAGACTCCTTACACATGGTGCCAAGATCTCCTCCAGCTCCATCCCCTCCCCTCGCTCCTCTCCCCTCCTGGGGAGTCAGGGGTTGCGGCAGCCTGGGTGTCTGCCTGAAGGCCAGTCTCACAGCGGGCCAGTCATAGCAGCGGCACTTTGATGTCTTTGTGGCGAGACTCCGTGCCTCATGTCCACGCTCATTAACTTTGTCAATGACAGATCAATGTGAGCCTGCAGAACGCTGCGCTGCCTCAAAATTACAGCCTATTTACCATTCTGGGTCTGAGTCTGAAGCGGCCTTGGCATCGCTCTGAACAAACAATACAGCAAGAGATGGGGAGACTGTTTACTCATGATAGCACCCATTTAACAAGAGTCGTCCCCTCACACATGCAAGGAGGATATTGCTCCACTTAACTCTGGCATCCTGACTTCCTCCGGCTCCGTGCTCACAGACAACATCTCTCTACATCCTGCAGCTCCCTGTTTAATGATTACGAGATTATGGCTCTTCTATCTTTTTGCACCCTAATGTCAGTCAGACAGACGCAGCCGACCGGAGAGCTAAAACCGTGAGAGCAGTTCAGGATCGTCTCTCACAACATGACCCACATTGTCAAGATCCAGCACTTAGCACCCTCTTGAATCTTACCTCTGTCTCCTGTGGCTTTTATTTACCACTCCATTTCTTTTACAGCTGATTTTTACTGCTTTTCCCTGCTTTTTGATGGCTGCTACTTTGAGTCAAGTAGGGGGAAAGAGTATCTCTATTGCAATCTGTCTGGGAGGAGGTTTATGCTGTTTAGAGAGAGAACAAACAGTCTGATTTGTGTTTCTTTGTCACTCCCTCTGCTTTTTGATACTGAAGTGAAACTTTGTTCAGGAGTTTAGCATAAGTAATGTGAATACTGTGTATGCTGAACTGTTTCTTTTCTTTTACATTTCTTTTACTAAAGTGTTTTACGAGACTAAGACATTGGGAAATGTTCTCAACTCATAACCAAAGTAATATCGAAACTGAGCTGAAAGCATGAAAATCCCATGAATTAATATCCTCCCGACACCCCAGCTTTTGTTTGGTATGCATTTTTAATTTCTCTAAACTATTTGTGAACGTAGGACCTGATAAGTATAAAAAAACAAGCATTGTCTTTGAACAGGAAGTGCATTTTGGAAAAAAGACGTCCTCATATGGGGACAATGGGTTTATTTTTAATAGTTGCAAGCATGTAATAAATGATAAAACTGTTTATTTAAATGCCTGAATATTGTTGTGCAAAAACAAAATGACAAACTGTGTAACATGTTGTAACTTTTATGGGTTAGAGGTCACTATTCAGGTCTAAAACTGCTCAAAGCTGTTCATTTCAATGGTTGAACATGGCTGTGCAAAAACAAAATTGCAAATAATGCAACATATCTAAAGGCCATGTGATTTCTTCATTTTGTAACTCTGTATTAAATGTTCCCTGCATCGTATTCCAGTCTATGAATGCCATTTTTGTCAGTCTGTCACACCTAATTGGACTGTGTGAAATGCTGGGATGGTACAATAATAAAGTCCCAGTGTCCTCAAACGAGTACTTCCTAATTAAGCAGCATTTTAGCTTGTTACTCTAACTAAAATTGATCAAATTTGTTGCCATATCAAAATACAGACATTAAATTTGCTCAGGTTTTGTACCTTGTCCACTTTTGTGTCGGGATCAGCTGCAGACTGAGCATAACAAGTGTCCACAAACGAGGACAACAGGTCTAAGTTAAGCAGAATAAAGTATAAGGTACAGGAAACCCAAAATGTAATGTCCTTATATGAGGACACAGGGTCTCAGGAGGATATAAGTTTTAACAAAAATCAGTTGAACTATGCTATGCAGGATTGCCAGTCACTGTTTGTAAACATGCAAGCCAGCTAAAGTTTAAGTAAAAGCCAAACCTCAACTCTCGTGTGGTGTTTTGCCTCGCTATATTTGCGTTTATTTGGCACTGTCTCTTGGATGCCTGCTGCTTACAGTCTGGCATCTGGTCGCTACCTATTAATGAAGCCCCAACCTCACCTTAGCGCTGCAGGGGTGCACGCCCATAAATGTCCCGAGTACAGTGTACAACAAGAAAATTAGAAAATACAGGCAGAGGTCAGAGTCTCTGCAGAAAAATACACTGCCGCATATTTCTAGTGGGTCCTAAGTGATGATTGAGAGGAATTTCTTCTGTATGAGTTTATACATTGTTCTTGTGGGAAAAATCCTGCGTAGTTTATCTTTAATGAGACGCACTGATTGCAAAAATCTCCTCACATTTTCTGCTGCATCAATGTAGAATTCCACATGTTCATCACATACCCAAAACATTGTAATACCCCCTGCACATGCGCACACATAAACATGCTCTGAGTAGCTCATAAGACTGCATAAACAAAATATGTGCACACACACAAACAAGTTCTCACATGACAATGCACATACACATGTGCGCAGTGTACACACAAAGCCTGGCGCGCACAAACACACACAGCCAGAGAGATCATCTGTACTCTAAATATTTAAAAAGACTATTCCTCTGTCTGTAATTAAAACCACTGCAGCATTCCAAAGCTGTATCCCCTACCATCAACCCAATTCTCCCTGTTTCCATCTCCCTCTACTCTGTTGTTCCCCTCTTCCTTCCTCCATTCTGACCTTTGCTTCAGTTGCCTAGAAATTGGATGTTTGAAAATCTTCCAAAAACAATGAAACTGTGGGAATCCTCTGTGCAACAACTGCCCTCTCCTTGACACCCATGAATCCCTCTCTGTCTCTCTCATGAGTACCCCACCACCACCGCCGTCGCCGCCGCCACACACCACCACCACCACCACCACCACCACCACCACCTCTCATTTTCACTCACAGCTCATCTAGAATGGCATCGGTTCATTTACCGTTGGGAAAAAGTAAAAGGTCAGGTTTTGTCTGAAAGGTAGGCAGCCGTCTCTCCTGAGGAGAAGGTTGCCTTTCCTGAGAGAAGTAATGATATGTTAGGACAGCCCGCAGAGCAAACACAGGAACCGTGAGTCAGCGCCACGCATTGTTTGGTTACAAAACTCATGGGCTTCTGTCATGCCTGGGCCTGCGGGGATACCGGGGGTAAATCCTCTCCCTGCCTCGCCGCTTCCTCCCATTAGAATTTGCCCAAATCCTGTCTTTATCACTGTGTTTGCTCTGCTGAGCTCACTAATGCTCTCCAGCCTCTCTCACAAGCTAGGTGTTTATAAGCGTGTGTGTGTGTGTGTGTTTGCTTTGGCCTGCAAAGTAATGCTTCCCATCCCTTCGCCATCAGCGTCGATGGAATGCAGAGAGTAATATGTGGAGGGCTTTAGAGCGGGAACACACACTTAGAGGCTCACAGGACAGACATGTTCCTGGAGAGGAGAGCAACAGTATATTCCTCAGCTCTAGTAGCCATATGCAGCGTGTGCACGTCAGCGTGTGTATATATACAGCATGTGTGTGTGCGGAGTTGTAAATAGGCACTTCTCATGAAGTGGAGATGGTCTATGGAGAGCTGCTCTCATTTCAAACATCATTTATTTATTAGCCCCCTGTGTGGGACATATACGCACACACAGTCACACAGCTGCACGCGCACACGCAGTGACAGAAATTCTGCAGTTTATTCCATCACACACCAGCGATCAACCTCATTCCCTCACCCTTCTCTTTCCGCCCCCTCCCTCAACCCCTCCCTCCTTCCTTCCTTGAAATCGATGGAGTGTTTTGTCACCCAATGCTGCGTTTCGTGCAATATTCATCTGAAGAAGAAAAAGCTCATCTCACAGTTAATGAATTTTCATGAACTCTGTTCGGCGCTGATTGGTAAATGAAGGGCTTGACACACATGCACGTACAGGCACACACACACACACACACACACACACACACACACACACACACCAACAACCCCATTATCCAAGCTTCGGGCGAGGGCTTTGTCTCGTACCATTGGAATCTGACAGTGATTTATGGAGAAGGGGAGTCACACTACACCCTGATACACACAGCGACACAAAACAAGGTTACTGGCCCAAACATGGGCACAAAGAAAGGTTAGCGCTCCACCAACAAAGCCACACTGACAGCAATGCACGCTGTGGTCTGGGGTCAACACCACATCAATGACGCCCAATGGATGAATCCGGCTGACCCACTAAATGAATCTGTTGGTCGCTTTCAATAACTTGTTTTGATGAATTCCATGAATATGAATCTCTTTGCTTCCTCACTCAATGATTCCTTAATGACTCTTCCGGAAACTGCGTGAAAGCTTGGAAAAAACCAAGGCCGACTCTCCCGCTGTCATTCTGAGTCCAAGTTTATGTGCCAGTTTCTGGAGTCATGTTCTGCTGCATTACCACTGCGGTTTTGTCAGAGCGGTGAACCCTGCGAGGCCAAGACACACCCTTCCTCTCAGCGCAGGTATGCCCTCCGCAGTGCCAGGCGTTCTTCTTTTTTCCTTCTGCGAGGGCATGTTAGATCATCGTTATATCTGCTATCAGTTACAGCTCAGGTGAGGACAACACATTCCTTCTGACTCATTACGAGCACGGAGAACACAAGGCAGCCATTTAGCTGGTAATCTGCAACAATTTTAGCTCCACGGTTGGTTTTGGAACACACATGCAGACACTGCAGGGGGAAAACTGATTCCCAAGGGAATACTTTTTCTACACAGCAACCACAGAGCTTTTCTGCAGCGCGCTGCAAAATCCATTCTGGGTGCCAGTTTGTTGCTACTCACATCCTCGCCGGGGACAAAACAGAAAGCTGTCTTGTAATGTCAGCAGGCCCAGAGAAAAAAAAAAGGAGGAAGAGATGAGGGAAGTGGGACAGATAGATGAGGGGTAAAAGGGAACAGAAAAAGTTTGTATGTCTCCTGTGTTGAAAAGTTGGATAAAGGGCACACAGTGATGACTCACACACACATAGCACTGACAGTGAGTCATCCTTAATGAAGCTTAATTTGGGGGTAAAACGCTCGTTGCTGGTTTTGCTCTAAGGGCTCAGGGATGCACCGTGTAACCTAATGATATCAGAGAACAGGCTTTTGTGGCTAATCACGCAGTCGCATAGACTATATAGACTATACTGTAGAAGCACAAAGAGTGAGAGTGAGGTAGAGGGGGGAGGAATGAGGGAGGGGGGAGGCGAGAATGGGCCTCATTTGAATAAGAGTTCATTTTCTAAAAATGTTCCTCTCCGATTTGCTCATTTCACCACTCGTACTCTCTTGATGAGTGCTTCAGCTTTGGCAACAATAGTATACGTTTATGTGTGTGTGTGAGTGTGTGTGTGTGGTTGGTGGAAGTTTATGAAAGCCACTCCAGGGCTCTCCAAGGCTGGCCAGCCACGGCCAGCTTGACGATTGAGGATCGGAATTCAGGAGGGCGGTTGACAAAGAGGCTCTCCCCTGGTGTGTGTTTTACAGAATGAGAGCAACACATAGTGCAGACGGAGAGAAAGAACGAGTGAGACAGAGGGAAAGAGGGAGAGAGGGTGAGAGATGAAAGAGAGAGCAGGTGTGAGTGCCTGAAACAGCACTGACAACTCAAAGACAGTGGTCCATTCAGCGCTGCGTAATTGCCGCTACAGTGGCTGCTTGTTTCTTTAATTTCCTCTTTAGAGCGATACGGCAGCTCTTGTGTTACACATTAATTATGTTTTCTGGGATCCCCTCTCCGCCCCTCCCCCTCCCTGTTGACTGACAGCTCGGCTGCCTCCTGGCCCAGCCTGGCTCGGAGCAGGGGAGTGGGTGACTGAATAGGCTAATAAATGGTGAAGGAGGGGTTGGTCACACCCCACCCTATTGTACCAGCGCTGTCACGCCTGACCCTTAACCAAACACACACACACATGCACCCACACACACTCACACATACACACACACTTTGATGGCTAACAATGTGTGCACACATCCTCGTACGTAGCCACACATACACACACACACCTTCACATCACCTCTGTCGGCCCTGACCCCATACCAAATACCCAGGCTCCCCCCTGTATCCAAGGTGACCAAATGAGGCCCCAGCTATCGCCTAGCAACCGGGGAACAATGAGCTCCAAGGAGACGGAATGGCTTGAGCAAAGGGCAGGCTATTCTCTGGAGACGGAGGGAGGGATGGAGGGATGGTAGCCGAGGTGGGGAGAGGAGAGGACGACGAGGGGTGATGGGAATGGTGTTAGGACACATCTTTAACCATGTCACAAAGAGGGTGCCTGCCTGGGAAACAAGGCTGTGCTTCTCTAACCCCCGCTGGACGTCTCCGCTCAACTCTGCTCCGCTCAGCTCACTCTCACAACTTAAAAAAAAAAATCTGACTTCTACCTTTTTTTTCTATCCTCTCCACATCCGCACAAAGTATGAGGGGAGGCCGGGAGTAACGCCAGAAAAGCAACAAGCAGGGAAAAATAAAACATTATGTAATCCGCTGTTCCGTTCTCTGCGACATCTGTCAAACATTGAACATATCTTTGTTACGCTACACAGACTAACTCAGCACTGACAGCATTACGACAGCCTCCCCAGTCCCTGCTTTTAAAACTTTCAACTGATTTTATTGTTGACACCGACTTCCCAAAACTTTAACTTTAACTCATATTGTGAAAGAGCGCGGGTGTTAACACAGATGTATCACCATCTTCCAGCTTTCTATATCCAGTAACACAGGTAGGAAGGTGAATGAGGGTGAGATTGCCGAGGGGCCAAACGCAGCACAACACCACTCTGCCAATACAGTCTCCATAGAAACTATTAGCAGCCGTACTATTAAAAGACAAGAGAATGAGTGAGAAGTCAAGCCAGCCCAGGTATTTGGCTCACACTCTAATGATTTCACTGATGTATTTATCGCATATCCATCTTTGATTAGGCTTCTGCCATCATCTCCTGCCAAAGTGTTTGGCAGTAAAAATACCTCCTGTACGAGGTCGTCTTCTTACAGTGCACGCTGCAAACCAAAATCAAACGTTTTACCAATTACTGGATGAGAGAGAGTTGAGCGAGGGGGAGGAGAGGAAAGAGAGGAAATAAAATGGGTAGAAATGAGTGTTGAGGAAGTGCGGAGGGCTGTCGGGGCACAGCTCTGTTAGCTTGTTCATGTGAAAACTCTTTGTTAGTCATGAATGGCCTCCTCTCTTTTACAACAGCTTTATGAAGTGGAACCTGGGCATATCCCCTCGGCTCACACACACAAACACAGACTGTAGCTTTTTTCTTTCGCACAAACGTACACTAATACAGCACAATAATGATAGACTTTTCTTGGTTTTATACTAGGCATGGGCATGAGTACTCGAGTACTCGATTTGGGTGCAATAGAATAATTGCCTCCCAACTTCCCACATGACAGTGCTCTCTCTGATTATCATGAGACAACTGCTGCAGGAGTGTGAGCTCTGTGCCGGGGACAGTTGCGGAGAGTCCACCCACACACAAACATACACACAGTGACAGGGCTAACTGTTAGCATCACACGGCTAACCTTATGGCTATTAATGGGTTTAAGAACAGAGCTGAGCCGATTCTGTCAGTTTTAGTTTGTTGGGAGCGTTTAGCGGCTCGGTGTCAGGTGTTAGCCACTGCTGCTGTGTTAGCTCGTGCTAAGCAAGCAGACATTGAACTGACAGGGAGGAGAGCGGCTCCGAGACGGTCCTTAAGTGCTGTGTCCAAGCTCACAAAGGTTGATTATTTTACTTATGTTAACTTTGAATTCATCATATAATATGCTAATTAAAGCCTAGTTGTTCAATATATTAATTTCAAATTGCATGTTATCTGTTGTTGCCCACTTTACTGTTCTTATGTGAGACCTTTTTTTGCGAGTAATCCAGTACTATATGTTAATGCGAGTACTTGAATATGGAAATTATTCAAAATGCCCATCCCTACTTTATACTAGGGGTGTAAATCACCAGCTTCATCACATGCATTTCTCAATATTTTCTGACATGCAACGAACTAAACTGATCAATAATAAAATCATTAGCTGCAACCTTGACATGCATGGACCATAGCAGCCGGAAAAGTGGCCTCATCTACAAGTCAGAAGCAATCCCTGTCTGTGGGCTAATGAAGGTGTCAGGGGGAGGGAGCAATAATGGTGTGTGGCTATGCGTTACGGATTAATAGACACACACACACACACACACACACACACACACACACACACACACACACACACACACACACGCATAGATTGGTTTTGGAGGATTTAAAAGGGGCAGACAAGGAGGATTTAAGGAGTGGCGACGCTCCTTTCGGCGAAGTCAAATCAAAGAGCATCAGGCGCTTTTCAAATATCCCTCTGTGTCCCTGGACTTATTCAGATGGCAATTTTATGAAGTGTTGACACACCCAAAGAGCAAGCAGAGAGTAGTAATTGAAAATGTTGTATGAGTTTGTGAGTCTGCCATTGATTTCTGGCCGATGCCGTTGTCCTGCTTAAAGTATCTGACCTTCTGTGGCCTGTAAATATCGGGAAAGGTCTCTGGGATAATGTATTGGACAGAGGAATGCTATAACTTACGTGGGCCATAATGATTTGCCCCGTTCTTTGACAGTATTGTGTGTCTCTGTGTCTGGCTGGGACACTCTTGACTTCATGGGAACTGTCTGCATCTCCATGTCCAGGTCTGGGCTGGTGTTGACCTATTACTCCTCTATTCTACAAGCCACAATCCAATGCTGGTAATATCCACTCCACTATCACCAGCACCAACAACACCCCCTCCAGCCATCGGCTTGATCTCCACATGAAAGGGCCTGCGAGCTCATTACCACAGCCTGGGGCTCATCGGGGCCTCCAGTCCCCAGGCCTTTTATAAGCCAGAGAGGATGGAGATATCCAGCCAGGAGGAAAGACGAATAGAGCAAGAGAACTCATATAGGGCTTGCCATCCTGGCAGCCAGGTGTTAAAGATACAGATAAGACCCAGGGAGGAAGTAATAGAGGGGGAGGAATGGGAAGCGATAAGGAAGGTAGGACAAGGTAGATGACAGAGAGGAAGTGAGGTACAGTAAAAGGGGCCGGGGGGATGATAGAGGGAAAATGGGGAAAGCTGACAGAGGGAGGAGGCTTTCTACTCCTATCTCTGTGCCGTGTTTCATCCTCCGTAGGGCCCCAGTGTCACTCAGGCCTCCTCCAGCAGAGTCCAGCTTTGAAGTGATAATGGGGCTTTTGGCTAATGCTCCACTGCAGGTGCCCCTGGCTCCCCTCTCCCTCTCTGTCTCCCAGCACAGCCTCAGATGAGAAGAGATGAGAATCCTTTCAAAGTCTACAGATGAGGCCAATCTTTCTTCTCTCTCTGCCTCCTTTTCTTTCTTTCGCTTTATCTGCCAACCCCACTTACTCTATCCCCACACTATTTATTGCTTCCCAGGCACTGTCTGTCACTTTCAGGTCCTTCTATTGCCCTCTAACTCATTTTACGCACTTTCCACTCCTCTCATTCTCCGTCTATTTACTTGATTGAATTGCAGCGCTACACTGAACTTGGGAGGAAGGGTTTTTAAAGTACCTGAAAAAACAATTTAAAGTTTACGAGGGGGAAAAAAAAAAATCAACTTTCCAAGCTGTATAAATAAGAAATAAAATGTAAAATAGGATATCTATTGTATGAAATGATTACAAAAAGATGCTTTATATTCCTCTCCTGCCACACCTTAGCTTCTCCTCCACAGCCTTCCTCTCTTTCATCCTTCCAGCTTTCCAACTGTGCCTTCTATCTCTCTGTGACTCCCTCCTTCTCAATCAATACTCGATGCCTCCCTCCACCTCATTGCTCCCTCTGAGGTGTCAGATTGGTGTGACTGCATGCCCTGCTTCAGTTACAATGCACAACAGGTAAACACACTCACACAGATCTGGCTGCATCTCAGATGTAACACACATCTCTGGAAGCTTCGCTTGGGTGGGGCAGGTGTGTGTGTGTGTGTGTGTGTGTGTGTGTGTAGTAGAAACAGCGGGGAAGGGGAATCGATTCCATCCCCCAGCGATTTCCTGTTATACTGTACAAAGCTAAAAAGGAAAGACACCCCCCACACTGAAAAAACATACTGCTTCTCACCAAAAACTATCTCCACAGTGGGCATACACATACGCTCTGGGGCTAATGAGATCACCGCTTCATGCTGCGATGCCAGCAGGAGAGTATTGTGAGAGGGAGCAAATATTGGAAACAGATAGGCATTTGTACTGGAATTCAGTTTTTCCTCTTTGCTATGCTCACCAGCGCTGCACGGCTCAATATGTATTTTTACTGGAATGTGGGCAGTCCACTTACCGAAGCAGACAAGTGTCTTTTGTTTACGGAGAAAGTAGGATGGCTGACGAGAGAGCGCAGAGCACAGAGGCACAGGGCAGAAGGTCCTGGTTGGATCCAACATTTGAAACAGTTGAAAATAGATGCATGTTTAAACTTTATTCACCAGGTGCTGCACCTGACTGTCTTTTTCCACTAGTCACACCGAGTATGTTTATACCCACACATAACTCATTACTGTGAATAATCAGATGTGGGTAAACAGGTTGATTTAAGTGTTTACATGACTCAGAGTAATAGTTGTTGGTTTGAAAGTCAGTATAATGTCTGACAGGATGTCTAGTGGTCAAAGAAAAGTGCCACAAAGTAAAACATTTTAAGAAATAAAACAGACCACTTTGTTGGTGTTTATTGTTTCTTTTTGAATTATTAACTGTTGTTCTACTAAATTTGATGCACAGCAGATATCAGCAGCAGTGAATTACTTACAAAACTATAAAAATCTGGACACAAGTAATTTAATATTTGGTCCAGTTTGATTTAATAAAGTTTTGTTTTGGCAGAGAAGTGCCAAGAAGTTGCTTTTTTGCAATAATAGAAATAACAGATTATGGTACATGCACTTAGTACTATCACTATATGTTTGAGTCTGAAGGGAGCTGACATCCTCTTTCTGCAGAAAATCCATTTAGAAAAGAAGAAATTGGGTACAAAACATTGTCTGCAATCACGGTAGCTAATATCACAATGTAGGACCAGTATACTGATGAGATGGGGAGTTAGGTAACTATAAATATATCAGGGTTTTACTTACTTTACTTTACTTGATGTACTTATAATAAAATCAAATCAAATGGCAAACATATCCAATCTGTATAAATGCCGATTCATATTTCACAACGCCTATGGAAAAATATTTCCATCTTTAAAATCAGAGGGATTGCCCAGTTAAGGTTTTTACATATCTAAATGTCACCTTGATTTTGCCATAACTGAAATGCATCAAAACACACTCAGTGATATATAGCACATGGACGTTTCCACCGGACAACCACAGTCATGTGGGCTATATCGTAGGCAACTGGACTTCCTTGCTTTCCTTGAAGACGTTTCGCCTCTCATCCAAGAACCTTCTTCAGTTCTGAAGCTTCAGTTATAATCAAGGAAGCGTCTTGGATGAGAGGCGAAAACATCTTCAAGAAAAGCAAGCAAGTCCAGTTGCCTACGATATAGCACTTCACCGACACGACAACCACAGTCCACAACTGCGAAAGAGCAGCTCTATCGGAGGGGTAGGAGGGACGTGGTGTGTTCGAGCCCACCTCGACAGCCGGTTAACACAGACAAAAGTTGATCCACTCACTCAGCCAACCAAGATTTTCCTACCTGAGAGTCAAACTAGCAAACCTGCTTCTTTCACCATTAGCCTGCACAATCTTAACCTCGTTAACTTTATACAATGAAACGCTCAGTCATCAAGTTTTCGAGTTCAGCTGCTATGTGGCCAACCCAGTTGCCAGGATAAATGTTGGTTTTGTATGTTTCTGCAAACCAGGAATATGTTACATTTCTACATTTTTTTATTAGGTAGTGGAGTTTTGCATGTTCTCCATGTGTCAGGGTAGGTTTTCTCTGTGTACTTAGGTTAACAGGGAACTCCAAATTGCCTGTAGGCATGAATGTAAATGTGACTTGTCTGTCTCTATGTGTCAGCCCTGTGATAGTCTGGTGACCTGTCCAGGGTGTACCCTGCCTCTCGCCCAGTGTCAGCTGGGATAGGCTCCAGCCCCCTGGCAACCCTGAATGGGATAAGCGGTTATGGATAATGAATGAATGAGTCAATATGTGGAAACTTTATGTTTCTTTACGTTTCAACAAAGCTGTGGTTAAGGTGAGGTTATGTTTAGTCACAAAAACCACGTGGTTATGGTTAAGAAAAGATCATGTTTGGCTTAAAATATCCACAATCACTGCTGAAAAAGCAGCAATGGCCAACCAGTTTGTTGTTTGTTGGTCTGAAATTGCAGTTTGGCAGCTGGCGTGCCAAAGTGTCACGTCATCCACCATCCCCTCCACCTCGTGATGACAAAGCCAGCTCACTAAAATGAAAGCTGCAGCAGTTTAGAAATGTTGATATAATACATATGAAATGTACAAATGTAACATATCTGTGGTTTGCAGAAAATGTACAATGCCAACATCTTCCTCTGGCGACTGAGCTGATGTGGCAGCAGCTCTGCAGCCTGTGGAGTCTCGTGAACAAAAGGCCTGGAGGTGTGCTAAGTATAAAGCCCTAAGAATGGACCTGCTCACCACAGACAGAGAGGAGACAGAGCCCAGAGTTCACACACACGTACACAAACACGCAGAAATGTAGCCACGGGGAAGAGGAAGGAGTTCAACCAAAGACTCCTTCCAGAGGATAAAGGGATGCGTCTAAAGCCTATAATTACATATGCACACACACAACTAAAAATCCAAAAATCTCTTTCCATCCATTACACCACACTTTTCCCAAGCAACTGGATCACATCTCGTTCAGAAAATATGAGGCTCTTCTTGAACCATTTTACCTCGCGACTCTTTGTGTTTCTGTGTGTGTCTTCTGCTCGCTCAGTTAAGGTAAACAGCCCGAGTCCAAGCCCCGCAGAGCAGTGGTTGTTACAGCAGCGAATCAGCAGGAGGTGGGCAAAGTATGTGTGCAGTGGCATTTGTGTGACTGAATGTGTGTGTGTGAAGGCATAATTTGCCCTGCAGTTTGTTTGTTTGTTCTTTTTAAATCTTAGAATCAGAGACAGAGCCCGAGGCCACAGGATAGGGCTGAAACAACCATTTACTGTACGCGTGTGGGTTTGCTGGGCATGTGTGTCAGGCAACACGTGTGCATGTGTGGGTAGTTTGCTTCTTCCTGCTTATGAAGACGCTGGGAAGGGTTTCGATCCCCCTCTCCCCTTTCCTGCTCAAAGGGTGGAGAGGCTGTGTTTGGGTCTGCTTGGGTCACTTCCAACGCTGAGCTCCAGAGTCTCAAGTCCAGACCCTAACAGCTCATAACTAGAGATTACACACAGACAGTGTAGTCTTCCTGCTAAGCTCCTCACACACGACACTTCCACGTGATGATCCAGAGCAGATATTGTTGATCGAAACCCCAGATCTCGAACCGAACCGTAACGAGATGGACAGATGCACTGAGCGAGGGAAACACCTATTGCAGGGAGATTGCACTCTATTAAGCCTGTGATGAATGTGCTGGATTTTTCATCCTGATGGCTGCATTCATACTCCATGCTGCTCAACTGTACAGAGCCATTATGCACACACACGTCCACCGAGCATGTGTTCATACACACATAAGCAGGACAACCCAACTAGCACTATATGGGTTGTTATTCTTGGCCGAAATTGCAGCATTCCACAAGCCCCTGCCTGCAGATTCCAAAGGGTGAGTGTATGTGTGTGTGTGTGTGTGTGTGTGTGTTTGCGCGTGTGTGTGAGGACATGAGGGCAGCCTTTTGCTCCCGTGTGTGTCAGTTCCAATCTGGACCAGGCAAAGCCAGCCGTCACAGAGGCAAACTGTCGGCAGCGGCACAGAGAGGAGGAGGAGGAGGAGGAGGAGGAGGAGGAGAAGGAGGAGGAGGAGGAGGAGGAGGCCTCCTTCAACAGCTCCGCGAGTGAAATCCCTGTGTGTGTATACTCATGACGGATCTAGACCACACTGTGATGTCTTATTCATGCCGTATCAATTCATAATGATCAGGCCAGTCCCCAATGTGAAGACGCACACACACACACACACACACATAAACTCAAACACACACACACACGTGCATGATTGGGACGGTCATCGCAAAAGAACTTGTGTGCGTGCATGCATGTTTGCTTGCACGAATATTTAGAGCATCAGAGCTGGTATGGGTGAGTATGTAGAGCAGTGTGTACCAGACGCTGGACACACACACACACACACACACACACACAAACTGCACTGATGTCCCAGCGCTTTAGTGTGAATATTTAACAAGCCTCAATCCATCTGTTCAATTATTCATGAGGAAGGACACAGAATCGTTAGTAAATATAAACACCGCTGCTTCTCTCCTGCTTTCGCCACATCTTTGCTCCCGTCTTTTGCACCTCTGACCGTCTCGTTCTCTCGTTCTTCTTCTTCTTCTGTCTGTTTCTTTTTTTTTTCTTTCTCTCTCGATCCCCTTGTGCTGCGGTTGTGAATATTTCAGATGGCGGAGTGGTTTTTAAATTACCCCCTTTTGGCTTCCGCTCTCCTCACATGGTTTGGTCTGCATTTCTCTCTCACACACGGTCCGACTCGTAAAGAAAACAGCGACAAGCCATAAAAGCCACTTTTACCAGCTGACAAGGACAGGGGCAGGAAGAGGGGCAGGGGCAAGGAGTTAAGGCCTGCCTGGTATTTTTCGGTTGGTCAGGTCAGGTATTTCATACTCCTGCAAAAACTCTAGCCCGACTTCCAGAAAGTTAGTCAGTTCACCCAAATTAGGAAACGCTGTATATAGCCATACGAATGGTTTTGGTTTTATTTACTCAGGTTTTGATATATCTGTCTCTGAGTTCTTGCCCAGTACACTGGTTTTTAATGGTGTTTCATGCATTGCAAAATTCCATTTTACGAATTCAGCAACCGCATCTCTTTCCAAAATTCAGTGTCCTAGTTACTCTGCATAATTCGCAGACATCAATATAAACAATTTCCACTTCTTCCAAAGAAAAGACATGTTGCTGTTACATTATTTTTATATTTGCACCTGTGGTGCCTCGTGACAAGAGGAAAACCACCTTACAGCGTCATGTTATTTTATACTACTTGGCTACTTATCTCTACTCCCTTTTGTTCAGTTGAAACTTAAGTGGTAAAACACGGCTTACAAAACTTCTATAAAGAAAACCGCTGCATTTTCTGGATGGGAATGAACCTTGTGTGTGCATAATGTGTCACTGCAGCCTGTGCAGCAGTCTGTTGTCCATACTGGGATCTCGTCCCAGGTGAGTGGAGTACAACAGCAAGTTGGGCCACCCCACGCAACCATAGTTCCACCGTGGATCCAGCCCGGACAGCTGAGGCAGCGAGGCCTATGGCTGTATCAGCAGAGCAGAGCTCTCCATCTGCATCTCGGCTGCGTCCTGCCGCTGTCGCACCCCTCAGTTCAAATACATTACATTACAATACTATACAATGCAATGCGATTTGATGCAATACGATATACTTTATTGTCCCTGTAGGGAAATTTGTCTTAGACTCAGGACATTTGAACCATTAGCTGAATAAAAAAAAAAAAAAAAAAAAAAAAAGGAAACAAAAATCTGAAAAAAGGAAATTTGTACTTGAAAAAACCTATAGAAAATTTTTTTGTGACGTGTTTAAATATAGTTTGCAATGGGCATATTAAAATTTCTTTTCTGATATGCTACAGTTTGAATATCTAATTTGTCACACTCACTAACAACACAGCGGGAGAGAAGAAATTTGGAGACTATTCCACTGGAGCATCATTTTACATGTTTTGGCCAATATGAGATGAATGAAAAAAAATCATAACTTTGGGTGAACTGACCCTTTAAAAAGACACTTTCTCTGATGCAATCAGGTATTTTGTTTTCATTTTGTCTAAAGTGAACTTTACTCACTAAAGTCTCTGCTGGCAGTGTTTACTTAGTGTCAGACAAACCGCAGTCAAGAAATCAGGATGTCTGCCATGGATGGCACAGAAACCTCCTGATGAAGAGGGGTTGCCATGGGGACTGCTGCCAAGCGGGGGCCCAAGCGGTCCTCTGAGGGAGAGGGAGAGAGAGACCTAGCACGTCGAGGCAGGTCATTCATAAGCAGAGACAAAGAGAAGGAAACGACAAGACCAGCTTGGACCATTAACAGCCTGCCAGACACACATGCATGAGACACACACACACGCAGCGCACTTAAAAACAGTCACAAGGGGAAAAAAAACACATTCACATCAGTCTTTCAGCCAGTCATACACAAAAAGTCAAAAGTTGAAAGAGTTAATTTCCTGGCTTTGTGGCACAAAAAGTCCTGGAACACCACAGTGAGTTTACAAGCCAATCAATCTGCAGCATATGAAAAGGGGAAAATACTGTATGTTGAATGGTAACAGTCCAAAACAAGTGGGAATACTGAGACTGCGAGTTGATTTATAGGTTTAATGATAGTGCACATTATTTATTCTACATCTCCTTCCCCCAAACAATTCTTTCTTCTCACAGTGAGCTACCGTTCCCTAAGCATCAAGCGATCAACAAACAGAAAACACAGCATCCCTCCAACACAAACACAGAGCAGGCAGCTCCGCATCAACACATAGTTGAAGCCGCTCTTTTATCTACAGTCAAAGCCATATAAAGAACGTAATCCCTCGTGTGTGCCTGCCATCCACACATTAGCACACAGAGATGTAATTATAGTGTTATTCTGTGTGTGTTTGTGTCTAATTAGTGTTATTTACATTTTCCCTCTCTTTCTCTCTCTTGTGAGTGCGCGTGTATGGATGTGTGTCACCCCGCCAGTATTTCAGCACGTGTTTAGGGTTTGTGTACGTATCAGCATACCCGTCGTCAAGCATTAACACGAAAATGAAAGATCTACGAGTTCCCCTCTCCAATCCTCTGCCAGGGTTTCCTCAGCTCCCCTGTAGAGCAGGTACCACCACACCCTTCCCTCCACCCTCCGCCTCCCTCATACCTCCCGGGGAGATACACAAGGGGAAACCTCTCTTAACCGTCCCCTCACCCCACCACGTGATACCGCACCATTAATGAAAGCAACACCCCTTCAAACAAGCCTGTGTTGTTACCCGCATTTGTTTGTGGCAGCAACAAGCAACACAGTAATCAAAAACCGCAAAGTACCCCTTCGCCTCCTCCTCCCCCAGCCCCCCCATCCTGAGCCCAAACCAGATGCTATTCCCCGGGGCCAGCTATCAGGCTAACTGCTCTGCACTCCTCCAACTCCGCTCACCTATCCCTCTCTTTTTTCCCCCCCTCCATCCCGCGGTCCTTCCTTCCTCCTGCTCTCCCACTGCGAAAAGACACTAATTACAGACATGGATGAGTAGATTACAGATCTGAAGTGCAGTGGAAGTGGGATGAGGAGAAGTCAGGGGTGGTGGGCTGGGGGCAACAGGTCGTTAACAGTGATGAATGCAACTCTATTTTCACTGTTATTGTTCACTGATGTTCTGCGCAGCACCTCTCACCGCCGCACCGCCGTTCCTGTGCCTTTCTCGTCTATGCCATCCATCACAGGCAGCATTAACTAACTCTAACTATCTCTAATCATCTCTAATCAATTCCAATTATCTCTCCTCTGCCCCTCATGCATCAGTGTCTCTGGTATCTCTCAGGCAGCGGAAGGGACAGAGGAGCGGGGGTGTAGATAAAGAGGTAGGCTCTCGGAGTATGTGGCGCTGTAAAATATGAGCACTACCTCAAATCTCTGAAACAAGAACACTGTTTGTTTTCAGCCAACTAATGTTTGAGCTTTTGCAGAATTATTGCAAAGATAAAAATGTTATTATTTCCAAACACGATTCTTTTTCCATTGGTAGGTTTTACCAGCCATTTTTCAATATCTGTGTTCCAGCAAGAACACATGAATTCTTTCTCCATCTTCCCTTTGTAGTTTAACCTCATTACCCCGTTAGCTTAATGACTACATGGGAGTCGAGTGTGTAAAAACTCCCCACAAATCAGCGGTCCTCTGCTCATTTAACTAACAGCCTTTTATTAACCCGGCTAGCTTTTCCTCAAAAGTTTAATGAGAGCAACGATCTCATCTGCTATCCCTCCCTCCTCCATCCCCTACGTCCTTCTTTCTGTTTGTCCTCTCAGCAGGATGTCTAAGACAAACAGCCACTTTGTTACACAAAGCTTTTCCTCAAACCCTCTCTCCAGACTGAGCAGAAAGAGAGGAAAAGAGGGGAGTCAAAAGAGACGCAGAGGAAGAGTGTAAAAAGTATAGAAAAAGGGAAGGGGTGCAATTAATCCTGCGTCCAAGAGAAGAGAAACCATCTGGGTTAGTGCTCCACCTGAGGGCAGCGGGCTTTCACATTAACCTCTCTTGTTAGGATCATAAAGGCAGACCCTAACAAGCCCCGGTGAGCACTTTGAGCAAGTGCAAAGACACACACACACACACACACACACACACACACACACACACAACCATAGACTCTCTTTCTCTCTGTCTCTCTCTCTCGGTCATCCTCAGACACACACACACACACACACACACACACACACACACAAATACGCACATGAAATAGTGCAAAAGTCTTCCTCTGGGACTTGAGAACCTTTTAAGTCCATTAAAAGCTGCTGGCAGGAGCGAGACAAGGCTGTAACCTAACCGCATCAGACTGGAACCAGAACCCACGGTGTGGCCCAGACACACCGCTCAGGAGTTAAGAAACACATTAGGAAAAACCTTTGTCTTCTACTGCTGTGCCTGATCCCACGCTACCAGACCTAATTTTTAACAAGCACTAGAAGTCCCTCATAAAGCAGCAACTGTCAGTCAAACACAGGCACCATGAAGATTGCATTATTTTCGATTCCACGGCCCTGGATTGTACATTTGTTTTAACTGCTAAAGAATGTACGGTACTTCCACACCTGAAAAGCTTCAAGGTCCATTACAGTTCTCTTTTATCCAGCCAAGGATAAAGAACAAATGAGTGTATACACAGACACATAGCGAATCGATTAAGCAATGTTAAACAAAGTCTCATTCTCCAGAATGTGGCAGAAAAGCCAGCGCTAGGTTTAGAATAATGAGCGTGAAGTTAGATTGGATGAAACAGGGGAGCTGTGTTAGCACAATCCTCTGGCTGTTGGCAGAGCCCGCTGCTCCAGATGGACTAATCACGCTTGTTCAAGGCCATCCGCTGGTCTGGAAGGCCTCGGTCTGCTCTGTGTCTGTTCCAGCTCGACAGACAACCCACTGCTGCTCAGTGTAAGCGAGCCACAAGCAGGCCAGCCTTGCCCCCTAAGGATGAGGCTTTGCCCTGAAGCCCTACAGGTTGCTTTTGTCATAATGATAGGTGACGTGAGGAGATAGTTGCGAGGAAGTGACAGATAGATTCAAGATGGTGTTAAACATCAAACGCAAGATAAACAGATGGAGGGCTGAGGCCGGGATCATGGGTTAGTAGTACCACAATGTGGATTGAAGGGAGGGAAATGATTTTTCCATGTCCCACTGTTTCATTATTCCCAGATGCTCCAGGTAATCTGAACTGAAATAATGGGAGCTGGAATGATCGGCTAGCAACAGGGACACTGATTATCTCAAAAAAAAGAAGAAGAAAAAAAAAAGAAACACTGAGCCTTGTTGCAGATGGGAATAAAAATTTAGCTCTACTGTGGGATCGTCTCACTGTATGGGGTGCACAAGCGTAAGGATGTGTGGGTGTGAGACAGTACAGGATTGGCCTTAACAAGTGGAAACCGAATGAAAACTGCAATGACACATCTCATTCATACAACGGAGTACACTGGCACGGGGAGCTTTGGGGACTTCTCCTGTGACATAAACGACCTCATTAGGTAACGCAGACGTCCTTTCACCTTGAACTGAGTTCAAAGTCTTAGTTCTGGTCCCAGTGTCACACCAACTCCCTGTCACCAGTGGATTCTCTAGAAGACAGACTAGCACATAGAAACTGCAGATGACTTGGCATGAAGGCTTAACGATGTGCAAAGAACTCAGATTTCCACTCATCCAGTTCATCTTGCCTTGTAGACGGTAAGTACAGTGGAAATCACACTGTACACTTTACACACTTCACCTAATAAGTCAGAATGTTGATGAGACCTGACGGCATTCCAGCGAAGTGCAACTGAAGCTTAATTGTTCTTTAATTGTGTTTAAACCACACCGAAGCCAACATTCATTTGATTTATTCCAACCATGCTGAGCAGTATATTGTTGAACGATCTCTGAGCAACACTGGTGGCTTGCATAATAAAGGAAAGACAAAGAGAGATGGAGTGTGCACTGACAGAGAAGAGAAAGTGTGTGCTCAATTGAAATATGAAAAGTGAATGTACTTACAGTCGAGACAGGGCAGGGTTCTTCTGAAACAGCAACTCAGGAAGCTGCTGCAGTTGATTACGGTTCAGCCGCCTGCGGCAGGGAAAACATATGATCAACCGGTGAATTTGTGTGTGTGTGTGTCTATGCATGCGTGCCCTTGTGTAGGCTGTGAATAATTTCTGCTAGCTGCCGTAGAATCGGCTTAGCCACAGGCTATTGTGTTTCAGTGCGCTCTGAATGTCACATAAATATCCAACTGAAAGTTCAGGGGAATTAAACTTCTAGTCAGAGACAGCGCCGTAAATTATCTCTGCACAGTTAAATTACGATGCTGCGCCTTGTAGAACTCAGTGCTCTGCTGACTTTCCCAGAGAAACGGAACAGCAACCTTCCCGTTTAAACAAGTGAATTACATCCACCAGTTATCTGAGCATGAACAGATTTTATCTGGGGTGAACTATCAAAACAAGATGTTTCTAAATAACATTAAGAGAAATGGATGAGACCATTCAAGCCCAAGGAAGCACTGACAGGAATGGTGGTTGGCAAGAGACTCCATGTCAAACAAGTAACGTCCAGGACTGGCAGGCTTTATGCAAATACAACAATTAAGTCAATGAGGAACAGACTGTTGCTAATCTGTTGGAAACCACAACTCTCTTCTCCCTGAATGGCCCATTGGAGGCACATGGGAGTGAATGCAGCGGCTGTGGCACTGAGAGGCTGCAAATCTGAAAGGCGGGCCGCTGCCATTCCTTCAGACACATTCAGACAGATGTTGGGACCCGTGCCACTCACTGTATACACTGAGAAGAGTGCTTGGCCAGCTGAGGTGGAGATTTAGTGCGTAATGGGCATTAATGGTCTGCTGCCGCTCCGTTCACAGTGAACTGTACCTGCTGGTGGGTTAGTGGCTTTTAAACATTAGAGAAACGAGCCGCTTAATTTCCACATTGGTCTGGCACATGAATATGTCTACCCAATGTTTGGGATCAGTTGAATGTGGAGGAGGAGGGGAGGCGGCGAGCTGTACATGGCCCCTGAGTTTGGTAATGTAAATTGTTAATGTGGGTTTCAGATTGGGGGAAAGTCTTTCATAAGTTAACCGCTGTGTGTGCATGACGGCATGTGTCCATAAAGTCATCTGCTGCGCAGGTTTCCATGTGGGTAGCACTATTGATTTGCTAATGAGCTGGTTGAGGTGTGGTCGGCTGTGTTTGTCTGTGTGTTTTCCCAGCAGCTTTACAAGCTGTCGAGGAGTCCTGGTGCTGTCCAGATGAGCCAGGGTCTGCGGTGGGGGAGGCCTCTTAAGCCCACATATCCCACTGAGGGCATTCCTGTCAGGCAGAGCTAATAAAAAAATACTCCCAGCCCACGCTGTACCCTCTCAGCACCATCCGACCACAATGCAATGGCAGGGAAGTGCCTCACACTTGATACACCATTTACAGTCGGCTCCTCCTGTTAGTCTCATTACACTCAGCTAATACAAGGACTGAGTACAGATCAGTAATACGGTGTGTCATTTGAAGTTCAAGTTTAGAAAAGAAATAAAAATGTGTTATTTCTGGTCAGGCTATCTTCAGACAACCCTGGGTGGTACTCACAGTCTCTCCAGCTCCTTCATGTCATCGAAAGCCCCACGCTCGATCACAGTAATCTGATTCTCCATCAGCTGCCTGCAGAGAGAGGACAGAAAGAGAGCCTCAGAGACGACGTGATACAGTGTGTCTTTGACTTTTTTACGAGTCTGTGAAAGGTCACTCAGGCTTTAACAAAGTAAAGGGGGCTTTGGGGTTTGGGTGGCGGGCCTTCTTGCAGTATGTATATTCAAGCTGGGTGCACTATATTCAACACATTCACACACACACTCACACTCACACACACACACACACACACACACACACACACACACACACACACAAAGGGCAGTGGTGTGGACTGAGGGCACAGTGTGGAATCTTGGCAAAAGAAGCAGGTATAGCAGCCAGGAAAGTTTCTAAGGTGGCTCAGAAAGTGTGGGTCCGGGCTCTGGTGTGGTCCACTGGGTGTAGCGGCTGGGTGGAGACGAGACGAAAGGTAGGTAGGGGGTCAGAAAGTGTGAGAGGGGAAACTGAGGTGGGCTCCAAGGTTTTTACAACTGGCACAATCAAGGGAAAGTAGGCTGTGTATATATGTGTGTGTGTGTGTGTGTGTGTGTGTGTGTGAGTGTGTGTGTGTGTGTGTGTGTGTGCTTGTTGGATAGCATAGTTGGAGTATCACAGTTGCAGGCAGTGCATCAAGGCTATTAGTCATACACAAACAAACACAGATCAGATGCACACAAACATACAGTACGAGCACACAAGCAGGAACACATCCTTTCCTCACCTACACTGCCAAAGCTAATGCACCAAAAAAGAGGCTCGGATGGTTTTGGAAGTGTTACAATAACACAAGGCCAGGAAGGAGAGAAAAGCGTCCAGCAGCCTTAGAAGCAACAAGAGCTTTCCTTCATTACGTATACAACTGTTCTGTGTTGAAGGCGACCTCTCATGTCTCCTGTGAGGCCACGCCGCGCTGCAACTCAGCAGTCTGGGCTTCCTCCCCATCGAATATAAATGCTAATCACTGTTCGCACTCCATAAACAGAGAGAGAAAAGTGCAATTCACCTCCGATCTCTTTCTCATGAATTTAGATGGAAGTGAAAAAAAATCGTGATGAGTACTTTTGAATTGAGAAAACTTCTTTTTACAGACAGTCTAAGGGCGTGTTGCCTTCAGTTTCTCTGATATCTTTCTTTCTACTTTTTCCCAGTTGTTCCTCTATTGTTCTGTGACTCCTCACACACACACACACACACACACACACACACACAAACAGACACACACAATGCTGATGTAGGCCAGCCAGAGCCAGACCAATGGCGGTAAATCAGCTGTGTTGATTTTAGACCAACAGGATGGATGGCAGCTGACTGTAAAGATAAACCTCTGTTCCTGTTTGGCTCCTTCTGAGGGTTGCCCAAGGGTCAGAGGTCAACCCGCTGTTAGTCTTTACACTGTTGCCACACAGAGGTCACCCCTCCCAGCACACAGAGACAGACTTCTTTCTGGTTGCACACACAGACATGGCTCACACCTACACCATGTTTATCATGCATCATGTATAGAGTTGGCTGACATTTCAGAAAGCAAGCAGCACGTATGTGTAGCACAGTGGTGGCTGCGAGGGTATCAGAAGCTTTACAGCAAGGGAACGGCTGTCCGTAGTACCCCTGCAAGGAGTTGTTTCCTTCTTACTTGCTGATGACAAGCTGACGACATGAAGGCATTTAACCTCAATGTCGGTGTAGAAGGTGGCGCAGAAAAGGGGGCATGCATAGGAAGATGAGAGGGGACAGGGAGCAGCGGGAAGAGGAGGGGAAGACAGGGGGATGGGCGGTTGACGATGAGGCTTGAAAATAGTCAGGCCTCGCTGGGTAGTGAGGAATTATGTGCAGCTCGTGTTACATTTAAAACATGTTCAGGTCTACACAGCTTCCCCTCAGGCAGTGTTTTTAACACCTAAGGCACTGCTCGCAAGTGTGTGCGCTCACATGCACACACATAGACACTTTTACAACTACTTTAATACCTGAAGTCACAAGTGCTGTTTAATTTCAACACAGAGGGAGTCAATGACTTCACCTGAATGTGTTAACAGTGTTGAGAGCCTATTTAGGATTGGCGCTTGTGTACACATTACATGTTGATGTGTGGGAACAGAGGGCAAGTGAGTGTGCGCGTGTCTAAGGGACAGTAAGTGCTACTACAACATACAGGATACAGTGAGAGAGAAGTCCATTACTTAGCTAGCTGCAGTCACACAGTGGCTTAATGTACTCTGGAGTAGGACTCTTGACAGAAGCATCTCCACTTCACTGGGTTTATGCTAATTTGAGCAGCAAGTCTGTAAAACTTGTGAGCTCCAAGGTTAGATCCAGCTCAGGTATGCATGAATAGATAAACTCAGACACGGACACGCACCGCAGATACACATACAAACATGTCGTCATCACACATGAACATGAAGGGAAGTACTTACAGAACTCGGATGTACTTGAGTCCAGCGAAGTCACTCTTGGTGATGCGTGTGAGGTTATTCCCATTCAGCTCCCTGCAAAGACACGCAAACATATATGAATAATTTATCTTTATTCTCCCTCTGAACCTGTTCAGCCTAATGACTAAAGGAGCAGACGATGGCACGGAGGCATCTTTGTCTACTAATACCTGAGTAAAAATCTTATCTGAAGTTTTGCAACACACACACACACACACGGTACACACACACACACACACACACATGCACACAGTGCCTCAAGCTGTTTGCTAAAGCATGCCACTGGTGTAATATATGCTGAGAGTGTCCTTAATTGCTGCTGTTTTTATGAATTGCAAATGACTTTAGATGTTAAATGTAACATATATTGACAGGTGGAATCAGAAAGGTTGTGTTAGAGGCAAGTTCACGCTCAGTTCCAATTCCTCCGAGAGATATTAAGAGGTCCTATTAAAATGGAAGCCACATTTGAGCTGCCTGTTTGTCTTTCTATTCAAGCCCTCTCCCACCAACACCCACAACCCCCCTCTCGCTCTGTCTGCCCTGTCCTTCTACTATTGGTGAGGATTAGTAAGAGCCAGCGGAGGGGATTTGGGTAGGGCCACAAGGCCAGAAAGCTAAGTGCTGTGGATATAATGGGAGCAGCCTCCCTGCTGAGAGCTGGCCATCACTGCAAAGGAAGGAAGAGACGAAATAGTTGAAAAGGAGAGGTTTTGAATTCATTGTTGGGTTCTTACAAGTTTACCATCATTTAATGGCTACGATACCAGCACCAATGCTAGTACACTTAAAATGACACAGACACCAATAGAGTACTTTAATTTAATACCATAATGTGGATAGGGTGGTGATGGTTTGGTGACATCTCGGCACACTGAACTGCTAAGTCTGTCAATACGCTGCACTCGACTTCACCACACCACAGACTGTATGGATTGTAGCTATTACTGCAGGAGTGTGAGCCCTGCGCCGGGGACAGTTGTTTGTCCACTTGGCCACCCACAGACATTAAGGGGCTGTACACATGCTGCGTTTTTTTGTGTGCTTAAATAAACTGCTTTCAATGAGGATGCATGGCAGGTTCGCTCAAACACAAAAGCGACACCATCGCAGTGTGCACGCATTCTTGAGCGCCTATTTTTCAGATTAACCAAGTTCAACTTTTGGAACGCAGGAGCGCGCAACGCATGTCATGTGACAAGGAACAACCAATCACAGTTGAAAAACATCTTTCCCTTCTTCCATAAGTGTCAGTCTGTGGTAAATATGGAAAAGCTGATCATTTTGGTGCAGAGCTGTCAAGAGCTTTTCATCTGTCCCATGGACGATATGCCCACATGCAATAGGCCTACACACAAACGGCACCAGGAAGAAGATCAGCTCTGCACTCAGTAAATAGGCTATGATACGGTACTTGTTTAGGTTGCTTAGCAACCTAAGACGCAACCTACAGCCGCACTCTTGAAAGTTGACTCAAAAAAAAACAAAACACAGCAGTGGTGCCCAGAGCCCGACCTTGCTTTTTCCAGGAGGTTAAGGACACAGCATGTGTATGGCCCTTAACAATGCTATCTGTTAGCATCATATGGTTTTAAACTGGTTCAACAACAAATTAAGCTGTTTCGGTGTGCATGAGTTTGTTGGGACTGTTTGTTTGCTTGTTGTTGGATGTTAGCTGCTGCTTTGTTAGTTTGTGCTAACCCCTGCAGACACTGAACTGACCGTTTGCCGAAGAGAACCACTCCAGAGACGGCTGCAACAGGAAGTATACTGATCTGATAGATGGGATGATCCTGGATCAGATCCCCGGTGCAAAAAGGATCAAAAGCAGGTATCGCTTGACTGGAGATGTTTCGGTACTACTTGGTACTGGGTAGTAAGTCTTTGCAAAATGTGATGTTGGAGCATGCTGAGCTTGACTGTGGCACCCTCATTGGTTCAGTCACCTCTGCTCATGTAAGAAAGGATTGTATTGTCCTTTGTTGTTGCGAAAGACTCTGGAAGATTCATATTTAAGCTCAGTAGCAGGTTGTATTCTCATGACAGAGGGAAAAAGAAGGCAAGCAAAGCATGCAAACCTTTCTCTGAGCTACTGCACTTTCTAAGCATTGTGGGTCCACCCTACACCCCCCCACCACCACACCCCACCCCACCCCAAAGCACAACCAAAAAACTGTTTCCAAATCTACGCCGAAAGCACTGGTCTCTCTCCTTCAGTCACTCTCTCCTTCTCTCGTCTAATGACCACTCCAGGGATTGTAGCGCTATGCAGTACCAAAGAGAACGGTCATTATAGACAGATGGTGTGTGTGTGTGTGTGTGTGTGTGTGTGTGTGTGTGCGTGCGTGTGTACACAGGTGCATCGACAGGCCAAGCGACAGGGCCACGGGAAATAAATAATGGACTGGGCTTCATTAGCCTGGGCTCCGATACACACACATGTGGTGCTCATTACAGGTGCTTACGCATACGGACACACACATACACCCACACACACACTTCTGGATTCCCAATGTCTTATCTTCAGGGTGGTCATTGCTGATGACACCCGGAGGATATTAAAAAGGAGAGAGATAGAGGAGGAGAAAGGGGGGAAAGATGGTTGAAGTGAGGGGTGGCAGGGGGGAATATGCGGAAAAATGACTCACACGTAAACAAGTGAAACCACACTTTTCTCCTCCAGCACTGAGGTCTTGCTTTATCCTGTAACAAGAGACACGCCATAGTTTCTGCACGTACTGCGGAGTTGACTAATCAAATCCGTTATGCAACATATCAAAGTGTTTTGTTAGCTGAGGTCTGGTAACTGAACTAAATTTACGATGATGGATTATCCTGCTGAAAGAATCCATCTTAAAACCATATTGGCCGTGCACCTGTTCAGCAATGCTGTGACATTTAGGCGATGCTCAAATGCCACCAGCAGCCTATGATGTTTTAGTGAGTCAGGATCCACACTTTTTATGGCAAAGTCTGACCTTTTCAACTGGCAACAGAAACCATGCAATGTTTTCAAGTCCTTGAAATTGCCCCGCTCATAATCAGTTCCTTGAAAATTGCCCCGGTAATAACGTTCCCACAGTAGCTCATCTGCGACAGCGATTGATGACTTGTGTGTGTTGACATGACCTTCTGCAGTCAACTGTTATACTGCACTGTAAGAGCACATTTATGAAATCCACTGTCCCGAGCATTTTGCATAAAAGGGAAACATTCCTATTGAGGTGGACACTGGGCTTCATGATAAGAGCACATGGCCCATATATAGTGTTAAAGCTCCTGGTGTTTGACCCATTTGATGATGTCTGCTGACCCATGGGAGTATTCTGTCTCTGGGGAATCTCGCCAAGTTACTCCCCTGTCTGTGAGGATGCACTGTTGCTCCGGCTGATGGAAAGAAGCTGGGATTCACATCAGCTTTAGACCGGCAAGTAATTTTTGCTTGGGCACGTACACACACAGTAGCAGTGTATACATGGTCACTGAACTTTGGTGCTCAGTTCTGCATGGATCAACAAATCTTGGTGAACCCACAACTTAAATACAGAAAAGTATGAGAACAGTGACTCTAGACATGCATTAAGTCTGGACTCGCTTGTCTCTGTGTTGATTTCACTTCTAAATAAGTTCACTGTATGCCAAAGTAATATCTGGTGTCAATGCCTCAAAGGAAAATCTGCTGTTTATTAGCTATATCAGCCACTTTCTTTGTTTTACAATCAAAGGAGGCCAAGCAATGGCTTTTGGCACAGCAGCAAAGGCACGTTCACTCCTTTCATAGACAGATGTTTTGTCGTGCTGACTTTCTGTGGGTTTTCACATTACACTACTGCAGTATTACTTTAGAGGCCGAAATTATTAGGTATCATTCCCAGTTCCTACAGCGAAGCATTTCCACCTCCAACTGCTTCAGTCAAATCCATTCCATCCTCTGGAAACTCTGCAAGGACTCCCAGTGCTGACACACTTCCTGGAGAGCAAGTGGATTTATGACATCACTATCTAATCCCCCTTCATCTTCCGTCTCAAGCTGATTGATGCCTGGGAGTACTTCCTGGTGCACCTTCCCTCGGGTGGACACGCGGCAGCTATGCTCCACAGCTCCACATCTCTATAATTCAAAGGGGCTCAGAGCGCTGCTGCTACAATGCTGAAAAACTCATTATGTTTATTTCTGCCAGCTGCTGGGGTCCCTCCGCTGAGGGGGACCTGGTTCGAATTGAGCAACATTACATGAAATGAAACCCCAAGACTAGAGGGAGGATAAGCAAACAGAGCGGCTCACTAAGGCCTGCGTACAGACACGCTCACGCAGATACAAATATCCACATGTGCTCTGTTTCTTACACACATACACAAAGACCATATAAATATACTGATTCGGGGAATGAGCACAAGCACACCTACTGGCATGTACACAAACAGTGCCTGTGGGAAAGGCAATTGTGTTCTGTTCGGAGCTGGCCGGAGCAAAAGAACATAATGATCACGAGAGAAACTACTGTGGGCTGTACGGCTTTTCAACAGTGTTATCAATTTTGCTGAAACACTGCAGAGCTGAAATGAATATAGACGCAGCGGGACATTATGGACTAGCAAAGAAGTCAAAAATGATCAGTCCATGTTTTAACGGAGCAGTGTGTAGGATTTAGTAGCATCTTGCTGTAGGGATTGCAGATTGCTACCAGTTAAATGTGCATGAACTGGCAGTTAGGATTCCTTCACTGTTCATTGTTCGGGAGGTTTTAACTGGGGCTGGAACTATCCACAGAGGTCTCTTCCTCTCCAAAACAAACGAGCCAGGTGATTAAAACCAGTAAAAACACTGAATAAAGCAGTTTCACATTACAAAGTAGTGTTTCTCCGACGCTGTTTGGCTAGTCGCAGACAGGCAGCTAGACCAGCACCTGCTAATGTGTGCTCACCTTTTATCTTTGATAACTTAAGATCTGGAAGTTCAGGAAGTTTTTAAAGTGAGCCGAATTATCCGCAGAGGTCTCTTCCTCTCCAAAACAAATGGACTGGGTGATCTAAATCAGTAGACGCACTGAATAAAGCAGTTTCAAATTAAAAATCAGTGTTTTGCCAATGCTTTTCAGCTCATTGATGAGGGGCTACTAACTACGGTGGCCAAAGCAAAAACATGAACGGACCTATCCAGAGCTAGAGTTTGGTTTGTCTGTTCTGGGCTACTGTAGAAACATGGCAGAGCAATGTGGGGGACTCCATGGGAGAGGACCTGCTCCCTGTGTAAATATAAACAGCTCATTTAAAGGTAACGAAAACACAATGATCCTTATTTTCATGTGATTATATGCTAATATATTCCCCTAAATCCGACACACTGGGCATTTAATTGATGAGTTAAACTGTTGCCACACTTTGGACTCATGGGGGAGCCTTACAGTCACTTCTGGGGTTAGATGTGACCCACAAGGCTGAGTCACTGTTCGTATCAAGCTTCAGTTTAATATGCTTACGCTTGCAGCCACAAAACAGCAATCCAAAACTTAACTCGCAAGCTGTGGCAGAAAAAGTAGGCATCACGAGACACAGTGTAGCCAGGGTTGCAAACATAGCTAGCAGGCTAACAGGAGCATTTCACAAGTTGAAAATAGTACACCTTTTATCAAAGACGTAATTCCCTGTCTCAACACTCGCACATACTCATACAGTTATACCAGCAAGGACAAACTAAAACAGCAACATGATAATCCTTCATCTAGCGGTCAAGACTTCAGACTGAACTCCACACAAGGCCAACAAGTCAGGATTTGCTGGACGTAAATGCACGTCTCACCTATCCTCTTTAAAATTACACTTAATAACTTATCAAGGTGCTTATTTTTTGCAGTGTAGTCATTCTGTATCGCTGCTGCGAGCGCCACAGGACCATTTGTCCCGAACAGCTTTAGCCTGGCAGGGAAGACAGAAGCCAGCTGATTGAGGATTGGTGGCACAGTGCCGTCCAAACTCCTCACTGTGGAGACAATCTGATGATCAGGAGCCCGAGGTCCTGTACAGACCTGTGCGTGGATGCTCATTAACCACCATCACACACTGATAATGCTATTTGACCGGACCAGTAAGTGCTCTCCCTAATGAACAAACTGAACAGGTTGAGAAGATGCGGAAGAGTGAAGCATTCCTCCTCCTCCAGACTCTACGACATATGGACGTGACAGCCGTGAAACACGCAGGAGGAGAGAGGAAAAAAAAGACAGAGTCACTGAGAGACAGATAGAAGACAGAGCTGCTCTGACAGCGTTGTTAGCTGCCTGAAAGCAACGGTGTGGAGCAGGGTGGTGGAGTGTTGCGAGTAGCTGCGGAGCTGTGAGGAGCTGACGGGCTGTCTGGGAAACGTCAGTGTAGAAATGAGGCCTGGTAGACTACGAGGAGAAAGTGACCTACATACTAGTTGGTCCAACGGGCTACGGAACCAGGCAGTACCATCTGGGCTCACAACAACCTCCTATGTGAAAATAGAGAGACTGAGAGAGTGAAAGAAAGAGAGAGAGAGAGAAAGCAGACCACCGTGACCAAAATAACACACTCTTAAACGCAACTGGAACACTTCTGTCCACACTAAGAGGTCAGATTTCTGCTCAGCTTGAACAAAACATTCCCTCTCCATTGAAATGTGGCTTTCAGACGAGCAGTTAAAGCCCTCCACTGTACATTTTTAGTGTGTGTGCGTCAGCAAGCGTCCCAGTGTGCGTGTGTGTGTGTGAGCGCAAAGACGTCTGAGAGTGTTTTCCCGGCTTCTGGGCTCCTCAAGGGCTATTTACAGTTTTCATTCTGCTCAGTCAGGTCTCGGGAGCAAGATTACAGATAGGAAAGGTAAACATCAAGCATCAAGTAGATCCTACACATGTTTTGCACACACACACACACACACACACACACACACACACACACACACACACACACACCTTCTCAGAGCCTTGACCCACGCTGGGTCTCCTGCATCTTGCAGAGCCTCTCTCATCCTTAAAACAGCTACAGGTAAAAGTGATAGACCAAAACCCAGGCATCTGTCTTCTGCTGTTTTTACCTGGCCTTCACTCTACAACAACAACCTTGACAAGGAGACTCTGAGCTTTTTTCATGTAGCAGATGCTGCTGTAAGCAAAAACTCGACCAATAGCAGGAGAGACTATGAGATGAAATAAAAAAGGAGCATACAGCCACTTTCTGATCAAACACAGATAAGTTATGACACTCTCTCAGGCCGAAGTGAATCAATTAAACATCTGTTCCGATGTGTGTCGCTGCCGTGGGCTGGAAGAAGAACACACACAGGGTTGTAGTCGAAGCAGAGACTGAGGGGTCTTTCATGGTTTACAGTGTATCTGTAGTTTGTTTAGCGACAGACGCTGAGGTTCTGTTGTGGTTTTGAGTCCCGCATGAAGGCATTTAGGCTGTATGAATGTGTACTTTGACTGTAAAGTGTATCATGTGGACCAAACATCTGCTCCACCATATCTATTATGTTTCAGTTAGTCCACGCAGAAGATGTTTGCCTGACAGATGTGCGCTGAAGACTGGTAATTTGATGGATGCTGCATGTGCGCTCAAATCTCTCTGTTGATCCCTGAGAATAAAGAGTTGTTGTACGCACGGGCCTCTCCCCCCACTGAGCGTGCTGATATCTGCATTCCTCCATCTCTTTACGAAGATTAGCTCTTCTGCCAGCGGATAACCCCACCGCAAAAGCCGGGATGATAAGTCAATTAAGTGATGTACCAATCAAAAGAAAATGTATCTGCAGCTTTTGACGATCAAGTAATTGTTGTGGTCATATTTCAAGCAAAAATGGCAAACACTCACTGGTTGCAGCTGCTACAATGTGCTTGTCTCTGTCATGTAGAGTGGAGTTCAGACTGTTGGCCAAACAAACAAGACATCTGAAGACCGTGGACTCTTTCTGGACAGTTAATCAATTGATCTACATTTTGAGAGTGAAGAAAGACTTCAGCACAGCACATTAAAACACTCCAATATTGCACTTAACACAGCACTGATAAAATAAGTGTGCAGACTGATGCGGATCTCTTGCAGCCCTTGAATCTGGAATGCTGCCCATAATTTCCTCTCAAACTTGTATCACATCAAAAGCATCTTGACTAGCGTGAAATGTGGATTATGACGGCATATCTACAACGTCAGGAGAGTGTTCACTGATGTGCATTTTAACACACGTACACACACACTTCACTCTTCATCGCCAGCTTCTTCCTGTCTAGCCAGGAGGGTTAAAAGCAAAGATGGACTTCTGAGAGATGAAAGGTGATCTAGGTGGGTTCTCCAAATTCGATTTTCACAGTCTGCTGAGGTACAGCCACTCTTAGATAGGCGTGCAAAGCAATCACGCATGTACACTCACACATGCACATGCTCACACACACCACATATAAGCATGTCAGACACGCACAAGTAAGAAATCCCATTGATGGGGTCATTTCTTAGCTCTCGTGAGTGCAATCACATACTTCCATAAAGTAGCTGCGCTCATCAGGAGAGCGGGCCGGCGGGTGTGGGGTGAGTTTAGACACACAGCAGCCGGCTTTGATGCTCAGCAGGCTGTCATCACTCTGCTTAGACAAGCAACATGCTTACAGTACATGTATGGAGAATGTAAAAAGGTGACTAAATGCTTGGACCAACTGAAAAATAAAAACAGCACAGAGCGCCACAAGAGGAACTACTCTGGCCAACAATTGGAGATGTTTCAATGCCATTTTTCCTTCCCGATAGAAATTCTGATATCTGAACTTCAATGAATGCCACAGAATTTGCTTTATCCAGTGTAAAATGTTGCCAAATTGCTGATAGTAAACGCAACACTATTTACCGGACATAAATTCTTCCTTAGTTTCTTTGTTTTAAAGCAGCAAAGATGAATTGATTTCCAAAACACACTTGTCATTTTATCTAGTTTTAGATAAATTAAGTGGTTTCAGATCAGTGCATAGGCTTGCATACTTGTCGATACTCGATCCAGCATTTTAGGCAGTATTGGAGACGATCTGGTATCAGTATCTGAATCCCTCTACCTGTAATACCTATATTACCACATACTTTGTCTGGCAGAGCTCATAAAATACCGAGCCAAAAAGGAAGCTATAGAGATGGCGACCACCTCAGTATTCGGCACAGGAGAAAAGACCACAGCTGTATAGTACAGGCAGTAAATTGAAATGACTGAGTCCCAGGCCTGTAATTTCACAATCCTCCACTGAGCATAAACATTCTCCGAATGATCTTCATTCCAGGCATTATCACTCCTCACGGGTTTACCAGCTATGAGGATGGATATATTAGATTGTAAAAAAAAAAAAAGGACCTGAGTAAAATTCAGCCTGCCTTGGAGCTAAGACCTGTGTTGCCCTTTATAATAAATAACATAATCCTGTTTATTCATTCATTAGCTTTGTGCTGGAGTTACACGTCTCTTCACTCTCAGTGCTGTAATCCCTTCATTACCACCTCAGTTACTGTGCCAGCCTCGCCTTGGAGGATCTTCTCATCCTACTCTCGACCCCCACAGCTCCACCCCTCACCCTGCTTCTTTTGTCTTTTCCCATCTCGCTCTTTCCACTTTAGTCACATAGCCAGATTTGGCAGGTATTGGGGCAGGCTGTGTTCAGTCTTGTCAGGGTAAATTATGGATCAGGTGGCCGGTGAGCTGTCAGTTGTACCAGCAATGTGCCTGTGCCAAAAACACCGCAGGCATTCCCTGGCACACACAAACACACACCTCCCACCCCCCAAATACATAAACATGGTTATCAAAGCAAAGGGAGCCCCTAATCTTCAACCACCACAAAACCTCATGTGTTTTCATCTAACATTACTTATTCACTGCACGCATGCTCACATATGGAGGCACATGCACAAGTTTATGAACAAACACAAGTGAACATCAGATTTATATCGGCATGCACAAACACACACACATATGGTGTGCAGCCTCCTCCCCTGTTCTGGAGGAGTGCCGACGTGCCCCCAAATCTCAGTACAGGGTATTTTCTGGCACAGAAATCATCAATACACTGCCTTTTTGTAATTAGATGAAGGTGCACACTCACACACAGCTTCTCCTCCTCTGCAAATCAGCTCATTCACAGATGAGACACACACTTAAGCCAAACAGCAGGGCTGTTACAGAGTTAAAGCACGGAGAGAGAAGGGCTGCAGGTTTGGTCAATACCTGTCCATCTAAAAGCTTAACTAAGATCATTTACTGTCTGTTTAAAGTCACTTTAATCAGCTTACAGATTTGATTCCTCTCAGCATACCCTGATATCAGTGTGGATACTTTGTGCTATTTTGCCATAGCAGATGAATAAAGACAAGGAAGAGGAGAGACAAGAAAAGAGATGAAGAGAGAGGATGGATGCAGAGATGGAGCAGAGGGGGAGGGAGCAGCCGGTGGCCCGTATGAGGCAGGGTGTAATTTTAATACGTGGAGCTCACAGTCTCATTACAGGCTTCGGTCTGAGAAGCGCAGGGGTCAGACCTGATCCAAACCCACACTGACAAGTGCAAATGGGATTCTGCTGTCTGTCTCAACACCCTCCATACACACACCCCACCCCACAAACACACATGGACACTTTCTCTCAAAACCAACCCCCTCCTTCCCCTAACACACACACTCTATCTCCCAAAAGCATCACCCTGTGTACATTAGCGCAAACACACACATATGCATTCACAGAGATGTCTATAAACACACAGCAAAGCAGGCTGATGACGAGAAGTGCAACCTTTTCTACTTTGTTACCTTTTATAGTCTGCGTCTGCTTTCCATCCTAACACTGACACTACGCCGCCTCCTTCCATTAAAGTGAGGCAAGTACATTTTGCAACATTACAGATTTTAAATCTTTGTAATTCGAATACATTTCCAGAAGAAAAAAAAGCTTCTGTTAACATTTTTATTTGAAGGACGGGGCCTCCAACTTCTGGTACATTTCTATAAAAACTTGACTTTACTCATTACTCATCTTCGACCCCAGTAGCGCTTGCACAATTTCACTCACATAAACACACATTTTCCAAATGCATACACATAAATCTATCTATGCACATGGGACCCTATCATGTGAGGCAGGGTGGGCCGCGTTGACTTGCACAATCACCTTGATGAATCACCCTATGTACCGGCCTGCACAAGAGGATAGGCTCTATTGTTAAGTAGTGCCTCTCCATGGAGGCTGGCTATCTTCTACATGACCTACACACAAAGCTAACACATGCACCAACACACACACACAGCCAAAAAAAAAGGCAACGACCCAGGAATAAATTACACATGACCTTTATAAACATCATGTTTAAAATGCAGCATCCTGAGCGCACTAGATGTGCTTGAAAACACCCAGAGATGTTACAACGATAAAAATCCCTTGCTGTACATGACCTATGAATGCACAAACAACTTTTAACACAAAAATGCTCTTGAGTGGAGGGGCAGTATATTTCCAGTGTGAATGGCCATTCATGTAAAAGGAAACCACAAAATGACCATGTTTCCTCTCTGCTTCAATGTTGAACCAGCATGTGCACATAAGCAACCCGGAAACATGCAGACCGGCAGGCAACAAAAAAAAAAGGTGTTCTTAGAAATTAAATATGAAAAGCATAAAATATGCAGCTAGCTCCCACTATGCCAATGCTGCCTCTGACACAGGCTTTCTCTCCTCCGTTCCCACCGCATGTTTTATTCAGGACTGATATTCTAAAAGCTGAAATAGAACAATCTATTTCCCCTTGCACTCCTCACTTCTGATTTACTGATGAATATTTCAGAGGAATGTCAGAAAAGACAGAGAAACTCCACTCTGCAAGCCGGCATCTGCCTCACCTCTCCCTCCAATCCTCCCATCCTCCCTCCGTCTTACAAGACAGCTACGTGATCCTCGTGCAAGACTCACTTAAGTAGCAGATTTGCTTAATTTTCTACATGATTTAACAATTTGTGGAGTGAGTGTTCGGGGGCATGAGAAGGGGGTGAGAGGGGAGTCTTTGGCCCAGGAGTGGAGGAGAGTGAAAAGGGGGAAGAGGGGGGAAAAAGAGATAAAGAGAGGCACAGTGCTGCACAGACAGGAGGCATGATATGAGTGGGAGAAACGTGGTCCCAAACATAACAGAAGCTCGGACCAGACAGTTTTACCTCACAGTAATTTAAACTTTAAGTCAAACTTTACTTTTTTTAATCTAAAAAATGTGTGTCACATTAAAAAATGTGGGGCAAAAATGAGATGCCATTCATTTCAGGATGTAAAAAGAAATCTAAAATACATGCAGCGAGCATAAACAAGCAGGTAAGTAAATTATGGACACATGTGAAAAGCACACATCTGCTCCTGCTCTTTCCAGACCCTCATGCCTATTTATACCTGACTGGAATGCCAGTGAGTGACTGACTGACACACTTACATGCACACACACACAGACACACTCACAGACACACTCACACACACACACACACACACACACACACACACACAGCTTTACAGGCAGAGCTATTGTTCTCTTTCAGTCTAAGCAAAGTCATGTGCACCACTACAATATAGCGTAAAGACAGAAGGGAAACAGTGAATAAAGAAGACAGAGGGACACAGTCAGGGAGTTTCTTTGTCACACACACACACACACACACACACACACACACACACAGGGAGTACTGTACAGATGGTACTCACAGTCTTTCAGTGTTGCGGGGGATATTCCTTGGCATGGTTTTGAGACCCAGTCCATGGCAGTCCACTGTGGTGCCACTGCAGGTACACAAGGCTGGGCAGGCACTGGCGTTGCCCATGAGCAGAGCTGAGAGCATCACCACCCACATCCAGAGTGGCTGCCCGGCCAGCCTGCCCATACCTGCCCCAAAACAGCTACCTCTGACGGGCATATTCACCACAACTGCAGCCAGATCTTCTTCAACAAAAACCCCCTTACTTCTCTCTGTCCACCTTTCTCTGCAGGAAAAAAAACAGCAAGAGTCCTGCTACACCTTGCAAGTCCTCTAGAATAATTCTATATTTGTGGTGAATATAAATAGAAACAAAACTGTATCAAATGCTATTATTTTCCTCCTGGAGCAAATCCTTTTTGTTCTTCTAGATTTCTTTTGATGTAGGTATGATATCCACCACAGTTTGCTGAAGTAAAAAAAAAAAAAAAAACAAAAAAAGAAGAAGAAGCTGTTTTCTTTCTCTTATTCTCTCCTTGCAAAACTCCTCTCTTGTCTTTGTGGAGTTGCTGTGCTCTGGTCTGCACACGTCTGCGTCTCTGTCCTCCTCTCACTCAGTCCCACTCTGCTCTGCTCGCCTGAAGAGAGAGGGAATAGGGAAAGAGCAGAAAGAGAAAAAAAAAGCCAGTCTCTTTCTCTCTCTCTCTTACATACACACACACACACTCACACACTCACACCAGTCATCCATCACAAGGATCTACAAATAGCCGAGCCCCCGACTCCACCCCTACCCCTCCTCTCCTCCCCCACTTCTCTCCCTCCTCACACAACACCCCCCCCCCAGAACCCTGCCTGAACTCACTCTCATTCTCAAGATCCCTCTTTCATTCCCGTGATTCTATTCACAATACAAATCTACTCCAAGTATCTTTCTTTTTCTGTTTTTTCTTTTCTACTCCCTCCACTCCTTCTCTCTCAGGTTTGCCTCCAGGCGAACCCCCCAGAGAGAGACCTAACCTGCATGACACTGCATAACCCTTGCCCGAAGGAGAGGCTGTGGGGAGACCGGGCTGTGTGAGTGTATACATGTAACGAAGGAGAATCCACTGGGGAAGAGAGGAATCAACACCTCGGTCCTCAGAGGCAAAAAGCTGGAATAAATAATCTGTAAATGTAGGTCTTAACATGTAGATCAAGTGTGGCCACACACACGCAGAAGCTGCAGCAGGGAACTGGCATGGAAACACACAGACATACAAATATTCATGATCTGTTGGGAGGGCAGACCGCAGCCATAAAAAGTAAGTCAACACTATATTTTAAGCACAAGAACAGAGATTATATCCTAATACATACAAATGAAAGGACAAACAGTTACACTCACAACCATACCTGCTCTGTTATTTCGATTTATGGCAGCAGCTGGCACACAGTCTGTCTCTCAATGCCAGGACCATACATTCCCTGAAGTGGACTCAGAGCATAAAGACATAAACCGGACTGTGTTGAGAAGGGAAAATTGAATGATAGGCAGCATATGCAGGCCGTTATTTACTTTAAAGGAGTTGCTAATAAATATTATTTTGCAAAGGTTGACATGTAGTGAAAACAGTGGATATATTAGAGTCCAGCCACTGTTGACAGAGTAATTGTAGCTTTCAGGAAACTTTTCCGAATGCATATTGATTTGCAGTACGTGGAATTGCAAATCAGTATTCTGGATGTGGGTAGGAAGCAGACTCTCGTTTTTTTTTATGGGTCCAAACCAGAGCGCGTTGTACATCATATGCACAGTAAAACAAATGCTGAAACTTTAAAATACGGTACAGAAAACTGAGAGGGCAACAACAAGCACTTCTTGCATAACTTTTATTGAGCCAGTGTGTAATGATTAGATCCCAGATGTCTGTGAATCTGCATACTGATCACCTGCTTAATGAGGATAGGCCTGCCACAGTAATGATGTTATTGGCTTAGCCAGGTCAGCAAAGATGATCAAAGTCGTGTCCATTATCATACAATATTACCCTTGTGTTTACACGTGTTTGTTTACCTGAGAATGTCACCAAACATGGGACATGGCTGCAATGCCTTAGTGTTCCTCACAGCCCCTAAGCTGAATGAACATTAAGGGAAAAATCCCACAAGAATGCATCTTGCTGTTGTTTCTGGTTGAATTTAAAGATCATTGCACTTTGAAAGAGTGTATTGCATTATTATACAATTATATTATCATTATATCAGTGCAATAAAATGGTGCTAAAATGGTAATAATGTCATTTATCGCAATGACTTCTGGGACAATATATTATAGAACAAAATTAAGTTATCGTAACAGCCTGACTCAGCTGACTAAATGGCACAAAACCAGTGACTAATACTTTGCTTCCCTATGAGTGACTTGTTTTACTCCCCCTTACATAAAGTAGTGCACTGGGAATCAAGGAGGTAGTGATTCATTGTCATGTAGATTCACAGATATCACAGGAAACTAAAACCATTTAGCTTCCTTGCAGATATCCAGGAACTAATTATTACAATATTGACTCACATAGCATCTGTTATTTTTCATGCTGTCTGTTTTTGTACAATTACCGATTTAATTCTTGCCTCAAAGTCAGTAAGGAACTACTGCGACCATTAAATAATCAGCTGTTAGTTGTTGATTCTTACTGCTTTGTAAGTACCCACTTTTAAAAACCAACAGTACACAAAAGTTTGGTGCTCAACTAAAACTAAACTAAAAGTAGCAAACAAACGCCTGAGCTCTCCTCAGCCACGGCTGTGCTTGGCTCAGCTCGAGCCACTTGGTCTCTGGTCTAATTCTACAGAGGGCTTTGCTGCAGGGTGGATCCTTCCCAACATAAACATCAGCACAATCCCTCAGACCCAAGAACCCCATTCACTTTAACTAACAAAGGCACAAAGAGAAAAAAAGAAATGGGGACGACGCAAGCAGAAACATTTGAGTTTGTGCATCTGTCTGCTTTGTTGCTTGACCAACTGGAAACATATGCTGAATTGTGTGTGTGTGTGTGCACATACAGGTGTGCACAAACATACACACATACAGAAAGCAGGAAAAGAAAATCTCCATCTGTCCTGGTAAAAAGTGTCAGTGCAGCGTAGATCTTCCTTCTATGAATGGTTAATTAAAGAGGAGACAGTGGTGTTTAGTGGTAATGGGGGGTGGTGGCAACGTCCCTCTGCTCTCACAGAGTCGTGATAGGAATGCACACAAATACACAACAGGAATTATTCTGCTGCTCTCAAAGCCGTGGGAGGACATGGCAGCAATTTATAATTAGTCTGGGGAGAGGAGAGTTTGCAAAACATGAGCGTTCACCAACAATTGACTCTGACGAGGAACTAACTGCAATTGGAATAGCACCCAATTTTGTTTTTGAGTTGACAGTAGTGCTGAAGCCTGTGGAGTTCAATAAATGTTTTCCGACAGCTTGTTCCCAAAGTTAGAAATCAAAGAGCCAAACGTTCATCAAGATGAAGCTGGCAGCTGCTCGTGGCTGAATGAATTTGTTAGTACACGCTTGACTGACAGAAGTGAAATGTGCTTGATAGAGAGTACGAGACCAAATTTAGCATCCTGAAAATTCCACAGCAGGCTTCAAACCTGAGTTATTTGTATTTCACCCTCAGAAGAAACTGGGCCTCGAAGAAAAAACGAGAAAAATTCCTGCGCTGTCCATTGTCGAAACGGAACAAAATGCAAAAGTATGCTGGCGTCTACATATTTTAACCTTGAATTGTGTTCTTTTAGTGTGGTATTTCACTATCTGTAGTCGTAGACAGAATTAGCTCCCTCTGAAAGGCATTTCACAGAATCACATCCTCTCACCATATATGTTTGTGGGTTTGTGTGCACACCAGATAATGTAAAGTTGATTACAGTATGTCTGACTCATTTTACAGTCATCATGCTCATTCTGGAGCAGGAATGCTAAATAAACCCCTCCGGAGTTTTGGCTGTAAAACAATACTATTCCTATCATGGAAGCTGTCTGATGTATATTTACAGAACATGAGAAAAAGCAGACCCATTCTCACAGATGTTTACAACATATACTTACAATACCAAACATGCATTGACATGGACACCATAATGACACACTGAGACATTCCTCCTATTGTGGAGAGAGCTGCCTTCACTCTTACTATCCACCCACTCACCCTGCAACTCTGTGAAATGTGTTCAATTTGGGCAAATCATTCACTGCAAATGGCGACAATTTTGGTAACAGTTTCCCTTTGGTGGTCTTGTGGGTATTTATTATTATTGGTCTAAAAGTGATTTACATTTAAATTTCACTTGACAGCGCTGTAAATTTCAGCACACATGTTGTCACATATCTTTTGTTGGAATTTGAATTTTCTTGCCATTTCTTATTTGCGGCATTGGAAGCTATGAGCCGTGAAGTTCTTGGCTTCTGGCTGTAAGACACTGGGACATGACTGTTAAAGTTGGGAGAGGACAAAGAATAAAGTAACATTTACTGTCTTTAAGGGAATATTGTAAAGTCTTATATGTTTCAATTTTGTTGCATTACTGGAGTGTTTAAATGTGAACTTATTTTGGGTATTTAACAGCACAGTTTCCCTCATATTGACCTGTCTTTAGTTTTCTCAATTTCAACCTGATCAAAGGAGATGTTGTACCTAACATGCTCTAGCTGAATAATTATTTGCAACTTAACAGCATCACCTTGTGGCTGCATGTGAAACAGCATCATTCAGCTGCAGAAAGCAACATTATTCAAATTCCAGGGAGGCCAAGGAAATTTAAAAAACACCATCATTTACGAAAAGTGGCAAAAAACAAAAAGGTTCGTAATCATGTCTTCATCCTACTAAAGCGCACAATTCAAAAGAAAAGACACCTCCAGAACTCAGCTTGATGTCTTTTAATTACAGTGAGTTGCATAGCTTCACAGTAGCATCAGTGTCATCAGTTTACATGGTCAATTAAGTCGACTGTGTTGGCAATTATCACATTATAATCAAATTGTAACAGCATGGCAGAGCGACCATTGAGCTGGAAACTGCTACTAAAAAAGTAAGACAGCAAGCAGAATTTGAAAGTGGAGGTGGCTCAAAGTCTCCTGGGAAGCACCTCGGATAACAACCACAATAGAGGGCAAAAAACAAATCATTTTCATTTGCATTCGTCTAACCTTTCGAGATAAAAAAAAAAGACATTATAAAAAAATTTAAAATAATAAAAAACTCACACTAAATAGCTGAATAACTGTAAAGACACAAATGTGTATAAAGCTGTATACAATGTTGCATAAGAATCAAAAATGGCCTGAGAAAAACTAAAATATAAAATGCAAAAATAAAATGGCAGTAGTATAAAGCATCACAGTATTGACACCCAAAATTTGAGCTGAAGTGGAAACAAAGACAAAACTATTTATATAATCTACACAAGCTGGACCTTTGGCCTCTCAGTCTGTTTCTCCCATCCTCTATTCTTCACTCTCTATCAGTCTTCGCACACTTATTTTTCTGACACTTACTACATACTTTATAGACATTTCAGCACACTCTTAAAGTTATCACGATTGAAAGATAAAATATTAAATAATAAAAAAGAAATACAGTAATTTAAGATATATTCACTTTAAGGCACATTGTGAATTCACCACTTCTCTAATAAGTCTTTAACAGTCTGCACGGACTGTGTGGGTCTAACTAACTTAGCATAACTTACAAACAAATTTAATATTTAAGTAGAAAAGCCTGCTCATCACAGTCTAACAATGCATCTGATGCACAGGATTCCAGGACTTGAAACATCCAGATAACCAGTAAAAAATAAATACAATAGTTTGGTAAATAAAATAAACATGTTTCAGTCGATGATAAAACTAAAAAAAAAAAAATGCATGCAAACTTGAGTCCTGCAATGAATGAACAAGAAATAAGACAATGAAGGAATTCCTATAGAATGGGTAAAGACAAATAACTTTGCATTGCCTTCAACTAAAGCACATAACATCCTCACAGTTGTACAAGAACCCCTTTTATGTGTCCCCTAGCTTCACTAAAACTTTGCAAGCCACAAAGAAACTGCAGTGGTTTCTTGCTATCTGGCTAACCCTTAGAACAAACTTTACTTCTTGAGAAAAAAAAGCTGAGTACAGATCTAAACATGGTGTCAAAACAAAGCCGTACAGTGCCTTGCACTGTTTAGTTTGTGTCGACGCCTCAGGAATATCCTTTAATACCCCTAACATAACAGCCAGCCCGATGTTTCCTTAGTCGTGAAGAGCACGTTCTCTTAAAGACGAACAATCCTGGACAAAATGACAAGAGAAAGGGAGAAAAAAGATTAGGTGATTTTTTAATCCTTTCAGCAGAGTGCATCAGGCGTCATTAGCAATGTAAGAACTGTTAAGTCAAAGTAAGGCCAGGCTTGCCTGTGGTGAACCACAGACAGATGGCTGGAACTCCTTCAGCAGTCCCGAGGAAAATCACTGGTTTATGACACTTTTAGGAGTGAATCGTGCTGTCCCATAATTTATATGCGACATCTTGATTACATCTTGATTAGTTTGGTTTGAATAAAAGAGAATAACTACTTGAGTATTTCTCCATAAGTGTCCATCATCGTCATGGGGGAATTTTATAGACAATTTCAAACATTTTAAATTGGCAAGTCAGTCATCTTAACATTGCAGTGTCATGATGTACCTGTGGTAGCTTGATAGTGACAATATGATTGCTTCATGAGAGATCTGAGGATGGAAGTTATTACTATATTGACAAGTGTGATTCTAATTAGAAACATGTTGTTTTCACTTAGTGACTATTTTTACAGGAGTACAGAGGGCTGATAAAGAGCTTTGTCACATGGTCCAACCACAATAACCAGAGGCCTCATGACAGCAAAACCAATGAGCTTGTGTTGGACCACCAGAGGACCAAGACAGAACGCAAAGTTGTCGCCATGACAGTAAAATACTTCAAATATGGATGCTGCTGCCAAGAAGCTGCAAATTCTTAAGCCCAGGTCAGACCAATGATTTGCGACAAGATGAAACTGTTTTAGAGCGTTGCAGAGAAAAGTTGCAGCAGTCTGAGCTCGACTTATGCTGGCTGATGGTGTCACCTGCAACACAGCTGGTCAAATTGCCGCAGCTGGGTTTAGAGCACAAAGTACGTCGCCTTTTTCTACAGCCAATCAGCTTGTCATGACGTCTGCTTTTCAAGTCAAAATGACCATAGACGGTGTGTTCGCTTGCTGCTGCAGGTGCTCTGTCCCTGCTGACCCCCGTTTCCACCCTCACAGTGTGTGGGTGTCAGACAGTGGATCACTGCTGCTGCTCGCCGATTCTGCTTATGCCCTCTCACACACACACGTTCTTATTGACTGATTGATTAGTGCTGCTTACTTATATTATTGTGGCATATTTATTGTGAATACAGTCCATCTGATGCTTGTTTTACTTCTGGTTTTCCCCATTCATCAGTACTACAAATGCAACTGTAGCCAGAATCTCACTATCACTATCCTCATTCATATTTTAAGAAGCTAAAAATTATATTCAGCCACAAAATCAGCCTAAAAATCTGGAAATCATAATGAAATTACAGAGAGTTGTTGCATAGAGATGATACACCGTCTCATCTAGTTGCATTGGTGTGAACCGGCAGGTCTTCAGAACATGGCAGAAAGGTGCATTGCAAGTAGTCGCCTGTTTCAACTCATCTCATCGCAAATCTTTGGTCTGAGCTGAGCTGAAAACCTGGATGTTTTACACATCTCAGTATCTGACCTAATGTTACCCCTTCGGTTCCTGAGGCATGGTGTTGAATAATGGCCGTAAAGTGTTATAGCAGAGTGTTATGGTGTCTTAATGAAGATGACCTTTGACTTTTTGGATATAAAATCTCATCAATTCATTAGTTTAGCCTATTAGACATTGTGTAAAATGTTGTCATAATTAGTGTAGGAAGTTTTGAGTTATGGCAAAAAAAAACAAACAAACAAAAAAAAAACACGTTTAATGAGGTCACAGTGACCTTTGTCCACCAAATTCTAATCACTTCATCCTTGAGTCCATGTGAACATCTGCGCCAAATGTAATGAAATTCCCTCCAATGCAGCTGAGATATCACATTCACAAGAACTGGACGGACAACCTGAAAACATCTGGGTCTGGCTACGGCTGTAGGCACAATAAAATGTGTTTGCTTTGCGGTGTAACAATATAATACTCACTTCTCAACAGCTGCTGTTTTCTCCTTTTTGGCCATCAACTGACCGCTGGGCCTGCAGTCTGCTGTTTTCTTTTTCCATTAATATTTGGCTTCCCAAAACCTTCCTCTGTTTGATAAACAACAAAGTCATTACTGTGAGGGCAGGGCTGTATTGCAAACAAACATGTTTCTTATTTAAAGGTTTTTCATCAAAATGCACATCATGTTTATAAAACCTTAACAACATGTCGAATGCTTTACCTTTATTATAAAACTCTGAAGTCTTTTAAACTACATGAGCTTGCAGTCTTCGTGTTTAAAGCAAAACATTATTCAACAGCATCACTAGTAATAAAAAAACTCAATACTGTCCATACTGTCTTTACGTATTTATACACTTACTGCATTTTACACTTCTGGTTAGATGCTAAGCTGCATTTCATTGTCTCTGTACCTCTACTCTGTGCAGTGACAATAAAGTTGAATCTAACTTAATCTATACAGGACTTGTAAGCCGAGCATGAAAAACAGTTTCTCAGGAAAGTAAACACAATGTTATAAAAGGCTGAAGGCTACTGTTATATGCAGGAACAACAAACCTTGATAATTCCACCCAAAGAGCGCGAACGCCAATGTTTCCTTGTGAATGGTGGCCGAGAGTCAGCGGAAGGTGTCAGTAAAGGCTGCTTCTCAAACTACACATAGAAATACAACACATTTATGTGCTGGGTTGCAAATAGGTTTTCCTATATGTTCTTTCCCCTCAAGGTGTGTACGCTGACCAACTGTACCTGTCTGATGAGCTTCTTCTTTTTGGCAGACTCGGGCATGTTGGTGACATGCTGGTATAGCTCTCTGAGGGCAGATTCAGTGTAACTCTGAGTCTCGGATGACCTTGTGGTGGGGGTGCTGCTGACCTCATCTCTGATTGTTCTCATGGAGGGAGAAGGGGAGGCAGGTGTCACTGCAGACACGGGTTCTTCTTTAGTCCCAGAACAAAGTGTCAGATCATCCTAAAAAGGTCGAACATAACGTGATCGTTCTTCTATCTCACTGCGACCACAAACTCTTTTCAAGAGACACGACAACAACAAAATGTGTACAGCTGAGTCACACACTGCACAAACATGCAGACAACAAATAACATTAAAAGCTGAGTACTGACACGGTGTTTTGTTTCAACGTTCTTTGAAAATCATTCAATTAAATGCCCGGCAGCAGATAAATCTCTTGAGGTTCTGTATTTAGATATGAAGTACCTAAAATTACCCAGACACTAAGATTACTGGATTCACAAGCTAGCACAGGAAAAGAAAATACGCTCAGAGCTTTGAAAACAGCTTTATAGGTAAATGCAATGCAGTGCTAATGCTTTCTTTTTATTAGGACGAACTTAATTAGAAATGTAAGAAAAGATGAAAACACTCACCTTTGACTGAAGAGTTTTTGATCCTGTGTAGTATAAGTGGGTGTATTCTTTGATGTATGTTGGTGCCTTCAATGGAAATAAATATGTAAATTAAATCCTCTGATGAAAGATCAAGACTGAATCAAGTTTACCATAGATTCATGTGATTGGTATTTAGAAATTTATGACCTCACCACAAACAATGGTGTATTAAAGGAATACATCAGCCCCTACCAATGACTATGTGTATATTATTTCCTCATCCAGTGTTACATTGAATTTGTGAGGATAACTTTTTCTCACATGCCTCCTAAACAGACAGCCCTTTCTGATGGGGAAGTGAACTGAAAGTGAAACTTGTCAGTGGAGCCAGACACTAATTTTACCTCACTGAACATGGACACTGCTGGTGTACTGCTAGCTTCATCAGTTAGTTTGTTTGAGTTATTGTGTGAGTTTGGGTTAGTTTGGATTCACCACCGTCACACAGTAACACAAACAAACAACTAACCGAGGAAGCGGCAGACCAGCAGTTCCTATGTTCAGCAAGATACAATTCCTGCTAGTATGAAATTTCAGACAATTATGTGCGTGATATAGATCTTTTAATTGCAATTCTGTTACGTGGGGAGCAGCTTTGCTCCCTGTTCTTATCAGCCTCTGCGTTAACAAACAAATACGACAAAAAATACCTATTTAGAATGTCTATGTTGCCAAGTTAGAAAAGATTGTTTGAATGGAGCAATATAAGCCTGTAATTAGGATCTAAAAGGCTGCTGATTAAGGGACACCAAAAAACAAATAGCCTTTAGTGACATTTTATTCATATGCAAATGTCACATTCTGTCTCTCCAGCCTGTATGCATTTCTTGTAACCCTGGCAGCAACAAAACCACTTGACATGAGAGGTTAATCTGAAGCAACACATCACTGAACCATTGTTGTGATGCACAATCTTTTCCTTTACATGTGATTTCTACACGGGAAGACCTGCCTGTGTTTTGTTTTAACCTGATGTAAAAAATACAGAGTACTTAAACAGATAAAAATCACACCTCATGTGGCTGTTCCCATTGGATAGAGAAAACCAGGGAAACCTGTGTTGCATGTAGTGTTTTAAATATGTATAAGTGAGCCACACTACAGTTACAGAATAACATGTTGTCTTCAGAGAAACCATCATTAAAGCTACTTACCTTAAACAGCTTTTGTGAGTGCCTGATGAGGAATGCTATGCCATTATTCAGTTGTTCGATGTGCTCCTGCAGATCACTTGCCATCACCTGTAACATAAATAAATTAATAGATAAATAAATCAATGCCTAAAACTATGCTAAATAAATCCCAGAAAACAGTCATGGTTTACTTGACTGCAAACATAGTAGAAATAGTTGTAACGTACTTGGTAAGTAGAACAAAATGAACCTGAGTTCCTTACATTTTTGGGCCAGATGATGTGTGGAGCAAACATTGTGGCTAGATTGATAGCAGACATCTTGTTGATGTGCTGATTTCGAGCAGTGTGGTACAGCAGGTCCAGCAGCAGCTTTAACAGGCTGCGGTTGGCTGGTGGGAGCAGCATGAAAAGCAGCTGATATGCCTCAATCTGGCGTTCTTTATCAGGAACATTTGTCTTGTCCCCCTTATCATCGAAGCGAGTCAGCTCTGGACACAGCACATAAGAGAGGTATTACAAATGACTCAACTCAACATTGATTATCTCGAGGCATGACAAGGATGTCTGTGTCATCACACACCTCCAATCTTTAGGTGAGCATGATAGTGTCTGTGCGTGAGCAGAGGCTCTGGCAACTCTCCCAGGAAGGCTTTAAGCAATGAGGCTGCATCATTTGGGTGGAAGTCGCCTGTCTCCAGATCTATATCTGCCCCAGCATTCAGCATCTCCCTCAGGGCTGCCTGCCTTAGGCTGTGCCCTGGCACACGGAACAATCCCTCCACATGAAGGTCTGAGGGGTGTGAGAGAAACATGGTGAGAGACAGCCAAAGGGAGGGTAAAAAAAGAAAGAAAGAAAGATATGTGGTGTGTAGGCGGGTAGACACAGAGTGAAGGAGACAACGGGATACAAAGACACAGAAGTGAGGAGAGAGACGGAGTGAATGAAATGGAAGGAGGGAGACAGCCAGAGCAAAGTGCTTTCAGATAAATTATTGACCCAAGCATTTGCTCCCAGTGTCGACTTTCAGAGAATGACATCATCTCTTTCTAGAAATAAACCATGACCTCATGCTAATTCACTGCTCTCCAACTAAGTCAGTCAACTAAGTAGCAAAATTAAGGGTACAGTCTTAATGCTTAACAAATCCATTTTTTTATGAGAGTTAATGATACAGGCTGATATGCAAAAGCATATCAACGCACTAATAAATCAAGTAATTATTAATGGTGCCTGTCTGACACAAATATGTCATGGTTACAGACTTGTCTCCTTCTGGAGTCACACATGCTACATGTATGCAGTCATGATATCACGAACTGCTCAGGATAAAGGGCATGCATATGAAGAGGTACTCACTTTTACTCAGGTATTCAATCAGCTGATAGATCTGTGCTATTCCTTCTTCAGTCAACGGCGCACCAAAAACCACTCCTTTTTCTGAAAGGCATCAAAAAGCACAGTAATACTAACGGTACCCTTTGTGTGTACAACTATATTTATTCCATTGAAAGCTTTATTTCATTTATTAGATCCTTGTTATCCTTTCCAGCCATCCCCTGGCGTTGCTGCTACCTGTTACACAATATACAGCAGCAGAAAGCCACATTACCTAAGAACAAGAAAACTTTAGAGGGATTATATGGAGACAGAAGCTTGCCATCTGTTAGTCAGAGCTGAAAATATTTGCTTATCAACTGATCTGTCAATCAATAAAATAAAATCCTTAATATCCCCTTATTGCTGCTTCTCTTTGCTTTTCTGTGAAAATAAGTTGAATATGTTTATACCTATAGATATATCTACGTATCTGGGACTCTTGGGTGGGCATGAAAAGCAAATTGAAATTGTCAAATTTGGCTTTAGAATATTGTGATTGGCATTTCTATGCTCTGTTGTTTTTCACACTGAACAATACCCGTGATAAAATGATCAGAGCAGCAGATTTGTGACAGTGACAGACAGTGAAAATGATTATTAATTGCAGTTCTACTATCAGCTACTTATACAATGAATCAGGTAAGCAAAATAATACTTATTTAAACGTGTAACTATTCATAAACCTGATTAATGTCATGTTGATTGCTTCACTGATTAATGGACTAATCATTTCAGCACTTGTGCAAATTAATGTTTTGCAAGTCTGCAATAGCTTTAATGAGGCACAATGAGGTCTGTGGATAAATGAACAGGTTATTTGAGCGTCCTATTGCAATAACTTGACACATACCACATTAGTTTAAAACAGCGTTTCAAAGACTGTGAGCACACTATGGCTCTGTTTGCCAAACCTTTCCGTTTCAGGAAGTTGAGGGAGCGTAGAAAGCCAGTGGCGGAGGGCACCTTAGCCTCAGTCTCTCCGGTGAGCTGGGCAAACTCATCCCCTGGAAGGTCTATGAGTCGAGTGATGTTGCTGAGTACCAAATCAGCGAAGGCCTGTGGATGCTCATGTCTCAGCCTCTCGACAAAGAAGTCTGGGTTAAAGATCACAGGCTGGCTGGTGTTCGGCTTTTCCAGGCTGGTAAACACACTGCATGTTGTCCCCCTGTTGAAGAGAAACACACAGGCTGGGTTGAGGTTCATTTTGAGGCTCAGTGAAGTAGCAACGCTTCGGACTGGTACCTAAAATGTAGCCGTTTAAAAGGCTAGGGTCAATATGTAGCATAAACTAGCGAATTAGCGTTAGCTCATGCTAGCATAACAAACCGTTACTGTGGATTAGCTAAGATGGCTAACGCTAACAACTCTGATACTGTTTCACTAACGTTATACGGAGTGGTTCACAACAGAAAAACTTTATTTGCACGAAGCATTCCAGAAACCTAAACTTCATATGGTAGTATTTATTTGTACGTTAACTGTTACTCAGACGTCACACTAATGGAAAAGTTTGTACCTTCTGCCCAGTTTGTGAATGTTGTGGGGAGCGTCTTCAGCCGCCATCTTCGTTTTGAATCTTCCGCTGTTTCATCTTTAGTCCCGCCCACTGTGTTGTGATTGGCTGAAATGTATGTACATCAGGACTGGTCAGCTGATGCAGATACCAGGAAACTAAAACCGTGAAATAAATAACAACATAAAAGTTATATTTTTCTTGTTCCGATAAGGGAAAAGTTTGTAGATAAAAATAAATAAATAAATAATCTACTTTTAAAACCGGGCCAATTCTCATAAAAAAAGCAGCAACATAATTTAACATGTCATTTTTATTTTTATTTTATGGCTGCTTTAATTGAGAAAAAAAAGCTCAAACCTGCATTGTCTGATTTTTTAAAATCTATTTTTTTTTGGTTTGTTTAACAAGCTGTGAAACGATACAACCCACTAGCACAATATTGACATTCATTAACAGTGGTAGAAGTATTTAGATCTTTTACTTAAGTAAAAATAGCAATACTGCAATGTTAAAATACACTGTGACAAGTAGGTTAAAGGCCTAAATCTAACCTACAGAGAATACAAAAACATTAGCATACAAGTATACTTAAAATACCCAAAGTAAAATAAGTTATTATGCAGATAGCCCCATGTCAGAATCATACTGTATTACTGGATTATAATTATTGAAGCATTATTGTGATGTTGCAGAGGGAAAGTTGGAGCTTTAATTATTTACTATAGAGCTGGGTAGCTTAACCTGTAATAATAGCCTAATATATCATACTTTATATTTGCCTAGAATGTTGTGGAAATATTCAAGTATGGCACAATTACCTCTGAATTGTTCTCAAATACATCTAGATGATTTAATGAGTACTGCTTTAGTAATCGTACTTAGTTGCATTCCACCACTGCATATTGATATATCATAAAATTGGTGTGGTAGAAAACAGTGACTTATTTACATGTTCTGAGCAATTTTAACATTCTTGGTGAAACATGGTCGATGGGGTATGCCACAGAGCAGAGGAATGCCATTCTATATTCCAGCCTGGTTCCATACCTCAACAGCTCCCACATCATCTATTTGTTCGGAGATATAGATACTGAAGAATGAATGATGAATGACGTGAAACAAAATGGCAACTCAGTCCACTGACTTGTAGAAGACTGCAGAGTTAGGTAATAATTGTTTGGAGGTCCATTACAGTGACCCCTGTCAAATTACAAGTAGTCATTTAATGTTTTTATTGATAAAAAAATATTGATTCAAGCAGCACTTTGTGTCCCTCTTATCCGCATCTGTGTGCATCCGAGTGCCTGTAGGTTGATCTCTGGTCACCTAGCAACCACTTAGCCTAAATCCAGTACATCTGGTCAATCAACACATCTTACATATTCATTGAATTTCTTGGCACTGGATTGTACATCCTTCGCAACCAGCCCACACTTTTCAGAGAATGTATTTGTAGTTCAGTGGATTGCTCTGAAAATTTCGAGGGGAAGTTGTAATTAGATACAGAACCTTATGCCTGTTTTTAATTACACTTACTGATGTTTTATCTTTGAACAAAGGCAGTATTAGAGTATACACATCGCTATTTTTTTTTAATTTATTTTCTTTTGTCTGTGAGTGACTCAGAGATAACAAAGATTCAACAGGAAGAGAGGGAGCCTATGAAGGTTTTAAGGAGCAATGGAAAATAAAGTTAACCCAGCCTACATATGTCTGATCTGGACCCAAAAAATTCAAACAAACATTTGAGGAAAGCCATAATTTTTAAGAGGCACACACATATCTTTACACTCTTGATGCTAGGTCGTGATTATTTGTAATTCAAGATGGAAAACATCCATACAATGTTTGTTTGTTACCAATTCCCATTTTTCCTTTATGTGGACATAACAATAGAAAAACAGAAAGACTGAGCATCTACAGGTAGCTAGTCGCATGTTTTTGTTGAGCACTTATAGGCTTGGTCTCCTGCTGATGAATATCGTGACAATACAAAGACTTTTCTACTCCACTGCAAATCCAGATGTTTGGCAAAATTACACATCACATGCAAAACACAACATTAAAAAATTGTGGGTTCACTTATGTCAGCTCCAAACAGCTTTTTGAAGACACAATTATGATGAACACTTTTATCAGGCAACATGTTTGTGACTAATCCATCAGTTGTAAAACAGTGTTGCAGGGTAATGCAAAGAGCAGACGTGTATAAAATGTTCTGTAACTGATTGTGTCCTGCCTCTGTGTTCTGTGTAGATTCAAAAATGAATTGGTATGTCACATGTGCAGTGAGTGATATCCCTGAATAATAGTCTTAGCATATATTTCAAACTCAGCATCATAATACACAATGCCACGTCACACTTGATATATAAAAAAAAATACATTTTTACATTCAGTGTCTTAACATCAGTCACAATAATTAAAGCTTTAGAGCACTACACATATTTTTCTCCCTAGACAAAAAAGCTTCTGAAAGAACAGAAATGTTACAATACAAGTATATTCAACATATTCTCTGGATATACAAAAACAACTGCTAACATATGGCATCAGTGAGATGACACTCTGAGAACTCTTACAACAATAAAGGCACAGAAACAAACAGGAGCTATCGGGAAAAAATACATACATCTATGTACAGCTATTGTATACATCATTGTTGACCGGGGCTTTCACAGTTCACGGCTTTTCACTGCTATCCCCACTCCTTTGATCTGATTTCTTAGAGACCGTATGTCTCTTTTTGTCCCCCTTCTCTCTACAGCATTTGCCATCAATCCTCTCTCTGGCAGTCATGCTTGCTTCCTCAGTAGAACTTCTCTGCCTCAGCCAAGACATGTTCCTGTACTTCCAGTAGCAGTGAGGCTTGAGCCTACCCAGAGTTCTCCAGCATGCCCTGCGAAATGTTTTGGAGGAAATGCAGAAGAGCAGCGGGTCCAGAGCACCGTTGATATACCACAGGGGAAGTGACAAGTAGGATTTTAGGATTGTGTAGACAGAGAGGACAGTGTCGGACCACACAATCACATAGACCTGCATCAGTGACGAGGCAATGTCCGGAAAGTTGCAAACAAAGAAGGCCACCAAGACTGCACCTGGAAGACAAAACATAGAAGATGTTAATGGCTCAATAGCGTAGCTCAAAGAAACTCAAAATGATAATGCGATAAATAAGCATTAAAGGTCCAGTGTGTAGGATTTAGTGGCATCTAGTGGTAGGTTGCAGAAGTACTGTGGTAGCTGATGTGAAAACATTAATGGCCCTAACTAGAGCCAAACATTTGATTTGTCCATTGTGGGCACTCATTCTAAAACTGAAAACACTGCGGCGCTGGTGCATCACATGCCACCTCTAGCACACACTGCATGGGTCATGCTGCAGCTCATTACCAGGCGACCACACAAAGTTATTACTACTTGAAAGATCTGTACTTCCTCCACCTCTGCATTAGCTGAAATTCTTGTGTGGACAGCCCCTAAGTAAACTTCATATCCCACCTGCCTATGTTGGGAGCTATGACTCCCCAGGCAATATCTTTTTGGCCATTGTCTTTATGATGACGGGGTTGTGGGTCGTTTAGTTTAGGATATTTCTCGACTAAAACAACGAGTCTTTCCTCATCCGTTCTTCATCGCACACAAGACACAACAATGGCTACAGAGTTCTGGTGAGGAGAGGGGTCAAGCTGCCATAAGAACAGAGAAAAAGACCTACTACGGGAGCTGGTCTGTTCAAGCAGAGAGCAAGTGGGGGGCAAATGCATATAATTCCAGGGGTGGGGAGGCTGGAAATAGGAAAGTGGCACAAAGTGCAGAGTGCATTGATGTTCTGGGACACGCTGACATGCTTTTAGCTGGTGTGAGGGGGCATATTTTTTGACACACAGTGTTCAAACCAGTGTGTATTGGCCTTTGTGTAATGAAAACACAAGGAATCATTTTTTTCTAGGTTGTTACAAACTATCAAAAACATAGTTATGAATATTATATTAAATTTCTGCCAAATTATGTCCCTAGATCCTACACACTGGACCTTTAAACTAGTATATTGTCTTAATGCAGAGCATCAAAACTATAGAAAGATCCTGGTACTTTACCACGATTAACTTTGAGCGTCCATAAACAAACTGAATCAGAGAGTCTGACACCCTTCGGAGGGCTATTCCAGGGATGAGGGCTAATGCATCATTGCTGTACTTTTCACTTCAACTCTGGGGAACATTGTGAGTCCCACCACTCTGTTGCTATCTGGTTTGCCAGAAAAAGTTGACAAAAGCTAAATGTTCAAGGTGACACAGATTGTTATGTTTGATGGGTTGCCAAACTACAAGAGGGTAGGTCCTATCTTATCTCGTCAGAGGGCAGCTGAGACTGTGACTGACATTGAGTGATAATGCAGACAAAAATGTCTGCATCTATGTGTCAGCCTTAACAAACGGAAACCAGCACAGAGCTCGGTGAAATGCATTAGTGGTCTGGTAAGCAACCAAAAGTGAAGTAGTCACCAAGGGTTCAGCATCATCTACTGTCTCACTTTCTGGAGTGACCGAATACTCAGCCCATCATAAGGTTTTCATTAGGATGAGATAAATCAAATGACTCATGAGATACCCTGTGCCATAACCCCAAGACATCAACAAGGTTTTATAATTTTCCAAGGCTCACCCATGAGTTTTAGAGCTCTCTTTTCATTCAAAAGTAGCTTTCCATTTCGATGGCACTGGATGTCTCTTCTTCCTTCTGGATTCGGCCTCATGAGACCCATGTTCCTCCTTTGACGTCCGTTCCGCCTCAGGTAGAGCAGGATTAGCAGATAGAGAGTACAGATGGAGATCAGAGGAACCTGTAGTTGGAGGGGCATGTTGAGTGCCTGTGTGAAGACGATCAAATGCAATCTCTTGAATGGTACTTACCAGAAAGAAGATCCCTGCTCTCAGGAGTAAAGCTCCCTTGTAGATGTGTGCGGGATCCGGCTCTGTCATCTCACACATGGTGGAGATGTGGAAAGCTTCTTCTCGTGTAGTGGCTGTGTAGTCTAAGATACAGGCACTAGCCTGGTCATAGACCAGAGCAAAAGGTACTGCTGAGACCAGAGAAATGATCCATACTGAAAGAAGGCATGGCAGTCGAGATTTCTGTTGTAAAGGAAGAGGCAAGGAAATTTCCTGTGTTACAATTTGTTCACAAAGTCTAAATATGGGCTGCATTATGCCTTGTATGTTCTTCAATTTTCTTTGCGACTAGTTTAGTATCTTTTGCATTTTGTGAAGGTTGTGGCTTCTGTAAGTGGCCAATCTGCATAATTATTGCTTTTACATTTCATTCTGGTATACAGATAAAGCACAAGTAAAGGTAAGCTATTATTATGTTCTTCTTATCCGGCCGTGCTCAAAAACAAATACAATACAGTACTTTTCATTTGTATATCCAGTGTAGTTTATCTTGATACAATACTTTGAGTGTGGACAAGGTACATATTTTATATGAAGTTTGGGGATGAAACCCAACATGATGACAATTGTGGACAAATATACTAAACAGCATTAAAAGACAACCCTAAGCTTTTTTTTTAATGGAATAACTTCTGTGCAATACTCAACCTTTAGGCTGGAGACAGACCACATGGTGTGGCAAATGGCCGCATAGCGCTCAGTGGTGAAGGTCATGATCACCCAGCTTGTGGTGGCACAGTACACTTGGCGGACCATGAAGTAGACTTTGCATACTGTTTGACCCAGGCGCCATGGGTAGCTTTCCCAGTAGTACCGATACAAAGTTACCGGGATGGTCACCAGCTGCAGGATGTCTAAAATTTAAAAAGAAAAGGAGATGAGGGCCATTTAGCAAAGTCCCATTGAGGGTGGCTCCTTGAAATAGTTCATACACTGTAGCTGTGGTGTTTAAAAGGAACTTGAACATGACTTATTTGTATTTGTTCAAAGTAAAATAACGGGTACATGTTATGTATGACATTAATTTGACGAGAAAATAAATTTTGAGTCTGAAAGTCTGAAATACATTACTGCATGCCCAAATTAATGTACTCCAAAGTATAACCTGGACATATTCATAAAGAAATGGAATGAGAAACAACACAAACACTTGTCCTGACTGGGTCCTATTGATACAAATTCAATCAATGTGACGTATAACATCCACTAACATTAACTGACAATGAAGCCTGAAAAAACATCTTGGGCATAATTCAAATGAAAATGGAGAGTGTCATTTAAGGTGCTTTTCAATTTAAGATGCATATAATTTAATTTTTAAATGCCATTTAAAAATAATAATGGAAACAATGAATTATCTATTTCACACTTAATTTCATTTTAAATATGGAGGCTTTGTACCTTAGAGTACACTTAAAAATTAATTACGTGTTTTCAAACATACTGAATTAGGATTTTGGCAAGTTTTATGCATACTAAATAAAATGTCAATTTTATCAGATTAATACTGTCATGACTAGTCCTCCATAAGGTGCATGGCAGTAGCATACCTGATATAACCAGGCTGATGAGGTAGAAACGAATGGCGCTGACTCTCATATGAGCATCCATGAGGAGGGTCAGTATGCTCACACCATTGAATAAGACCTGTGGAGCATATGGGGGGGGGCATTAAGTGGTCTACAGTCTACAAAAAACCTTTTTGCTGTCAGCACAACATTAACACAGAATGACATGTATTGAAGCTATGTGTTGCATCACATACATACACATAGATTATGAAATCTGTGTCTTGTAAGCCCTTATAGGCTGGGCACCTTCACTGGTGTATGACACATAAATAAATAAAATTCAATTCAGTTCAATACACCACTTTGTGTTGTAATTCAGGAGGTTAAATTGGCTGGTGTGTGAAGTGTGTCTAGTAAATTTGCTTTTTCATACTCCAAACAAGAAGATGATGCTGTAGAAGATGGTCATTGGGACGGCAATTGTCAGCGGCTCCCTTTTGGTGACACTAATATCGAGCTGTGGCTTCTCGCTCGGGCTGACATTACAGCTGAAGAAGAGTGAAATCTGCTCCGAGAGGTTCATGATGAGGTTGGCTGGCTGAAAACTACAAGGATGTGATAGAAAAAAAAGTCAATAAATTCCATGACTGAGTTGAATTATGTGTATTAAAGATCCCTAGTTCCTCCTCTACAATTAATACATGTGAAACAGTTAGATAGAAGTAATTGACAATCATGTTGCCATTAGCGAACATTAATCAGGTCAGACGTCACTGTTTTAAATCACTCCACTAGATTACTTTGCTTTAAAATGAGTGTTGTATTCATGGTATTTTATGTCCTTGGCGTGCACAATACAGCAGCATGACTAGCCAGGAGAGGGTCTTCTGCTGTTTACTTGCTCTCTCGTACTATACTGAGGTGTTCATATGAGGGTGGCCACTTGATTATTAGCTATGAGAGAAGAAATGAAAAAAGAGAAATAAGTCTCTCAGGGGCTAAATCTGCAGCTGCTATTAAAAGGATAGTGTTATCAATTACAGGTTCATCCTTTTTGGTGTGCAGTTTTTTTTGTTGCATGTGAACAGTATATTGCTATACATATCAAATGGAGTGATACTGAAAATACAGCCCACCTAGACTGAGCTCTATATTTGCACTCTTTTTATTTCCACTGTTTCCCTATTTGCACTGCAACTGCTGCACAGCAACTGACACAAAGGAAATCATTCAGTTTAAGCAGTGAATAAGAGACAAATACATATTCAAAGAAGTTTAATTTTATAACAGTGTGCACACACATATCAATGTAAAGCAGCCATCCAGACTGACACAGTAAGTTATACATCTATTGAATTTTCAGACTAAGTTATGCCAGCTTTTGTGACCACATCATCAAAATAAATACAGTTAAATGTAGAGGTAAAGTAAACACCAGGGAAAACAGACTACTAAGCAGGCACAGCATGCAGTGTGCATGTAACTGTAATTACAGGCATCTGCCAAACATTCCAATTAAACAGGAATCTGACAGGTCTACCTAAAATCTGGCAAGCACACACTGTACAACCTGTATCACTCCCAGTACAGCCAAATGCAAAGTCAAGATTTTAGAGCCATTATTGTACAGTTACAGATGACCTGTTTTGGAGGTGTATTCTATGTATTAAGTGTATTGATGTGGGCTTACCTTTTAGAGGGGAGAATGCGGGATGAAGCCCAGCAGCAATCCTCACAGGCAAAAAAAACACAGCTGTGGTTGTCTCCCTCCTTCCCTCTGTGGCTCTCACTGACCCTCTCTCCCTCTCTCTGTAACTCACCCACTCTCGGTCTCTCCCTCGCTTCCACCATCTGCCTCGCTCTATACACTCAGATACAGATGGTGAAAACAGTGGCTGATAACATGCAAGACAGTCTCATAGTGTGTGTAGAATGAAGTGTAAATGAGCAATGACACGACTGAGGGAAATGCAACGACCTGTTCTGGCATTGTCTCGGCTGAAACAATGTTTGCATACACTGGTATTTTGTGTACCAGTGTACGCCTGCACCTGCTCTTCTATAGATAAGTCAGGGAACTGGAAGTGCACCAAACACACAGCTATAATACAAAACACACACAATCTTGTTGTTGTCACTTACGAGGACAGTGTATTTACTTAAATGCATTCCATTGAGACTAACCCTAATCTTAACCATTAAACCAAGTCTTAATCATAACAAAATTAATAGTCACTTTCTGGGTACCAAGATTTTGGTCCCCATACAGAAGGCTTAAGCAGGATTTATACTTGTGCGTCAGCTCTATGCAGAGCCCACGTCCTAGCCTACACACATGACCTATGCTGTTGAGAGCATTTATACTTGTGTGGTGGTGTCTGTGTCACTCTGCAGTTACACCTCCAAAACACCAGATGGCGACAGAGTTTCAAGTGTTGTAAAACGTCAGTGATTCAAAACACACCCACATCACACTTTAAACGCACATTAAACATGGCTTGATAGTGACAATTTCAAACAGAATTACACAAATCAGCTTCACTATAACTCGCAGCATTCAAAGCACTTGCCTTTTGCTAAGCACATTTTCCCCACAAATACAACATGCTAATGTTATTTGCACAAGCCTATGGCATTTTATGTTGTGTAAACTAGCCTAGCGGCTAGCAGACTTTTCCTCCACTCAAATGAAGCCAGGGACAACAGCAACATTTAACATAGGTAACGTTACAAAATTCAGCTCCATTACAACTCACAAGGTTCACGACAAAACAACTGTCTTATACTAAACACGTTTTCCAAAAAAATGTAACATGCTAACGTTATAAGCACAAGCCTATGGCATTTTATCTTAAATAGAGTGTGCCAGTAAACCCGGAACTCCGTTAGCACTTTTAGCACTTCCAGTTCTCTCGTCTAAAAGTCAATACGTTTTTTGAATGGGATTTTGGTAAAATGCCTCAAATAAGGTCTGTGGTTAACAAAAGCTTAAGCGAGTTTCAGGTTTTGTTCTACGACATAAAACACGTCAGTAAATACCCTACTTGTGAATTTTGAAGCTTTTACGTGTCGTAAAAAAGGTGGTTGCTAACAAGTTGCTCAAAAAGACTACAAACCCTGCCGGGGACATTAAACGTCATCACCCCCGAACAGGTGAGAGTGCTGGCAGTCTGCCATTACAGCTTCTTATTTAGCTTAAACAGTCCGATTTCCCCATTATACAATGTTTTTAAAATAAAGCGGCCAAAATCAGTTGAAAGCTTAGTGGCGGTGACGTCAAGAGTCATGCGACCGTGGAGTAGTCATGTAGTCTGTTAAAGCCTAACGTTAGCTTTTTACTTCTGGTGATCGCATTTAAGCTTCAAATGCGGTATGAAAAGTGTTCATATGTGAAGATTATCTCGCTGAACAAAACCTGTAAGTATCATAAACTTGTGTTAGCCACAGAGGTTATTTTCTGACATAATCCAAAACGCAATGCAAAAATCACATTCACTTTCTCTTCCAGGAACCAGCGCGATGCTAAACTTCCAGGTTTTGACGTCAGCCCTGGCACACTCTATTAGCCTAGCAACGAGCTGAGATTTCCTCCGCTCATATGAAGCTGGAATAAATCCCTTAGTATAAATCCCAGAAAGATAAATCACACATTGTTTTTTTAGATATTTTTTGCCTTTAATGGACAGGACAGTTAAGTGTGAAAGGGGGAGAGAGAGAGAGAGAGAGAGAGAGAGGGGATGACATGCAGCAAAGGGCCACAGGCTGGACTCGAACCCGGGCCGCTGCGGCAACAGCCTTGTACATGGGGCGCCTGCCCTGCCACTAAGCCACCGACGCCCCTTGAGTCACACATTTAAGACTTAAAATGCTATTTTGTGGAGGCTTTATTGTCTTCACAATTTATTGTTTATATTCTGTGAAATTAAAGTGAATAAAAGCTGTAAAAAAGTACAATCCAGCTTTCAAAATCAAACAACAAAAGCAATTTTTGGAATTACATCAAAAGTACAAGTGCAAAATCAGAGAGCTGTGATTTCTTCTCGAGTTATTCCAGCATCCTTTGCCATGGCATAGAAGAGGCCTTGTTTTTCAAGCAGGTTGTTTGGAGAATCAAATTCCACAATTTTACCAGCATCAAGCACCATCACCCTGTGGAGGAAGAGCACAGGAAGAAGTGGTAACCCCCTGAGTAGTGTGTGCCATTACTGTCTGGCAAAGGAAGACTTGACAGAACTTCCTGCTCTGATGTGAAAAAAACGGATGTGTACATATCTGTGCCTTCCATTAAGGACAGGTGGGGGGGGGGGTGGGGGTGAGAGAATGCTTTTTATTTCGAGTGGGGATTTTTTAGTTTTTATATTAAGGTGTGAATGTTCTTCCATAAGTGAGCTGCAGGAGACTGGCAAACTGCACTGTGTTTTTCCAATTGCATGCTAAGATAAGCTCCAGCCCCCCCTGAACGAATGGATGGCTCAATGGATGCACTGATGGAAAAAATGTATGGATGAGCAATTTAAAAAAACAACAAAAAAAAAACTATATACAGGTGACCTTAAAAAAGGAATCATGTTTTCGTTACCTTAGAATAAACTATTTATGTCTACACTGAGAGCGGGTCCTCGTCCACGGAGTCCGCCATGTTTCTACAGTAGCCTAGAATGGACAAACTAAACACTTGCTCTAGATAGGGCCATTTGCGTTTTGCCACCGTACAACAGCCCCTCCATGACAATCCGAACAGCACCAGAATAACACTGCTTTATTTAATGCTTTTAGTGGTTCAAATCAATTTATTTGTTTGTGTTGGGGAGGAAGAGGCCACTTTGGATAATTGGCTCGTAGTAAAAACCTCCGGAACATCTGGATCTTAACTTATCAGAGAGAAAAGGTGACCAAACACAGTTAGAGGAACATTGATTTGTAATATGAAACTGATTTATTAAAACCAGTAAAAACATTGAATAAATCAGTTTCATATTACAATGATTTGTAATATGAAACTGATTTATTCAATGTTTTTACTGGTTTTAATCCCCTGGTCAGATTGTTTCGGAGAGGAAAAGACCTCTGTGGATAATTTGGCTCCCAGCAAAAACCTTCTCCAACAATGAACACTGGAGGAATCTTATGCAGGAATTCACGCTTGGCACTGGGTTTCAGCTGGTTGCAATCTGCAACCCTCACTGCTAGATGCCACCAAATCCTACACACTGCTCTTTTAAAATTTAACATTTATTTTATTCTCAAATATTACATAATATATAAATGAATGTAAGGGCCTTGCTCGCAGAAAAAGGAAAATATTATGTTAAACTGCAGGTGGCATGAGGGAGAGCACAAAGCTCCAAAGCTACCATCCTATCAGCAGCCTGTGAAATATGGAAGCACTCTTCAGTGTATTTCATGTGGATACCTGATTCTCAAATGTGAAATCCCTATTCACTATAACTATAGAATACAATAGAATACAATGAATAAATTCACACATCCTACTCTGAAACCATCTCTGTCGCCTATCCATAGTCTCAGGTGCTGGTAGCACATCTATGTGAAGACAATGGAGACTTTGAAGTCTCGCAGAACTTTCATGTCTGATCATCGACTAGATGTGCACTAAGGCTGACTTGGATCTCACAGCTGTGGCCATCAGGCTTTTCTCACAACAGAAGATGCATCCTCACTGCTGGAACACCTGGCCCATGAAATACGGAATCACACTAGCCTATTGTTTGGGACTGCACTAAAAGACAATGGTCTGAAAATAAACCATACACAAATAATTCAATCAATTACAAGGGTTTGTCCAACAATATCTAGTCCTACAAGTGCTCATAATAATGGAAAGAGTAAATAGATACAGATATGTGGACCTGTAAGCTGCTGTTTCCAAGATCAAGAGTGAACTGTGAAGCTTAATGTTTCAGGCAACAAAGTCCTTGTATGCTGAAAATCCTCACATTGATGAATTTAAAGCTCTAGAGAAAGTGAGCAAGTAGGCCTTGAGTTTAGATTGTATTGTCAGATGAATCTTATTAATGCTTGTTTACTGCATTTTTTTTTTAAAAAGTTTTTATTGAACAGAACTGTGTCATTATTACACTGTCATAAAAAGTCAGGGTGATGCACAGTAGAGATAATTGCATTTTCAGCCGTGGAAATTTTCCATTGACAGGAGTGAAATGAGTGCTGAGACACCTTATCAAGACATATTGAGGGACACTAACTCACCTGGAGCTGTCCATGATGCTGTGCAGGCGGTGGGCAATGGTGAGGACTGTGCAGTGTGAAAACTCTTTGCGGATGGTATTCTGAATCAGGTCGTCTGTCTCCAGGTCAACAGCTGCTGTGGCCTCATCCAGGATTATGATGCGTGACTTCCTCATCAGTGCTCGGGCCAGACACAGCAGTTGCCTCTGCCCAACACTGAGAAGATAGAGACACGTAAGTAAAAAGTATATGTGGAGCACACAGAGAAGAATTTAGAGCACAAATGGACACTCATTTTTGATTTGAATTGACTGAAATGATTCCTGTATCCAAGGGGCAAAGGGTAATTACGTAAGCAATGAATGCTAAATACAGTAGAAACCAATTGAAGTAATAGAGTCTACATGGATGCGATGTGAACGAGATTTATTTGCTTTTCGAGCCCGGTCTCCAACGAAAAAAGCAACCAACGAACCCGGTCTCCAACGTAAAAAGGTGTCCTTAAATGTCGGCATGATACGCGGCTGGTTGCCAGTATAGTTCAAAGGCGCCCGCCGGCGTCAGGGTGAAACGTGGTGGTACAAGGACGAACGTTAAGGCGTCGAAGGTCCAAGTGGGGCGGGAGGGAGGAAAGGTGGATGGGTCCAACAAACCACGACTTTCAACCAACAGAGCGGTGTTTGTGTCCCGTAAGATTCTAAAGCCAAACCCTGTTTGTTTTTTCCTAAAACTACCTACATGTTTTTGTTGCCTATACCCAGCCATGTGTGTTTGTTGTTGAAGGAAAGAAAAACGTCAACTTAAGTTTATTTTGAAAGAGACTGTGTGTAAATGTTAAATTTCCTGTGAAAACACAAGTGTTCCTTGAAAGAAGACAATGCATGTAACAGGCAGAACTTAAAGGGAAATTTCGGTTTATTTCAACCCGTCTCCTATCGTCCTACATTTGTTTAAAGTAACTAGTGACATACAGATAATAGTTAGCATGTTAGCCGTTAGCCTAGATACAGCCGAAGCGTCAGACCTGTTTAAACGTAAGAGAACGGGCATCCCTTCAAGTACAAAGTTAGTCCACTATAAACAAGCTTTTTTTCCACAAAGACCGCCTCATAAATGTCAGAGAACATATAGAAAACGACATGTAAACGTGCTGTCTTACCTTACCGGTGTGCTGCCATGTTTGTTTACAATGTAGCTCTGCTTTCCAAAGCGTGGCCGAAATATCGCGAGAACAAGCAGTGATCTCATAGCGTGCCTGAACAAGCAGCAGCAGCTGGAAGGCAGAACCGGACGGTCGCCTGAACGGAGGAGGAGGAGAGAGAGAGCGAGGCGCAACAGGTAACGTTAGAGCACGAGAGAGGAGGAATGGCTGCCACAAGGCTTTAGCTCTGGAGATTGGTGGTGTACCTGTGAATGCTGTGCCCCAGTGCCCACAGACAAGGAATGCCTCTGTTGCAAGGAATGGGACCGGTTGCAGCCTTATTTTCAAGGTCTGGATGTGTCCGAGGACGAGACACCTCCTGGAGTAACGTTAGTATCCAGCTGGGCTTTATCTAGAGCTGGTGAGATATATTTCAGCTACGCTTTGGAAAGCAGAGCTAGAGGGATAAACAAACATGGCAGCACACCGGTAAGGTAAGACAATACGTTTACATGTCGTTTTCTATATGTTCTCTGACATTTATCCTAACGATATGAGGCGGTCTTTGTGGAAAAAAAGCTTGTTTGGTGGACTAACTTTGCACTTGAAGGTTGCCCATTCACTTATGTTTTAACAGGTCTGACGCTACGGCTGTATCTAGGCTAATGGCTAACATGCTAACTATTATCTGTATGTCACTAGTTACTTGAACCAAATTTAGGACGATAGGAGACGGGTTGAAATAAACCGAAATTTCCCTTTAACACGGTGGCCCAGAATGTCAACAACCAATGCACCCAGGATACCTTGCATGTCATATGTGAATGTGGAAACCCAAAGTCAATATGTGCCGAGGTCAGAGTGAGAATGTGTTGCCGATGAAGATGTCCTGACCTGCTCCACGCTCCTCCTGGCTCTATTGTGATGAAGCTTCGCACAACTCCAACCTATTTTCAGAGCAACAGCAATCGCTCAGGGCTCAACAGGCTTCCTGAGTGGTGTTGTAATATGTAGTATATCTGGAAAATGTTCCTGCTCCATCTGCCATCACTTGCTCTTTGTGAGGATGAAGTGTTGTAGAGGACAACTGTATTGCACTTAGGACGAATTGTGGCAGACTTATATGTTATTACGTCTTTTCTTTTCATACAGCGAGTGAGCAAACTCTGGCAGGTTGTGAATGAAGTGTCCCGATACTCTACAAGCAGCAACAACATGTAGGAAGCTTTTAAAACCCTGAGCCAGCGTAAGCACCGGCTTGCTGTTGCTCTGGAAACAGGGTGGAGGTGCGCAAAGCTTTGCCAAAATAGAACTAGGGTGAGCAGTTTTTTTCAAACATGCAAAACATGTTGCTGGGCCTATTCACTGATGCATGAAGCAGGTTCGGACAGCTTTATTTGGAGAAACTGAAATCTGAGGTTTGTTAGCTCTCTCTGTCACATTATGTCCACGTATAAGATAGAGGAGTACAAATCAACATCTACAGCAAACTTTGCATCAAGTCCATTCTGTGCCATTTACCTGTGTGTTGTCTGTCTGTGTGTATCTTTATAAGCCAACTGAGAGTAACTTGGTTTGTACTCAGAGGAAAAACAATTGTCAGAAGCCCTCATTTGGTGTATCCCTAATGATTTTTTCCCCGCGACCCTGACTAAGATGAGCAGTTATGGATAATGAATAAATTAATGAATCATTATTTCTAATGTGGAAGAGTAAAATCTAATTTCATGGCCCACCTGAGGTTCTCTCCCCCCTCTGCGACTTCATGTTGTAGTCCTTCCTGCAGCCCTGCTACGTAGTCCTTCAGATGAGAGAGCTCCAACACCCGCCAGATCTCCTCGTCGCTGAATTTGTCAAATGGGTCCAGGTTCATCCTCAGGGTCCCAGAGAACAACACTGGGTCCTACACCCACATGGTCGGATACGTCAATGCACCAATAAAAACTGAATGCTATTCTTGGCTTTGAGTTGTTGTTGTTGTGTGTACCTGTGGTATGATTGTGAGCCTGTTTCTAAGGTCGTGCAGGCCGATTGCAGAAATATCAACACCATCAATGAGGATGCGACCTTCGGCGGCTTCAATAATTCTAAACAGGCAGTTGGTCAGACTTGATTTCCCAGCTCCTGTGCGACCCACGATACCAATCTGATTGCAAGAAGAGACAGCACAAAGGGTAAAACATTTCGGCTGATTTATCTTCTAAAAAAGGTTTTATAGTCTGAGTCACTGATGTGTTTCTGCAGGTAAACAGACTGTCTGTATAAAAACAAAAACTCAAAGTGATTTCACACAGATAAATGCACACCATCATAATGAAAGCTTTTAAACCAGCTGTCAGAACGCTGAATTGTGGTTAAAACTGAGATTAAATTCATATTCACAGAAACAGCAGCAGCATTTCTTTAGAGTGTGTCTCGCTGTAGCTGTAATTCTATCATAAAGCAAATCCATCAGTCTGAGACATGCTAGAGAGTGAAAGAAAAGAAGATACAACATAAACTGTGTCTGAAGGATTAGTACTGTAAAGGCATTAGAGTTCCATAACATCAGAAGCTATGTTTTCTACCTCTCTGTGTTGTTGTCTGTGCATGGCTTGTGCTGCAGCCCATGTGCATGCTGCATAATAGTAAAAGGCTGACTTATCAGAGATTCGAGATTCATAAACAGAACATCCAGGAATAAATGAACAGGTCATTAATGCTGCAAAGAAAAGCAACTGAGACCAGACCGGAGCAAACAAATCACTGATACTGCCTTGCAAAGATGAAAGGCACAAACTCAAAGGGGACTAGAAGAAACTCAGATGTTGGTCTCATCAGCGTGAAGAAGCCGCAGCATAACATGCCCGTTTTAGTCTGATGTTAGTTCATATCATTATATTTATATTGTTTTTAAAGACATATTTGATATAAATAGAGGCATACTAGCCAACTTCTATTGGTCTAGGGGTTTATCTGTTCAGCAGTCCAATTAGGATTCACACTTTGATAAATCCTACAGGCTTGTTGTACATACACACAGAAACACACACACACACACACACACACACACACACACAGACCTTCTCAGTGCTCTCGATGTCACAGGAGATTCCATGCAGCACCAGGTCTAATTCAGGTCTGTAACGGACCTTGTACTGGTCAAACTGTAGCCTTCCTGCATCGGGCCATTTCTCTGGAGGCCGCTTGTCAGTTATCCACTTAGCCTGCAGAAACAAAGACACGCAGTGTAGATGGGAAATTGAGATGCAGTTCTCTCATCTGTCTATTCCTGATCTAAATTATGAAAGCTCCAACTTATATGAGGAGATGTAGACACGTTATAAGTCAAGGAAAACACACTTAACAACAAAATGATAGTGACACCACCGGAAGGAAAATAAAAGCTCTCGATTCAACAAACCTCATTCTCAAGCTCGCTGTATTCGCTCACTCTCTCAACAGCAACGATATTTGTCTCCAGCTCTGATGTCATCCTCACCAGCCAATTGAGGGTCTGGGTCACCTGTAAAGCCCCAGTAGGAGATTATTATTGGCATATACATTCACATCACATTATACTGCAGTGTGTGTGATGAGAGTGTGAGTCACTTACATTAAGTGCATAAGATATAGACATGCCAACTATGCCGCTGTCCAGAGACTCCCTAGAAATGACGGCAAACAAGGCAGCAAAAAACACCACAAGGTTACCAAGAAACTCCAGACGGATGGCCAGCCACCTGCAGAGGGAACAAACAGAAGCACATACACGCAAATGTAAGGATATCACCATCAACCAACACACTAAAAAGCTATAGAAAGATAACAAGCTTGGATTTGTTGATGTTTTGATTGTCTGACCTGTTTGAGACTATCCATGGGTAGACACTCTTGAGGTTTTCATCAATGGTTGTTTCGTTGTGTTTGAGAAACCTGTCTTGATGGCCGTAGGCTCTTATCACAGACAGACCGGACACTGTCTCACTAAAGTGTGAGTATATAGGAGAGCGGGACACAGAGTCCAGGCGACGTAGCTGCCTTGAAGTCGCCACATAGAAGCGCTGGGTGTAGAGAGGGCAAGAGAAATCAACAGAAAACAATGGTGGTTTACAAGCTCTTCTGTCGTCACAACTTAGATGCTCACACCTGACTCATGGGACATAATGTGCAATAACGAAATATTAAAGGAGCACTTCACCCACAGAAATGATCATTTGCATATCATTAACTCACACCGTGTTACATTGAATTATAGAAGAAGACTTTGTTTTCTCACATGCCCCCGTTTAACAAAGAATCCAAAAACAGAGAAAATTCTTGAGTAATTGAAGTCATAGGGGTCCATGCTTGACAACAGCAAATTTATATCAAATCAGCTGTTTATAAACTCTCACACAACTCATGCAGTATAATCCAAGTCTCATTTATCAAGTTGTGTACTGAGTACTTTCCAGACACATGCAGTCACGCTAAAACATTAGTATTTAAAATACTTGCATGTGAACAACAGGCATTCGATTAAGCAGAGTTAAAACGGACACAGTTGCCCAGGTGTGTCACTCATCCATGCGTGAGACATTTTTGAATTAGTGTTTTTCTTCACTAATTCAATGTAACATGGGTGGAGTAACTGATATACACATATTAATTTTGTGGGTGAAGAATTCCCTTGAAGAAAATATCGTGAACATAATCGTGAACATTCTCCATTAACCATGTACTCTTGATATCTTACACAAATACCTCAGATTTGACATATACAAACACAGGGCTGCACCCCACAAGTTGAAAAATTTGAATCATTAGTCAGAGACTGAGATTCTTTAAGTCCAGCATTCATTTTAGTTTTTGTTTTTTGTCAGTAAGTTTGCTGTGTACTTCTGGGGATGTTTGGGTGCCCAGATGTAGCTGCAGAGTGAGCACTCCTCACTTTCACGCGGCTTTCCGTTACAGGTAGCTGGGGGCCCAGACCCAGGGTGAGTCTGAGTGAGATGCCTGGAGGAGGAAACGCTTTGCGCGGTCATGCTCCAAGATAACACTATATTCTGCTGTATGCTTAGAAGTGGTGGACTGACAGCTCACAGCAACTTTATAAGATGTAGCCTCTGGGTTTTGTTTGATATCTAGTGTTTGTTGTAAACATAGTTAGCATGCATTAGCTCAGAGGGCTAACTAAGGTTGTTTACTATATTACATATACTGTCACCGTGAACATCCTACTGAACCCTCTTCAATCTCCCAAACTCTTTATAGAAAAAACTAAACGAATAGTCGAATATTTGCACTGAACAGCCAAATCCAACATAATTCTGAGTAGGTACAGCCCTATACAAACATATCTGTAAGCATCCCTAACATAGTTATTATCCATACTGGTAACTTGTTTTTGGCACTTGGAACTTGTTTTTAACTTTTTTTCTTGTGCTACCTTGGTCAACTCACCTGTACAAAGTAATAGACCAAGGCCAGAGGGAAGATGATGATGGTAAAGAAAGGAGTCGCCAGACAGATGACAAACAGTGTCCCCAGCACGCCCAGGAGACACAGGAGCCAAGAACGGAAGGACTGTGGAATGGCTTCGTCCACTGTGAAAATGTCCTTTAGAACCAGTGATAGGAAAGTTAGTCTTTTTTTAATTAAAAGCACCTTAATACGGTGTTTTCAATTGACCCAGAACAGATTAAAAACCATCTAATCTCAGTGTTTTCCCCTTTTTCTCATTAACATCTGTGGGATTGCCATGCCTCCTGATGAGGACATATTCAAGTTCACCTGAGAGAATTAGGAATTCACACAAAGAAAAGACATTAAATTAAGAGGGCTTCAAAATCACATCTTACAAGCAGATGTTCTTAGTTAAGTCCTTGTTCATCAGGAGTCTCCATGGCAATAATTGCTACATGCTGAATTGGCACTGTGTTTGAAGAGTGAAATTGCTTCAACTCCAAAGTCCAGCAGTTGCTCTAATATATGCCGGTATCAAACTGAGATGATTTTAAGCAGACTGTTTCAAGTAACCCATAAATTACAGGGTACGAATATGTAGGCATCAAAACTTCAGAACAAAAGAAAGCAAAAGAGGACAGAATAAGATGGGGGAGAGTGAATATGAAAAAGATAAATGACAAAACAATCCTACCTTTGCAAAGCGGTTGACCACCCTACCAATGGGTGTGGTGTCAAAGAATACCATGGGAACTCGCAGTATATTGTTGAGCAGCCTTGAATGCAGGATATGTGATGCAGCAACCGAAGCGTTGGCCATGAGCAGGGTGCCAAGGAACACAAAGATGCCTGCAATGAAACACACGTTTCTCAAATACATAGCTGCACCTTCACACAGTGAAATCCATTTGTCCACAGTTGCTAAACTGAAGTAGTTCAGGCAGAACTCATCTCATCTCATGTTTTAAATATGCCTCTACAGCTGATAAGCAATAGTGGTTCCATCACCAAACTTCAAAAGAGGTAATTAACACTGAAGTACGAGCAATCTTCTGAATAAACTTGAGCAGCTCTCTGGAGAGCACTTCAACAACAATTCTCAGCGTAGGGAGACAAGATAACAAGAAACATTATAGTGTCACATTATCCTCATTTCACCTTATAGACTTTACTTGTTACTTCTAGCATATACACTTAATATATTTCTGCATTCAGTTAATATTTGGTTTAGTCATTTGGACTATTGTCTACACAAGTTTTATTTATGTTTATATTTATTACAGATATTTAATGAGCATTGTTGGAGGGTGCCTGAAGCCTTAAATGTTCATTGCCAATGACTGCTTCGATGTAATTGTTGCACATATGATGACAATGATGAATCTGAACTTGAGACATATCAGCAGATGTGTCTTGTTTCAAGAGAGGTTGATAACTCCATTAACTCTCCAGCACAAAGCAGCTGTACAAAGAAATGATAAACTTGAGACATCCTTTGAGCAAGCTTCCTCGTGGTAAAGATCTGTTTTCATCATCGCAATGTTGAGAGGCTAACCTTCTGCTGCTCATAAAGGTCTTTGAGTATCACAATACAGGTGCTTTTCACTCATTCATTAACATGTTATCAGCCAAAAAAGGAGTTATTTAGCCAGTTATGGTTTTTAAGCTATTCTTTTCAGGAACTAAACGTGCTGAAACTTACATACAGCTGCTAATACTTTTTGCAATATTGTTATATACTGTTCCCCCTAAACTTCAGTTAAATGCCCCGTCCCTTTTACTGGCCCGGTTTGGCTTCACATTTTGACAAATAAAGGCCTGTCTCAATTAGAGGCCTGAGGTGTGTCTCAAATCACATACTTCCGTTAGTGTACTGCTATGTAGTATACTGTGCACACTATGTACTCATTGGTGTAGTGCGCAAATTTCGATAGGGTAGTGTTGTCTCAAACCAAACACGGACGTTGTGCACTCACTGGAAATGACATCTGCAAATTAGCTAGTTAGCAAACTAGCATTAGCATTTGCGGTACCAAATCATTACAGACTGCTAAATTCACCCAACAAACATACTGCTGGCTTATACCCGACAACAGTATAGTGGTGCTTAGTGCAAAAAACACGTGAATTTGTACAATGCAGCGACGTTCACGGCCGTACAGCCCTCAGCCGCTATTTCCAGTTTGAAAAGTGGTCCCTCCCCTTCCGCTACGTAGCAAAGATGGCGACCATTGAGTGCGAGAAGTGTCCATAGTTCCACACTCAACTTTCTGACCATTTTGAGTGCACCATCTGGGTACTCATAGTGCACTACATTTTTCCATACTTCTCAGTGTGAACGCACTTATGCACTGAAAATAGTAAGTGTAAGTACAGAAGTATGCGATTTGAGACACAGCATTGGTCTGGATGCCAAGTAGTTCTTTATTTTAAAGAAGTTCTTAGGAGTTGTTGGCTACCTCAAATTATGTGTCCATTTCTCGATGACCCTGCAAATTATTCATATTCCTTTAGTCCATCAGGGTCCTCAGATCAAAAGAATCAAAAGGGTTTTTCAAAAATGAATCCAAGTTGTGAGTATTGTTTTAACAGGGTAAAGTGGTGTGGTGTCCGTATGCCAGGTGCCGTCCTCGAGTGCCATTACTGTCTGTTGTGTCTAGTCAAGTGTGTTAATTTTTGTCATGTTCATGTTTAGTGTTTCATGTTTTATGTCATGCCTTAGTTAGTTTCATGTTTAGTCCTTTGTTGTCTTGAGTACTTTTATGTTTAGTCACTCATAACTAGTCTCATCATGCACTTCCTGTTTTATTTTGGCACTCACCTTTTCCCTCTCGTTTCAGACCCTGCCTTCCTCCCTTTGTGTGATTTTCCCTCCATTGAGATTGTCAACCCCGCCCCTGACTGGTTTCACCTGTTTTCCCCTACCTCATGTATAAATAGTCCTTGCCTCCCTTTGTCCTGTTGCCAGTTTGTTTGTCCAAGTCTGTGAGTATTGTCAAGCGTCCCAGTTTTCTAGCTGTCAAGTTTCAGTTTAGTTTGAGATAAAGTTTGATCCTCCCTGTGAGTGCTTTGTGTTGTTACTTTGATTTTCCTCCTTGAGAGCAACTTTGTGTTATTGAACCTTTTTGTTGGAATAAACACCTTTTTGTTATATCCACACCTGTCCTGGATTCGTGCGTTTGGGTCCACCAGTTTTGTGTCAAAGGTCATTACACTGTCACTTTCACTCTGAATTGCTCTCTCAATTTATAATTGATATATATTTTCTAAAGCCTAATTTTTAAACAAGTAATATTCATACTGGTCTAAATAAACAATTTGAGTATACTTCCCAATCTTTGCTGAGCAATAGTTTTGCGTGAAAAGAATTAAAGGCCTGCCCCAAATATAGGCCTATTGATTTCAGTGATCTAAGCAAATAAAAGCCCAGGCTATTAATTGAAGTTTTACGGTATTAGTAGTAGTAGTGGTAGCAGTAGCAGTATATGTCGTCTTGTACCAAATATGTGTCAGATGTTACAAGTTATTAAATGTTAATATTTCTGTGATCTGTTTGTTTTGGCACGTGTTGCATCTGAGATTTAATAAGACGTTGCTCTCCAACAAGAGATCAGAAATACCATTCTTCTGTGCCACCCAAATCCCCTCTTTTTTTGTTTGTACTGAGTTTACCTCAGTAACAAGTTTTGTGAAACATCACAGTAAGATGCTGATTCAAAAATTAATCAAAAAGGCTTGGCTCCAGCATCAGCCAGTCTTGTTTTGGATTCACCAACATGTACAGTACATCTCTGGGGATGTACTGTACTTATAAGATGAAGAGAGAGCAGACATTGTTCAGACAGAAATCAGCTCCCTTCAACATCTCCTGTGGCAGAAAAGAAAAACTGATTTAGTCTGCTGTAGACATGGTCTCCACAAGTATGTATCTGCACAAGTCTATTGGAAAGGAAACCTGACACTTTGGCACAGCCTATTTCATTGTTATGCCTGTCATCATTTCTTCAGTTCAAGCTCCTCTATTCTGATGTCCCCTGGTGTCAGTGCTATCATCTATCCTTCTTTTGTCCTGTTCACTGTATAAATTAGTATAAAAATCATCTGCACTTGAATAAGACAGCCAGGTCTTTAAAGCAGCTGTGCGGAACTTTTTACCATTAATAAAACTGTTCTAGTTCGTATTCCCCCCCCCTTGAAGATCCACATATTTATTTGAACCCAACAGCGACAAAAAAGCCTTTCTCTATATGGCTATTTAGCGTAGCCTCACTCAGGTCGGACACACATCGGAAGTCAACAAACCAGAATACGGCACCCGAGGCGGAAGTGATTCTGCTCGCCCGCAGCGATTAAACCACAGAAGAAGGAACCGTGTTTACAGTGTTCTTCGAGTAAGCAGTACGCAACGGGCATTGCTTAACACATAATGGTCATGGTGGATAACGAAGGAGCATCATCTAAAATTATCTGTGACTGTGACCATGGACACAAATATACAGCAGGCAGTTGTCCTCAGTTTATAAGAAATTCAGAGCTACACCAGAACATTTATGAACAGGTCTTACTTTACTACTAATTTGTGTGTAACGTTAGCATGTTAGCATGTTTCCACTAATTACTTGGACTGACCTAACGTTAGTAGCGTTAGCTTTGCAAGCGAAGGCTGCAGGTAACAGCTTTGCTGTGTTAGGATTATGTTATGTCTTCACTGTGTATCTTCACATAAAAGAATACTCCGACGATTTGGGAGTTATGCCCTTTCTCTATCATTTTCATACTGAGACAACATGATCGATATCTTTTTTGTGTCTGTACGTCCAGTGGCTGGGTCTCGGTGTTTAGCATGGCGCTTATAGGGGGTCAGTATGTCCTGTGCTGTGATCCGCGGAGGGATACACCGGTGAGCAGGCACAGACGTACCTTGTAAGTGATATCTCCGGATTTTAGTAGCTGCAATGGACGACTTTGAACGCGATTTTGAAGAGTTTCTTGTAGCGGACACAGACCCATAGTACACAGATGAGGAACTCCATGTGTTGGATGCTGAGCAGGCGAGAAGAGAGGCTGAATCCTCCGCTCCCTCGGTGCTACCATCGTTGGGGAGATATATCATCAGGAGGAAAACCGCCACAGAGAGTGCATTACAAGGAATGAAAACTTTGCAGCAATCACTAATCCTGGCGTGATTGAAACTTTTTTTCATGTTCCTAAGATGAACTGGAAAAAACGCCCCAGGCCTGCAGGAGCTGATGGACAGCTTTCAGTCGGGTGAGTAATATCGTCCGTGTCGTCTCTTTGTTTGCTTTTACCGAGTGACCTAGCGTACCTGCCCCAGAGCCAGCTGCAGCTGTTGCTCACCGGTGTATCACTCCGCGCAAGATGTACTGACTCTCTACAAGTGCCATGCTAACCGCTGTCTCAATATGAAAATGATAGAGAAAGGGCAAATCGTCGGAGTATTCTTTTCACATAATAATGCGGACTCAGCAGATGACTTGTTAACTGTTTATTCCTCCTTACACCGAACGTACACGGCTGCTTCTCATTGTTTCCAGTAGCACAATGGTTACTACATTACCCAGAATAACTTGAGGCTCACACTACTACGGTAGCCTTAGTAGCTCAAAATACACAACAGATTAGATTAGATCAGAACAGAAACACGACAGGAGAATTTACTGAGTAATTTTGCTGTTTCCACTAATTACTTGGACTGACCTGACGTTAGTTAATCCTCTCGCTCTCCAAAACAAATGCATGCGGTAATTGCCAGCTGCAGTCGGAATTTTACGACACCAGGCTGTAGGTGTCATACCGCTTCGACCAAAGGGGCGCTATAATCAACGAAAACGAAAAGTTCCGCACAGCTGCTTTAAGTTCATCCAGTCTCTGAGGAAAATTAGATTGAAATGGTGTGAAAATTACTTTAAATTGCTGTAAGTGTTGTGGTTACAAAAGAGGTCATTTGTGCATTTGCATTTCAAAGCATTTAGATCAATGGAAAAGTTCAACAATTGGGGAAATACACTTATTTGCCTTTTTGCCAAGAGTTGAGGAAACTGATACCATTCTCTATGTCAATGTGATAAGGCCCAGAAACACCAAACCTACATCAAAGAACTACTGGTGACGAAGGTTGACTGTTGCATTGCCTCATGTTGCCTGTGTCTCGGCCAAAAAGTTGCACTTGAGCCAACGGCCAACTAACACAAACATTCTGCACTTGCCTGAGAAGAAATTAGTCTCTATACCAGCAGGAGGCGGTAGCCTGTATTCCTCATTCAAAGGGAAACTAGAACTGATTCAACATGCTAAATCAGCCAGAAAAACGCAGACATGGGCTGACTATTGCCAACGGTGCAGGACACACTGCAAAAACTAGGGCGACAGACACTCACCGATGGCCTGACCATGACCGACAGCATATCGTTGACTTGGTTTGTCAGGGCCCTTAAATATAGCGCTGGAGGCAGGAGTCAATTAGCTTAGCTTAGCATATTATTATGAACATATGATTAGACCCTACACTATTCCATAAGTGTGTCAAATATGACCTGTATCAGAATCAATGTGTTTCTATACTGATCGTGTTTACTGAAGCTCTTAATATGATAGTCCCTGCTCAGTCTCCGTGTCTTCTCACTGTATGCAGTTATGACAAACTACCTGTTTCTGGCTGTGATCATTGCACACAGGTACATTGTATTTTCCACGCCTATTGTTGACTTTGCAATCTTTTTGGGCAGATCTGACACCTCTTTCTCTTTGTCTGGTCCTGTCTGCTTCTTTCCTGTGGCTGGGTTGGGGCTTTTGTCACCCCACATTTTCCCATTGACTCCTCATGTGTGGTGTGACAAGCTCCTTTGAGAGCTCATCGAGGAAGAACCATCATGCATTGGTGAAGACATTCTTGAAATCAGGGTGCTGAGGTGTGAAAAACGTATAGGCATTCAGGGTGACGACGTCAAGCATTTTGTACCACAGCACCATGGGCCACCTCTGTGTTTGACGCTTGCAGATGCAGGTGTCAACCATCTGGTCGATAGTGTCTACACCTCCTTTGGTCTTGTTGTAGAATGTGATTACGTCTGTTTTTTTTCTTTCTGCTATTTTCATCCACCACTTTCATGGTGCATTGTGCTCAGGAGAACAACAGCCATTCCTTTCTTTCTCACATAGCTGACCATGGTAAGGTTGCCTTTGAATCCAAATTTTGTGCTGAGCTTGGGAGCCTTCAACAGAGGAGGAATGTCTGATTTGTTTTGTCATAGAATCCCCACAATGGTGAGATCAGCCAAAGAGAAAGAGGTTTCAGATCCGCCGAGGTAACAAAGATCACCAAGACAACAATAGGTGTGGGAAATGCAATGTACCTGTGTGTAATGAAACAGGCAGTTTCACACACACATGCACACACATGCCTACACACATACAAAAAAAAAGAATGCTGACATTTCTATACTGTTGTAATTTTGCTGTTGTTCAGTTATTTCAAAAAGATGTTCAAATGTTAAAAAGGGAAAACTGAAAAATATTTCAAACATGAAATCATTCTTGTGTGAACCCACCTATAATACAAAACATAATACAAAGGATTATTCTTAAACAAAATGACAAATATAACATAAACACATTGATTCTGATATGGGCAATTTCTGACTTATGAAAACTGAGTAATAAAAAAGGAGTAATACAAAAACTACAATTTTTAAAAATGTATAAATGATAAGTTATCATAATATCATTACAAAGATATTATCAGAAAACAATCTCACCAGGTCATTTTTGACCCACTGATGCATCTAAGGGTTAATTGTTGCTGTCATTGTTTTTTTTTTTTTTTGGACAGCTCCACTATATCTAATATGGTGTTTTATCAGAACAGAATTGCCTAAAAATCAAACACATGGATGCCTCATGTCTGCGGCTTATGGCAATTAAATCCACATTTAATGGATATAGTGTTACATCCCTTATACAACTGTCATGTCAGTTGTCAGATGATGCTAGATGATGCTCACAGGTTGGAAACATTTTTTTCCCATCTCTACCATCCAGCCCATATGACATAAACACAGCAAAAGCTAGGCGTATTAACTCCTGGCTCTAGATCCACAATTAAGACAAACTAGAATCCCTCCCTCGAGGTTGTATGCCTCTGCCAGCCCGTCAAGTTGCAGTTACAGTTTGCATCCACGACTGTGAATACATGGATGCTTCACACACATCTTCCCCCAAAAAGATCTATACAATCACCACAGTTAAAGGTGGACACCCAAGATTAGTGTCACCAATTCAATATCTGCCAAAATGTTTCCCCCTCTATTCCTGAGATATGATGTTGAATAATGGCCAGAAAAGCGTTTCTACAGAACATTATGATGTCACAGTAAAGATAACCTTTGACCTTTTGGACCTAAAATGTCATCACGTCATTATTATACCATATTACACATTTGTGTGAAATATTGTCATAATTAACGTATGAACTCATGAGTTATGAACAAAATCATGTTTTATGAGGTCACAGTGATCTTGAACTTTGACATTTGACCACCAAATTCTAGTTAGTTCATTCCTTATAGTTATAAGTTTTTTTTTATTTATTTAACCTTTATTTAACCAGGAAAAGACTCATTGAGATTAAAAATCTCTTTTACAAGAGTGTCCTGGCCAAGACAGGCAAGTGGATGTTTGTGCCAAATTTGAGGAAATTCCCTCAAGGCCTTCTTGAGATATTCTGTTCACAAGAATGAGATGGACGCAAGGTCACAGTGACCTCGACCGTTGACTACAAAATTCTAATAAGTTCATCCTTGAGTCTGAGAGGACGCTTGTGCCAAGTTTGAAGAAATTCTGTCGAGGTGTTCTTAAGAAACTGCTTTCAAAAGAACGTGGCGAATGAGGTCACAGTGACCTTGACCTTTCACCTTTAACCACCAAATTTTAATTGGTTCATCCTTGACTCAAGTGGATAGTTGTGCTAAATTTGGAAAAATTCCCTCACAGTGCTCTTGAGATATCTTGTTAACAAGAATGAGACAGATGCAAAGTCATGGTGACCTTGACCTTTGACCACCAAATTCTGATCAGTTCATTGTTAGTCCATTGGGACATTTGTGCCAAATTTGAAAAATTACCTCAAGGGCTTCTTGAAATACAATTAATTTTAGCTTTAAATCTAACTGCCGTGAATCTGAAAATATTAGCCACATAAAAAAGAAGACTGTAATGAGTTGAATTGTTCAGTTACCCTGAGCCACTCCCAGAGCGCCGAACACTCCCACCCTGGTGTCCCTCTTCCAGTTTGGATATGTCTTGTTGTAGTAGTCCACTGCATCATTGGTCCAGTCACTCAGCCACAGGCTCTGACCGATGAAAGCAATGTTCTGGGTGAAGTAAACCACGAAGACCATGACTGTATATCCCCAGCCCATGGCACGCAGGTACTGGAGGTACACCGAGAACTTCACCTGGATATAAGAGAGACAAAAGGCTCAGGAAAAAAAAGGTTTGGATTTTTGTGTGATTTGTGCACCAGTTCCGATGACTTTACACCTGCTTCCTGTCTGTCAAAAAGTCAGTTTCTGATCTTCTGCAACATTATGAACCATCCAGACCTCTCAGGTCATCTGGGACAGGTCTGCTTTGTGTCCTCAGAGTCAAAACTAAACAGGTAGAAGCAGCGGTCAGTTTTTATGCACCATATATGTAGAAAAAACTCCCAAAAAACTGCAGGTCTGCTTCAACTCTCAGTTCTTTTAAATCAGAACTGAAGACTTTTCTGTTTGCCGCTGCCTTTTATCTAATCAAATAATTATCTATCTCTAACACTGCACTGTTGCATTTATTCTTGTATCTTTTACCTGTCTCAGTATATTTGACCTCATTTTTTATTTTTCTATTTTAGTGTTCTTTAATGACTGTTTCAATTGTATTTTAATGGCTTTTTGTATTTTCTTTTTTCTTATGTACTTCGTATCAATGTTTCATGTAGAGCACTTTAAATTACCTTGTTGCTGAAAGGTGCTTTATAATTAAACTTGCCTCCCTTAAAAAGAGAGTCAAGGTAGGTCAAGAACTTCTTACCCGTCCTGTTTCCATAGTTTCCTTGTCGATCAACCTCTGGCCTTTCTTTGATTCATCAGCATCCTCTGATTTTCTTATGGAGTTATTTTTTCTTAGTCTAACACTAGAAAAAAGACAAAAAAAGACCACATAAGAAAACAGGATGAAAAGATACTTGGTGGGAGACTAAAATATTGATCTTGTATGAAGTGCATGGAAACAAGAAATACCGGATGAGACAATATTTTGGACACGAGATCTTGCGATAGTGGTGACTTTCTTACACGCCCTATGAGAAGGGCACCCACATTAATCCTCACTCATTCACAAACATGCACAAACACAAGCTGTCTCTCTATTTTGTCGCCTACAACTTCATCGTACTCTAACCTGCCATTGCGCTGGCTGCGTCGGATACTGCTCTCTCTCTTCAGTGTAACAGAAACTGTGTCCTCCAAAGGAGAGTCAGGTTGAGTGTCCTCTCTTTCAGGTATGAGCTCCACGTCTGCAGTGTCCTGGCAACGATCTGAATAAATATGATCACATAGCATCGTGGTGTCTTACTAATCTTTAGCGCTTTATATAGCTCATAATCACAAAGTAAGACTTCAGATACAGTTTTAGGTTGTGCACAAGTATTTTGTGCAGGTAACAACCAAGAGAGAGTGAAAATGGTGCAATCACCTGACTCTGAGTGGCTTCGATTGCTTTGCTCTTTGGCATATGTGTCTAGAAATTCAGAAAAAGCTCCTTTGCTGGCACGGAGGCTGCTGTAGGATCCAACCTCAGAAACCACTCCATCCACCAAGACCACTATTTCATCCACGTATGGCAGGAAACTCACTCCATGAGTCACCAGGATACGAGTCTGTACAGACAAAGACACATTTGGCCTCAGTTGCGAAATCATAATTTATCTCAGGCAGTGAAAAATGAAAGTACATAGGGGCTGTGATATGACAGTAAAGTCACAAAAATCACATTTTTATTATTTGTTTTCATACCTTTGGTTAAAAAAGATATTTGTATCCTGAACTGTCTGCTACCAATAGATGACCAATTTTGTTTATCAAAATGCTCCTTAAACGTATCTTTCCTCCCTTATTGCAGCACACAAAAGCCTATGTCCTTGTATGTCCTAATGTCAACTGGCCTTCTCCCAGTACAAACAGGCACAATCTTTGTTTGCAGCTAATTTTTTAAATGTATCCACTTCACCTATCCTCAGCATCAACGGCTGTTTTTTGTACCTTATACTTAAAATCATTAATGGAGGCACTCTACTCAGCTTTTTTTCTGTACTCTACAGTTCCAAAAGCTTTTGGAAAATGAGCTTTTGTCGTTAAAGGCCCCATCTGGTTAAAATAACTGACCTTTTATTGCCTTCTAACGTTCAATCTGTGACATCATTTGCTTTGTTTCAGAATGCCCTGAGCTCATATTTTGAGTCTAATTGTACATGTTTGAAGTCCTTATGTCCTTGGAAACTTTGTAGCCATAAAATAGTTGTGTTTATTTGTTTCATCTCAGTGTTGTTACTTTGTTTGTATTGTATGTAGGATCCCCTCGAAAATGAGATGACCCTAAAATGGGGTTATTTTACATCAGTAAGTTTGCATGGTAGTTCTTTTAACCTGAAGTATTGAAATTGCTCAGTGCATTGCTGAAGGCTCAGCACAAACCTTGTCTTTCAGTAGTCCATTGGGTCCAATCACTTCATCAAAGAGATGCTTTCCAACATGAGAGTCTACAGCAGACAAGGGGTCATCTAAGAGATAAATATCAGCCTGACTGTAAGCTGCTCGAGCCAAGCTCACACGCTGTTTCTGACCCCCTGAGAGGTTGATGCCCTGAGGACAGAGGAGAGGAGAGGAGAGGAGAGGAGAGGAGAGGAGAGGAGAGGAGAGGAGAGGAGAGGATTTTACAACATATATTCATCGATAAGAATACACTGACAATACCTCTGATGGTATTTTCTTTGAAAATATGGGGAATTACTCAGCACAGGTTTTGTGTGCTTGGAGATCAACTGAGACAAATGTTCAATTATGATCGTGTTCTCGTTCTCACTGAACATTCAGAATGTGTTTACACAGCATAAGCCATACACGGCAACAAAACTCCCATGACAAATCCTCAAATCCTCGCATCTTACTTTCTCTCCAATCTCAGTGAGGTCACCCCCAGGCAGCAGCTCCAGGTCCGGACCCAGGGCGCAGGCCTTTACCACCTCCTGGAACCTCCTGTTCTCATCGGGAGAGCCAAACAGGATGTTATCCTTTAGAGTGGCATTTTGAATCCAGGCTTGTTGTGGCACGAAGGCAAGTGAACCCTGAAGAGAAGGACATCAAAAGTCAGGTACAGTTCCTTCTCGCCTCGCTAGTTAGCTATCCCTTGTTTGTTGGTTCAACCTGTTCTTTAGGCTGAATTACACCTTTGTACTACTTCCATATTGCATGTAGAGGAGCACGGAAAATTGCTCATAATAAACATTATCACAGTGACTCATGTAGGGCTCCTATGAATAGTCATGGTTGAATAACTGGGCTGAGAGACTGAGCTTTTTATACATAAACTAGAATTACCACCTTGTGTACCACAATGCTGAACATCTGATCTGACAGCAAAGTTTGTCTTTGTTAGTCAATTACAAATTAGTAGTGAACAGACAGGACTGAGGGTCACGCAACAATTGTTTTGACTCCTTGACAATACTGTGATTCACATGCTTCTGTGTGATGAATGAGATACGCTATACGAAACTGCATCAATGTTCTTTTACTTTGAGTGCTTCAGTATGCTTCTGGTGATGTACGAGCTGTACCAAGAGCTACTCGCGTCTGATTTGTGTTATAATCAAAATCATACATTCAGTTAAGAACAACTGAGGCTTAGCAAGCTTCTCTTGTTATTCTTCAGAATGAGGACTCACTTGAGTACAAGACTTCAACATCACTCATCATGCTCATATTGAATCTGCTTGCATTTCGTTTAGTTACTATTGTATGTTTTGGCATTTCTGCTTTATGAGACGGTGAAAGGTAGGGGAGAATAAGGGGATGGCAAGCAGCAAAGGGTCCAGGCTGCACTCAAATCCCAGCCACTTCGGGAAGGAAAAACTGGTGAAATCATACTGGCTAGACTTCACCTTGATATGCCAAATGTAACTATACTCTATACCACTTTTTGTGTCTAAGGCACACCAAAGGGCACGCCAGGCATGCTCAAGGCACACTTGTTTTTATGTCTGTGCACAAAAGCTTTTATAATGTGTGTTATCACCCATGTCACAATGTAAGACAATAAAAATAACAAAAAAGAAGACAGGTAGCTTTTGCGATACTGTCTACAGACAGTTTTTTTTATCTCTTTGCTGGTGCTTTATTGTTATTTACTCTGTACAATAAAGTGATCTATTGTCCCACTCATGGCTTTCTCCTTTCAAATGTTATCTAGTCTGGGGCCATTTAGTGCCCGTTTTGGTAAGCAACCGGAACCGGGGCGAGAGAGACAGGATCTCGATGGATGCGTCTTTCCGTCAAAATAAAAGCACCAAGCTAATAAAAATGCGGTGAAACTTAAGTTAACCTTTTTCTTTTATTGTATTTAATTGTATTACAAGTTATTGTCTATTTCAGTTGTCTGTTTAATTTAATAGGCACTTGATCCTAGTTTTGTACATTATACCTGTAGTATGTAAATGCATTTTTTCGATAAAGTTTGGGGCGGTGGGGTGGAAGAGAGAGGAAAACTGCATGATGCTCGCCATGTAGCATGCTCTATCAACCACAACAACAACCACAACATGGTACTAAACCGGAGACGGAAATCGATGGTGCGCCAGAATTTAAAGTTTTACTTTGGTGAACACTTTTACCTTGGTGAATCTGGTGAATTCCAGATCCGCTCTCTAGACCGGAACCAAAATCCAGACAAAATTCAGAGTGAATGGAAACCAGGCTCTTCGCCGTACGTGAAGAGCCTGGTGACGCGAGGCTAAATGTTATCATCCCTCACACTGGCTGCCAATCAGGGTTTTTGATGTATCACACACTTTTAATTCCCACATGTGAACAGTGACAAGTTCCCCGTGAAAGTTTTTAAATAAAATTACATTACATCCTTTAGCTAGAGTTTTCCCTTTTTATCAGGACATAGGTGCGCACAAAATACCGATGCAGTCAGTTAAAAATTCATTCATAACTTTTTGTATAGGCCCAGTTAAATATTATAATAAGTCATCATTATCCCAAAAACCGACGGCACACCTGGATTGGCCTCATGGCACACCACTTGAGAACCACTGCTCTAGACTAACATTAAGCCTGTCTCATACCTCATTCTCCTAAATGGGTCTGTTCCCACACCAGAGATAGAGGCTGAATTAAAGGCAGGAAGCAGTGTGGAGGATGATGGAGGAGAAGAGAGCTTTCATGGTAGTGCAATTAAGAAGTGGAGGAAGAAGGAGGAGAAAGTGAGGCTAGACTGCAAATCAACCTTAATATGTCATATGCCAAATGTGGCTCAACTTGAATCCAGGCATTGGGCATTATTTCTTTCACAACCTACCTTAAAGATGAAAGGACTGAAATAGTGACATATTAGGCTACAAAGTGAATACCGTAAAAAGCCTAGTCCCAATTAAACACCTAGTCCTTTTTACTAGCCTGGTGTGGCTACAATCAGACGTCTGGTCTGGTTGCCAAGCAGTTCATTCTTTTATAGAAGTTCTTCAGATTTATAAAACCGGGTTGTTGGCCACCTCAAATTATGAGTCCATTCTTCAATAACCCTCTAAGTTATTCATATTCCTTTAGTCCGTAAGGGTCCTCAGATCAAAAGAATCTGATTCTGAATGTTGTTTTCACAGGATAAAGTGGTGTTGTGTCGGTATGCCGAGTGGCGTAACTCATACTGTTGTGTATTCTGGTTGTATGTATGATGTTTCAAACTGTGTATTTCTAATAACATTTAAGGTCTACATTTAAAAGCCCAACTAGGAACAAAAAAATAGCAATAGGCTACCTATAAACTCCTTGTGCAACACATCAGTCCCATACTCTAACTGTGTTCGAAACCGTCCACTCACTCACTATTCCCTATTTCGTGTTTACTATATACCATAAATTACCGAATAATAGCCGGGTTTCAAATAACCGCAGGGTCCCCTTTAAACGCCGGGTGCAGGTGTATATTTTGATAAATAACCGTCGGTTCTGACACTGACCACTGACACTGCACGTTTTTCTTCTTCGCGCTTTTTTCACGAAGGCTATTGTGCTTGCTTTCTGTCAATATCACATCAATGATCGCCATGGCTCCGGTGCAGCAAAAAAAAATTAAAAAGTACGACGTGAAATTCAAACTTTCTGTCATAAAATATGCAGAGGAAAACTCGGGAGAAGCCGCCACTAGACGTTTCTCTGTCGATCCCAAGAGAGTGAGAGATTGGCGAAAAAATAAAACTGAGCTTCAGCGTCTGTCCGAGGAGGACAGCAAAAGGGCCAGGCTGCCTGGTGGAGGTAGGAAGAAAGCTTCTGAGGAGCTTGAGATAAACATGCGGGAATTGGTTATCGGCAAACGGGCACGCCACTAGAGAATGTCCCGTACAATGATCCGGGCGATGGCGAAACAAATGTACGCCACCGTGAGTGACAGCAGAGATGAGGAGTTTGCCGCCAGTGCTGGATGGCTAAATCGTTTCCTCCGCCGCAACAACTTTACTTGCAGAAGACGTACAGCTATGGCCCAAAAGGATGCCAGAGAATTCACAGAGAAGCTGGTGAAGTTTGTGACATTTTCATCCCGGATGATTGAAACAAAGAAGATACCGGACAGAGACATCATAGCTATGGATGAAACTGCGGTGTGGTTTGACATGGTCGGGTCCACTACTGTGGAGACACGCGGGGCCGGCAGTGTCCCTTTGAAAACTACAGGCCACGAGAAGAGCCACTTGACTGTTGTTCTGGCAGCAAAAGCGGACAGGACCAAACTGAAACCTTTTGTGGTTTTCAAAGGAGGTGTCAGGGAAGTCAAGGCGATGCAAAGTATCGGTGGAGTGGTGATAGCATCCTCTAAAAATGGCTGGATGAATGACGACCTCACTGCAGATTGGCTGCAGAAAGTTGTGGGGAAATTCAACTTTGGCTCTCGTCTCCTCGTCTGGGATTCCTACCGATGCCACATCAGCCAAGCCACTAAAGAGGAGCTCAAGCGGGGCTACAAGATAACTATGGCCGTGATACCGGGAGGATGTACAAAATACATCCAGGCACCTGACGTTGTTTGGAATCAGCCGTTCAAAGCCAGTCTGCACGAGTCATGTGACAGCTGGATGGCCGGTGACGCGGACAAAACCTACACCGCTGGAGGAAACATGAGAGCCCCAGCTCGCCGCCTACTTGTCGCCTGGGTGCTTAAAGCTTGGGAGGAGTTGGACACGGAGGTGGTGAAAAAATCCTTCAAGGTGATTGTGTGTGTAAGTTTCTCTGTTTGTAAATGAAAGAGAGAGAGAGTCTGTTTGTGTGTGTGTGTGTGTGTGGGCGATATATATATATATATTATAACAGTAAATGTTATAATTATTTTAATATACGTTTTTGGAATATTGTGCTTTAAGGTGTGTGGCCTGACAATGGCAAGTGATGGCAGTGAGGACCATTTGATCCACTGCTTCAAAGAAGGAGAGCCATGTGCTGCAGGGAGAGAGATGTTGGCTCAGGCCAGACAAGGAGAGCAGGAGGATGATGGAGAAGCTGAGCAGCAGGAGGAAGATGAGGGTGAAGAGTTTGAAAACGAACTGGTAGTTGAGGATGATGATGATGATGAGGAGGAGGAGGAGGAGGTGGATGCTGATGAGGAGGATGAGTGAGAGGATGGACATGGACTTGGTCTTACAACAGGCTGTTGAACTAGTTTTCTTGTTGTCTTACTCAGGTTGCCTTCTTTCATGTTTCTTTTAAATTCATGTACCAGTACATGTTATTTTTTCTGTGTGTTTCAGAAAACAAGTTGCTGATATAGCTACAGACAGGATCTGGCCATTGTTGTTCAGTATTTGGCCTTATATTGTCTACCTTCCTGAAAGTGTTGTGAGAGTGTTGTGTTGACAAAAGAAGAAAAAAGTTTAACTACAGTACTGTAATCTTACTCTTAAAACATGTAAAAGTTAAAGTCATTCTGGTTTAATTAACAGAATTTGAATAAATTACCATATTTTCCCAGTTTTTCTGAGCAAGATTTTTGTGAGGAAGGAATTAAACGCCTGTCCCAAATAAACGCCTGGTCTGTTAAGTGATTGAAACAAATAAACGCCCCGGCTATTATTTGGTAATTTACGGTAGTGCACTACATGGGGAACGACTGAATGAGATTTCGGACACTAACTGAAATTTTCTGAATGTCGTTGCGTCAGTAGCTGCGTCACATACTCCTGTGACGCAAGTGGACGCGCTGAGCATCATGTAAACAAACCGGGCGCTTTGAGAAATTAACCGCAGAGAATTCAAACAACACTACAAAATGGCAAGCACACTATATAGGGCACTATATCCGTGATAGGGAGCAATTTCGAACACAGCTTATGTATTGAAACTATGTTAAATTGGATTGTCCCTATCAAATAAAAATAAAATTAAAAAAATAACAAGAAAAACAAAAAATGGCCGGAAAATGACAAATACCTTAACATAAAGCAGGCATCCTAATTTTCTATGTGAAATTTTGGATAGCTTGGTGTGGACAAGCACATTATATAATTTTGATTGATATTATTAGTTTGATTATTACATAAACTGTTGACTGGTGATTATTTTGATAGTATGATTAATGTGGACTGTTTTTTATTAATTTATTTTATTTTAAATGTCAAGGGGGGCCCTCAGAGACCACCTGTATTGATGCCACTGCAAGGTAGAGTTCACAAAGCTGGATTTTGAATAAAAGGGTTTGCAATTCAAAAGAAGAAAGATCAATATAAAATGGAATTCAGTTTCAGAAAATTAATTTCATATTTCTTTAACAGTTTTAAAGCTTCGATAATGCATCTCTGTGCTGCTGCTGAAAATATTTTTCTTTAAGCCAAATATTGATCACAGCAGAGCACGTCTTCAGAGTGGCCTTGGAAAAATGGTTTCTAATTAACTTGTAGCCTGGGTTGTATAATGAAGAGAGCCTGGAACATACAGGCTGTGCCACTCTGCCATTGTATGTTTTGTTTCAGCGTATTTATGGTTTCTATTGTGTTGTATGCTGGAGGATCACAGTGAAATAAACCTCAGGCTTTATTGTATTTTAATCCTGGACGATTGCAACTACTGCTGTGCAGAGCTATTCCACGTCTATAATCTTAAAACAAACTCAGTCAAGATCCTGACTGATATCCTATTATTGTAAGCCTTACAGCAGAAATGAATATCCTGAAGATTTGATCATGAAAAATCACATGAATCACTTTTTGTGATCTCAGGTAAATGTATAATTATTACTGCAGTGGAAAAACATCTTCATACACTCTAATCTTATTTTAGTATTTGATGGGGCTCTATGCAAAATTCAAAATGTCTATGAGTTGTCTGGACACGGTTCAGCATGTGGGTGGCTGAGCCGGTAGCTAGCTGCTAACTACTAACTCCATAAACAGTAATTAACAATGGCAACAGTGCTGACAGAGCCAACAGTGCTAACCTGGGGGGAACTGCAGAGTGGGCACTTCAGCGACGATGCCGTTGCCGATATCAGTAACCCCCCTATTAGCAAGTTAGCTATTAACATGCATGTGTGGCTGACCCAGTTCACTACAACAAACAACAGAGAGGCTCAGATTACAACACTCAGAGGTAGTGTGACTTCATTCTCTGATCGGGATGCCATTACTCCACTATGACTTTACATAGAAAACAATGGTTTGCTGCTATATTAATGCTCTGAATGTTGCATGCAGAACAAAGTATTTCTGATTCTGATTTAAAGTCTCTGAACACCCACACAGGGTTTATACTGGTTATTCTGGCTGATTAGACATCTCCTCAGGGCTGTATGGATGGAGTTTTGTGACCTCACAAATTCTCACCAAAGCTCTGGCTTACCTTAATCCTGGCCAAGACATGGCAAAATGTTTATTTAAAGGGAAGCGGTGGTGCCTTGAACACCCTGACTTAGTTTGCAAGCACACTGCCTTTTAATGTGACGTGGTTTCATTTTATTTGATGCAACAGAATTTGGTTTACATACACACTGCTGCTGATTTGGCACACTACACAAGAGAAAACTGTTCTGAGGAAATGTTAAACCTGCAAACGTTCAAACGTTGTTCAGAGGTTCTCAAAATGATTTCAACTGAGCAATTTTAATTAACACTTTACAGAATGTGTGCATATCATATGCTCTTGGCTAAACACACTATCATTGTTTGACAGATTGGAAGGTGGATATAAGATGTCACCTGAATGTTGATGAAGCCTTTGATGCAGTGCATCTCTCCCAGGAGGGCTGACATGAGAGAGGACTTTCCTGAGCCCACAGCTCCGACTACTGCCACCAACCGACCTGGCTTTATATCCAAGGACACACTGGCAAACGCACAAAGTAGATGTGTTCAACACTAGCAGATGCAGTAGGGACAAATATATTGCTTTGCAGTATTACTTTCTTTTGTTCATAACAAACATACTTTCTCAGCAGAGGCTCGGCTTCTTTTTCCCAAGCAAAGGAACCATCACGTATGCTAACAGCAGTGTCTAACAGATGAACACAGATCAGTGAAAACAGACAGACAGAGAGGACATTGTGTACCAACAAAGTGGTAAATAAGCTTTACTGCTCAGATTAGGAACGTGTGTTTACTAATGGAGTACGTACTGAAACTTGAGTCATGGCGCACAGTGTCACTTTCAAGGTCTTCACCTCCCAGAAACTTCTCCAGTCGTTTCCTAGACACCGATGTCTGAAGTGGCAGAGAATAAGTTAGTGGGCTTTTCAGTTTGTTATCTGTGCATGTAGCGTGTGTTGTTGTTCCCTTACTTGCACAATGGCAGCGATGAGCATGGGCAGCATGGCCAGGGGAAATCGGAGGATGTTGAAAAGAGAGATGGAAGTGAAAGCTTTCTCAGCAGTCAACACGTTGCTTGGGCTCACTCCAACAAACACTGCAAATGTGACCAGAGAAACCTGCAAAAAAAAGACAGTGTAAGGAGAAAAAAAAGATCTGCAAAGACCACTTTCTGCGAGGCTACTTATCGGGACTCACCACAGCCGGAGCACAGCTGAAGATGAAGGTGGAGACGGATGTCAGGTAGGCAAACTTCCTCATGACTTTCAGTTCTTGCCCCCTAATGCCTTCCACCTGAGCCTGGAACGATGGCTCCCATGCGTACAGCTTCAAAATCTGGAAGGAGAGGAAAGACAAAGAGGGGCATGAGGAAGTGGAGGACAGGGAAAAGGAAGGGTGGAAGACCATAGGGAGAGATCCACACTTTTTGTAGTCAGTCCAATAAACCACAGGTGGTGGGTGCAGTACAATAGAAGGAACTGCTAACATTCGACTTCTTCCTGAGGCATAAAATCCTTTTATGTGAGGAACACCTCGCCCAGAGTCCATCACCAATCCACATTAAAAATATTTACACAAAAAGGGAGCAGAGGTGGGGCTCTGCTTGTTACACCAATTAATGTTAATGATGGCCTGTTAACTCACCTTGATCCCATTGAGTATTTCATTCATGATTTTAAGCCGCTTGTCTTTGAATTTCATGTTCTCTATCTGAAAAGAAAAGGAAATGTCAATCAGCAGGTAGAAGCGCTCATTGTTAACATTATGTAATAATAATAACTGTGATTACGATGCAGCCAGGAGGACAGGTCATTTGTAGCATTATGTCCTCTCAAACCTGCCTCGTTAGTACTCATCAGAAATATCTCAGTTAAAATTATATCTTTTAGTTCAGATAGACACGATGACCCTTCAACATGTGCTACAAGAGGACACTTTATATTGCTAACAGTAAGAACAAACTCAGTCAGACGTGCAGTAATGTACAGAGCACGAATCTACATGAATGCAATTCCCTCCCTCGACACATCACACAGGAGAACTGTGAAGCTAGATTTAATATTCTATTGAAGCAGCACCTTTTGACAAAGACTATGATTATCTGTAAAGCACACAAAAGTATAGCTGTCAAAGCTGTCATGTGTCTCAGGATGTGAAGGGTCTGTCTTTGTTTGTGGTGCTGCAGAGACATTTAGTTAGCGAATCACTAACTAAATGTCTCTGCACTAGAGCTGTGGTGGAGAGGGGCACATTGACCAAACTGAAAGCTATAATGGACAATAGCAGACACCCTCTCCACAGCCTTTTGGAGTGACAGAGGAGCAGCTACAGGAGTCGGCTCATCTCATTGCGTTGCAGAACGGAGCGTTTCAGGAGATCCTTTGTCCCCACGGCAATAAGACTGTTTAACACCTGAATCCAGTCACACACACACTTACACATGTCACTCTAGCCACAACTGGACTGGTCTGTGGGAAGGGCAATTTCATTTTAATTCAATTCCTATTTATGCACTTATTTTTAACATTTTTTTATTTTATGTCTATTTCAGTACTGTGTTGTTATTGATGAGGGGTAATGTGGTTGTTGTTTTTTGTCTTTTATGAGCTGCTGGACAGCTGAATTTCCCTTCTTTCTATTTTTATTTCTATCTATTTCCACTTGGTCTAATATTACAATAATGGAGCATCTTCATGTACCCGGAGCAAAATTTAGCCCCAAACCGGCAGTTGCTCACCAAATGAAATAATGACAAAGTATATATTTTAATAATGTATTACCAGGAGCTGTCTTCTTTGTCTGTGTCAATGTCTAGTCTAGTCCTGTTATTTTGTTAAGTGTTATATGTGAGCTGTTTTGTGCACTGTCACAAATGTAAAGATGTTGTGGACCTCAGGAAGAGTAGCTGTGGCAATGCAGTAGCTAACAGGGATCCTACTAAACTAAACTAAACTAAACTAAACTAAACTGCCTGTACGCTGGCTTAAAGGGCTAAAGTAACTTGATCAATAGCTACTGTGAGTATGTTTTTTAAATGGCAATTGCATGGTTGTTTGGCTGAAAATAGAGATGAAAGTTACAAACCACAAAATTGGTTGCACTATAAATTTTCATTCTGAACTCTGAAAACATCAAATTAATGTTGGTCTTGCTTGTGCACACACAGGGGATATAGACGACAGTATTTTGCTTTTGTTTCTGTGGTTTCTGTAATTTTCTGTTGTTTAAATAATCAGTGCATTTAAAAGATGTGGGCGGAAAAAGCTTCACTCTCCCTGCTGTTTCTTAAGTGACAGATATAACACAGCATTTCAACGCAGCATTTCAGCACAGCAAGTACACTGGAATCATAAAAAGTGTTTAAGAGCTCTTATTACAAGGCCAAGAAACAATAGTTACTGGGAATAAATGTTGACAACTGACTGGAAACATGCAATAAAGAACTGATGTGTCAGGTGTAAGCAAAGCACTCAAGTAATCACTTCTTTCTGTGTTTTTATTTTTTTAAGTTTTAAAAGGAAGGAGACTGTACCAGGAGTTTACTAACATTTCATTCCTTTAACAATTGCATGTGGGGAAGGTTAAGGTGCATATGCAGCATATTGTGAAAAAGTTAAAGCTTTGACTTGGCTTTTACTTCAGAAACAAGTTTTACTTTTCTTTTTATGTCAGACAGATATTGGTAGAGTCTGCCTTTGACCCTGGGCGGCACAGAGGTGCAGTGGTGAACATTGTGGCCTCACAGCAAGAGGGTTCCTGGTTCAAACCCAGGGTGGGGGAGCATTTCTGTGTGGAGTTTGCATGTTCTCCCTGCATCAGTTTGGGTTCTCTGGTTTCCTCCCACAGTCCAAAGACATGCAGGTTAATTGGTGACACTAAATTTCCCATAGGTGTGAATGTGAGTGTGAATGGTTGTCTGTCTCTATGTGTCAGCCCTGTGATAGTCTGGTGATCTGTCCAGGGTGTACCCTGCCTCTCCCCCAGTGTCAGCTAACAGGATAAGCAGTTATGGAAGTAACCTGTTGTGTGTTGTATATGAATGCCCTTGCTTATTGTCTTTACATGCTGGATAGTGTCTATCATGGGGCTCTAGGATTCATTACACACTAGGATCTCTTAATCTCCATTGTGTTTTATAATCAAAAGCGAAATGGCCCACTTTGTGTACATGTTGCCTCAGTCACTGGTGTTTCTATTCCCAAAGCTATTGTTTGTAAAATTCCTACCTACTTATCTTCTCTTTTGCATATCAAATATGGATATTACAGTCACTGTTCTCGGGACATTTTGTGCCCTGCTGTGCCCAATGTCAGAACTGAATTGGGGGGAAAAGCTTTTAGGCTCTCTGCACATACAGCGTGGAACAAACCTGCAGACTGATTTTAGGCTTCAAGACACGGGGACCTTGAATGAGTTTAAAACCACAGTGAAATCTATTGAGTTCAGGCTGTCTGTGTGCAACTGCTTTATCTGATCATTTTATGTTACTTAAATCTATGTGCTTTTATGTAAATTTTACTTGTTCTTGATTGTGTGTTGCTGCTATTCCTGGCCAAATAAAAATAAATTAATAAAAGAACACAGTATTTTAGGTTACAATTTTAATTCATAAACTAACACTATGGGTCTGTTATTGATGGTACATACAGTAGACTATACTTTGTATGGGCAGTAACAATCCTGCATGTGTGTGCATTTCTGCTGACCTGGATTTTTCTGGCCTTGGTGGCTAGCAGTCCATTGATTGGCACCATCAGCACCATGACCGCCAGTCCTGCCAACACAGAGGGTCCTAACTCCATCCACAGGAAGACAATGGACAGCATGATCTGCAGAGGGCAGGACCACAGCAGGTGGATGAAGTTGGTCACATCGTTGAAGCGCTGGGCGTCTGCTGACATCAGGTTCACCGTCTCCCCAACCGTAGACTCTTTACGAACATCATTAGACACCACCAATGCCTTGATAAAGGGATCAAGAGAGGATTGAAAAGAGAAGGGGAGATGGAGAGGAAGTTAGAGGAGGATGATTTGGTGTGAATAGTTTTTTCTTAAACTTCATGCTGTTGTACATGAACACAGCAGCAGGGGGCTCTTAAAGGAACAGCTATCACAAAATGTTTGAAAACATCAAAGGCACAATAATAATTACTGTATATAAATGCATACAAGATGTTGAATAGTTCAGGAAATTGCTCTTGTAGTATACAAGGCGCTGAGCCGACGCAGAGAATGCTCCTTTTTTAATTGAACATTAAATGGTCATTATATGAGTTAATTAAAGGGATTTTTCACTTGAAGCTGTCAAGTCTTGTGGGCAGGTGTTGAGAACTACATGTGGTATTTTATTTCTTATATTGTGAACTGGCATGGTAATTGATTTCCTTTTTACAGCACCGCGTGAGGTAAAGTTAGAAAATGTCAACGTTGTCACTCCTGACGTTACCTTTTTGTACACCGCAGCCATGATGGCAATGCGAACCTTCATCCCCAGCACAAAGCAGCGCTGGAAGTACTGCTGCAGGAACAGAGACTGCAGAAGGGACACCAAAAGCAGCAGCACTGCGTACATATACCCTTCCCATGTGAACCTGGAAGTGTCTTGAGTGAAAGAAATCATGGATCTAAGAGAATGACAAAAGGTGGTTAAAGGGACGGCTCAACACCTGCTGCTATGATAATTTAAGCATCTAGAGGTTATCTATTTTTCCATCATGTAATGTTTTACAACCCTTTCTTCATTTTAAATCCAGTCTGCTTGTAGACCAAGTGTTGGCTAACCAATGTCAGCTGAAAGGGTTAGAGCATTCACAAGGACTGAGAATTTTTTAAGAGCTTTAAAGGGGAGCTCAGTTGATTTTGCACATCAAGGTCTGTTTACAGGTTTGAATACAATCTCATCTCTGCTTGAAGCTACCTACATTAGCTGCTACAAGCATAGCTCACAAGAAATATCTGGGAAAACTGTCAAAGTTGCATTTTAAGGAATGTAGGTGCCAGGTTTTGACAAGGAATTTAAATTCATGGAATAAAAAAGCTCTATATCTTTGATCCTACTTCATCAAGTTTGATCCTTTGAAAAAACAATCAACAAAAAAGCACTCTTACAATCTCACACAAATTCAATGCTGTTAAGGTGATAAATAATGATTGACTATTATCCATAGTTTCCGGTGGTCTTCTCCACTTTGTAATCAGTTCAATATAGTTCTCTTTAGAAAAAGAGTTTCCTGACCCCGAATTAATGATTTCTGAGAGAGCAGTAAAAAGTATCTGTACTAGTTTGTGACTCAGCAGGGTCAAGGTTTGTGTTCTGTCTCTGTTGTTTACAGTGAGCAATCAAATCATTTCAAATCAAGATCAATAAATAGCTGCTTAGCTCACAAGAAAACTACTGGAAATACCTTAGTGCTTGAAAGAGGGCGTTACTGAAAGCTTGACTCACTTTAGTAGCTGAGGACTGACAAAAGCCAGCAGGTCCTGTAGAAGTTTGAAGAAGGCAGATTCAAGCAGAATCCATTTAAAGTTCTTGTAAATGGTAGAAACCAGCCATGAATTGGGATAATTATCTCCCTCCTTCTTTTTGTCCTTTTTCTCCTTCTTCTTCTTTTCTTCTTCTTTCTTTCCCTTTTCCTCCTAAAGAAAAATAATGTTTGAACATTGATAGGCTCTCAGTAGCCTACTGTAAATCTGAGGAACCTGACAGAGGCATGATGTGATTAGCCAAGTAGACCTCAGACAAGTTTCTTGATCAACACCCCACATTGTGTTCCTGGACCAACACTGCGATCAACCAGTCACAGCCCTTTAACATTGTCAGCGTTCTTGGGTCTCATTTATAAAACAATGCGTAGGATCCATACTGAAAATGTAAGTATGGACGAAATGGCGTGCGCCAAAAAAATATTAGACAATTTCTACAATCAGGCTTCCACCTCACCATCTGTGCCACCAATTTCCCGTCTCCAAAATGTTCGTAAGCATGGCTCAAAGTTTCTCCCATCATGTCTGTTTTTATAGATCACAATTTTTACGTGGGAAGTGGCATACATCTCTTTCAGGCCTCGTTTTGTGCAATGTTTATAAATGAGACCCCTACCCCTTTGTATGTTTCTTTCAAAACTATTTTGTGCTTCTTCAGAGGTAAGTTAGGTTTTTACCAATTGAAGTTGGTAACGCTGAACAAAATCCTTATGAGCAACTGCAGGGTTGGCAAGTTAGCTTGCTAACTAGGAAGGTAAGTAATCTAACCAAAAGGTGAGAAAACTGTTCAATAACATTAAAAAGTAATATAATTTTGTAGTTGCAAAGAACTGCAATGAACCCATTTCCCTCCTTTTTATAGCCTCTTCAAATCATTTTCTTGGCAAGACTGAAGTGCTTGTGTTGATCCATAACTACTGTCAAGTTGACGCTGGACTATTTGTTTTTGTAACTCCAGGACCATGATTGCAAAGTTGATCCTGGCTAAGATCGGCATACTGATGATGACAGAAGGCTGCGACTGCTTGATTGCAATGTTGGTCCATGACAGCAATGAGGGTTCTGGATTCACGTCCCACTTGGCTGAATCATGTCATGCCCTGCAGCAGAATCTACGGCACGACAAAAATCAAAATCCATTTAAAGTTCAAGAGAATGTTCTGGACATGTGTGTTAGTGTTTCCTCTGCACTCTCTTACCATCATCAGCACATCCTGACTGACACCTTTTGCCAGCCCGTTGGATATGCCGTTTGGAAAGGCCTCTTCCTGGGCTTTGTCTCTGTTCTTACTCTGTTTTTTCTTTAACTTGTTTTGGAACCGGACCCTTGCTGCACCCAACTCTGACTCCATAATGTACTGAAAGCGCTGGTTGACGTAAGCACAGCTGTCGGCCTCGTTCAGCTCCCACATGTCCTCCTGAACCAGGGGCCGCTTGTACCCATTCACCACCATACTGGAGAAAGATGAGGAAGTTGGGTGTTAAGGCTTACGTGGGTGGGTGTTTGCTTTCATTTTTACTGTAGTAACTTCTGATTTACCTGTTAAACCAGTTGAAAGTGATTCGGCTCCAAAATGCTGCACCTTGCTCTGGATTCTGTGGATAAAAACAAAAGCACACATATGGATTATGTTCACAGCAGGCAGAGGTGATGGTGGTTTAGGTGATTTGTTACATTATGATGAATTTTGCAGTATCAAATACAAACAATACAAAACAAGAATGCCTCCATCTGAATGCTTTGGTACCTTTTTTACAAGCTCCTCGGCTTCTGGAGGGATATCAGCCACGATGGAAAGAATAAGTGCAATCAATTCCAAGCCAAAGGAAATGTAGAAAAGGCAAAAACGAGGGACATCACTGACTTCTCCCTGTTGGTCAGAAAGCAGTGTAACAAATATGTCTAAGGGTGAGGGGGGTGCAACAGTGAATGGTGTTAAATTAGTGATTGAGATGGAGAGCTGGAAAGAATAACATCGAGTGACTGCATTCTGCCTAAGTAAAGGTCAGGATGTCTCTGCTCATACCAGCCTAAGCGCCTCGCGCAGGAGGGTCTGGAATGGGAAGATGTCACACACAACAAGGAGCAACCAAAAGAGAGAGAGAGTGGCTGAGTCTACTGCTCCTTCCCTCCGCCTCACTCCTTCCTGGCACAACAGCAGGAGGATCTAACAAGGAGGACACAAAAAAAAACATGTAATCTTTCCATCTAGAGCAACAGGGCAAATAAATCAATACAGAACCTGAAATATTTACCCATGTGACTGCATACAGGATGGGGTTTGCATAGTATACACCAGGATTTTTTACTGTTGAAGGCGGGTCTTTGCTTTGACCATAATCCTCTCCTAATGTGACTGCCAGGGCTGCAATGGCCGTCAGGAACAGTAGAGACACCGCAAGCTAAGGAGAGGAAAGACCAACAAGACTGGCAGGTAAATCACATTTAAGTCCACATTAACAACTTTTAACAATGTAATTTTTGTAGAAAAACCATACCAGCCACAAAAACGGGGCTGGAGGAAATCTTTACATTGAGAAAAAAATCCAAATTAGCCTCCTAAATAATTTTATCTTTGACCCCTTGAACCAAGATTTCTTAGTCATAAGATACGTATTGCTGATGTTACTGTAAGATCAGCCTCCTTAAAACACCATCAAAGGCCTGCACAAGCCTAAGACCACCATGTTCCTCAAAGCTGGAGAGAAGCCCCACATACAACCCAGAGCAGAGTGTGGACACCTCACCACCTCCACTGACTGGAAACTGGAAGTGGATCTTGGAAAACAGCCTAAGTTCCCAGCCAGGATAACACCAACATGGCTTCGTCCAGACATAATCATTGTCTCAGACTCCACCAAACAACTGATTATGCTGGAGCTCACAGTACCCTGGGAAGAGCGTATGGAAGAGGCCAATGAGAGGAAGCATGCCAAGTACCAGGAGGTGGTGGAACTGTGCAGGGGGCAAGACTGGCAAACTTGCTGTGAGTCTCTGGAGGTAGGCTGCAGAAGATTTGTTGGGTGATAACTCTGGAAGGCATTTACTCTGCTAGGCATCACTGGGGAGGCAAAGAGGAAGGCGATCTAAGCTGCAACTGAAGCCGCAGAAAAAGCCACAAGGTGGCTTTGTATCAAGAGGGCAGATCTGTGGCCAAATGCTGCTGGGACACAGGCTGATCTGATCAACTCCGGTCGGGTCGCCCAGGCGAGGGTGTCTGATTTGTTGAAAGACCTGAAACACCCAATGACTGCAGGTCAAATCACTGATGATGTGTCCCAGCGCATTTGTGGGATGTATCTTTCATCTACAATTATACGTAATGTTCCAATGTCCTAATGACGCATATCCTAAACACCTTTACTGCATGCATTATCATGTAGCATTTGCACTGTGTTTGATGATCCTGAATCTGTACCATATAACCTTTGCCTGAGCGAGCTTTTGTCTGATTGCTCCCCAGAGTGTCACAAATTAAACAGAAGGATTATAATCCTTCATGCTGTCATGCAGTAACCCTAAATTGAGACTAGACAGATGCCTCAAGGGAAGCAGACTCATCTCCTGAAAAGTGATGCATGGATCAAACTTGACCCCTGGGAGTGCCAGCAAGACCTTGGTTTAATTAATAATCTTGAGCAGGTGTGGCGCAGGAGGTAGAATGGGTTGTCCTTTAATGACAACTTTATTTATATAGGTAAAAGAAATATATGAGGTTGCATGATGAATCTCATCTGGGAGAATGACAAGAGTTTTGGAGCCTTGACAGCACAAGCAGTTTCCTTTAGTTGTAAGTCTAGATCGGAGGACTGTCATACCATCTGAGTTTGCATGCAGCTAGTAGTGCTTTGAAGTAATGAGTCAAATCTGGAAATCAGTAACAGTCTGGCAGCAGCCTTTTGTATAACTTGAAGGCATGAGCGTGCATATTGTTCAGGCAGGTAAAGAGCGAATTACTATAGTACTATAGTATAATTCTTGACAAAGTAAACACATAAATAACTTTCTCCAAGTCAGAGAATGACAGAAATCTTTGTTTTCTGAAACCATTCAAAGCTGATAAAAGCAATACTGAATTTCTTTACTGACATGACGATTGAGAGTCAGATGGGAGTGGAAGATAACGCCCAGATTTCTACTGTTTGGCTTAACAGAAGGCGCTAGGTCAGGAAACATTTTACTGATGACTGTAAATGATGATGTAAATAATATTATTTGTGATTTTTCTTCATTGAGTTGGAGGAAGTTATCAGACATTCAGTGCTTGAATTCCTTCAGAGAGTTATTTAATGACGTCAGTCTGTTGGAGAATCCTGGTTTTACAGACACATAAAGTTAAGTGTAATTGGCATAACAATGATTTACTTTATGATTAAGTAAGGAAATCAGGAAAAATCATGTAAATACAGAACAGAGGAGGACCTGGAACCTTTAATCACAAGTTTGGTGATTGGATGGCTCCTCCTGTCTGTATTTTAAAATGTCCTTGAGAAAGAAACCTGCAGGACTATAAAATAACTGCCACTAAGAAAAAATGTAATATGTTTAACATTGAAAAATGATCATTACTAGTCCATACCCATTGGTAGCTTTGCCTTTGTCACCTTGTACCTATGCCAATCCTCAATGCCTATGTGCAGTTTCACATAGATTGACCACGTCAGTGAGTAGAAAAACGTGGGACACACAGAATGACTGACTGACAGAATGACACACTGACAGTTTCCGTGATTATGTACAGCAAACCATACCATGACTTAGTCATACCAAAAATTAGAAAAAACCCCGAAACATTGGTCCACAGGGGGAGCCACAGCGATCGGTCGCATTTTAGCCATTTTTAAGCATTTTTCTGTTGTTATAGCGCCACCCAGTTGCCAATTAGAGTTAAATTTCTCCAGTCACCTTGAGGCGTCCTGTTCTACATATCGACCAAGTTTAGTAAAAATCAATATGGCGGTTAGGCCTACATAAGAAATTAGCTCTCTAGCACCCCCATTTTGTTTGATCAGGTCAATAATGGAGGGGTCCCCTCAGATTATGTGTGCTCATATGCCTACAAAGTTGCGTGGTGATTGGTGAAACCCTTGAGATGTTATACACCTTTATGTGATGAGCCACGCCCTCCGCAATATTCATTGCCTAATAGAAGCTCAGTTTTAGTAAGTTTTCCAACTTTTGCCAAGAGGGAACTTTAGATATTGGTCCCTAGATTATGTTCACCGAGTTTCATGCAGATCGGTCAAACTTCCTAGGAAGAGATTGATTTTAAGTGTTTTTCAAAAAATTCAAAATGATGGAAAAATAACCGGAAGTTATGGGTTCTTGAGTTAAATTAGTTCCTCATGAGGAGAGGCATCTCTGTGCAAAGTTTCATGTCTCTACGACATACGGGGCATGAGATATGCTCATTCAAAGTTTGCAATTTCAATTGGTTGCTATAGCGCCCCCCTTTGGCCAATTGATGTAATATTGCTTCATTCGCATCCTCCCATGACCCTCTACAACTGTGCCACATTTCACATGGATTGACCAAGTCAGTGAGGAGAAAAACGTGGAACAGACACACAGACAGTTTTCGTCATTATATAGTAGATGTAGATTCTGCAATGAGGAAGAGGACGACCAGTTGCATTTGTCTTTCTGTTGCTTGTAAGTTGCAGGTTTGTGGACTGATATCCAAGGATTAGATTGGTTACACTAATATCCAACATGACATTAGGGTTTTGAATTAAAACAGCCCCCAAATAATGAATATAATTATTCTGTTGGATAAAATATTTATATTTAACACTCAATAAAGAACAGATTAGAATCTAAGCATCCTGAATAATACAGTACAAGTCAGTTCTTGTGGAAAAACCTATTGCTACAAATCATCACAAAGTAGCACAACACAATATTAAACAGGAGAAATTTGCTCTGGTGAAGAGTGGGACTATACAGACCTCTCATTGCTTTCTACCTGCCATATATATTTCTTGTATACTACTAATATCGACCTAATTATTTGCGTTACCGAAGAGATCCTACTGATTTTATTTGTCTTTTTCATTTCACTTTGGTATTTGTCCAGTTGGTTTTATTGTGGGTTTCTTCCTCTCCTTTGTTTGTAAGATCATATTGTCATGTTATCATGTTGTCATGTGCGTTAAGTGTATTATCTACCTGTAGTAAGTAAATACACCTTCTCCTTCCCCTTTTCTCTCTCTTTTGTTATTTTGCTTTATTGCGTTCATGTATTATTTTGCTCATTCATTATCTGGCACAATATGTTTATCCAATAACACTATGACTGTACGCATGAGGTACGCATGAGGCATGGATGAGAACAAAGGACACAGACACTTTGGGAAGCTTTAAGGGTCCAGCACGAGTACACTGTATTAGATTCTGGATTGGTGTGGTCACATGAGGTTGATGTTTGTCTTCTGTGAATATACGTTAAAATTATGGTTGCTAAGTTACTCAAGTGTACCTATGCAAATTAACCTACATACGATTGTTTGTATCAATTGTGGAATATTGCAGCAGCATATGGCTGCCATGTAACAAAAAAGAAAAATGGATCAGTATCATGTTTTAACATGAAAAGTTTCTTATAACAAGATATTTTCATGTTATTACAACAAACTTGTCACACTGTAACAAGATACATTCCTTGTTGCATGTTATAATGTGATAACTTATACTCTTATACCATGAAATGTTTCGAGTTACAACAAGACAAGTTGGCTGCGGGTAGTGGTGGACTCCTTGTGATATCTTTGATTGCGAACTAGCATGTGGCCTTTTGCAATTTACTGGTGTTGCTTGTATCCATGGAGCCTTCCTCGCCACTCCAGCTGATCAGTGAGAAATGACGCCTTCAGAAAGTCAAAGTTGTTTTTCCTTTTGTACAGCTCCAACGATTTTAAGATTTTTCTTAGTGTACACTTATCACCACGGGCTCCATGAAAGAAGAATCTAAGTAGATCTCAAACCAAGATCAGTTGAACTTTATGAAAATGTGTGAATGAGCCATATTCTTAAATTCATTCATTCTCAGCACACCGTCTTCCCACTAAAACATAGGTTTCATGTTATAACAATGTGCTAAGTTATCAGGTTATAATGTGAAATGATTTATGTTATAACAAAAAGTTATCACGTTATAACATAATAAAATAATATATTGCTTCAACAACTTCCTTGTTATGACGTAACCTATGTCAGTGGTTCTCAACTGGTCCAGATTTCTCCTTAGTCAACAGTTCAAGGTCCACACAGTTTAATACATACTTGCATTTGGCCATACTTTCGAGCTAGTTAGCTGTCACTGTCAAGTAGCTGTCCCTTAGTCACTCACTCTACAGCAGGAAATGGTACTTCAGAATAAAAGCTCTGTGCTGGAAATCCACTGCACTTCAAAATATAGTGTGTTTTTTACAAACATTTGGGTGTCCATTCAGAATGGATCCGCGACCCACTTTTTGACCGTGACCCAGCAGTCGGGAACCACTGGTCTATGTCATAAAAAAGTTCAAATACCTTGTTATGACTTCAAAAACATCTTGTCGTAACAATAAACTTGTCATGTTATAGTGTGATACTGATCCTTCTTTTCCTGGCGTGGCAGAAATTTACTTTCATAGAATATGTGACTTAGAAGTTATTGGTGAAACTGCACTTTGCTTGAGCTAACTATGGAGCTCTGGGGAATTATTTGTAGTCACTGGTAGCCTTGTTTGTGTGAACAGTGTGAATGTATGTATTGTTTTTGACTGTGTGTTAGCACGGGAAATTATGTATGAGTTATGAATTGTGTTTTATGAACTTTTGTGGAAGTAAGAGATTTTTATTTCTTGTGGAAAAGAAATTCAGTAGCAGTGGTGGCCCGAGAACAGTCAAAGTACTGTACGTTTATTAGCAAAATGCAAATAAACAACCTAGCAACAAGGGAAAAAAAATGCTAATTTGCATTCAGTAACAAGTTGTACATGTGTCATAATAATCATATAAATCAATAAAATAATATATGAAAATTGTACAGCGCTTTGTCTGCTAAGATAAAAGGGCTGACATGTATGAATGCAGTCCATTTCTGATTTACCCTTAGCGATCTGAGAGTCTATCCATTGGATACAAGAGATGGGACTGCTCCAGAGTAAAGAGGAGGTGAGCAACTTCTCTTTGCTGTGCACTTTTCGAATTAACCTTTGTTTTTTATACCTGTCAGCATTAATTAAGTGTGACAATACTGTAAGAGATTTTCTCTATTCCTCATTTACCAAAGTTGACTTGCAAAATTACAGACACCTCTCAGCGTCATGACTGAAACAGTGCGTCTTGCTGTGTGTATTACCTGTTTGCAGAGGTAGAGCTTGGACAGATGTTTTGTGTTCACGTGCGTCCTCCTGCAGAGACATGCCAGGTGTCGCGGGGCGCAGAGCCACAGGAACCCCAGTGGGATCCAGACCAGCACTGTCTGCTCTAAACATACCGGGAGGTCTGGATCTTCTCTATTCAGATATGAAGCATTCTGAGGTGCACAAACAAACACACACATACAAGAATAACTCATTACAGAATGACCTCCTAATCTCAGAGAAAGGCACAAACACCAATAGGCTATACTCCCATCTGAGTACCCTCCAGCTCACTCTATATTACACCGCAGGGACACCCCACACCTCCCTGATCAGAAATGTAATTAACAGTGACTCGTATTTGATTAAACCCTAAGTCACTGCTTATGGTTGTTTGCACAGCTACAGCATGTGTATTCTTCATGTCTGGAGAGGAGAGTCATGGAGATCAGTGCTAATGGATTTACAGGAGCATGGAGTGAAAGGACCTGAAGTGAGACATGTAACAGAACAAAAGACCCTGACAACATTACAGAGAGAATGGTGTGCCAAAGCTTTTTGAATGCTTTAAAGGTATTCATTAGTATTTCGAGCACTTAAAAGTTATTGGCATCTGCTGTGTGGGCAACCTGTTATTAGAAAGTCTTGACTCATTTCAGACTCTACACTTGTGTGTGTGTGTGTGTGTGGCTGCTTTATCAATAAAATGGTTTCTTTTGTACATTTTCTCATTAGGGAAGTCAAATTTCTCAGGCTGCAACTAACAAATATTTTAATTACAGATTAATATACCTATCATTATTATTACACTTTGTTCAGCTCTAAAAACAACAGAAGAATTTAAAACATGCCTATCACAACTACCCGGAGCCCAAGGTGATGTCTTTAAATATCTTTTGTCTGACAAAAACTGTAAATTAGAACGATATTAAACATAATGTATGACAAAGAATCATCTCCTCAGATCATTCCATCTGAGGAGCTGAAATTGGAGAATGTGAAATATTTTGCACAATTTCTCCTTGAAAATGCAAAATTTGAAGTATTTTTGCATTTTAACAAACACTTACTGCTTAAAACTGAACTGAAAGTGAAACATATCTATACGGTCTTCAGAGCCAAACTCCAATACTACAGGTTTTTAGTGAAGATGCATGTGTTTAGGAAGTACTGAGCACATGACTGGATAAATGAGACGTGGATTACACTGTATTAGTTGTAAGAGTTTGTAAAAGGATTTTACCTCCACCAAGGAGGTTATGTTTTCGCCGGCGTTGGTCTGTTTGTCTGTTTGTCTGTTTGTCTGAAAAATAACTCAAAAAGTTACGGATTTTGATGAAATTTTCAGGAAAGGTGGATAATGGGACAAGGAACAGATGATACAATTTTGGTGGCGATTGGTTGAAGCAAAATGGATAAAATTACAAAAAAGCCTATCGTCTGACAGCCTCCGCAGCAATTCCAATTTCTACAGATGGTGAAAATAGCGCCGAAAAACGAAATAAATACACCACAGTGTCTCCATGGTGAAAGCATATATAACCTAATAATGATAGTGATGCAAATAACCTAATTGTGATGCAGGCTGCAAAATCTGATGCAGAGGGGGAGGGAATGTCACCTACTTGGCGGAGGTCAGCACTCTTTGAGTGCTTTTCTAGTTTGATATAGTTTTGCTGTTGTAAAACATGGTCCCCAAGTAATCATTCCTTGCTTGCAATTCATCATATCTGTATATACCTCAGGAATGTCATTACTTTACTTAAAGCACCTAATGACCACTGATAATAACTTATAATCACATTGTAATGATTACCTCCACCAAGGAGGTTATGTTTTCGCCGGCGTTGGTCTGTTTGTCTGTTTGTCTGTTTGTCTGAAAAATAACTCAAAAAGTTACGGATTTTGATGAAATTTTCAGGAAAGGTGGATAATGGGACAAGGAACAGATGATACAATTTTGGTGGCGATTGGTTGAAGCAAAATGGATAAAATTACAAAAAAGCCTATCGTCTGACAGCCTCCGCAGCAATTCCAATTTCTACAGATGGTGAAAATAGCGCCGAAAAACGAAATAAATACACCACAGTGTCTCCATGGTGAAAGCATATATAACCTAATAATGATAGTGATGCAAATAACCTAATTGTGATGCAGGCTGCAAAATCTGATGCAGAGGGGGAGGGAATGTCACCTACTTGGCGGAGGTCAGCACTCTTTGAGTGCTTTTCTAGTTTGATATAGTTTTGCTGTTGTAAAACATGGTCCCCAAGTAATCATTCCTTGCTTGCAATTCATCATATCTGTATATACCTCAGGAATGTCATTACTTTACTTAAAGCACCTAATGACCACTGATAATAACTTATAATCACATTGTAATGATTACCTCCGCCAAGGAGGTTATGTTTTCGCCGGCATTTGTCTTTTTGTCTGCAAAATAACAAGGGACAAGGGACAGATGATACAATTTTAGTGGTGATCGGTTGAAGCGAAGTGGATAAAATAATAAAATGGTGGGAAATCCAAGCTGCTTGGCGGAGGTCTGCTCTCTCCGAGTGCTCTAGTTTATAACAGTGATTATAATGCATTAAAATGATTATAATTTATTACAACTATGAGAATTATAATACAACATGATCCTCGAAAAGCAAATGTAATGTAATTATGAAGTATTATGATACCTGACCTAATAAGTCATTGCGTATAAGTCACAGGTCAGTGCTTTAAAATCTGTTGTCATTAATGTTATTAAGCGTTATGAATATTTATGAGTGCTTATAACTTTAATTATACAGGGATGATGTGATTTTGTTGAGCAGGACATGCTCCTGGATCAACATCCCACATCACGTTCCAGGACCAACACTGAAATGAACCAATCACAGCCCTCTGACATCATCAGTGTGCTGCTCCTGTGCTTCTTTCAAAATTCCTTTGTGCTTCTTCAGAGCTAAGATAGTTTTCCACATCAAAGTTAGTACAATTAAACAAAATCCTCTGTAATATTGATCAAACCCCTTATAAGCTACTGCAGAGTTGTAGAGATAGCTTGCTAACTACGTTGGCTATGCTAACAAGTAAGCTTGACAATATGCTAAGATATTGTTCATTGACATCAAGAATAAGGATAATGTCATTTTGCAGTTGCAAAAACCTGCAAAGGACACATTTCCCCTCCTTTTTAATCGCCTATACAAAACTATTTTTTTGCAAGATTGCAGCGCTCGTCTTGATCTGGAACGGTCTCTGCCATGTTTACCCTGGATAATGTTTGTTGATCCAGAACCAACATGATCATCTTTATCTTGCATAATTTGTTTGATTCAGGAACATCACTGCCGTCATGATCCCAGATAAGTTGTTTATGCTGATCCAGGACAAGTACTGCTATGTTAATGTCAACAAAACAAATTATCCAGAATCAGCGTGATGATGGTCCTGGATAAACCTAACCAAATGTATCCAGGATCAAATGGAAAAAAGCAGGAAAAATGTGTTATTTGCAGGAATTTGCAACTGAAAAATGCTATTATCCTTACTCGTTGTTAATGAACAGTGTATTTGTTAGCATAGCCTACCTAGTTAGCAAGCTAACTTGCTAACATTCTAGCCTTTTTGCAAGCTTACTTGTTAGCTTAGCCTACTTAGTTAGCAAGCTAGCTCACTAATGTTCTAGCCTATTGGCAAGCTTACTTGTTAGCTTAGCATACCTACTTAGCAAGCTAGCTCACTAATATTCTTCTCTATTGGCAAGTTTACTCATTAGCATAGTAAACCTAGTTAGCAAGCTATGGCTAACCCTGGAGTAGCTTTTATGTTTGTTTGTTTTTGCTCAGTTGTGCTAACTTCAATGTGGGAAAACTTAGGGTGCTTTCACACCTGTCCTGTTCCGGATCAGACGAACTCAAGTTTGTTTGCCCCCATAGTGTGGTTCATTTGGGCAGGTGTGAACACAGCAATTGCACTCAGGTGTGCACCAAAACAACTGGACTGAGACCTTCTTAAAGAGATGGTCTTGGTCCTGTTACAAACGAACTCTGGTGCGGTTCAGTTGTGGGGAGAACGTGTTCCGACCTTGATCCGAACCAACTGCAGTCACCTTACACATTGTTTGGGTTAAACCTGAGCATGTTACAGTCCTGGAGGATTATTAATGTGCGCCTCCTCCTGTACTGCCTTAATATGCACATTCAACACATCCAATGCATCAAAACATTGTTTTCTAGTTGGAGCCACGCCTCATTTTCAAACTGTATGGTTTGACTAAAATGAACAATGACAGCAACATAGTCCACGATGAGCAACACTAAAATCAACCTGTGTAGTTGTCCCTCCATTGTGACATTAGAAAGTGTCACATTTATCTTGCAAGTGTACTTTTCTTCAATGTTTTGTTTACTTCCTGTATTTTCCCACATTGAAATTCTGACAAATTAACAGCAGCTTTCTAGTGCAAAGCTTTTTTTCTGGTCTGCTTGTAAATGCTGCCGTGAGAACAAGAACCAACTCTAGGCAATTATGCAACTTTGAAACAAAATAAGTCTCTGATTGGACCAAAGCAAGACAACTCTAGCTCTGAAAGTACCCAAACTTAGCTCTGAAGAAGCACAAAGAAATTTTGAAAGAAGCACAGGAGTGGCATACTGATGATGTCAGAGGGCTTTGATTGGGTGATTGCAATGTTGGTCCAGGAACGCGACAGGATGTTGATCCCAGGAACATGTCTTACTTGGCAAAATAGCGTCGAGCAATTATTCAGTATTATAAGCAGGTAATAACGAACTATAAGTTTAGTTCAGTTCAGAAAACTTTACTGGTCCGAAGAACGCAATTCATTTGCAGCTTCACCCAGTCCATACAATACCTGAAACATTCAAAACTAAAAAGACTCACAGGTGAGGCAGTAATATGTCCGAGACACAGGTTACATAGATACCAGGGAATACCAGGGAACAATGAATGAATAAAATAAAACATTTGTTACAGTTCATGTAAATAACTGAGTTCAATAAATGTAATAGTCATTTTAAATGTAAGTATAAATAAACATAAATGTATAAAATAAGTGAACCTCAACAATTCACTTCAAATGACACTTCAGTATTTAGTTGCCTGAGAGCAGAAGGAATGAAGAACTTCATAGTAAGCCAGCGGTTTCCCCTCTGGAGGTGCAAATTATAACGCCAGCCTGACGGCATTACAGTTAATTTACTGGACAGAACACGGTCTGATATACTGATTATTCCTTTTGCTTTTTGAGTCACCTGTTTCTCCGCTGGTGGTGCACAATTCTCTTTGCTGGGCTCAAATTTTCTTGGATAATACTTTCACAATAACATGGGCTATTCTTGTCTTTCTCAGATAAGCCATTAAACCAGCAAATAAATAAGACAATTGAAAGGCTTTCAATAAATGTTTGACAAAACAATACATAGAATTGTATAACAGACTGTATGTAAGTCTGTTTATAATGCGTTATAGACATAGTTGTCATAGAAAATGTTACGTTTTGGTTTCACAGCCATAAAAATGCAGTTATAGCTCAGAAACATGCGCCTCAGTTGATGGATATGCCGAGTCATGTCTCACTTCATTATCGGTCAGTCACATGTTCATTGAGCTCACCGCACTGTGTGCAGGGGTGAAAACATGAAATGCTTTTAGATTAAAGTTCAATATAAAACAGTGTGTGAGCATTACATAATGTGTCCTTCATTTGTGTAACACATAATGACGGGATCAACACAATATGAGCGGTACAAAATAACACAATTAAATAACCTATAGAGGCTGGCAATATTAAAACATTCAGGAAAAAGTCTCATTGAGGATTATATCATTGTTATTTTGTTAAAACATTAAAAAAAAACACTTTCTTTAAACATGACAAACATTCATCAACATGTCTCTAAAAGTTTGTATCACAGACATATTGTACTGCATTAGTGTAAAGGTGTTATTGTGTCCACCCACTAATTCTCTAGTTACATCTAAGTTAATCTAAAGTGTAAGTTAGTGATCATTTGTATGTACATCAGATGTTTTACAAATGATTCAATGTTATTCATCTTGAAACTTTTAAAGGCGAACTGGGGGCCACAACGCCTCCCTTCAGCTACATTAACCCTTACTGCTGAACTCACCCAGAAGACAGACCCACAGTACTCGTCCAGAGCTGCAGCACACATGGTCCACACTGATGGCTTCAGTCGCGCTCGGATGACTAGACAACCAGACGCCTCTTGCCTTTTGCTCCGCTGCTGCCGAGCCGGACTCAAACGCCTCTTCTCTCTCCCCTGCCCACCCACACTCCAGAGACAATTACAGGATGTGACTCTGAGGGACTTTGAGCCATGAGGCTTTTAAAAAGAAATCGCACTTTGCAGCTTTCTTGTGCAGAGAAAACACATAAGTATACCAGATAAATATCAAGAGCAGACTGGTTAATGCTTCACTTGACTGCTGAGGTCCTCTGTGGCTTGATGCCTGGAAGAAGCACACACACGCAGTCCTCCTGATGGGTGAATGAGAGAAGTCAACAACTGCAGTCTAAGTAGTTCAGATAATCCTGTCCTGCACCAGCCCACAGACACTCCTTGACACTCAGATGTGTCTAAAGTTCAGCATTTCAGGCAGCGTTCCTGTGCTGTTTTTCCTCATGATGGGGGGACGGCCCACCAAAAATGGGAATGTGTTTAGGGAGGGGAGGGAGCAGGCTCATTAGACCCCTTTTCCTGTTGTGTTTCCACTTCTACTCTGCAGGCCTTCACTTTCTCTGGACGGAGACCAAATTTCATGTCACATCACATTAGTTTCAGGGAAGCATGCATCCGAAACAGCTCCAGAACATGAGCAGAATCACAACTTTGGTGCTGCTGTGCAAAATCTTTGTTTCTTTATGTGCCTTGTTGATGCTGGGCTATTTTTTTTTAAGAGACCACTCATGACGTAAATTGCTCCCAGACTCTTGCTCAACACAAACCACAGAAAGAAGAGGATTGCTGTTGGTGTTTATGTATGAATCTGGAAAGAGGAAGATGAGCACATGACACAAGAATGAATCATTAGTATTGCATTATTATGATCTACACGTGCCTCTAATGCAGCCTCATAGATGGAGATGTTAACACAGCAGAATCTTTTCAACTTTACACCATTAATTTCAACAAGAAAAGAGCTGATAAATATCCAGGTTAACAAGATGATCCTTGGTGGTGTCAGTATGCAAACATTATGCTAAAATGTGCTTACACTGCATTAGAGTGAAGTGAATACTGAGCATGACCCTGCAGACTTGTGTAATGAAGTAAATCAATTACATTTCTGCAAATGAACCCTTTACGAGTATGAAGAAGTGCTCCCTGACTGTGATGATCCCCAAACAGACAGCCTGAGTGAGGGTTAATAATTACATGTTTGATAACACCACATGGTCATAATCTGACTCACTGTGTGTCCAGCCCCAAGGACAACCTTGTGACACGTGAAGACAACCCATATGTTATCGAACAGCACTGTGACTGAATTTGATTTACAAATCTATCACATGAAGCCTTTTTCCTTCGACTCAGTCGGAATGCTTGGTGCGTTATAGTGAAAAGTGTAGTTACTTTGTTAACAGGGACTTCAGCTAAAGCCGGCAGAAACTTCTATGTTGACGGGGGAAGGCAAACACAGAGCACGGCTCAAACGGGGGGTGGGACGGTTAGGGTAGAAAAGTGGCGCAATTTTGTAGTTAAGAAAATGGCAAAAAATAAATATTTGCTGCCGATAATAGGCCACAACTGAGGGTGATTTCAAACTGGAGATGTGTATAAACATTTGTCTGAAAACCTTACCAAGCCTGAGAGACTTTGCTTGAGACATTTTACCAATGTTGGCTATTCAAGATGAAGAGATCGCCTTATGGAAAATACAGAAAAGTGTCGGGATTGTTGACTAAATGATTAGTTGATCAACAGAAAATTAATCAGCAACAATTTTGAGCATTTTATTTTTGGTAACTTTTAAAGCAAATTAAAAAAATCCTCTGGTTTTAGTCTCTCAAATGTGAAAATGTGCTCGTTTTCTCGTTTTTCTAGAAACTGAATATCTTACAGACTAAGCGATTACTCTAAAAAACACGAGTTGCAGCCCATAGCTGTGGCCAGGGATAATAGAGGGAATGGGTGATAAAATTAGCTTACTCTCATACAATATGCAGTACACTGTGAGCCTGCTATGTTCTTTCTTCTGCGCTGCTTTAACACACTGTCTGTAAATGGGTAAACTTTATGGATACATTAACTTTCAAAAACTAAACATCAACCTCTTTGTTGTTTCTGCTCTCTGACCAGATGCAGCGGATACACGCCTGACTTTTATTCTAATACACTTCGTCATCAGGTAACTCAGTACACCCGCTTCTTGACACCACGGGATATGGTGTGCGTGTGTCTGCGTGAGTGTGTCTTCTGTTGAGCTGTATAGTAACATGTTATTGGGCTGCAAGGTTTATGGCACATAGTTTAAGTGCCCCACTTTAACTAGAGATTAACAAGGCTAATTGACCTTTGTGGTGTAAAATCATTTCTTGAGTGAGTTTTTCTATTCAAATAAGGTTTAAATCACAGTATGACACTGTTTAGAGTGACATGACATCATCTTATGTGTTTACAATGTTAGTGCCTCTTTGTTGAATGACATCACAGCTGCAATGACTCTCTCAGATTTGGTACTTCAGTTCAGCCTGGTTAAATATCAGTGAACATAAAGATAACCCTCCTCTTAAACCTCTTTAACAACAATTACAACTAGTGTAGCTGATGCATGATCATGCAACAGTATGGCCTAGGTCTTAAAGGAAATGAGTAACAGACTGGTTTTTACTGGAGGAGACATTTGACATTAACATTAAAAACACCGACTTCTTAAAATTTTGGACTTTAATTGAAATCTGTCACAATGTTTCTGTCCTTGCAAAAAAAAAAAAAAAAGTACAGGAGCTCACAACTTTTGTTTCCACTGTGAATAGAGAGTGTAAATAAATACAGGTCAAATATACAGTACATAAACTGGAAAACTGTTCTGACAACAGCAGCACTCAGCAGTGCTTTACCTTAATTTCAAAATGACAAGAATTTAAAATTAAGCAGTCTTTCGTGTATTTTATTACACTTTCTCTGAGGCCACACACAAGGTGTACTATAACTGAAAATTATTCTCTCCACTGTGAGATTCGTAGACTGCATATCCCAGAAGGTTGTGGGGCATTCCCTGAGCTCTTACTTAACAAGGACGGTTTGATCAGTGAGAAAAAAAAGCACTTTGTGGGCTTTGGTGAAAACAAATGTTGACATATCTGTGTGATTACTCATGATCTCTTCTGAGGTATCTGTTTTGTGTCTGTCATGATTGTGCAGTCCACATTCACATGGTGTTTCTGGCGATGGCATTAAGAGTGCGGACCTTGCTCACGTCTGCCACCTTCAGGCCGTACTCAGGTGCTGAGAAAGCTGCTCCCATTGTTACACAGTTGTTCCTGCACATTGAAACATTATGAGTCATGGAGCAACAACAAAAGGACATTGTGTAGTGTATGTACGCATGGGAAAAACAACACCTTCCAGCTGTTTAATTAATTGAGGCTGGATAGAAACATACCTGAACTTCATGGCAGAGTCCCGACTGGAGCGGGCTGAGCAGTGAAACTCTTGAGCCCCCGACCCCTCTAAAATTCTCTGCAGATTCCTCTCTGTGATACCCCCTCCTGTGTTAAAATAACCATAAATAACTGACAACAACAAAAACACACATATAAACTGCACACAAGAGAACAGTAAAAGCACTAACCTGGCATGACAACAATTCTCCCTTTAGCCTGTCAGGTGGAAGCAAAGGTGGGGAGCAGCACAGATCAGTAGCCATGCCATTTTCATTTGCTTGCATGCAAACGTGTATGCGCACATATAATTCATACATACCTGTTCAATGAGCCGCTTAATGAGGGGGAGTCCCTCCAAAGCAGAGTTGTCACAGCCGCTTGTTAACAGACGCTCGAACCCTACAGACACCAGAGTCTCCAGAGCAATCGTGGGGTCATGAACCATGTCAAAGGCTGCAGTAGAATCAATATCAGTTTAATAACATGAGTTCAGAAGTTTGTGGAGTCAATGATGAAATCAATTGAAAGTGCTCTGTGATATGTTTTTCAAGTCTGGTTACTAGAATTTCAAAAGTCTACATTTGATTTGAAGAAATACGTTGCCCCCACATGACCAGTTATATATCAATTACTCACCTCAGTGCTTCCAGAACACATGCATTTCCCTAAAACCTTTCTATTTACAAAATGTCCACATAAACAGTCTCAGGAGTGGACGAGAAGCGTGCCTGGGCTGTTTAAGCTGGAGTGTTTTAGGAGTAAGTGGTGAGGTGCTTCGCATATGACTAGGTAGAAGAAATTTGGACTATGAGTTGTGTGAAAGTTTGTGAATAGATGTTGTTATATTATTTTGGTGATGTTAAAGGCATAAGGAATTCTCTCCGTTTTTGGATTCTTTGATCACTGGAGGCATGCGAGAAAAACAAAGTCTTCTTTCCAAATTCACTGCAACACAGGGTGAGTAATTGATTTGCAAATGATTATTTACGCAGGTAAGTATTCCTTTACAGTAGAAGAACGTTACCTCTGTGGAAGGTGACAGGCAAAGGTCGAGCAGCAGCTGGTGAGCAGAAAGTGACAATCAGAAAAAAATTAATGGAACAACACCAAACCTAAAACAAAATATCAATTGCAATATCTTGTTGTGAGCCTACACGCTCTCTATGGCTAATTCAGTGCCACAGAGGAGACTCTGCTGACATAAAGCCCACAAAATTATCTCCTCCTCCATGGAGTCAGCCACATTGTCCTACAGTGGCCAAGAATGGACAAACAGAACACTAGCTCTAGATAGAGCCATTCGCACTTCCATGTTGAATACCATAGTTCTACACGCAATCTGCAACCTAACCACAAAATCCTACACACCGGACCTTTAAGTGCCTTATTAACAGGCAGACGTTACCCAGTAACTCCATACAGAGCTCCTCGTCCACCCGTCCATCCTCAGTCAGGGCTCCCAGCACCAGTCCGTCGGCCCCGTGGCTCTTCATCAGCTCTATGTCTTTCCTCATCACCTCCACTTCCTGATCTGAGTACAGGAAGTCCCCCCCTCGAGGCCTTATCATCACGTAGACTGGAATTTTGACACACTGCTTCACTACATGCAGCAGACCTGTGGCAAGGCAAATAATGGCGGGATAATGTGATTTTATGTGCGTGTCTGGTCTCAGTAGATAGTCAAGAGTTTGGGGTTGTGTGTCTGTGGAGATGTGAGCTCACCTTGACTGGGAGTGAGCCCTCCCTCCAGGAGACTTGAACACAATTCAAGTCGACTTGCACCTGTCAGGAAATACAAATGCTCAGACTGCACCTAACTTTTTAAACACCTTTATTATCTGTGACCTCTGAGAAATGACAGTGCATGCCCATTTAATACTCAGCACTGACTTCATGCAAGACACCTGCCTGTATCACCTCTTTGCTGTACAAAGCAGGTCATGGAGGGTTAAATAAATAAGCACAACCGTGTTCACTACACAATACCAACCTCCTCGTTCAGCATTGATGGCAGACTCCACAGAGTCCACACACACCTCCATTAACAGTCTCCCTGCCATCCACACAGTCTGGACAGTGAGACAGAGACAGACAGGAAGAGAAAGAGATTACTGTGAATGTGTTGGCTAAAACGTCCACAAACATTTAGCTACTGTAACGACCACAACAACTACCTGTGCAGCCCACTTCCTATCGCTTCATGGGGCCGTATCAGTCGTTTGGAAAGCGATTTGAAGTCAGTACATGTTGTTTGGTGACTGATTAACTTCAGCTCCTACGCTCAGCCACTACAGTAGGTCAGCGTTTCCCGGATAGTTGAATTTCAAACACGGAGTCTGGCGGGTGGGCGGTGCAGCACGACTGAGCTCGAGTAAAGAGAGTGAACGCTCATGCGGGATACGCTAAAACACGAAACATGCCCCAACTACCAAGACGTACCATCTCTCGAAGATAAAATTTAGAAAATAATAAATTATACATATTTTTCTCAAGTCTGTTGGATGCCGTGTTTTCTGTCTAACAATTAAAAAATATATAAAATTGCTCGTTAATTTTGTGACGTCAGCGGGTCAAAGTTGAACTCTTAGGAAACATGGTTGTGTAAGGTAACAGTCGGCTAGCGTAACGTAAAAGCTCTTACCAAAGCTCCATCTTTTGTAGCAGCACTGCAGGACACGTTCAGTGCTCACCGACCAACATGTTACTCTCCTCAGTCCGGACTACCATCTTTTGCGGGTGTAGAAGTGCTGGCAAAGGATTTCAACACAGCAATGTGAGTATGTAGCTAGCGTTAGCTGCTAATATTAGCTAGCCAGGAAGAGAAGCATGAGAAGGTCAGGCATGATACTGCAGGTAATATAATTATGACACGATAATCAGGTATTTCCCCAGAACTAACCCATCTGTTAACTAACTGTCGTCTCACTCAGGTGTTGTTTTCATCGTTTGTTTAAGCTAGTTAGAGCATATAAGGTTACCTGGCTGTTGTTCCGCTGCAGCAGTCACGTCCGCATGTATCAGTCAACAGTCAAATCAGAACTAGAAAATAACACCCAGTTTATTAATTAACCGACCTCGAGACTTTCGTTATAACCGAAATGTAAAGTTACATTTGCAATTTCCAATATTAAAATTTCCCCAAAGGACCAGAGACATCAAACCAACGCATCTGCAGTCCTGTTGTCCGGTACTGAACCCATTACTGGTCATTAAAACAAAGTGAATGTATCAGAAAAGATCTAACAGGAGAAAGGAGGTATTATGTAAGTTTATTAAGTGCTACTTGGCCAAAAGTACACACACACTAAAATATTACACCCACATGTTGACCTGGCCTGGTATATCAGGACATTGTCTTGTGTCATGAAACAGAAAAATGTGTTCAACAAACTGCTGTCACATGGTTTGACACACATTTGTGTTTAAATTATCACTGTATGTATGAATTCTGTAAAACTGCAACAATTAATCGATGTTTTGATTAGTTGCCAGCTGTTAAATAATTTCCCAACTACTTTGATAATAGAATAATCAGTTTGGGTAAAGGTAAAAAAACAAAACAAAACAAAAAAAAACCCTAAATTCTCTGATTCCAGCTTCTAAAAATGTGAAAATGTTTTGGTGTCTTTACTTCTCTATTACAATAATCTGAATATTTTTGGGTTGTGAACTAAACAAGACATTTGAGCTTTGGGAAACACTGATGTTTTTCACCATTTTCAGACATTGTATGGACCAAATAACTAATTGATAAATGTAGAAAATACTTGATAGAGTAATCAACAATGAAAATCATTCATTTTAACCCTATTCTTCAGTGTGTATACATTTTTGTTAAAGTAAATGTGGCTGTTTTTTAGGGATACAGATTTCAAAGTTGTTGTACTACAGATTTATTTCAAGTCTCCTCTCTCCCTTATTTACAACTTCAGCGGAGTCCACAGCTACGACAATGGCTCGTAAAGAGAAGTCAGAGCACCATCACAGCAGAGGCAGGAGCCTCCTCCACTCCGGCAGCAGCTACTGTCCCCAACGCGGCCACAAATCGCATCGTAGGACGCTGGTTACTGGGCTGCAGCGGGCTGGTTGTTGGGGCTATTGTCCTGGGTGGCGTCACAAGGTAAAAGTGACTTAAAAGTGCTGTGTCTGTATATACAATACTCCTCCTTGTGTTGAAGTGGTTTTGGTTTGTACTGATGTGCATTTGTTTAATCAGGCTAACAGAATCTGGGCTCTCGATGGTTGACTGGCATCTGGTGAGAGAGATGAAGCCACCTCAGACACAAGCAGAGTGGGAGGCTGAGTTTTCCAAGTACCAGCAGTTTCCTGAATTTAAAATGTAAGGCCGCATCTTTTCTGTTTACTTTATTCAGATGCAACCCTTCACTAATAATCAAAACACAACTTTGTAACCTGCCTTCATTTTGAAATTAGTTAAATTGTCTTTAAAAAATGATCTGTTGTCATTACGTTTTCCCAGAATGAACCATGACATGACTCTGCCAGAGTTTAAATTTATCTTCTACATGGAGTGGGGTCATCGCATGTGGGGAAGGCTGGTTGGACTTGGGTACATCCTTCCCACCATTTATTTCTGGAGGAAAGGATACTTCAATCGCTCCATGAAGGGAAAAGTCCTCGGGCTTTGCGGATTTGTGTTCTTCCAGGTAAGACCCAATTCATCTGCAGTGATGAGAAAAGATCATAGGAAGTTTGTTCTTACTGTACCTCACTCTTCGTGTTAGTTTTTGTCGGAGCATGTTGGGCACAGTGTTTTACTTGTCCTTAAGTTTGTAGCCATGTTGTATGAATGACCGCATCATTGTGTGTCTTCTCAGGGCCTTCTGGGATGGTACATGGTAAAAAGTGGTCTTGAGGAGAAGCCTGAGTCTTATGACATCCCCCGGGTGAGCCAGTATCGTCTGAGTGCTCACCTTGGTTCTGCCTTGCTGCTGTACTGCGCCAGTCTCTGGACAGGGCTCACTCTGCTGCTGCCTGCACACAAGGTACAGAGGCAGTCTCTATGATAATATCAGTCTGCAAGTAATACAGTTTAACCTTAGTCGGTGGATTCAAATGTCAATGTCAGTTTTTGTTTTTCTATTTTATTTATGATGGCATCTGTTTGACAGTTGGCAGACACCAAACGTCTCATGCAGCTCAGGAGGTTTGCCAAGGGTACTGGTGGACTCGTCTTCCTTACTGCTCTTTCAGGTACGGTTTGTTCCTGTGTGAATGGAACATCAAAAACATAATGGAACAAATAGTTACTGGAGTACCTTCAGTTTCAAGCTTCTTTAAAGATACAGTTAGTAAGTTTTGTAACAATCTCTTTTTTGTCGTATTTGCTGGAACTCACTGCTTCCAGACAAAAGTCAGTGAAACAGACCTGTCTGTCTGTACCTGGAAAGAAAAAGGAATCATGTTCCTCATCTTCCTCGTAGTTCCTCTGATGGCATTTTCTAGAATCCACCACAGCTGAAGGAAAACAGCCAATCAGAGCAGAGGAGTCTCAAACGCAGCTGTCAATCATATTAATCACTGTTGGAGAGCTGCATTTAAACTGTGAAACTAGGCAGCACTGATCAAAAATAAATCAAGGTTCTGTTACTGCACTGCCTGTTTCTCTCCTCAGATGTTTTCAGAGGCATATTTTAGTGTACTGTTTAGCTGTAAAATGAGAAGGTATGATCTGACTAGTTGGCGGTGCGCACTTTTGGCTTGACTGTTTTCACAGTCACAAACGCTCTCATTTTACAGCTAAACACTGCACTAAAATATGTTTCTAAAAACATTTGAGGAGAGAAATGAGGATCACTGTCTAGTTTTACAGTTTAACCGCAGTTCACAAGCAGTGATTGACATGATTGACAGCTGTGTTAAATAGGAGGAATCTTGCAAATGCCATTAGAAGCACAAAGAGGAGGCAGAATATAGTCTTCATATTTGAAGCTAAAGTAGTTCAGAACAGTTAACTGTAGAACTTGTAGAGAGTCAAGGGTGATATTATAAACAAATAGTTTGATGCTTACAGTTTCTGTATGAAGTCTAATGTTGTACACTGTTAAATAAAGATTAAATATAGATACAATGTAGTTCATAGATATGCATCTATTTGTAAACATTCACCAAATGCTTTTACAGGTGCTTTTGTTGCTGGTCTGGATGCTGGGCTGGTGTATAACTCCTTCCCTAAGATGGGTGAAAGATGGATCCCAGATGATCTTCTGTCTTTCTCACCGGCCCTTAAGAACTTGTTTGAAAATCCCACAACTGTGCAATTCGACCACAGAATATTGGTGTGTTACTATTTCTAAACAGATAAAATCTTTTGGGCAACATTTCTACATAAATGAGACATTATTTGTAACTGTCTCTTAACTTCTCAGTAATTTGAGAGGCAGCTTTAAGTTGTTGACGGTTGTCTGTACTTACTTGTTTTTCTTCTAGGCCATCTCTTCTTTGACCGCAATTACAGGCCTCTATATGTTCTCAAGGCGGATGATGCTGCCCAGGAGGGCTAAGATCGCCATCAGCCTTCTCACAGCAATGGCCTATGGACAGGTGGGTTGTCAGTCTGCCCTGAGACATGTTAACTCAGTCTTGATATTTCTCAGTGTAACTAAACTCTGTGTTTGTATCTTCAGGTTGCGCTTGGTATCAGCACCCTGTTACTGTACGTCCCCACTCCACTGGCAGCAACTCACCAGTCCGGCTCTGTGGCTCTTCTCTCGCTGGCCATTTGGGTTCTGGCAGAGCTCCGCAAGATGCCCAAGTAAATTCCTGCGCCTTATGGACAAATCCAATCCTTATTAGCCACACCTCAAGCCTCTAAGAGCCAGCAGTGTCATTGTGAATGAGGCTTTTGGAGAAAAAAGTGAAAAAATGGAAGGGTGAAAAACAGAGGAATGTTTGATTTAACAGTGGACAACACGGACATGCTGAAGTGTCTCTCCTGTGGTGTTGCACTGTTTCATCACATTGATATTAAAGCTGGAGTGTTGATAAAAAAATGTCAAGAATACATAGACTGAACCATGAAGATGACAACTTGATGTGAAGTGTTTTGTGAGCAGTAAAAAACCAACGCAGAAGTAAATTTTCAGTTTCTCTCCAGCTTTAATGACACAGCAACAGGATTTCCAGTGAAGGATATGCATTTGGGTTGCAGCCAGAATTTTGCAGGAATTTTTTAAGTTAAGTTTTTTGTTCATGTGCACAGTTTTACCAGGATGTTTTGACTGAAAATTGAGTTACCTAGTGTCGGTTCACACACTGCCTATTAGTTGAATCAGATGTGGCTGTTGGGATTGTATGTATAATTATGTACATTTAAGTTATGAACTATTTCTTGGTGACATTGATGATGGAAAATAAGGTATAAAATATGCAGAATCTTGATTGTTGCTTTGCACTGTGTCTTTATAAATGTCTTATTTTATTAATAAAGATGATTCTGTACAGTCGTTAAAATTCAAACTCCTCAGTCCATTTTGCATAGTAACTGTGATTTTTATTTGTCTCTGTACAAAATATACACATTTTGAATATGTAATGCAACCAGTTGAGGCTAGCTAACTAGACAGTCAGTACAACAGGTTAGTAGGTTTTCATTGTTCTAGACACAGTACATGCGGGTATTGACAGGTTTTACTTGTGGTCAGGAATGGAAGTTAAAAACTATTGGCAAGGAACAATCAGAGCCAAACCACTTACCCCCCACAAATAAAAAAAAAAGCAGCAATAGAAAATAACTGCAGGGTTGGAAGTGCATATATTCATCAGGGCCATAGTGCACCCTTGTACTGTGCTCTGAGAGGTTGGATGAGTGGGAATGCGCTGATACGTGGTGGAGAACATTATTGCTATTCCATGCAGTCTCTCTGCATTTTAAAGACACTATATTCTATGTAATTACGGCTCGAGTGTCTCTGTTTCTTACGCCATCTTGGATTTGAGAGTCCAGTTTGAAAAGAAGCTAATTAACAAGTGGCTGCAAATAATTTGAATGTCTTTCAAATAATGTGGGTTTACAATCTGAACACTTCAGTTTGGACAATGTGCAGATTAACTACATTACCAATCCACCAAATTACATCCCTTCATCTCTGATTGCCCCTTGCCCCGCTTACTAGACAGCATCTCCCTCTCTCTTCACCCACAGGTGGGCTTCATGTCTTAACCTAGAGTGGCTTTATGTACCTCTTTAATATATATCTTCTCTTTGGTGTTACAGAAAGAGGGAGAATACAGAATAAGGGGGCACATAAAAAGAAACAACTAATAAACCATGTCGCTCTCACTAACAGTACACACACACATACTATGCCTCTTTGAAATTGGATGAGCCTAATTCAATGCAACAAGAGTTTTGAAATTTGTGTGGTAGAACCTGCTACAACCACATGACATTTCCGATTACAAGAAGTTCACAAGTACAATCTGCAATCTAATAAATTCCCCTTTGGATGTGTATTGGTAGACTAGTACAACGTTGGTATGCGAGTCCTGTGTTGAGAGAAGTTGGGATGGTCAAAACAACTTGTCAAGTACAGCGCAGTCCCCATGATGTACTGCCTAATATCACACCATTGGGAGTGCTAGAAAATGTACAACAGTCAATAGACACCTACAGCTAAGACTGTAATAGTTTGGAAGGCTCTGAATTATTCTACCAAAATCCCATGAATGGAGGTGGGTGTTGTCCCATTAGAGTCTTACACAGGTAAGATGGATGACATCTCTCTCTGATACACATGCGCACACACATACACAAAGGGTGAGGCACCTGTGAATGACTAGGAACAGCAGACAGACAAGCAGACTTTGGAGTATCTGTAAATACATAATTGGATATTAGTGACATCATGCGATATTGTAATCAGTTTCTCATGGAAAACAACACGTTTGAACCTCCATCTGAAAAGCGGGTTCGCTTGGATCTCCGATTCGTCAGTTGTTTCCTCCGGGAGTGTCTTTCTCTCTCTCGTCCACAAGATGGTGGTAGATTCATTTCTATTTTTATGGCCGGTGCGCGAGCAGTCTAGGCTCCAGGGGAGGTGTTACCCACATGCACAGAGGCAGGATCAGAATCACAAATCCAAATCTCAGCCATCACAGGAGAAAGGGGTAAAAGTGATCTTAGATCGAGGTTTCAGGGAAACTTCCTCCCTCTGAGTTCAGCCATTACAGGCTGCGATAGTTCCTCCATCAGTAATAGTAATAAATAAAACAGGTGGGGGGTCTTGCGTGTGCCGGTGCCTGTGAGCCCGCTGCTTGCCTTCTTTCTCTGTGCCTCTGGGGTAAAACTAAGGTTCTGCATGATGAGGAAGGGAGTTGGGGGAAACTCCATTGTCGCTTGGAGAAATGTCACTGGGGGTCCAGGAAGAGGGAGAGGGCCTCTCGGTGCCCTCAGGACTCACAGCTTTCAACAGACACACAAGCACAAGCTTGCAAGTCAGAAGACGGCCACACACACACACACAATCACATACTCTTTCTCTCTTTTCAATCCCGGTTCATCTTACACACACACTCCCCTCCCTGGTGCCAGCATACTCTCTGGTCCAGATTCTTAGATGACGTTGTCAAACAGCTGCATGGACTGCATGATGTTCTCATCCTAGACAGAGACAAAGGGTTTGGTTTAGGAGGCGTTTCTCCTTCTGTGTTACCCAAATTATTCACACTGGGGAAAGTGAGGATTAAAAGTATAGTTTGACATTTTACAGTGTTTTGCTTTGTGGCTGAGTTGGATGAGAAGATTGACAGTGTACCTCTCCTCTCAGGAGGTCCTCATGCTAAGCTAAGCTTACCGGCTCCTGGCTCTAGCTGCATACTTAATGCACAGGAAAGTGGTATCAATCTTCTCATCTGAGTCTGGGCAAGAATGCAAATAAGCATATTTAAATTTCGAACTGCTTCTTTAGGCCTTGATAATCCCCTTTTTCGCCACACCTTTTTGCATGACTCAATGAACTCTTCTATGGTGACCACGCCGTCTTTATTCCGGTCCATTTTCTGAAAGAAAAATATCGCAGGCAAGGATTTACTCACTAAAAAACTATTGTATGTTCAATATTTGTGTTCATTATCTTATAACAATATCTCTATCAGTAATATTTTTGAGTTTTTAAACAAAGATAAAATGAAAGGTTAATTGAAAATAAAGACGGTGGAGTTTGACCTGGAAGAAGCTCTCCACATGTTCTCTTGGAGCATCGTCCTGCATAGTGGGGTATGTGTACTTCCCCATCATGTCATAGATGGACCTCATGATGTCCAACATCTCCTGGAAAGTGAAGGATAAAAGTGAGAACACATTATTGAGGATGTAAAAGTTGTTGGACAACATAAAGACAGAAAGGTTTATACAAGTACAGAGGTCATAAATTCAAGAACTTGTTTTTTTGTTTTGCTTTATTTGATTAAAAAAATACCAACTAATATTTAGTATATTATAGACTGTTAATTTTATTCCATTTGTTGGTAAAATATGACATCTGGGATTATTTTCGTGCATGCCCAAAAGGAACTTGGTTATATAAGAGCATATAGCCACATGTACCACAGATTGATGAGTAGGACTGAGTGTTACAATCCCTGAAGTTTCTGCACTACATTACTACCATTTAGGCACATCTCAAGTTGTGTACCTCGACGTCACTGGGTGTTTTGGCCCTTTGTTACAACACACTCGCAGTCGAGGCAGGCACACACAGGGTAATTAGACCCGGGTGTGTGTCTTATGGTTTTCCAGACAGTATCTCATCTTTTCAGCCACAGCCAGTGACTGCTCCTTTCTGTGGCATTGGCGAGTTCTTTAATTGCCTTCCTTTGGGCCTGTCCTCTGACTCCCACTTCCCTTAAGAGCCTTGGAGTGGAACTGGCTGTGAAGCCCCTGCAACCCACCTCAACTGGACACACTTTTGCATTCTGTTCTTACTCCCCTGCTTCTGCTGCAAGGTTGGAGAATCTCGGCCTTTTGCATTTGTATGCCTCATCCACAACATCCTCCCAGGGGATCAACAGCTCAATGATGAAGACACACCGGCAGGAGTTAGACTAGAGGACAAGGTCTGGTCGCAAGTTGGTTGTTGTGATTTCAAATGAGGAGAGTCTGCGTTGTCTGGGTCTGGGTTGATACTCATTTCCTCGTCTCTGGCTGCATGTCATATGGTAGTTGTGGGAATGTTGTTCAGGCATTGATAGGCATCATCTGTTATCATTACTCTTTTGCACTCAAGTTCAGCTGCCAAACACCTCAGCAATCAGTTGTGTCACCAGGTGTACCTGCCTTCTGTTAAGCTGGCCTACAACCAATCAAGATTAGCTTAAGGGTTGCCAGAACTGCATGCTGGAGCCAGGCTGGATCCTCTCCCAGCCACAGACTTGGGTTTGCGGCAGAGAAAACATATTTGTACTCCATGAAATTTTCCTCCTCTTAAAACCATCCCTCATCCAGAGGCCTTGCATGGCTTGGAATATGGCTTTGGCACACCTGGCTGCTTCTTCTTGGTGGTGCACCACCAAGTGCTAGCATTCAGTTGGAGTAGTCTTTTGCCAGGTAGATTTCATTCCTTCCAGGCCAAAGCCCCCTCTGTCTTGTTGGACATGGCACATTGTATCCCGGTGTTATAGGGCGGATTTGGTGTCTAGTACTGCTCTGGCTCCACTTCTTCCCTGTTGCTAGCGTTGGAAAGACGGCTCTTACAACTGATCAGAGATTCTGTGAGTGTCATGTCTGGCCTTGCTTTGACACATTTGTATTTCTCTACCAAGCTAGAGAGTGGCAGTCAGAGGGCTGTATTCCCATAGAACCCTATGCTGCTGATGCTGCTGCTTCTCGGTAACCCAAGGCACTTCCTCACTTGTGAGTTCACCAGTCTCTCCAGCCAGATGACATAAGATACGGTGACCTCATAGATGGTGACTGGCCACTTTAGCCAGGGCAGCAGGCTGAACTGAACACTTGAAAGCTTCAGCCTTCTTGCAAGAGCAGTGTTGTTGATTTGCTTGAGGACGCTGACTGTATCCTGTTTGAGCTGTTTCACCTGCTCAGTGTCTTCTAGGTTTGCAATAATCATATTTCAAGGCTTTTGATAGAATTCTCCAGGACAGTCGATATCGTCTCATCGTTGATGCGGAACCTATAGCTGATGAGCCAGACCTTGGCGATGGGTAATATTGCAAGATTGCTGGGTTTAATCTCCATTCGTGCCCATTCGATATTTTCCTGGAGTTTACCCAGCAGGTGTTTGGTGCATGCTTTTACAGGATATTTTTTTACATACTGGTGTATTCAGTGACAAATATCCTGGCAGACAATTTCCACATCTGATTTCCACCAAAATTGAAATGTACAAAGATTAATGGGGTGCTTCCACATCCTCCCAAATACTGTGGACATGACCTCATACTCATTAGTAGATACAGCCTTGCTTAGAAGCCATTACAGCAAGTGATGTGTGTGTGAGTGTGTGTGTGTGCTTTACCTCTTTGGTGATGCAGCCATCTTTGTTCAGGTCATAAAGGTTGAAGGCCCAGTTTAACCGGTCATTAATGGTCCCTCTCAGGATGATAGACAGGCCAAATACAAAGTCCTGAGATAGATGGGAAACGATTTACTGTACTGTTTTAACATCACTTGAATCTTAACACAGTAAATCAAGTCAAATTTTCATCACAGTACAAAGCTCTGTGGGCAGGTATTCAGAGAGAATACATATTTGTGTAGATTCAGCCGTAGTAGCAAATTTCACCTGAGCACATATTAGCTCTCATCTCTAAAAAAAGGAAGCCAATATAAGAATAGAGCTCACCTCGAAACTAACTGAGCCGTTCTTGTTAGTGTCGAAGGCTTCAAACAGGAAATGTGCATACATACTTGAATCTGCAAAGGTAGAGACTTACAGTAACCCGTGTGCCCTCGAAACATGAAGCAAAGTCTTTGATCAGCTTGGATTAGCAGCCAGCTAAATATAGCCGAGATATAAGAATAATTTCAAATACAACTGGAGGCGAGTGGTTAACATTTCATCAAGCTAAACATCATAAAAATGAAAAATTGCCTCTCCTCTTTGCAGTGCATGGACCGTGGTTCAGCAGAGCAAATTTATAATGAGTTAATTATGTTCATTTCATTGTGATGATGAAAAGCTCCCTGTGTACCGCTACAGAATCAAATGAATGCCTTTATTTATGCTTATATCTGAAGTCTGTGAAATGAATGAAGGTAGGAAGACTGGTGTAAATTAAAGTATTACAGACACAGTTGGAGCTCTTCAGGTTAAGCGGTGGGAGTTGACAACTCACCTCCCTGCGGAAAGAACTGGGAGTAAATGGTCTTAAAGTTCTCCTCATTCACCACACCACTCGGACACTCCTGGAATACAGATGTGAATCGAGAAAACTCATTAGTTCCCACCCAGCACAGAATATATAAAGCACTACACGGTAACTTCACATCTTGCCAGACTTATACAGCTCTTAACTCCCATGATGATGCTACTAGAACCAGATTTCTTAGACTTATTTTTTAATTTGCAGTCTGCCTGATCACTCTCTTCTTCAGCCAGACCTACATTTTTGAAGCCCCTGTAGAGGACTTGGAGCTCCTTCTTGGTGAACTTAGTCTGCTCCTGCAGCTTGTCCATGCTCTCAGGGCGATGACACACAGTGGATAACTCAAAGTCATCTTCCACGCTGTCTGTGTGAGGGAGACACCAGTGTTAGTTTGCATTTATCATCACTGCGCCCTCACCAACCTCCAGGAGAGCCATCGCCTGGCCAATATATATTTTAATGAAGTCATCAAACTAATATTGAGCTCATCACATAGTATAAGGCAAAATATTATCCTACCCAATGTGGTTATTCCTGAGCGTCCTAACAATTTTAAAATATGATGTTAAGGTGAACAAGTCTATTCAGCCATTCTGCTAAAGTTTATGTTAACAGTGTGCAGCCTTATACATTGACTCATACAGTACTCAAATCTCAGTCACCTGTGTTAAAGTCCTGTGTTAACCCTCTTGCCCACCACATCTTACTACCATTGTGGACCCTATTGCTCTTTCTGCTATGCCACCTCACTTTCTAGCAGTATGTTTTTGAGCCTTTTCTCGTAAATTTACCATTTTAATGTCAGATTATATGTAGCTGCTGCGCAGCAATGGGTCAGGTCCAGGCATTTTTAGGCAATTCTGAGCAACCTCTGGAACCTAAGACAGTCATCTACCGCTCTGAGCTAATTGGCAAGTAGCAACTCAACAGTGGCTTCACAATATGAGTAAGCCATTCACTGTTGTGTAGGAAAGCAGCCATCTGTGCATGGAAATGCAGATTTGAAACCACTGTAAAAAATTCAGTTATTAAGACAAAAATCTGAAAATACACATATTGCATCTAGACAGCATGGAGATGTTGGTAATTTGTTTGTAACAATGATTGATTTGCTCCATAAGTGAAAAACTGATGTTTAAAATTACCATTTTTACATTGACTCCAATTGTTCACATTAGAGCAAAATTCAAAATGCTGTCAAAAATTCAGTTTTTGAGATAAAATTCTGAAATTTTTGCATGTATATGTTTACAGTACTGTTTACAGTCAAACATTTTGATGCACTGTAGGCTCAATTTTTGATAAATCAAAAATCTGAGAAACATAGTTTTTGTAGGACAGTCTGAAGAGGCTCTGTAGCAAGTTTGGTGTCAATTTACATGATTATGATGAACTTCATAATTTTTAATAGTTTACAAAAGTTTCTTCAGTATTGGGGCTACAGTTTGATGAAAGTTGTGAAGTCGTAGCACGTATGGTTGATTTGTTATGAATTTTCAAAGTTTTGAACTTTAGACGCTTGCTGTAGCACCACCATCAGGACTATTGGCTTGAGTTTACAGCTGAGGATATCTGGCATGAGACTGGACCTTTGTGCAAAATTTGGTGAGTTCTCACCCATGGGAAGTATGATTTTCTCAGAAGAAGAAAGAAGAAAGAAGAAGAATATCTAGGATTACAATAGTGTCCTGACAGCTTAGCTGCCCGGACCCTAAAAATAGCCAAGATTGGCTAACACTAGCCCTAAACATGATCTCTTTGCCCTAATATTTACCGCTGACAACCTCAACATGCCACCATGACAAGTACTAGCCAATCACAGCATGCAGAGGGATCCATAATAGCTCGTTGCAGTGATAGCTGAATAGCTGCAGTGTGACCTTTTCCACATGGTTGCAAATAGAAACTCTGTTTTCTCCTAATTTTGAAGAGACAAGTATTTTCCAATCATCTTTGTTCAAGCACCGGCTACAGTACTTCAGATCACAAAGCAAAACAATATCTTTAAAGCATATATAAAATGACTGAGTTACTTGTGTGAAAAACTCAAGTTTAAGTATGCTAAGGAGAGATCTTTACTGAGGGAGTGAGAGAAGGTGGTTAACATTAATCAGAGTGGTAAAGACGAGACAATTTAAAAGGTGAGGAGACACACCCATGAACAGAAATTCCTCATCCCATCTGTTTCTCCAGAAAATAACTGTCAATAACTGTACACACACAGACAGACACACAGAGACACACACACACGTTCTATTGCCCAAGGGAACATAGCGCTTCGAATCACAAAATGTGAAAACAGGTCTGACCTATTAACAGCAATAGGAGAGTGTTGTTGAGTTTGTGGGTTGACTGTGTGTCTGTATGTTGTTTTATGTGTACACTGAATGTTTCGGTGGCTGTGTGTGTGTGTGTGTGTGTGTGTGTGTGTGTGTGCATGACTGCATCCACACAAGAATCTGCATGAGTTTTTGTAATTCACTTAAGAGTCGGGACACATGGAGGAAAGTAGAGATGTATAGAGAGTGAAGGAGCACTTGCTTTGACTGATAGAGGGGGCAGCCGAGGGCTGGCAGCATGGCAGCAGCTTGAGGAATCGCTGCTTTATGGTTTTTTTGCTTTGGCTGGTAGAAGGATTACCTGTAATAATCACCAACCATAGCACACAGGTTAGACACAAGTCTGCAAATTGTGTTTTCATACACACACACACACACATGCACACATGCCCTGTGAGGACCAAAAACGCACTCCATGCAAGGGACAGATGCAGCAACAGACTGATTCATGCCGTTTAGTCAAATTGCTAATTGCCTGCTGACCTGGCTCAGCGACGGGAGACCACGAGTACCACTTCAAACAGTAGATGATACCAGACAAAAGCAGCACAGTGTGACTCCTAGAAACACACAGTTTCGTGAATCAGTCTCTCATAGCACAATGCCACATTCAGCATACTGTATAAAAATACAGTGGAGAGTATCAATTCAAAGCACAAGTCAAACATCAACGGTTTTATTTCACAATCGGCTTAAGGACTTAATTTCACTTGCCAGACAAACGTCCTGCAAAACCACCTCTACCAGAGCCCATCACATCTACCACTGTAGCACCAGTTCACGTCAGAGCAAGCAAACGCCTATTTTGCCATGTTTCAGGGAATGATAATAAAAATCAGATGGGGGAAGTAAAACACATACGCACACATGAACCTATACTTACTCCTGCCTCTTAGTTTCCATGGTAACAGTCCCCTCACCCCTTTTAGCAGGACCCCAGCGGTCTGAGGGATGAAGGCCATGTCGGGGTGAAAACCAGTAAAACCACAGTACCTCCACAGACTATCTAGCCTCTGTGATGTACCACCCTGTTGTCCTCAGGGACTCTGGCCCCCCTGACCTGTGGCTCTGGCGTCATTTGGAGCCAGAACAGGATACCAGATTAATACATCCAGCCGCCTAGCACAGGCCCAGCCCTCCGCCTCAGGGTAGGGTCTGCTTGTGCACACAGCATATGTGTAATACATATACACATAAGCATATGTATAAGTAAATATGTTTTTTTATGTAGACCCAACAGCTGCCCATGACACAGAAATAAATATAGAATACTTTGACATCTGTCAAAGGGACAAAAATAAACCCAAGTAAGTTTTCAAAGATGCCTGATGGTAGCAAAGTAATCGCACTGTATTGCTGTAATGTTGGATCTGGTCGAGGTGAAGCTTATTGTTACTTAATGGCCTAATCTACTACACGTGAGATTGTTTGTCACTTGCTGTTCCCAGCGTCAAGAAAAATACCCCATGAATTTGAAAGTGGTCACAAAAAAATTCACAATTTCATTACGGCTGGGTAACTCCATGCAGAAGAAGATCATGTTATACAACTAAAAGCCCCAGAACAGCTACTAAATGGACTTTGGGGTGAGATATTTTTTGTCAGCTAATTTTAACTTACACTGCTGTTTGTTTACTTGTTAGATGTCACTTTAATTTATTGCAACAATGCATCATATTCACGTTAATCGTACAACTGTAACTACAGCTGTCACAAAAAGGTAGTGGAATTAAATTTGCAATATCTTAATTTGCTAGATACAATGAAGAAGTATACAGTAGCAAACAAAAATCACAAGTAAAGTCAAAATATATCAAAACTGTACCTACAAACAAACCTACTTCCAAATAGTGCTTAAAGGTTCTGTATACAATATTCAGAGCAAAAATATAGCAGCAAATAATTCTATGCTATGTAAAGATAAAGTGGAGTAATGGCGTCATGAGCAGAGAATGAAGTCATGCTCCTTCTGTGTGAGTTGTGGTCTGAGCTTCTCTGTACTTTGTTTTGGTCTGGTCTTGCCGCACTTACATGTTGGTGCCTGTGAGTCCCTGTGTGTGTATCCCACTGCTGGTTGCTGCCACTCTGCACTGTGCTTTTACTGCTGTTACTGCTGAAAATGCCATACAGATCCATGTATCCAGCACTGTTGTTGTTTGCACCGTTACCTGCTAGCCACCGGCTCCGCTACCTCTCTGGTGAGGACCATGTTCAGGTAATCCCAGCTCAGATTCTGAAACGTACATACATATTCTATATGTTGCATACAGCCCTATAGGGTATTAAGTTTGCTCTTGCAGAGCTTTAAAGATTTCATTGTTGATTAAATCTTTAATGCTAGTAATTGCAGTGAAATACATTTTTAAAGTGGCCTTCAGTTGTTATTGTGTTGCAGATGCAGCTTGTCTCTGGGTGTGAGCAGACAAATTTAATTCCTGCGGAGTGTTCAGAGGGCCTGGACGGAGATAGGCAAAAAAGAAAACCTTCATAATTTCTACTTCCTCTGCTCTGCATGGCACGCTGAGCTTGAAATACTTGTAAGGACCATGAAAGCTGAATCTACTGGAAACTGTCAATGCTTAGATATGCTTCTTTTAGGACTGAGACACCTTTTCCTCTCCTCCTGTCTCACAGCTCTCTTTCCATCTGCTGTGTTTCTTTCTCTGTAGTTTTGTCCTTTGCTGGTGATGAAATGTCTCGCTTATTGTGATGTCTTTGAGCAAACGTGGCCAAGTTTGTCTTGGAATAGAGATGTTTGATCTCAGAGGGATTAACCTAATTTTAATGTGCACAGGTATGTCTCTTTAAGGTCCCCTATATATTCTTAAATATGCCCTGATAACATCTTACAACACATCATCAACTGTATCAATCTATCTTAGAAACTAAGCCGCTGTTGTTGTTTTTTTTTTATTCCAAAGCTGATACAGGACTTAACATGGGAGTTGTAGCTAGTATTAATGTCATGGTTGAAAATGGCCCTTTGTTGAAAACAAGCACTACACTCATTACCCTATTGAAGTAACGTGATCAATTTATTCTCCAGCCTTTGAAGTTAAAATTGTTTTTTGAGTCGCACTGACAGTGAGGCCAGAAATTCTTTCATTTTGGCTTGAGTAGGCGGAAAAATAAAAACTGTCTATTCCTTATCAGACACGGGGGAAATGCAACTTTGTGTGTTCTTCAGCTGATGTGCGGCATTAAGTCATTCTTACCCGGCGCGCCCTGTAGTGACTGTGGAATTAGAGTTCAATAGTTTTCCCCAGGGTACACTGACAAACCATCACAACTCTTCAGGAAATAATAAAACAGCTCTATTTTTAGCTTGATGGCAACACATTTTTGGCAATATCCAGTAACTTCTGAAGAGGCTGTGTGTTTCATAAACTCAAGAGATCTGAGGATTTTCTCAAGGCACAGAGACGCTATCAGCCGAAGTGAAGGCAGCACACATATTACAGTGATACAGTACACTGCAGATCCAACATTGAACCTTTCAGCTGTGATTTCTAGACCCTCCTGACACTGATGAGAAAAGCAGAATGTGCAATTCAAAAAAACAGTGCAGTTTTCACAACTACTAGGATAAAATTAGAACTTAGACACATCCTGGTGGTTTGGTCGGTTCTTCGTGTTGTCTGTGGTTTCAAATGAGGCCTGGGACCTTTACCTAATGTCGTTCATCTCCTCCCACGTCTTCTGCCTTTACTCGTAACTGCACTGCATCTATTTATTGCACTTCCTTTAATCTTGGGGACTCACAAGAGGCAAGAAAGAAATGAAACCTCAAAATCGATGCAGCAGGGGCACAGAGATCCTGATTTAAGTCCCTAATGGCTCCAGCATATGGCTCAAACTCCAAAACGTTAGCTCCCATAATGCATTTTTTTTTTTTGGAAGTGCCTCAATGTTTGCGTTGTATCCTCATACAGCGGTTTGTCTGTTACCTTGCAAAAATGCACATACAACAGTTTATGTCAAACAAGGACATTAAATACTTAAGGTAAAGTTACATAGTTTAGATTTAGGAAAATAAATATGGTGACAGTGTACCTTAAAATAACTCAATGTTCACATGGTTCCAAACGCTGGTCTTGTGGGGAAAAGTCCTTTGTTTTGTGACCCTACTACCGTATTACTTTCTTCTTTACTTCTGTCAGCACATTGGCCATGTGATCGCAGCCTTCCTGATTCCTTTGGTTATACAGGAATTATTGGCTCATTATTATGAGGATTATATACGAGTTGTGGTGCATTACTTTTCGCAGGTATACGTGTGAACAGTGCATGAGAACAGCCAGCTGTTTGGTATAAGCTCACATCTTCCCAACACCATGCCCAGTTGGACCCTGATGACATCACCAGGGTCTTTTTAGACTTTGGAAAACTACAAAGCTCTTCGTGATGAACACGTCGTGACGTCTTGATGTATAAAAATTGGTGGAGTTCTCCTATAAGTGGAAACAACAAAAAATATTCTGAAGAACACATCCTCATCACAGTAGAAGGGATAAGTAAAGGCTGCTTGATTGATTGGTTGATAACATAATCTGCAGACAGAATCCTTTAGTTGTAAGAAGGAAAGTATTAAAGGACAGTCTTTTTCCCAGGATGTATGGGCTTACATTAAGATATGTTTTGGACAGGAATTTTTCATTCAAATTTCTTTTTCAAGAAATTTTGAATCTCTTTTGTGTCATAAATGCAGCAAAAAATAATCTGGTTTTAACATTCTGCATACATGTGAGTGTAAAGGGTATTGATACACTGTACTGTCAGTCTCAGACAAAATCAAGCACACACACAAGCATAATTACACACACACACACACACACACACACACACACGTACACTAGAGGGTGTGACAAACATGACAGCTATTTAGTGAAGAAATTAGGTCAAAGTACTTTGTTATGTTTCGTCCTAACAGACACATCAGAAGCACACAAACACATTATGCAGACACCCTGCTTTCCAGCTGAGTGTTTTCCTCCTAATGTCCCCTCACCAAATTCATCATTTTGACTTCTCACTCGGCGCCTCTCTCTTGATCGCTTACCATTTCTCTTACCTGCCGTGGAAAGGTCGATAAGCCCCAGAAAGTGCATCAGTTTGAGGGAGCTACAGACCACCAGGAGGATGCCCACAGTCTGCAGCCCCTCCACCTCCCACTTGTCTTGGAAGAACAGATGCATCCTTTCCCCCTGCCTCTCTCTTTCTCTGTTTCTGTCAACAAAAATCTTTCTCTTGCCCAGGGGCAACCACTTTCCCCCTCTCAGCTCCAACCAGGAATGCAACGTCTGTTTCTCTTCAATCTCTCCACTCAGTCTCCCTCTATATGCCGGTATTCCTCCATCCTAACTCTGCACGGCTCCCCGCCCGCTTTCTTCACTGAAGGTAGATTGTTATTCTCCTCGTTTCTTCATCGAGAACTGTAAGTGCGTGGCAGCAGGATTGTCGGCTTGCTGCTCCACCCCCGCTGCCTCCGAAGCTGTCAAAGGTTGTTTAAGTTCCAGGTGAAGTTCGGACGATTCACTGTGTGTGTCCTGGCAGGTTGATGCCAATTGTTTTCGGACTCTCTCTGCTTTTCCAGCTACTGACTCTCAAACTCTCCGTACTCTCTGCCTGTCCTCCCTCTCTTTCTCGCCTTACCTCCGTCACTCTCCTCCTGTCATGTCCCTCCCCATGTTTAATTGGGTCAGTGATGGGGCCGAGTGAAGGGGAGGGTAGGGGAGGGAGAGGAGAAAAGGAGGGAAGGAAAAGGATGGACGAGTACTACTTGTAGGTTAAGAGGGGAAACAGAAAGAGGGGACACAAAAGAAACAGATGAGATGAATAAATTGGGCGATGAGATAGACAGAAAAAGGAGGGGCAAGGTGGAGTGGATAAAAGGAGAAAATAACAGTAACCGCAATACGACAAGGACAGAATCCAAATTACAAATGAATCAAAAAGAGGTAGCAGGGGCGAAATGAAGGACAAAATTAGGAAAATAAGATGCAGAGAAAGACTAACAGGAGGGAGGAGGGAGACTGTGATGACTAAGAGGCGAAGCATCTGACCCAGCGGCTACTGTGGACAAACTCACAGATGTGGCAATCTCCCCTGAGTGTAAAGTCAACACACGTGCACACACAAACACACAGCCTGGAGTTGAAATCTGGCTATAACATGTATTGCATATGCAATCCAGCGCAGTGGGGAATATTTCAGTTGGGATGAGATGATATTGATGTCACATCTGGCACACTGACATCCTAACTGACAAACACAATCTCTGAAGAACTGGAACAGAAAAACTAGAAAAAAGAAAAATAAATAAAAGAATGAATCATGATGATGTATTTTGGTTGGCATGTAGAGTTTTCCAGACTTGCCATATGGATACCTGATATACCTGACATATGCATGACTAATTTTAAGTGCAGCAGCAAACAGAGATGGTAGGCTCATGAACCATCTGAAACATAATGATGAGCTGGGATGTGACAAAGGAAATTGTCACTCTTAATAGGAGTCGGGATGCGCTGAGGTAATACACTAGATCGTATCGACCCAGATCACAACCTTATTACTGTGACTGGTATGGGCCACATGCGAATGATGCGCGTTGAATACACTGTCTTTGTCAGTTTCATTATTAAAAAAGTAATCAATGTTTCCATTGTCAGTTTAATCAAGAGTCATTATGTCACAGTGGGCAGCAGACTACGCTTTTCGTCCCACGGCAACCCTGACCTTATATCACTTCCAAGGGGTTATGTCTGGGTCTGAGAAGTGAAGCCAATGTGGAAGTGGCTTGAACCTGCATTTTTTCTAATGGCCAGCAGAGAGCGACTCCACTGATTGAAAAAAGAAGTCAGACTAGTACAAGTCCCACTTAATTTATCACCTCTGTAAACATTCTCCTAATATATTTATGGTCTCAGTCGCTACAGCATGATGTTAATTTTGCAAGTTATGGTCCCATTTAGAGTAGAATGGACGATAAAACAGGGTATGCTTTAGGATGTGGCTACCTTGTGATAGACAAGCTGCTACCACGGCGACCTGTCAATCATTTCCTTGGGTTCTCCTCCACAGCTCCGTCCTCTGATGCAAATATGGTTACTTCTGGCTCCAAAAAACCAAGATGGCGATGGCCAAAATTCCAAAAGGGTGTTTCACAAACCAGTGGGTGACATCACGCTGGCTACGCCCATTTCTATTAATACAGTCCACCAGTATACCTTACATAAAAGTAATTCTAATAAGTTCCTTGCAGAGAGGTACACAGAATTTTCACTTTGTTTCTACCTCCTCTCCAGAATGATCCATGTAAGTGTCTTCTTTTTAAGATGATGCCATTTTTGTTTTTGTCTACCCAACAATTAGACTTCAAATCAAAAAAATTAAACTGTTTTCCGATCTGACACCACTATGGTTGAGGTTTGGTTAGGTTTAGGCACAAAAACAACTTGGTTAGGGTTATGAAAAGGGCATTGTTTAGGTTTAAATGCAGTAACTACTTGGTTAAGGTTAGGTTTGGGTCATAATCATAGTTGAAAGAAACCACAGTTGACATTAGGTAGGAAATATGAAAAGAACAATGGTCTTGTGAGTCGCAGTCTGATGTGTTGTTAAGCCATCCAACCACCCTGACCTCTTCTTCTTGCAGACCTTGTGGCTCTGTAAAAATGTCATAGAACTCTCACCTTTTCTCCCAACAGCCAAGACTCAAAATTACCACAGGTGCTTGAGGACTTTGTCACTCAAGCACAAATACTTATTGTAGAGTTGGCTCAACTTCTGGTTTTGCGAATCTTGTCTGGCGTACAACTTAAACTGGTTTGATTTTATGCTTTAGCTGAACTGGCAGTTATATTAGAAAATGTTCTGGCAAGAGTTACCTACATCAGCAACCTGTGCTGACGGCATCAAGGAGCTAAATCCAACTCATGCTGCATTACTAACAAGCAATATGACAATGGGTTGAACATAATGTTATCTTTTTCATGGAGCCACCAGTATCTGACAGGCCATGTGCATGTTACTGCTGAGCCGAGGTTGGCAACATGAAGGAGACTGAATCTCAGAAGACATGAGAGATGTTGTGTTTGTTTACTAGAAAGTTCGGGCATTTTTTGGGGTGACGAGATGGGACGAGAAGTCTCTGTCAAGCCTCTTTTATAAAGCCTGTTCAAGGCAGGAATGTTGCACCGTTATTTTGCATCATCAGTCTGTATTAAAATGTACGAACATCGAATGGGGGGTGGCATTGTTTTTCAGCAGTTAAGCCACCAGCAAAGGTAGAGCAGAACAGCGCTGAGTCTAATTATATTCCACTCTGGAGCAGCTGCTGAGTCAAGTGTGACACCTAGTGGTAAAATTCAGTCACCGGCCTTGTCTAAAATTTTTTACCCCAGCCCAGGATTTGCTGATATGACTGATGCTTTTGTTCTTCTTGAGAGGACAGTCTCTGAAATTGGTGTTGGAAGAGAATAAGTAAGATCACTGCATCCCTAAATAAGAAATGGCTAGGCTTCAACAAAAGTGGAAAGTGACACCCCTTGGCTTCAAAGTGCTCCATTACTTTCATCCTCTGCTCCATGTTCAATAACGCCCCCTGTTATCAAAACTGGAAGTGAATGCTCTACTGCGACGGGAGACAGAGGGATATTTAATCCCTAGTGCTTTAAAAGCCTTGTCTTTATACTGTACATAGGCCATATATATACATCCATGCATCTTTCTGTCTGTGCCTGTGAGCAGGTCTGGTCAGCCCCAGATAGAAAGAAAGCAGGAGATGGAGGGTAAAGGGGAGGCTGTGGGATAGAGAGGTTTATGAAGGGCTTGATCTGTCTGCTGTGTGATTAATGATTCCCAGAGTCAAAATGAGACCTAGAGCCACAGTATAGCTGCTGAGCCTTGGGGAGCACACATCTTAGAGCAGCCTTGTGGGACTGAACAACCTACACTTAATCAGAGGCAGACTCATGCTCTTTGGTAAACAAAATGACAACAAGCAACGATCTTGGGTTCATGTTCAAAGTCAGGAACTGGGCTCATTGATGCTTAAAGTGTGCAACCATCAATCACTGTCATTTAATGTGAGTGAGTCAGCTGATGCAGTCGAGTGCTTCAAGTGCAATAAGGGAGACCTCGGGGCTTCTAATGGCACTGAAGGATCAGACGTTACAAAAGGCTCTTTATGATCACATAAACTGAGATGACTAAAAAGAACATAATGAAAAATGATCGTTAAATGAGAACTACTTCACAACTGGTCATCAACGTAGAGTTATAATCTACATAAAGTATTATATTACCCTATATTTTGCATGCATTGAAGGACACAGTTAATTAAACAGGCTTCATAAATTCCCAGATACAATGACATATTTAGGCCAGTAAATTCTCAAACACATTCTGCAGTGGGAGAGTCAAATCAAGGATGAAAGTGTGAGAGATTAAGGCTGGCTGCGCCTATCTGTCATTATCCCTTACACAAAGCATTAGGACATCTGTCATATACAGAGACAGAAATGTAAGATCAATATATTGCAAATAAACAAAAAAAATTCTCCCCTTTAACTTTAACTCAGATGTGAAGGCTCTGTGATTCCAGGAATATTGTAAGGCACTGACCTTTGAACTTGTTTCTGTTGTGGCGGTTGCTTCTAAGAATGGTAACATAAATTTTAGCTGACTTCACTGCTACAACGTTGTAACCCTATATGCATTGATCGAGTGGCTTGCAGGTCAAAAGATGTCTAGACGTCTAGGTTACTGTAAAACCACAGTGGGCTAAATTTGTTTGAGAAGAGAGTTTTTTATAAACGTCTAGATTACATATATGTAACCATTGTTTCGACAACATCTTAATGAGTCTATGTCAACACATGTTTAGGAGCTGCTTAAAACATGGTCATCCTTTATGATAAAACAATTACATAATCTAGACATCTAAACAAGAGTCTCCAGCAACGCTAGTGGCTCTGTGAGACCATACAGAACAGCTGTGCTTTGAGCTACATGCTCTACAATGTGCTCACAATGGAGATGCAAACATGCTGATGGTAATTAGGTGTTATGTTTACCATGTTTCCCATCATAGTTTAGCCTGTTAGCATGTTAACTTTTGCTAGTTAGCACTAAACACAAAGTCCAGCAGAGCTTGATGGAAATGTCATTAGTTTTGAATGTATTTGGTCACAAGTTTTGACCTAATGATGGCACTGCATGACAAGCCAAAGGGTTATCAAAGTGCTTACAATTCATCATACAGAGAGCATGAAATTACATGGCAATCCATGAAATAATTGTGGAGACATTCCACTCAAAACCACACATGTGAACCTTATGGTGGCACTACTGGAAAAGGTTCATTAGAATACATCCTCTGGGGATCATGAATATCTACAACATTTCATGGCAATCTGTCCAGTAGCCAAAGACTGACAAGACAAACCGAGAAATTGACATTGCCATCCCTGCAACATGATCTCATCTCTACTCGTTATACTTTGTCTCTTTAGCAGAAGACCAAGGCATTACTTAAACAATGACAGTGGCAGCCACATTTGAACGGCAGGTAAACGCTTCGTGTGTAGAGGTGGAACATATTGGCTGGAATGCAGTCTCAGAACACATTGGCTATAGACCGAATCACTGTGACTTCATGCTAACAGCTACAGGCACTTCCTGGTGGAAAACTGTAAACTGTTTGAATTGTGGAGACATGTGAAATCGGCAAACTTGTTTATTTCTGTTGTCATTTTCAGTCCCAGCTGTAACATTAAAATACATATAGTTAAACATGGTGCTCCATCCTATTTGAAGTTTCTGTTAAGCTTATTATATGTACTATGTGGCTTTGCTAGCGTCTTTCTGAAACCAAATCTAGCAGCACAGAAGCTAAACAATGTACTGTTGTGGATGGGGCCGCAGAAAAACATATTTAAGCCATCTAAAAATATCAATAGCAGTTTAAATGTACACTATAAATGAACTATTTTCACTGCTTTACCTCACACAATAGCAGATAGAGGCAGTGATGGACCGACAACACCGGCATTCTGTAAAGTAAAATGACTGTTTCTGTCAATGGAGCCTGGTGGCTTTGAAATAATGGCTTCAGTTCTTGTTGGAAAAGGCTGTCTGACGGTAAGGTACAGTGGTGAAAATATTCTAAACTTACTTTGCTCTGAGCGTCTAACAGTGACATGGATGGGTTTAAATTGGAATTGGTGGAAAGCCCGTTGCATCTCACACAGATGCTTAACGATGCCCCCAGCGTCCCACTGCCCATGTAGCATATTTTGAAGCCCTGAAAGTTAGACCACGTTACCTAGAGCCATGCCGTAAGTATGAATAAAGATCAACCAAATGAAGCACATACACACCTTTTGAATTAGCCCACTAATCACTATATAAAATGTGTCACACCAGGACGCCTCTCTTAATAAAGAAAGTTAAACACATCCATAGCTGCAATCATGCACACACATCAAGCGCTTCACACTACAGCTGTCACTTCAGTGCTAACCATGATATGAGCTCTGTGGAGTAGCTGCGCTCAACTGAGCAAAAAAAAGTGTTGCTCCATTTGCTTTGAAAGTGAGAGTGTGTGTGATATAATTAGCAGGCCAGTGGTGAGCCTGTGCGCTTGTCCAACTTCCAGACAGGTTCCTCAGATCTTTTTTTCTTCCCCCTTGACCTCGACTCATCAGTTGTTAAGGGCAGTGAGGTTCCTCCAGGGTGAGAAATCACAGATAAACCACAGGAGCTTCTTTTAGACTGAACTGTTTACTGCCAGTGTACATGAGGAAGCAACACCTGTAATGCATCTCAAGAGATGTCCTGAGCTCCACATAATGATGGGAGTGCACTTGCCTGCATGCTAATCTACAGTAGATGTTGACAACTTCGCACACCCGCACACACACACTGAGATAGTAATATAATGTTAGATTAATCTGTCGTAGTTGATTAGTCACTATGAGGCATATTTTGCCTGAAGCCAGACACACAGAGTAATTGAAATACCTCCATATTTAGACGTCTACCTGGGCAATTATTCCTCTCAAAACTGATTAAAATGTCTAACAGAGAGAGAGGAGGGAGTGTGTGTGTGTGTGTGTGTGTGTGTGAGAACGTGTGTGCAGCGAAGGAGACACAGAGGAGGTCATTGACAAATGGTGCTCAAAATTGGCTAGTGTGTTTCCAATTAGATAAGTGAAAAAAAGAGATCCATTTGCATAGATCATTAGCTTTTAAGGATATTTTAATACCGCGATGCGGGACAAAAACAGATTCATTCTACTGAGACCAGGTCCTTTCAGCATAAACTACAGAGAGCCACTAATGAAGAGTTTTCTTTAGAAAGTGCACGCAATCAGGTGAGACAGAGGGATCAGAGAGGCTTTCTCGTTTGAGGAAACAAGACATAATGGATTATTTTCTGAGCAGCAACTACACTGAGAATTAGAGGAATAGTTAATTTTAGACACTTGGTTTTAGGAATATACTGTAGTCATATATGGGCATGTGTCCTGTGACACACATTAGTCAAGGGACAATCATTTATTACCATAATTAAACATTTTTATAGATTTTTCAAGCATAATGATTATAATGATTCATTTTTTCTGTCAGTAGAAATTTTACATTCATCATTTTTTAATTAGAATTTTTTAAAAACATGTTCTCTTCTGTTTCTGAGCGATTTATTGTATGAATTTATAAAAAATTTCCCCTGCAAGTGGTTGTTAACGTTCTGCTAGATACATCTTTTTACCAAACACTCGGCTGAAAACCTCTGACCTTCCCAAAGACATTGCAGCAATTAATTTTTACACCCGAAGAGGGCAGTGCAAGGTAAGACATTTGGTTAGCCACCCTGTATTCAACAGTGCTGCTCCCCTCCAGCTATTCTCTCCCTTTCTCTTTGTTATTGTCCTTCATTTACATTCTGTTCCAGAGATCAGATAAACAGTGGGAGGGTAATGAAAGATCACAAGCCATTAACAATTACCATTAACACAACACACTGATGCACACATCCCCACAATATTGAAAGGGATAGTAAAACTCGTCTTTGCTATTATGACAATGTGTCAGATCACAACGAAAGCGGACCAAACAGCATTAAAGCTGTTACACTTTGAAGCTCCGTTTCAGGCACTCAGCTGCATTCATGCTTTTTTAAACGCGTGCTGCGTTTTTGAGTTGTGTAAAGCGGTCCATCTAAATTGGGTTTGCATTGCTCACAACAATGCTCTAAACTTATTTCCATCAAATCATAAACACTCTGCTCTGCTGTTTCCTGCCAGGAGCCAAATCAGGTAAACATCCTGAACGGGTCGATACTACAGAAAAAAAAAAACTTTGTAGCAGCTAAAAGGGTTTAGATCTCAGCTCTCTGAAGGTTTGGTTTACAGCTGTTGAGAGATTTGTTTCTAAAAAGACCACTACAGCAAAACTTCAAGGGAAATTATACTGTCACGGCAACAGAGCAAACAAACTAACACAATTTCCAGCCAAACAAGACAACAAAAGACACTGAAACCCTGAACTTAGAGTAAAACTCAACCAGCTGGCAGCAGACTACAGAAAAGTTATTCCAAACGGTAACTGGGATCCAGCCATGAGTGAAGATGAAATTGGCAGTTCAATCAATGGCAGTCTGACAGCAGCCTGTAGCCTTACCATGTTGCTGTAAAACAGGATGAATAATAGCCACTGTCTGCCCAACATGAATGTTTTATCCTGGCGAATCCTGCTGCAAGGCTTATGCGTCCTTGTTAATACTGTATGTGTGTGCGAGTGAGACTGTCCTTCTCTCATACTTTCATCAGAAACTTTTCATAAGAACCATACATTCCAAAGTATCAAGAAGTATAGCAATATTAAAGCCAAACAGTTTCTAGATCACAATTCACTCCGGATTCTTTACTGTTCACTGGTTTCACCTTATTTAAGTTACTGTGCAGAGGTATGGGGCAATAATTACAAAAATACAATACATTCATTATTCATTCTCCAAAAAAGAGCAATAAGGATTATTCACAAGGCTGGTTACCGGGATCATATAAATACATTATTTCTACAGTCAGAAATACTCAAATTCGCAGATGTGGTGGACTTTCGAACGGCACAAATATTATTCAAAGCAAAAAATAATCAACTACCACATAATATTCAAAAACTGTTCACTGAAAGAGAAGGGAGTTATAATTTAAGGGGTTTATTTAATTTCAAAAATTATAGGGTGCGCACAACAAAGAAGAGTTTTTGTATTTCTGTTTGTGGGGTGAAGCGGTGGAACAGTTTGAGTGAGGAGATCAAGGGATGTCCAAGTATGAAGAGTTTTAAGAAGTTGTACAAAAATTTGATTTTCACGAGGTACAGGGATGAAGGGAATTGATCACAACTGGATATTGTGTATTTGTTTACTTTATTTGTTCTTTTCTGAGTTACTGTCTGTCTGTTTTGATTTTGTTTTGTTTTTCAATATCTGAATTAAATATTTAGATTAGTTAAATTAATAATTAATATGACAGTAAATATATGTATATGTATATATAGATATATGTATATATCTGTCTATATATATATATATATATATATATATATATATAGATAGATATACATATACATATACATATACATATATATACATATAATGAAGCTAGATAAGCAATGTATATTGACTTAGGAAGAGGGGTGGGATTAGTTTTTACTTCAGCCCACTCCTTTTCGGACATGTAAACGCAAGACCGCTTAGTGCGTCTCTGTTTCTTTTTTTGTTTTTTTGGTTTGTATTATAACTTGTTTGCTTTTGTATTATTATTATTATTATCTATTTATTTATAGATTATTTTTCTAATTCAGTGGCTTTACACTTGTTCTTGTTACAAATACTGTTTTTGTTTTGTTTTCTTCTGCTATTTATTTATTCATTTGTTTGCATGTTCGAAATAAAGATTTAACATTCACATACAGTCTCTTTCAAAATAAACACACTATGTCAGTACTATATTGCAAACAACAACAAACATACATGGTTCGGTTTAGGCAACAAAAACATGTAGTTAGGTTTATGAAAAAAGAACAATGTATGGCTGTAGAGTCTTACGGGACGCAAACACCGCTCACTCAAGTGAAAGTCAGTGTCTGTTGGACCCATCCACCACCCCTCCCATCCGCCCCAATCGGACTTTCACCACCTTGTCCACCTTCGTCCTTGTCCCGCCATGTTTCCCCTCGACGCTGCTGGGCACCGTTAAACTATAACAAGAACCGGCTGCATATCATGCCGACGTTAAAGGATGCCTTTTTTCATTGGTTTCTGATGCCACAAGTCACTGCCCAACACTGGATTTCGACGACTTCAGAGTGAGACTGGGCTCACCATGGCCGTCAAATGTCTACAGCCTGGCGCCTTTTCCTAAAATTTGCTGAATCTCAATAGCAATGGCTAGTCTTGAATCTCCTTAGTGAGGCTAGCTATTGATTCCAAATCCAAAAAAGAAAAACATCTCGGAGGAAAATCAAGAATGTTATAGTGAGCGGACAGCTTTGTTTGCTTTCACCACTAACACTGCAAAGTCTAAGGACCAAATAATCATAAATAGCCTACTGCAGATTAGCTAATTTGTTGTATTAGTGTATTAGGAATGTTTATAGGCTAATTTAGAGTAAACAGGCTGTTGATGGCACGGTAAGACACTAATATGTATTGCAGCTCCAGATTTTTTTGTTACATGTTTTGGCCAAAAATGGCTCCTTTGACAGTAAAGGTTGCTGACCCCTGGGGGGTATTCCAGAAAGCGGGTTATGTGAAAACTCAGAGTAAGTTGACCCTGAGATGAGGGAAAGTCTGAGTTATCCGTTCCAGAAAGAGAGGTAACTGAAACTCTGAGTCAGTCACCATGGTAACAGACTCTGTGAACATAACCTGCTCGCTGACAGGTTTTCTTCAATAAACCGTGAGCTTTTCTCTGTCTCCTCCCTCTTACACGCTGTTTCATTTCCTCATTCATTCAGTCCGTGTCAAAGCTTGTATCGAAGCGCATTAATTAGCAGAGATTTACTGTCTGTCACAGTCTAAATCCTGCTGGATATTAGTTTGTTACTCAGGACTGTCTTAAGTTACTGAATTTATGCACATCAGTCATTTCTTTGGACACTGGTTTTTGTCTTTACATTCAAATATTACACAGCGAGAATTCACCCTCAGCTCAGAATCAAACCTCTGTCCTTTTTATATTTATTATTTTTTATAACACTGTGCACAAGGATCAGACTGTCAGTCTGTTAGAGCAGCTCCCAAATGTTTATTGCACATAATGTGTAGGTCTAATTATTTAAATGTTAAAAATCGGTATGAAGCTTTAGACATGTAGTATCAATGACTAATGATCTCTATCACTGATGTCATTGGTCGCACTGATGGAACATAATTCCTATAGCCTAATATTGGGGATTATATGTTAATATTTCTGAGTGAGCAATGGTGCAGCATTTCAGTGTCTTTAAATTTACTACATTTGTAGCTGAAATAAAGTCACTGAATGCTGTTGAGTCAAGATACAAATAGATGTGCAACATTTTAAAATCTACTGTATTTTAACCTCAACGTCTTTTCAAGTGCAAATCACCAAACATATTATTACTGGGTCACACTGTGAGTTTACAGTCATGTCTTTATGTCTTTGATCTATAGCCTAGCCTATATGTTTTAAATCTTCCTATTTTTCAGTTGCTGCCTCCTGTGTTTTTCCCCATCAGATTAAATCTGAACAAATATATTATTGTATATAACTAATATAATGTAATGTATCTACAGCCTGATACACAGTCAGATTCCACCACTTTATCTTCATTAAGGAAATGTAAGTCTGATAAATGATGAATAAACAGACAACACTGAATAAAATTTTTTTATTAACTTTATGGTTAACTTATTGACACTTTCCTCGCTCTGACTCAGGCTCTTCTTTTAAAGATAAACGTGCACCGTCTGCTACACATGCATTAATATCTCTACATCCACTGGATTAAAATGGAGGCGCTATCTTTTATTTACCTGTTGCCATGGTGAATCGGAGCTCCATTGATGATGGCTTTTTATTGTCGGCTTAACTCAGAGTGAACATACTCAGAGTTGACTGAACTAACTCAAATCAGCTGTTCTGGAACCGGTAACTCAGAGTTTCCCATCTCAGGGTAAATCAACTCAGAGTTCAGGATTAGGCTCAGAGTTTGTTGAACCTCCTATCTGGAATACCCCTCTGGTCTCCATGGAAACACGGTGTGTGCACGTCACATTTTGACCGCTGGTGCTTATAAACTTTAAAGTATCCTTATTTTCATCAATAGGTCAGATGCCTTTGTGTAAACAGCAGAGCTGGATGTAGGAACAGAGGATCAACAGTATAGAGACCATGTTCTCTGTAAGCAATCAATAAACAAGGACAAACTTACCCCCCAGCCTTGACACAGCAAACAAACATTGCATTTAAAATAAGAAGGAACAAAGAAGACATGGTGGAAAAGATAGATACGTAAATAGACTGCATGATCAGTGACTGCGACATATGGGAGGAATTAAAGTAAGAAGTAGTAGTAGTAGTAGTAGTATTGAATCAGCTAATTTTGTTGTTGTTGCTGTTGTTGTACAAACAAGTTAATTGTTCAGTTGGTAATGCTTGTTCTTAACAGCAAAATTCAGGTTTGATTTGACCAAAGTTCTATTATAAATGCCAATAAACACTTTCTTACTGGATATTTCTCTTCAAGCTGATACATAAACCTGTATGCAAAGAAATGCCAAACATATCTTGACTATTATGGTATGCCATAGACATAACTCCTATAGTGTGATTCCTAATAATTCCCATTTCGTATAGTGTGCTACTAAGCAAAATTTGATTGTTAGGTTTTTCTTTACGCCCACTTGTATAGTCTTACTAACTATTGTGCCAGTACTTCTGTACAAGTACCTCTGGTTTACAATTACATAGTGTTTGTAAAATGCAAAAAACATTATCTTGTTTATTTACTCATTTATTTGGATCCCCATTAGTCACTACCAAGGTAGCAACTACTCTTCCTGGAGTCCAATATATGCATTATTAGTAATCTCTAATTAGTTAAGGGAGCTCGTGACAATATTCAGAGCATTGCATGTTAGTGCATTTGAGTTCCTCTGTGTCTAACCCACTGGCTCGCTAATCGCTGCTGCTCTGCAGTGAACTCATGAGGTGGTTACTGTTGATATCGGGACAACTTCTTTGCTGATGCATAGCACCCGGCCTCCTGTTTCCCCTGGTTAACACTGTTAGTTCTGTCAGCACTGTTGCCACTGTTAGGACTGTTAGCAACTTTAGCTGCTAGCCACACCTCCATGTTGAGAGCCATGTGCAGACAACCTCTGAATCATAATTGTGTTCTGAATATCAAACAGAGCCTCTTTATTTAAAAAAAGATGCTGATCTGCTGCATGCATATGTAACTGTATGATTGGAAAGGCTTTTTGATGCAAGAAACCATTTCACATTGCCAACCATGTGGCCCCTAGGACTGATTTTTCTTGGCTTGTAAATGGCTTTAAAACCATCATACCTACAAATATAGTAACCTACTGTGTGCTTGTCTTGGGGAAATTGCTGCTTTGATCCCACTAAAGCTATGGCGAAATATTTCATGTAATATTGCTTACTTAGCCTTGTGCCTGCACATTGCTGGAGCGTCTCATACAAGCGTGACATTAGAAACTGCTGGATGTTTATGCGTTAAGCTGCATACGGGAAAAGGTCTTCAGTCACAAGGCTAAGCTGTGTTGACGCAAATCGACCAACTCTAATAAGTTAGCATGGGATATTCTCAAGGACAGGTCTGCATATGTGTGTGTGTGTGTGTGTGAATTCATTAGTTTATTCTCAATGTTATCATCTTGCTGCAGACGTGTCAGAAGAAGAGCAGCTGCATGTCAACAATCTCTGTTCTTTTATCCACTGAGCACCTGCCATACATATACAGTCTCTCATTCACACACTAACACACACACACACACACGCACACACACACACACACACACACACACACACACACACACACACACTACTGCTATAATCAAATCCAGGGAAGTAGAGAGGGAAAAAGAAGACAGCGACAGAAGAGGGGGAAGAGCGACAAATAGACAGAGAAAAAGAGGGATGGTGGATGGAGGATAGAGTGAGTTGTGTATTAAATATCCCCTCTCTGATCCTCCTGTGTCCCGGGCTCTCATCTTCTAGCTGGCTAGCTATCAGAGGGGCAGAAAGAGAAAGAGCCTCCGACAAGGACAACAAGGACAGTCTCCTCCACACTCACTGCAGTTTTATTACTGTTTATGAAGTTTGCCACAACCAGGATACTTGTTGTGCAAACCAATGATAGAAGCTACAGCGTCTACGTGCCTGTCTTTGATCAGCTTTTCCCGGCAGCATACAATCATGGCTCCTTGGCTGGTACTTGAGCACATTTCATTCTTATGCAAATCACAAGCTTCAGATGACATTTTTTATTTGTTTTGAGGGGACTGACTCAGAGTACCATCAGGTTTGACAGCTGTAATGTCCTCAGACCCCTACAGACTCTAAATGGGCTACAACACACACACACACACACACTGGATTCTCCATTAGCCTACCTATCTATTGAAGGGCAATTACAATGAGGGTAGATGGCCGTGTGTGTGTGTTTGTGTGTGCGTGAGCTTGGACACAAATGGGTCCTCTGCTGACCGCTAAGCAATTTACCCTCACTTATGCCTCTCCCTCATACTTTCTCATTCCCTCACACACACACACACACACACACACGCACACCCACACCCACACACACACAAACACACTGCTGATCATGGCCAAATAACCTCTTAAGTAGGAAAAATGATTTGCTGAGCCTTTGTTGTATACAGCAAAAGGATGGACATTGTTTTAAGATGGAGCTATAGGTTAGTGCCCATCAAAGATAGATATATATATATATATATATATATATATATATATATATATATACAGTACAGGCCAAAAGTTTGGACACACCTTCTCATTCAATGCGTTTTCTTTATTTTCATGACTATTTACATTGTAGATTCTCACTGAAGGCATCAAAACTATGAATGAACACATGTGGAGTTATGTACTTAACAAAAAAAGGTGAAATAACTGAAAACATGTTTTATATTCTAGTTTCTTCAAAATAGCCACCCTTTGCTCTGATTACTGCTTTGCACACTCTTGGCATTCTCTCCATGAGCTTCAAGAGGTAGTCACCTGAAATGGTTTCCACTTCACAGGTGTGCCTTATCAGGGTTAATTAGTGGAATTTCTTGCTTTATCAGTGGGGTTGGGACCATCAGTTGTGTTGTGCAGAAGTCAGGTTAATACACAGCCGACAGCCCTATTGGACAACTGTTAAAATTCATATTATGGCAAGAACCAATCAGCTAACTAAAGAAAAACGAGTGGCCATCATTACTTTAAGAAATGAAGGTCAGTCAGTCCGGAAAATTGCAAAAACTTTAAATGTGTCCCCAAGTGGAGTCGCAAAAACCATCAAGCGCTACAATGAAACTGGCACACATGAGGACCGACCCAGGAAAGGAAGACCAAGAGTCACCTCTGCTTCTGAGGATAAGTTCATCCGAGTCACCAGCCTCAGAAATCGCAAGTTAACAGCAGCTCAGATCAGAGACCAGATGAATGCCACACAGAGTTCTAGCAGCAGACCCATCTCTAGAACAACTGTTAAGAGGAGACTGTGCGAATCAGGCCTTCATGGTCAAATAGCTGCTAGGAAACCACTGCTAAGGAGAGGCAACAAGCAGAAGAGATTTGTTTGGGCCAAGAAACACAAGGAATGGACATTAGACCAGTGGAAATCTGTGCTTTGGTCTGATGAGTCCAAATTTGAGATCTTTGGTTCCAACCGCCGTGTCTTTGTGAGACGCAGAAAAGGTGAACGGATGGATTCCACATGCCTGGTTCCCACTGTGAAGCATGGAGGAGGAGGTGTGATGGTGTGGGGGTGTTTTGCTGGTGACACTGTTGGGGATTTATTCAAAATTGAAGGCACACTGAACCAGCATGGCTACCACAGCATCCTGCAGCGACATGCCATCCCATCCGGTTGGCGTTTAGTTGGACGATCATTTATTTTTCAACAGGACAATGACCCCAAACACACCTCCAGGCTGTGTAAGGGCTATTTGACCAAGAAGGAGAGTGATGGAGTGCTGCGGCAGATGACCTGGCCTCCACAGTCACCGGACCTGAACCCAATCGAGATGGTTTGGGGTGAGCTGGACCGCAGAGTGAAGGCAAAGGGGCCAACAAGTGCTAAACACCTCTGGGAACTCCTTCAAGACTGTTGGAAAACCATTTCAGGTGACTACCTCTTGAAGCTCATGGAGAGAATGCCAAGAGTGTGCAAAGCAGTAATCAGAGCAAAGGGCGGCTATTTTGAAGAAACTAGAATATAAAACATGTTTTCAGTTATTTCACCTTTTTTTGTTAAGTACATAACTCCACATGTGTTCATTCATAGTTTTGATGCCTTCAGTGAGAATCTACAATGTAAATAGTCATGAAAATAAAGAAAACGCATTGAATGAGAAGGTGTGTCCAAACTTTTGGCCTGTACTGTATATACACACACAAATACAAACACACACGCACACATCCTTGTCTGGTGCTTATCCATCACCTCTTGTGCTGCTCTCAAAACTGCTCTGAGTCTACATGACATGTGATTATGGTGTGATGTTAAAAAGCATAGCATTCACAAACAAAATTTACCAAAGACTATTTTGTTTACAAGCAAACTTTTGAAAGGAAGAAAGATGAGTATGGACAAGACTAAGCCATGCTGATGGCTCTGTAACGTTATAGGCATTAGTGCTTTGAGCAAAGTGCTAACATCAGAATGCTAACACACAATCATAATGCTGACATGCTGATTCTTAGCATGTTTAATGTTTACCATGTTCACCTTCTTAGTTTAGTGTGTTAGCATGCTAACATTTGCTAAGCATCACTAAACGCAAGTATATTGAGGTTGATAAGGAATGTCTTTTTGAAGGTATTTGATATAAACCAAAGGATTGGACAAATAAAAATCTCGATTGTTAATGACAGGGGACATGACAGATGATCAGGAAAGTTATTAGAGTTCATCCTGATTGGGTGCACCAAATTTCACGGCAATCCATCCAATAGTCGTTTAGACATTTTAATAAAAAGACAAAAATTCCCACTCATGCTGGCGTTTCGGGAAAAGTCAGAGAATCACCAAAGTCATTGGGATTGATCATCTGGAAAATATGGATGTCTGTACAAAGTTTTGTGCAGCTCCATTCAGTGGATTTGAAATATTACACTTAATAAGGAAAAAAGTGACCTGCTGGCAAAGCTAGAGGAATGTGAAGAACCACCAAAGTCATTTGAATTCATCCTCTGGGGACCTTGAATATCTGAAGCAAAGCTGTTGAGATATGTTAGTGGACCAAAGTGTTGGATGTACGACAGACAGACATGGCCGTCTATAGGATCATGCCACTAGCATGGCTAAAAGTCTTACTGGTCGTTAGCAAATCAGTTTAAGTTCCCCCTCAAATAATTTCTGTATATGACAAACACTGGCTTTATTAAAACAGTCAATGCTGTACACATCTTACAGGTGGAGTAAATGACTGCAATGTCTTGTAATGTCAAACAGATGTGATATGTCAAGGTGCATTAGTTTTATTATAATGGGTTTTTGCCATTATTTAGCAATTAAGAAGCTGCAGCCAGATGAGCTTCAAAACGGTAACATAGATCAACTACTGAATCCTCGTCTTTTACAGTCTGTATAAATCAATGCTTTCTTGCAATATCCTGGAGTCAGACCCCGATCTATTCAGATCCCTATCCATTTCAACTTCTTGAAAATAAGAAAGAGGAAATGTATGGGTCATACCCTTAGGAAGGACACAAATAACATCACAAGACAAACCCTGGACTACAACCCACAGGGAGAGAGGACACAGGGTAGGCCTGGAGACGTTGGAGAAAGCTAGACTTGGAGAAAAAAAATTGAGGTAAGCTGGCAGGAAGCAAAAACCAAGCCCAGAAAAAAGTGCGATGGCTATCTCTGGTGGGCGCCCTATGCCCCTAAATGGAAAAGAAGTTAAAGTCAAGAAAATAAATCAATTCCTGATCCCTGGATTTCTCCCTGGGTCATCCACGGGACTCCAGTGAACTGATGCGAATCAGACAAAATGAACAAAGAAAGACATTTCTGCGGAAAGTAAAGGATCAGATCCCACAGGCAGGTCGGGCACATGGCTCACATCCCGCTGCTAAATTGGGTAAGAGTTGATACGAAGGTAAGGATGGACATTAAAGTATCAAAGGCCTTTCAGAAGTGATGAAGCAGCATTGGAACATGTCCCTGACATCCAGGACCTCATTAATCCCTGTGCCAGCAATTTATTCTAAAATCAAAGGCTGAAAGCGGCCATGGTGCACGTGGCAATATGCCATACCTTTCATGCTTGTGAGTGACCCTGCAGTACATCGGTTAAGCTTCTAGGTAGTACCTAATTAGTCATATATATCCACTGAGAGACAGCACGAACTGAACCTCAGTGACAGGAACAGGTGGGAGAACTAGAATTATGCATCTATTGCTGGCAAACACTCTTTTGCATCTTGAATAATAAAGTCAACAAATTGTGTCCAGAGAAAGTGTTTTGAGGGCTGTGGAGGAAACCGCTGTGTTGTTAGAAACTCTTTTTTCAGGCACGCTGCCATCAAGCTCAGGCCAGAACATTCCCATTGTACCAACTCTTCAATTTCCAGCTCATAAACTTCTAAAGAACACACTCCGGCCATTAGCCACTAGCTTTAAATCTATCAGAGCCTTGTAAACTTCCAGACCGGAGTGCGCCTCACGCATACTGTATGCATCATCTTCACACGGCTCTTTCTCTTTTTCCTCCCCCTTTCACTTTCTCCAGAGAGCAAAAATATATGCGCATGCCGCGGGTGTGTATGTGTGTGTTTAATCAGAGTAAGGTCAGCAACACAGCTCATTAAAGTAATGGGAGTCTCACAGTCTCTTTATTTTACTTGTCTCGCTCTGTCTCACTAGAAAATGACTCAGTAGGAGTCTGGCAAGAGGGAGACGAGAGGGCATTTCAACCACAATTAATATTTTATCTTTCCTCCAAAACTGACCTTCCATTGGCAGAAGGTCAGCTTCACAAGACCAGAGACACATATTTCAACCAGCATTGCAAACTTTTTCATTTTTGTGTTGTTTTTGTCATGGCAAAGTACACGTAACCAGTAACTAACTACTAACTGCTGTCAAGTCAACTCACGTCAACAGATCGATATTCTGAGAGAGAGGTAAATGAAAGACACACAACTTAGACTCCAAGATGGTGAAGGAGGGTGGAAGAATCGATGTCCAATGGCGGAGCGAAGGATTAATATGAAAGGGGGCAGATTACAAATGGGTATAAATGAAGCTGTGTCAGTTTCAGACAGGAACACGTGGCCAAAATAGATCCAGTGACTAAAAACAATGAAGTATTACCAGTTTATTGAAGCATATAAGCGAACATGAACATAGCACACATACTCAAGGAGACATGTGTGTGTCAAGTGTATAACACATGCCCGTAAATGGAGTGTGCGTTGGTTACAAGCCCTTCAGTGAGCACATGATTCTGCAGATAGTCCAGATGGCAGAACCACTGTATTACTCAGACTAAGTTTCTCCATTAAAGAGAAAATTCATTAGCCTAAGTACTCACAAGGGAGTTGGCGTGCACACACACACACACACACACACACACACACACACACACACACAAAAACACACTTATTCCGTCTGCCATTTTTCATAAAGAATGGTCAAAATATAGTGAAGACTGATGCTCAGAGTAAAATGGGAGTTTAGATGGAGCCTTCAGTGTGTGTGTGTGTGTGTGTGTGTGTTTGTTTGTGTGTGTCTGTGTGTGCAAGCGCTACACCATAGTTTTCCAAGGGGAAGTTTTTTGAGATGACTGGGCTGTTGGCACACCTTGACTCCTGGGTACAGTCCAGCAGGTGCATCAGGGATGGAGATTGTTTCTTATATTATAGCATCTGGAGGACTCTACCAGAGCAAGTTCATAATATGCAGTGTTTTGTTTTTTTTTAAGGTTAACTAACAAAACTGCACGTCTGCCCTTTGCACTCAAAATGAGTATAGAAGAGCAGATTATTGTCATGAGAAGAAGACCCTGTCAGAGTGCCACCGTTACCAGATGCCCCAAGTTTACAGGGGCACAGTGGGAAATGAGCAGAGTAAAAAAGAACATAATGGATGTAAGAATCCCATCTTCCCTGTTGTCACTAACAGAGGAGAGATAAGCGAGTGCGAACAAGGTAAAGTAGATTGGACTTAGGGGAGACAAAGCACGGGTCATCCAGATAAGACAGGCCAAACAAGGCCTTGTTATGTGGTGACAGCTCCTGGGGGTGAGCCAGAGTAGGACAAGGACCTTCTCAGTCAACCCTTCAGTTACAGGTAGGCAGGCGCTATTTGTAAAAGTAGCATTCAGTAAATGTTTCATGTTGTTAAACTGAAATTAAACATCTGTGGATTGACCTTCTAATTGAGTGCATGGTCGACTGCTGATTAACCACAATCAATGAGGGCTTCTGTCTCTTTTAAATAGCCCTAATGTGGGAAAAAGAAATCATTTAGTGGAACTTTTTTTGGCTGAATATGTTGGTGGGATCACATTAGGCCAACTCAACCACAAAACAAGTTGACTTATGATCTGCGGCAAAAATAATGAGCCATATTTCCCCCTCTTGATAAAGCTCCATACTAAAGGCTATAGGCTAATGGGAGCACTGAGAGTAAGGCTGACATTCCCTCAGTGAGACAAGTTCCTCTTCGCAGCACTCAGACCCACTCTGTCCATAGTGTTATCGATTAAAGGGTAAAAGCACACACCCCTGGGGCAGAGGGAGGCCTCACACATAGCTAAAGTTACTCTGTGTGTGTGTGAGAGAGAGGGAGAGGGAGAGCGTGTGTTGGACGGCCCACAGTTGCACTGGTAACCTAAACCCTCAGACAGGACTGCAGCCCACTCAGGACCAGAGGGAAGGGGCACTGCAGATGAAAGTATGAGCACATGCACACACTCATACACTCACACCACCTTTAAATCTGTGAGCCCTGTTTTTTATTGTGCTATCGTTGTCCTGTTATTAAACCAACAAATCTCAGAGAAAATCCATTACCTTCCCCTCCGACAGGCTCGAACATCCCAAACTGCTCCAGGACTTTGATGAAGAGACCCATGACCACCAGCACGGCGATCATCTCCAAGCCATCCAGAGTCAACATCTTGGGAGACCACTGTCTGTCATCGCCCGGCACTGCGCCAACGAGCCAGGCTGGGTCGGGCCGGGACAAGTCCGGCCAGCGACACAACACCTGTCCGACTGCACCCTCACTGAACTCTTTGTCCAACTTGAGCCCCAACTTCCGCCTGCTTTCTAACTTTCATCCACTTCGATCCAATGTAGTATTCTAACTTTAGAATGATGATTAAAAAAAATCCTGTCAACTATAACAAGAAGAAAAGACAAAGCAGCTTGGCTCGATGGGCGTTTCTCTTCTGTCACCCAAAGCCTGGCCCCAGGCAACCCCTCTTATTCCCTGGTGGAGGCCATACTGCAGGAGCTACAGGCTGCAACACAAAGCTCCAGATTGTCACAACACCTGGGCTAAAGTTTAGGGTTTTTTTTTCTTCTCCTCTCCTGTCTCTTTCTTCTTCCAGGCCCCCGTCGAGTAATGAAAACTTGAGATGTGCTGCGCCTTCTAGTCCTTTGGCAGTGCTTGTCAGGAAGCAAGTGTTGTGAGGGGGAAAGAGGGAGTGAGTGAGGGAGAGGCGGCAGATAAAGAGAGGGGGAGAGGATGAGGGGGAGAGGATGAGTGGGAGATGGCATAGAAAATGAGAGAGAGAGAGAGGGAGAAAGGCTAACTGAGAGAGAGAGAGTGGGCCAGAGACACACACACAAACACACACACAAACACACAGTGTAGTGAGACAGATTGTTTCGGGGGGGTGAGAGAGTTGAGGTATGCCCTTCCTTTCCAGTGACATTACCTTCATTGATTTGCCTAATGCGGTTTCCTTGGTAACTGGAAGAGAGTGTTTAAAGCCAGATTTAACTAATGGAAAGAAAATATATTTATGTTCATCTGAATTCAAGTCCCATCTCAGATGTGTGTTTTCACTGTATGGAGATCTGTTCTGCAGCCTGTGTGCCTGCTGGTCGATGCGATGCCTCATTAACTTTTTAAATGTGTTGCTATCAGGGCTTGATGGGCAAAGGATTTTTGGCTTCGGTACAGCAAACACAAAATTTGGGAGACAAACATCAAAGATGAGAACAGAAATAGGAGCTAGATGCAATAATTTCAGAAACTGGTGGTGCAGATTGTGCCTTCAGGAAAAATCTGTCCTGCAAGTAACAAAATGGGACTTAATACAAACAGCAGACGCAGGTGAGGAAAAACTTCAAGAGTATCCAACTTAATCCATCTTAATTTGAATAGAAAAGTAAATGGTGCATCAGCATATTGAACACCACGCCAAAAAAAGTAGCTCATTGGAAGCGATTTCGTGCAGAAGTTGCATTTGATCACCATCATGGTGTTCTGAATCTCACGACAATAATTCAGTATAAACCAGTCCCTCTTGAATTTGCTGATGCTGTCATCAACACTCGTCTTTTTGTTGAAATAAACAATTGAGCAGTGTCTTAATTTATTCACCAGAAGTCTTGTTTGCTTCTCTGTGGTGTTATCCATATATCCAGTGAGACTTTTTATACCACATAGTAGACACAAAGTATCCCACAATGCAATGTTAGAAGTAGTGCACAATTGTTGGTCACTAACCAAGTGCTTACAACCACTAACATGCAAAATGAAGACACAAAAAATGGTAATTTTAGACAACTGCAAGATAAGAATAAATACATGAATAAGGTTTAAAATAATATTTTTTTGCACATAGTAAAGCTTTACAAAGGAAACCAATTTAAAGTTAACAAAATAAACACCTTGCATAAGAAAAGTTCAAGCCATGCTTAGCCTTTCACAAACAGATGAGACCAGCCCTTAAATTATTTTAAGCAGATTGAAAATCTGAAAAAGTTTTAGTTTTATGCATAATATAATAGTATACAATATAGAACTGGTACAATGCTGAACTTGCATCATATTATTATTTTATTTTATGATACATTCACTTCACTGTAGTTCTGCCTTCTGTTATGATGTAGCAGAAAGTGAATGATTAAGGTCTTGTTGACTAGTGAAAAAAAATAACTCTCTTTGCTGGAGGTAACATTTAATTAATAATAAGTTCCACATGTATTGTGTTTCTCAAAACTGAAATATTTGTCATGTTAGCAGCTAGTTTTAATAAGATTAAGAATATAGAGCCTAATACAGAGAGCCTATTGTTGTATATTACAAAGCAACAACCTTCAGGGCTGAAAAATGAAGCCAACGCTGGAGTGCCAAAAACTGCAGTTCAAACCAGTGGGTGACATCACAGTACCTACGGCCATTATTTTTACAGCCTATGTCCATTACATGTGGCAAAATGCTCCTTTATGACACATAGTGTAAAGTTTTGTACAGTCCCTAACTGAAGGTAGAATTGCTAGTGGTAAACACAAAGTACAAGAAGATGACGAATGTAATTTGTTAAGAATCATAAGTATACCTACTCATTGGTTATTTTTATCCTTGAAAAATACATTTTCTCTTTACAGCTCACAATAGCTAATCAGTTATTGTGAGTCAGTGTACCTGAGGCTCTCAGCTTATATATATCAGGTCTCAGGTGTTTGTTTTTTGTACAAACAGTAACTGATAATACCTGCATCATCTTCACATCCAAGGAGGCACTGAGTGATTTGGTCATTTCCTGTATCAAACATCCTGATACCTTCTGTCAGTCATAAGGTGAGTTTGGGAATCAACAAGAATCAGTGCAGACTGTTAGCCACCATCCGAGTTTCTGCCCCTCCCAGCACGACTCCCAGTGAGGGTATCGCTTTGCCTCGTGCTACAAAAATAACAGAATTGGAAAAAGGTGTGATGTTCCCTCTCTGTCTCATTCTCCCTCCGTGTTTCCCTTTTTCTGCCTCTCTCTTTGGAGAGAGGAAAAGGTTGTGAGAGGCAAGACAGCAGGACTCTGACAAAATGTGCTGCGTCTGCATCAACTTCTGCTGTTGTTTTCTTTTTGTTGACATTCCTCTTCGTACATTTTCAACCGGGCTGTACAAGAGCATGCCTCATTACGGAGATGTCTGTCACATAAACAGCATCACTGAGGACCACGTGGGTCACAATATGTTTCCTCACATACAAACACACGAGTACACACAAACGTACACAAGTCAGACAAGGTGACAGTCAGGAAACCTAATCTAATGTGACGTCAGTTTTGTCATATATGATATGTGCTGTAGGCAAACAAAGCTGACGCCACAGCAGACCCATTTCACCTCACTCTACGGCAGTAATATATACCCGCTGCATTGAAGCCGAGCTCCGATTGCAGACATGGTAAATGTAAACAGAGAAATATTGAACCACACACTCACGAAAGAGAGCAGGAGAGAGGGAGAAATCCAAGCCTGACTTGTTGGTTAGAAATGATTTCTCTGCCCACTTATTTATTGAAGGGTTGTCATTTGAGTGGAGAGACAGAGCGCTGGAAGGGAAGAAGAAGCAGGGCAGGCTGTTGCATGAGACATGGTGGCAGGGGAGAGTAATGAGAAGTAAGATAAGACAGACAGAAACAGAACATGAAGGAACAAAGGAAGGACAAACTGAAGAGCCTGAGCATCTAAGGTCAGATCCCTCTGTGTGGCGATCTGCAAGGAAGGAAGAGACATCTATTCTTTATTACCCTCCAGCATCTCTTCCCTCCTGGAGGATTTTTCACCTCATTCTGGCTGTCACGATAGAAAATTGGACCTGCAGATGTGTCCTCTACTCCTTCGCTATTCCTCTCCCCCTACTTTCTCCTCTATTCTTCGTCAAATTTACACCAACAAGAAGCACACATTTACACTGTCAGGGTCGAAGACTGACTCAATATGACTTTAATTTCACGAGAAAAGACAATTGTCTGAATGGGAAAGTACAGTTGAGCTCAAGAACTCAGTGCAACAGGTCTGTTTGAAGTTTAACTCAGAACTCTGCACCACCAATTGAGAGCAAATAGCCTTCTGAAAACTTTCCACTGTAGGTCCAACTAATGAGCAGACACAGTTATCACTTCAGCCTTTCCCCTCTACAGTGCCACAGGACATTAGTCGATGCCTTCCAAACAACACTGCATTTCAGTTGTCAGAGAGTGTGTAGCAAGATGCAGCTCATGGCACATTTGGTCAAATTTTTACTTGTAATTTATTTGAATGGTCTTTGGAAACTTAAATAGCTTCGTGTGAATTTAATTTGGAAATTGTCTGTGCTCCTTTGTGTAATGTGTGGCAGTTTCTTTAGCCTGTTTGTGCTGTGTTTATTGTCACAAAAATAATTTCCTGCAGCTTTCTTAGCCAGGTCTGTTGGGTAAAATAATCCCAATGAGGCTGCTAATGAGAAGAAGAAAGGAAAAGAAAAGAAAATGAAAATGAATGTGCTGAAAACACTGCTTCAGTACTTGCTGTAGCTCTTAGGGAGTGTTAAAAATATTTGGGGGGGTAAAATGGAGGTGGAGGATGTTGTGTTTTTTCTTTGGCTAAAGGGAGGGTAGATGGTCTTTTTCTTACCCTGAATTTATGTTATTTCAGCTTTCCTTGTGAGATTTATGACACAAAAAAAGAGATAAAATAGTTACACAGTGTCCTAACTGGGTGTGACATTATTAGTAATGTGTTACAGTAACGCCGTTAGTTTTGGCTGTAACTAAGGGCCGTTTCATAGTCAACACACGCAACGCGAGCAAGTGACGCAAGCGACGCGAGCAACGCACTTCCTTTCATAGTCAACACGTTGAACGCAAGCCACGCAGGCAACACTTGAAATGCAATACATCGCTCGCGCAATAGGGGACAGCAGAGTCACCGGTACATTCCGGCTAGCTAGTACTGCTGTAGCTAGCTAGTACTGCTATTTTATTAGAGTGCAGGGCACTAGAACTGTCATATAATTGGGGATGTGCCCATACGAGTTCACAAAGTTTTTCCTCCTCGCTCGCCATATTTTATACCTGCTTCTTCTGTGAATAACAAAAAGTGGTCAATTTCAACTACGTCACTTGCATTATCAGCCCCGCTGGCAACACATGGTATTACACGTGTCGCTGCGTCACATATCAAAAAATATGGACAACACATTTTGAGACGCAAGCACGCACCATGAAGACCAATGCATCTCGCTGCGTCCCAATGTATTCGCGTCTGCGTGCCTTTGCGTCGCCTCGTTAGTTTTTAAATTCAGTAACTCAGTTACCGTTACCAAACGGTGCGTTACTCTGTTATTTTTGGCCGGTTTTAAAACGGTGCGCAGCATGCAGTATTCCTTCACAAACTGAAGTTCCCTTTAAGTAAAACATTTTAGCCCTAAACAATAAAAGATAGTCAAGTCAGAGAGAGGTATATGAACAATTCTTACCAGAGCATCTTAATGAAACGTGTCTCTCACCATCTCTGAAGTCACTGTCGACCTGCTGGCCTCACCACAGTGCTGTAACGTTACATTAAGCGGTAGCGCTTCTGTAGATTTTTAGTCCCAGTAACGTTATATCCAGTGACGTGACATCCATGTTATCCTGAGGAAGCTTTTGTTGTGGACAGACAATGTCTGCAGTGGGCGACAGACTCGACATCATCATATAGCTTTTCAAATGTTCTCTTTAGCTCATTTTCCATATTTGTGTTCAAGTACCGTAGTTGTAAAACTTTTAAAACGCAGAAGACGGTTGCATGTTTCCTATACCGTTCAATTGTTTTGTCAAGTTGTAACGTTAGTCTAACAGTTCCTTGGTTAAACTCCATCCGCTGTCACATAGGCGATGAAGCTACGAGCCAATACAGTTAAGAAATGTTTTGGGCTGCAGGGCTGAGTTTCCCAAAACATCAATAAACGCTGTCTTCTTTGTGGCTTAGAAAAACTACACTGCAAAAAAAGAAAAGCACCTAGCGCCCTCTAGTGTCCCCACTCAGTCATCTACAGCCAGGACGTACTCAGAGTATACATGACAGTGCGCGTGCATAAAGGTCAAGGAGGGGTGGGGGGGTAAGAGTAACTAAAAAGTTACTTTTCTCAGTAACGCATTACTTTTTGGTTTAAGAAACTGAGTTATCAACTGAGTTACTTTTTAATTAAGTAACTAGTAACGGTAACTAGTTACTATTTTTCAGTAACTAGCACAACACTGGTCCTAACTACAAGCGACACACAGCGTGATTCAGCGTGATTTGGTTGTGAATGTGAATATGAATAATAAGGAAGTACCTACTCACCCATCCACAGCTGCTAGGTAGGTGGTTTGTTAACATAAAGTGACAGAGTTCCATATTTATTGGGCCCAGTGTGGACAGAGAGCGTCGCATGTAAGGTGATGTAGCGCGATAGTCAGATGCTCGCTTGTTGTTAGGACACTGTGATAAATCAAAAATATGACTTACCTATGTGCTATGGTTCATACTTGCAATGTTGGGCTTGTTACTCTAAAAATGTAATGTATTAGTCATTACTCTTTTCAAAAGTAATATCATTCATTCATTCATTCATTCATTCATTCATTCATTTTCTGTAACCGCTTATCCTTCTCAGGGGGGCTGGAGCCTATCGCAGCTGACACTGGGCGAGAGGCGGGGTACACCCTGAACAGGTCGCCTAGTGATTTCTAAATTTCTTGAAAGTTTTCCAGGAAGAAGAAGAAAAATTTCTGTAACTGAAATTACTCCATTTAGACCTCAGTAAATGTTTATCAATTATTCCGTCATTATTGGAAACTTCATTCTTCATATTTGACGAACTTTGACGCATTCTGTCCTTGACTAAAAGTCTTGATGTTCCACAAGGTCACCAACTTATCACTCACTATTTTACCTATAATTAGTTCAAATTATTTTAAGATATCTTTCACTTTACTTATTACTCCCTGCCAACAGTAATTCATTACACTACTTGTTATATTACTTGTTCGTTACACACCATAAAATTGGTAATTGTGTATCTCCCAGAAATTCAGATGTGTGCCTCCGTGTAAATGTCAGAGTAATCACCCAGTAGGCTAAGTAAGGCTAGATAGCTTTTTTTAACCTGGGGTTTTCTGCTGCTTGTGACATTTTCTCAAGGCTCTGTCTGATTTCATTCATTACATATCCAGACACAGGTTTCATTAGTTCTTTGTAGCCTGCAGCTGTCCATGATTAAAATTCAGTTTTGAATATTTAAACCGTGTAGGGCTACAGCCATCCTCTGCGGCCGAGGAGGGCTCACCTTTGGTGTGGTGTATTTCCTGGAGCTTAACATTGTTGTGCTGTCAATCATAGTAGGTGTTTCAGACTGGAGGTTTGAGGACGTGTTTTTTTTTTGCAGGGGAAAGAGTTTTAATGTGACTACCTGCAGCAATAGTGTTCTTGTTATCTTTTCTCCTGACAAAATCAACGTAATGGAAATATTTCCAGCTACTAAAGGTAAGCGTTTCCATCTTAAAATCTAGCTTGCTGCTTTGTGACGTGCCTGTGCAGTGCAATGTTTATGAAAATGACTCAACTGATGTGATTGTTGTATTTTAAGTCTGTGCTGCTGTGATAACAAAAGTAATGTTGTAACAAGTTGTTTGGTTTTGGAGTAACTGTTATATTATTACAAAAATTGTATTAGTAATTAGTTACACTACTCCTTACTGGAAAAAGTAACAATATCACTGTAATGCATTACTAACACTGACGTATTTTGCAGGACTAACATTTCAGGTTTGAAAAACAGGAAACATGCACAATGTATTTAATGTAATTAATTATCCAGTGTTATCTCTAGCAAAAAGCGCATCATCAGTAAGTTAGAAGTTCTCTTTCCTCTGCATCGTAACAGAAAGTGGGACTACAGTGAGGTGAACCTATAATCCAAGATTGGCATCATAACTGTACTAGTATATGGTTTTATTATTTTGAAATATTTAGCGGAGGGTGTTGCGAGGGTAGAGGTCCAAATAAATGATTAATAACAAAGAGGGGGACCTTGCTTTTTTCGCTAAAGTTTAGTCCCTCTCCCAGCCCAAATAACTGTCATACCATTCCTTAAATCCACAGTGCCTGATGTTGCTCTCTTGACTCGCATGCCTGTGTCCTGCTGAGGCATTTCAGACTAATGAGGTCCTTAAAAATAAAAAAAATAAAAAAATCTTTCCACACTCAAACTCCTGCTCTGTCTTTTGTCTTCGGTATGACCTATCGTATAAGACAGTCGGAGTCACTCAGCTCTGAAAACAAAACACAAATTACCTGACTTCCTCTCTTTCTCCTCCTCCTATTGATTTTTCCAAATTTCTTCTGCTGCTAAATATACTGTAAGAGATGCTGTCGGACGTGGGCACTGAAGGGAAGCCAGTCAATTGATAGGTGCTAAACTGTGGAGAGTGTTGTTCACATTTGCGCTGATGGGTTCATGGGTTTTATGACAAACTGAAGTGAATGGCTTTATTGACTCATAGCTCAGTCTTTATGTCCCGGTTGTATATGTCAAACTTTGGGCCTCGGGGGAATGTTATGAAACACTGATCTGACATTTGAGCTTTATCAGATCCACCAGGTAGACAGATTGTGACTTGAAGCAATGGAGAAGGATTTGTGACAGATTTCAGGCCTGCAGCGGTCTTATCTTGTCGCACATAAAAATACATTTTCCACAGCGACGAAGGTCGAAACTACATGACAGTTGAGCTGCTTTGGCTGTGTCTTGCTCTATTGATCCTTGCATGTTACATTCTCTAATCCACAGAAGGTGCTTATTGGAGAACATGATTATTGATCTCTTCTTCAATAAGGCCTGACCAACCATGCTTAATAGAGAGGAACACTGTCTTTTTTTGCTCTATAAGAACAGAAAGGAGCTCAAGGAACTGTTAAGATTACTGACATCACAATCACACATTTCGCCTGATGCTATAGCATCACGTAAGGGCTTGAAAGAAAATACAGATTTTAAATCAAGAACAAGATACATGTTTTGCCAGACCTGCCATCTTTAGTTTTCATGTCACACCTTTGGCTGAGCCACACAGACAATCAATATATAATAACATGACAGAGGAGACAGGCTGACTGGAAAACTAAAGGAGGTAGTGTTTGTAAATCCTGGGTCAGCTAGACTGGGACATCTAGTGGGCACAGAGGGCAAAGATCAGACACTGAAACATGCAAGCAATAATTTAAGTTGTTTGAACGAGGGAAACAATGCCACATTCACTCAGCATTCATTCACTGTAGATATTCTTTTACTCCTGACTTTTTAAATGCTCACACAGACTCATATATCAAAAGAGAGTATCTAACATCATCCCAGTACTAATGCTTTTTTTGCCTCCTATAACTTATCAACTTAAATATATAAACCTCTGTATTCTTATTACTCAGTTGTCTTCTCTGATAAGTTTGCTGCATTAATATTATGCCATTGTCTTGCACTAAAAATCCATATGAACATTTAGTCCGCTGACAAGTCAAAAGATGCATTCAAATACTTAAATCCAGCTTTGACAATGTGCCACTCACCTCTCTTCCTACACAGCCAGTAAGACAGTGGGAGCAGTGACATGAGGATGAGCGTGTAAAAGCCTCCGATGCCCTCGTCAGAGCTGCCCAGGATGGATGAATTAAAAATCCCCATACCCAACACAGGTGAGTGATCACAATCACCGCTCAGCACGTGTGTTTTGTGAGAATGATACACACAGAGATAATCAGTGGCACGGCTGTGTTTCCCCTCCTTCTGTGGGCGTAGACATATATGATTTGTACCTGTATGTATGTACAATTTTGAGATAGGTATATTTACTTGAGTATTTCCATTTCACTCAACTGCATTTATTTGACACCTTATGTTACTTTGCTGATTCAGATTAATAATCTAAAACATAATAAGCAAATCAATTCTAAAATATTAATTTGGATGAGTACAAGACTTCACTGATCCCTTGGTTAAATTTATAAGCTACCCAGCTGTATTTACTGTAAACACAAGTGCCATATTTACCAACTGTATGCTAATAACATATAAGTGTACGCATAAGTGCATCAAAAACTATAAATAAATAACGTAATATACATTATTCTGAAAGATGGGCCATTTTTCATAATGCGTTCTTTAACATTTGGTACTTTAAGTTTATTTTGATGCCAATATTTTGTATTTTTCCTGAAGTAAAGTTTTCTTGCATCAGAGTATTTCTACAGTGTGGTTTTGCTGCTTTTGCTTTAATAATAGATCTGAGTACTTCTTCCACCATTGTTGTAGGCTACACCCAACAAACATGTCGTCATGCACCACCTGTTTTGATAAGGCGTGTGTGTTGTTTCGCGCTCATGATCCAGCTGCTATTGTAGAGGTTTACAAAAAGATACCACCTACTCCCAATTAACCATTCACCCGGTCTGAATGAGGCCCTTTATGCCATCCGTTTATGTATAGTTTGTGCTATGACAGTGTGTCTTGTAAACAAGCGCTGTTGTATTAGCTGCTGTTATGCCCCGCGACAAGACACAATAGACGTGAAACAGCAACACGGGTGGCACAGCATACAAACAAGGTGTGCAGCTACAGTAAATGGCAACGCAGCTGTTTAGAGATATCAGGATAACAATGTAGGAAATTTCCAATTTATGGCTCACATGAAAGTACAAAAACAGTGTTGCATGCAAGGTTCGAAATAAACAATGTATTATTTATACCAGGAATTTAATGCAGAGTGGGTGAACTTTGAATTTCACAGTGCCGGTGAGCAGGTGCCGGATGGCTAGAAACCTACTGGGAGAGAAGAAAGAGAATGGGAAAGAAGGTTGTGAGGGAAGAAAGACAGACCACCAGACTGTAAGAGAGGAAAGAGAATCACAAAATAGTCTGGATTTTATAAATAATAGGGAGGGCGCATTAGGAGAGGAGGAATCACAACACAGAAGCACATTGAAGGAGTCACCTTCCTCATGAGGAGACGTCAGCGTCAATGGACGTTCAGTAAAATAAGTGCAACTTCAATCAATCTCCACTAGAGGTCAGTGTAGATTAAAGTATTGACATTTCAAAGTATTTCAAACACACAAACACTCTGCTTGCACGCAGAGGCTTAAGTGTGCAGAGAATGTTCTGGTAGATGGACCTACATGTGACTTTCAAATGTTCTTTACATATCCGTTAAACTGATAAAAGCATACAGCACTTTTGAGCTGGTGCCAAGTCTGTAACACCATCTCATCAGCAGTAAGTCCTTCGCCTAACCTTTAAGAGGACGGCATATAGCCTGGCACAGAGCCGGGTGCTCTGGCGGTTGGCAAGATGGGGTAATAACTGAAGAGACACAGGTGTAATTTACATCAAAGGTGAAAGACTTTGACCTTGAGCTGGACGCTAACCTGACCTGACCGGATGTGCAGCACAATGCCCGACTTTGACATGAATGTACTCTGAATATAAAACAAACTCCTAATTACAGCATGTGTAACATCTGTGTCGCCTCCTCTGTTAAAGAAACCAACTGCCAGCTGAATTCATCATTCATCATATTGACTGACTCGCTTAAGGACAAATACTGTTGCTAGGCCCACAGCCCATCCGTTTGTATCTAAATGAATGTCTCTGTGGACAACGGGACAACAAGCACGTGGAGCAGCCACTACGCTGATTCAGCAGCTAATCAAAAAGCACAAAATGATCCAACCTATACCAAAGGACAAATGTGCCTGTGCTGCACGCACAAAAATGCTGCAAAGTCACCGAGGGTGGATGGCGGTGGGCGCACTATTGATGAGCAAGCATAAAAAAAGGAGACAATCGCACACAAACAAGATGCATATCAGGAATCTATACAATACCTCCACACAGGGACAATGTGTTTATGAGTCAATATGTGCGACCAGTTGTTTACATCACACAAAGAGATATAATGTGGAGGAAGAGAAAGACAAAGAAATGGCAAATTGGCTTTTTAATTATAAGGAGGTTTAATGGGAGAGGAGAGGAGAGAAGAGGAGAGGAGACAGGAAAGGAGTGGAAGCTGTGATTGTCTCTGACAGCCAGGCCCAGTCCAGCGCTCTATTGTGTTAAACCTGTCAACTGTCACCAGAGAGAGCGAGCGAGAGAGGGATAGACTGACGGAGGGAGACGGAGACACAGAGAGAGACAGAGAGAGAGAGAGGCTGTCGTCATGGACACGACACATAGCATCAATTCCCCAGGTTTGGGTGCACACAAAGCCACACACACACCTTCCTTATCTATTTCCACTCAGCTCCATGTATCGGTAAAAGCGACACAGACAGGCCTTCCCATTTCATCTATTATATTGTGCCGGTGAATGTATTGATCCAGCATATATATTTATATATAGCACACATGGTAACACACAATCAAACACACACAGTGCGGCGTGTGCTTCAGTGCACAGTTAAGTTTCTGCGCTGCTGTCTCTCCAATATTACCAGACCTTGTGGACATGACAAACCTCATTATCATGGTTGTGCAGGCAATGGCGCCCATTAGTATTCCGCAGAGCAGACACACAAACACACACTTACAAATACATGCACGCTCGTGGAGTGGGGTTATTGCATAGAAGAGTTGCATATGGCTCTCAGAGGATAATTGTTTCTAATTCTTTTCCTGCTGCTCTTCCATATTTGAAGTGATATACGGTGCGACATTTGTCTGAGGAGAATTCTATTTCTAGGCTGGATCAATCAATCCCTGCCAGCTGGAATGCGATTGGTCATAATTATGATCAGTGATTGTTTTGTCATTGTGCATGCTGCCTATTGACCTTACTGTGTTTGTCCATGAGCTGTCTTTTACAGTGCCAGTGTCTATCCAGCCAATAAAATTAGGAAGGCTTATGCTAGTGTCTCTAGGCTTAAATTCAAATTACATTAAACATATTTTACTGTAGCCATGCATGAATATTTCTGCCTCCATCCCAACACACTGCAGGTGAAAGGAATCTGTCTGTGGTGCTCAAAGCATTGAAAAATAACATTTAAGCATTTCCAACAGCAGCATTTCTCTCTACAAACAATGTCTCCATTACTGTTGAAAAACCACAGAGCTAAACTGTTTTCACTGGAGCTACTTTCTGCTGAAACACTGTAGCGACTGTTAAATCTGTTGACAGCGAGCTCTGTGGATTATCCACACTAACAAGGACACTGATTCTGCAAGATGGTGTTGAATGCTCAACAAACAAAATTACATTCACATTCATTCTTTGTGGATGTGTAAGACAGGATGTCTGTAAACCTGGGCAAGTAAAACCTAAGCGGTTCCAATATCACTCCCCCGTCCACTCATTCACTCCTCCCTGTACAATAATAGACACTGGGTAGTTTACTCTACAGTAAGCAGTACATCCTGGACACATGTGAATCACCAAGCTTGTGCGTCATCACTGACAGGTGTGGGTTTGCCACAACAACAGCTACTTTGGCATTTACAAAACAGCAGAACATTGCATTGTGGGATTGTTGGCAGAAAGTAGTATACATGCCTATTTACGTCTATTGTGGTATTTTTGAGATATAGATGATTAATGTACACACTCAGAAGTCAGACACTGAAATAAGATGCTGGACAGTGAATATCGTGCACTGTGTAGTAAAGGAGTGATTTCATACGCAGACTAATTAGCTTTTGGGAAAATTTACAGTTGGGCTAATTGTTTTATTTCAATCTTTCTGCATTTGTATATAGGAACAATTACTGTGTTGGACTTCCAGTGGGAATTAAATGCTGTTTATCCAGTGGTGACACTTTCTGCCAGGAATGAGGGTCAGTTAGACCACCTTCACACCTTGCATTAATATGTGTCTCACATCCATATTGTATCTTGATATGATTTAACCTGATTACATTCACGGATGGTAGCTATCCATGAGGCTGTATGGACTTTTGCTTGCTTTTGGAAGCAGGGGAAGACGCTGCCTTAGACACCTGGAATGCCAAATTAAGCAGCTTCTTTACTACTTCTTTTACTACTTCCTGCATACTTATGTGTTTAGATTAGGCAAGAAATTGAAAATGGCTATACCCTCCATTCTCAGAACATGTTTTTATTGTCTTTACTGAGGGAACGTTCACAGTTTGGCAAACGAGCATTTATGTATGCAGCTGGAATCTTCTGCAGAAGGACTTAAAGGGATAGTGCACCCAAAAATCAGCCATTATCTACTCACCCATATGCCGAGGGAGGCTCTGGTAAAGTTTTAGAGTCCTCACAACACTCACGGAGATCCAAGGGGGAAGTGGGTAGCAGCACAACTGCACACCTAATGACTGACGGCGCCCCAGATTAAAACGTCCAAGAACACATAATTGAAACCACAGATTATCTCCATACTGCTCGTCCGTAGTGATCCAAGTGTCCTGAAGCCCCGACATAAAAAGTTGTTTGGAAAAACGTCATTTGAACTCTGTTTTAGCCTCATTGTAGCCTGTAGCTCTAGCTGCCTCTCTGTAGACCGTGCTCATGTGTGCGCGCTTCTGCGCCAGACCAGCGAAAGCACGTGAACACACATGAAGGCGGTGCCCATGTCTCACGGTCTTGCGCAAGCGCACACACGTCAGCACTGTGTAATCAGCCATTAGGTGTGCAGTTGTGCTGCTACCCACTTCCCCCTCAATCTCCACAAGTGTTGTGAGGACTTCACCAGAGCGTTCCTCAGCATGAGGGTGAGTAGATAATGGCTGAATTTTCATTTTTGGGTGCACTATCCCTTTAACATTGCACTCATTAGTTCCTCTCGGCTGCAGCAGGATTTTTGTACACAATCTCCTATATGCCATTGTCATGGTGTATCTTAGCTGGTCATCGTAATCATGTGTAGTTGCCCTTTTTATTGAGAGAGATTTTTAAAAACAAGATGGTTTTTTTGGTGAAATAAAGGTTAAATAAAATAAAAAATAACTTCAGCTTTGGTCAGTGCCACAACTGTCCAGAGGATGCTCTGGATGCAGGAACACAGTAAAGTCTGGTGGAAGAGGACAGTGATGAAGACCTTTACTGGATAACACTGGGTGTAAACCTATACAATCAATACCCATAAGCTTTTTTGCTGTTTTCTTGCTAGCAGCTTAGCTCGATAACCACCTATTGACTGCTGTCTTGCTGGTTTGGAACAGTCGTGCACAATTACGTATTTCCACCCATGTAGTTGTTATATATGGATTGAAAACACACACCTCAGGAGGTGGTTTGGCCGAACCGATCACAATCTGCCCTCAATGCACCTTGGATGCATTTACATCTGTACTTTCATATGGGCAAGCACTGGTCGATCGCAATCTGATCATCCAAAATGCATTTTAATGCAAGGTGTAAAGGACGTCTCAGTTTCTACTTGTGTGAATCAAGTTCATTAATTCAATTTTACAACTCCTTTGCTCTCTCTCTAACTGTAATCACTATCACTGATGTTTCTGTGTTTTATCTATTACTTTTGCTTTCAGTAAAAACATCAAAGGTCAACCCCCGTCTTCAGTCTTTATTTAGAGTGTGTTTAGCTCACTGCATAGCTGTGACTCTGTGTGCCTATTGAGCACAAAAGAATCTGCACCACTCGAGGTAAGTGAGAATTTATGTTTTTTATAATCTGACTGACCCTTTTTCTATTCAGCCATCTCGCTTATCAGTTAAGGGCCCTTAGCCATGCACACGTGGTTATGCTTGTGTGTGTGTTTGTGAGGGGTGTTCATGTACTGCTGAAAAACACAGTACACACGTGTACCAAACATGTGGTTGTATTGTAAGAACACTGATTTAACACAGAATGAGTGAAGCTTGGATAAAACCCTCGTAACACATGGTGAACAAGCAGGTGCTAGATTCCTGGAAAACTGCTGTAGAGAGAACACAGACAGACAGACAGAAACACACACCTGCTAAAGTCACTTTTGTCATGCACTCCTTTTTCACATAAGCAGGCAGGAACACAGGTTATGACGTGTTGCACAATGTGGAGTGGGCCTCCACAGCTATAAATAACCCTGAAAGGAATCAGATTTGGAGAACCGGAGGTGGGAACTGATGAGATCACACATACCCATATGTGTGTGTATGTGTGCGAGCACATGCACACACGCAAAAGGCTTGGATCTAAGGAAATGGAGTCAGACTGACATCATGTAGACTCAGAGATGGACAAGCAGAGGGGATCAGTGGGAAGGCAGCAGAACAGAGAGCGGGAACAGACTGAACACACCATGACTGAGAGGAGGGTGTGAGGTGACATCGAGACAACTACCTGCAGGAAAAAGCTGGGGAGGAGCAAACTGCGGTGATGATGATGAGGATGACGACAAGATGGTGAAACTGGTGCAATTATTAGTTGCGTTGTGAACAATGGAGACGAGAGAACAAAAATAAACCAAAGATGTAACACTTTACTACATGTATAGCACTTGACACCGCAGCAGGCATGAGAAGTGTTGAAGTGTATCTAATATTTATGTGTGTTCTGAACATGCAACCTCTCAAGGACATCACAGCATTAATAACACATGAACACTTGTGTGTGATAGATCCAAAATGTACTGTATGTTCTGTTTTCCATATGAATATGATTTGAATATGTCTGACTGGCACCAAGGACATAAAGACTCTTCATGAGGAACATTCATATAACTGAAAGACACTCAGGGTGGAAAAGATGCAGTGTGTTTGTATTTCATTACAAAATAAAAGAAAAAGGATCAGCTATTTATATACAAACTAATCACTGGTGTGATGGTGCTGAGCTAAAACATGTTGCTTATCCTTCATGTACTTAACTAGAATTACTGCCTCGTCGTATGCCTTAGCGAACCAGTCAAGTTGCAGTTATAGTTCACATCCATGTCTGTTCAACTATGACAGTTGAAAATGCTTCAAATATTGTATATTGCTGCAAAGAGGCTACATATTCTAAAACACGGATGCTTCACACACATCTTCAACCCAGCAGCACAGAGGATCTACACAATCAGCACAGTTTCAAGACAGACACCCAAGATTAGTGTCATCGATTCAGTATCTATCTCTCCCTCTGTTTCTGAGTTATGATGTTGAGTAATGGCTGCTAAAGTGTTTTTGTAGAACTATATGATGTCGCAGTGAAGTTGACCTCCGACTTTTTGGATATAAAATGTCATCGCTTCATCATTTTATCCTATTAAACATTTTTGTCTAATAGGATGAAATTCTTGAGCTATGGCCAAAAACATGTTTACTGAGATCACAATGACCTTGACCTTTGACTTTCACCTTTTGAGTACCAAATTCGAGGAAACTCCCTCAAGGCCTTCTTGAAATATCACATTCATGAGAATAAGATGGATGTAAGGTCACAGTAACCCAAAACTTAATCAGTGCATTGTTGAGTCCAAGTGGACGTTTGTGCCAAATTTAAATAAATTCCCTCAGGGTGCTCTTGAAATATCACATTCACGAGAATGAGACGGATGCAAGGTCACAGTAAACTTGACCTTTGACCACCCAAATCTAATTAGCTCATCGTTAAATCAAATTTAAAGAAATACCCTCAAGGCGTTCTTGAGATATCACATTTAGTAGAATGATACAGATGGTACCCGAAAACATAATGCTTCCTGTCACAGTGATCATCAGCACAGAGGCATAAACATGCATCAGCTATTCATACAAACTAATAGTTGGAACAACTGTACCAAGCTAGAATATGTTGCTTATCCTTCATGTATGAAAGTAGAATTACCACCTTGGAGAACATTATGATGTCACAGTGAAGTTGACCTTCAACTTTTTTGGATATATAACACCATCAATTTATCCTATTAGACATTTGTGGGAATTTTTGTCATAATTAGCGTAAGGATTCTTGAGTTACAGCCAAAAAATGATTTGTGAGGTCACAGTGACTTTGACCTTTGACCTTCAACCACTAAATCTTAGTCAGTACATGGTTGAGTCTGAGTGGACGTTTGTGCCAAATTTAAAGAAATTCCCTCACGAGAATTAAACGGATGCAAGGTCACAGTGACCTTGACCTTTGACCACCAAAATCTTATTCGTTCATCATTGAGTCAGAGTGGATGTTTGTGCCAAATTCATAGAAATTCCTTTGAGGTGTTCTTGAGATATCACGTTTACAAGAATGGTACAGACAGATGTATGGACAAACCGAATACATAATGCCTCCGGCCATGGCTACCACCAGCATGGAGACATAAAAATGTAGCAGCTATTCATACAAACTAATAGTTGGAATGAAGGTGTTGAGCTAGAACATGTTGCTTATCCTTCATGTAAAGAAGTGAATTACTGCTCCATTTTGCCCTCTGTTTGCAAAGCAAATAATTAACTTTAATCCAATGCATTGAAGTGGTTTCTACATGAAACACAGCACTGTGAGCGAAACGTTTGACATTTCTAGATAATTATTTACACAACACTGGAACATGAATTTATTTATATATTTTTGTTAAGGAAAATCATCTCAAAGAAATTTTTGGAATAAGATCTTGTTATGTTTTTTAGGTGTGAAAAAGGTCTTGTTCTATTTTCCTTTGCGTAAAAACAACACATCAAATAAGGTTTAAATGACTGTTTTGTATGTGTGTGTGTGTTTGTGTGTGTGTGTGTGTGTAGATGTGTATGTACTGTGTGTATTTAGAAAAAAGTGAAACAGAGTCTTTGAATGACATATTACCTTACAACTGTGACAGCCACCCAGAGGCACAATTACTTACACACACACACACACACACACACACAAACATATTTCACACAGCTGACTGACAGACATCAAGCTGATGCAGCGCGAAAAGATGACAGACAAGTGCCACTTGAGGAATTGACTAGCAAGTGACACATTTACAGTTACAGAGGGAAGAGAGACGTTGAGCATTGTTGTCAATCAAGAGCGGTGGTAATGAAGTCTCTCAGCGGGGCATGACATATTTGTTCATCTGTGTAGTTATTTATTTAGTACATTTGTTTTTTGTAGTGTAATTTTATTTAGTAGCTTTATTTATCCAAGAAAAGTCATGGGTGAGTTATTAGTTTTGTAACCCCTTACAGCCCAGTCACCAGAAGAAAAATGGTTTTGTAAACCACAAATATAACATTTGCATGTTTAATACATATCATATTAATGCAGTGGTTCCCAACTGGTGGGTCATGGGTCCACTCTGAATGGGCTGCAAGTGACTTGTAAAAGTATCAAGTTTGTAAAAATCACACTTTATTCTTAAGTACAGTGAATTTCCGACACAGAGCTTTAATTTCAAAGTGCTGTTTTCTGCTGTAGAGTGAGTGACTTACGGACAGCTACTTAACAGAGACAGCAAACTAGCTTGACTTCATGGCCAAACACAAGTGGCCAAATGTGTGATGTGATGCCAAATGTAATAAACTGTGTGGACCTTGAACTAATGACTAAGGAGAAATCTGGACCCCATGGCTGAACCAGTTGGGAACCGCTGCATTTACATATGTAAGTCACAGAAAAATGAGTGGACTTTGGAGGAGAGGTGGAGGGGATGGTCACCTAGGCGATATCCTTGCCAAGCAGTAGATCACTGTTCAAGACCAATGAATAACAAAACCGGTTGTGACTTAGCAAGTTATTGCTGAGTTTTCAGTGGCAATTTAGGCACCAACCCACACTGGGTGTTTTGTAGTGACCTGTTGCTGTTCTTTCAGGGGGGACTGTGCTCCCAAAACCAGGTATTGTAAGCCAAATCATGATTGTATCTTAACCATAACCAAGTTGTCTTGTGTCTAATCGGGACCACACGTTAGTCACAGCATTGTATAAATGTTTCAATATATTGGCTACATAATAATGTGTAAATACAACATACCTGTAGTTTGCAGAAGCCTACAATACAAATATTTTTTCCAGCATTTTGGTTGCCCCACAACCATCTTTGTCATCATCACTGACATAATTCTCCAAATTAAGCCCTTTGCTCATTAGGACTGTTCTTTGGCTTCTTTTATCTCAATTATCTAAATTGTTTGTCTGTAAAACACATGGCAACAGTCATGCTTTATGGAAGATGCTTTGCACAAAATGTAAATGTGTACTAACGTGCCATAAGAATGATTATTACAAGCTGACGGTAAAGTCTGAGGACAGAGACAGAATTAGGGGCCAGAATAAGGAAATAAAAGAACAGCAGTAGGGAAGATATGCTGGTGTTTAAACTTGAAGTGTTTGAGTAGAAAAAAAAAAACAGAAAAGAAATGATTATTTAGAGACCCCAACTTCAATACTTTCTCTTTTTAGCTTTGTCAACTCCTTCAGCTTCCTCCTGCTTAACTTCACTTCCCTTTCTCCCTTTTTGTGTCACATCACCAAAACACACACTTATTGTAGCCCTGTCGCTAGAAGAAAATATTGGCATTGTTTGTTTCTGCAAACCACAGAGAGATTACATTTGCAGGTTTCATACATATAATACCAGGGTTTCTAAAGTGTCATAGTTCTGATTACATGTAGGCCTATATGAGCTGACTACTTCATCTGGGGGTGTAGGGGATAGTGGACAGAATGACAACTTGGCGAGACACCTGCCAAGCTGCAGACCACTGTTCAGGACCAACAAACCTGTCACTGTTTCACAGGCTGCTTTTTAGCCACCAAGTGTGGGTGTTTGTTAGTGACCCATTGCTGTTTTCTCACTCTGAGTAGTGCCATGAATAATGGTTGTTTTTTTACAGAGGCATTGCTGTGTTTCCTGCCGGGAATGTGCCACCAAAAACAGGTATTTTAAGCCAAAACATGATCTTTTCCTAACCATAACCAAGTGTTTTTTGTGCCAACTTGACCATATGTTAACCACAGCACTGTTGAAACATAAGGAAAACTTAAAGTTTCTTCTACATAATACTGTATAAATGTAATGTATCCATGATTTGCAGAAACACAATCAGTTATCACCACAGTCCTTTTTCTCCCGCCTCACTTTCATCTACCTCCCCTTCATTCCCTCCCTCTCACTCTTGTGCTCCCTCTCTGTCATGTTAACTAGAGGTCAGCGACACACCCTTTCAAGGTCGTCCCTGTCCGAAGTCTGGTGTCCTCATGCCTGGATGGCTGAGTGGAACAGACAGCTCCGTCCCAGTTGGGGACCATCAGACTTTTAGTGCCTCTGACCACCGGCCTCCCTGGTGGATAGGCCTGATGTGCATCCTTTCTTTGTTCCCATCCACTGCTGTCCATTACAAGGAGTGTGACACAGAGAGAAAGACAGGAGGAAGAAAATAAAGGAAGAGTGGGGGTATAAATCTAATTCAACGTTTCTTTAAATGGGTCCAAATGCTAATAGAGGGTTTTTTTTTACTGTAATAGTAAAACATACTGTGTCTTTACATTAGCAAATATAGCATTAGGTGTACTGTGTTACTTTATTTTGGTTTCTTTGAGCAGTTGAGGAAGATGTCATTTTGAGGTTGCCTTGAGATGTGAGTGTCTGTCATCTTCCAGGTAGACTGAAGTGTTTTGTGTTCATGGTGAGAAAACAACATGCGCCAACCATGACAAAACAGCTGATTATTATTCAGATCATGGTAACCATTTTCCATTTTGCTGAGGTGTCAGATGCTCTACCTGTTTTGTCTTTTTTGTAGTGGCACCTCTTTGATGGATGAGGTGAGATTACGGTCTTGTGTTCATATTCATGTGTCTTTGTGAGCAGAGAGCCATGTTAAAATACTGCAGTGCCCTGGTGTCCCAGCTCTTACTTGCTCTACATATATAGTTTAGTTATCTTTGTCTAAAAACCAACATAACTTTTACTGTATGGGGACTCACCATTAAACTCACATGTCAGGAGGTTCACAAATAAAAGACTTAACATCATGGAGTTCTAATATAAAACTCTACGGTATATATTATATATATCACGCTCGTTAAGGCAATTGGCTAATCAGCCAATCACATGGTAGCAACTCAATGCATTTAGGCATGTAGACATGGTCAAGACGACCTGCTAAGGTTCAAACTGAGCATCAGACTGGGGACGAAAGGTGATTTAAGTGCAGCATGGTTGTTGGTGCCAGACAGGCTGGTCCGAGTATTTCAGAAACTTTCTCACACAACCATCTCTAGAGTTTACAGAGGATGGTCCGTTAAAGAGAAAATATCCATTGAGCGTCAGTTCTCTGGGTGAAAATGCCTTGTTGATGCCAGAGGTCAGAGGAGAATGGCCAGACTGGTTCAAGAAGATAGAAAGGCAACAGTAACTCAAATAACCACTGGTTACAACCAAGGTCTGCAGAAGACCATCTCTGAACAAACAACACGTGGAACCTTGAAGCAGATGGGCTACAGCAGCAGAAGACCACACCAGGTGTCACTCCTGTCAGCTAACAACAGGAAACTGAGGCTACAGTTCACACAGGCTCACCAAAACTGGACAATAGAAGGTTGGAAAAACCAGTCACCAGATCTCAATCCAATAGAGCACCTTTGGGATGTGGTGGAACTACTCAAAGAACAAAACAGCAAAAATTAGCCTAAGCACCCTTCAGAAAAACAAATTGGAAGGGGGATTGGACGCTCCTAACTTTAAACATTACTATTTAGCTAACCAGCTACAGTACCTATTGAAATGGTTATATCCTAACGAAGACTACAACTCCTGGCTCGAACTAGAACAGGCGGACTGCAACAATATAAAACTCTCTGACCTCCCGTTTATCACCACTACACTCAGACGCCATAACTGTTTTAAGAACCCAATGATTGCTTCCACCTTATCAGCCTGGTGGAAAACACTAGAAATCACAAACTCTCCGATAGAACCTTGCTTGCTCTCTCCAATTTGGCACAACCTGGATTTTGAAATTAACAAAAGACCTCTCCATTTTAGCACATGGGAGATGAAGGGAGTAACTCATCTCCATCACCTTTTCCAAGACAATATACTTATGACATACACAAACTTATTTCAAACTTTTGAAATAAGAAATGGCAATTTTCTACAATATTTACAATTGATAAAAACAATCAAGAGGAGAATTCCAGCGCCTCAGGACACTTTGCAGCCACCAGAATTTGCCAAACATATTACAAAGCTTTCTCCGAGTAATAAGAAGAACCTTTCTAAGATTTATAAATTACTGTCAAAGACCAGTTCTATACATTTACCAACTTTAAAATGGGAAAAAGAACTGGGTGTATCACCGGACCCTGACTTCTGGACTCAGATATGCAAAAATACATTTAAGATGACAAGACACACTAATATACAACTTATCCAATTTAAAGTACTCCACAGAACACACATCACCCAACAAAAGATGAATAGAATGGGCTTTAGTCAATCTGACACATGCATTCAGTGTACTCAGAACACTGCAGACACCTACTTTCATGCACTGGTTATGTTCACCCGTCCAGCACTTCTGGTCTACAGTCACCCAAAAACTCTCCTCCATTTTGGACTGCAGGATCCCATTATCTCCCAACCTGTGCTTAATTGGTGACCTGATGACAATTGACCTCCCAAACAGCCAATGCAACTCTCTTCTTGTAGCTCTCGCCATCGCCAAGAAAACAATCCTAGTCAACTGGAAAGATAAACAGACCCTCAACATCAACCACTGGCTGAATCTCCTTGTAGAACATATTTCGCTGGAGAAAATATCTGCTGGCCACAGAAACCAATTAACATACTTTACAGAAAAATGGTCACCATTTATTCACTCACTAAACGTGTCTGTATAGTGCCACTCAGCCTGTGAGCATATGCCACCTGTACATATAAATATTACAACTCAAGAAAGACTGTTGTGTAATATGTAACGTGTTTCTGTTAATGATGTAACCCCTAATCCCTCTATCTCTCTCACCACAATACACCACAGCGGTTCATCAGAACTCAAGGTCTTACGCATGTGTTAGGTGCACCTTGTTCCCCTTGAATCCGGGCCTGCTCCCTGGCTCTGTGGGGGATTGCGGGGCCGGGCGGTTTCCCCTGGGGGCGGGTGCGTCTGGACTGCTCGCCCTGTGTGCCTGGGGGGGGCAGGGTCTCCTCGTGCTCCCTGGGCCTGGGGTGGCGTGGCCGGTCCCCCCTGGGGGGCTGTTTCCGCCCCTGGTGGTGCGGGGTGGGTGGGCTCCTCCTCCCCCCCCCCTTCGCTCCGCTCCTGCCCTTCCCCCTCCCTCCTCCCTCCCCCCTCTCCCCGTCCCTCCCTGCTCCTCTCTCCCGGCCTCGGGTGGGCCCGGGGTCCTCCCCTGGGTTGCGGGGCCTGGCGTGGGGGCTGGGTGCTGCCCGCGGGGGGTGTTCTGGTGCTGCACAGTGTGGGCCTGCCCGTTGGTGTGCGGCCGCCGGTGGGGGGCGGGTCGGATGGGCTGGGGGTCCGGCTTGGGGTCTGTGGCGGTCTGGGGGGGTACTGGCGGGGTTGCGGGTTGGTCTGTGCTCCTGCGCGTCGGGGTTCGGGGGGGCTGGGTGGGGCCCGTCGTCCGTGCACCCTGGTGGCGCGCCTTGTCCTTCTGCTGGGGGCCAATTTGCTGCGGGCGGTGTGGCCCAGGTCGGGACCACTGCGGGGGCCCGACGCTGCAGTTGCCAGGGGGGCGGGGTTAGGTGGGGGCCTGTTGGGTTTCCTTGGGGCCCGCCTGGCCCGCTGTCCATGGGCGCTGGGGGCCTCGCGGCGCCGGGGTCTGGTTGGCGCCACCTCCTAGCCCCTCCCATCCATCCCTCCAGCCCTCGGGCCGGGCCTACACTGGCCTGGCCTCCTAAACCACATTTAGTTCATTCACCACACATTGCACAGTTTTAATGCACCACATACACTCACTCTTCGAGGTGCAGACCACGGATGGATTGGGGGGCTTCATAATGGGGCAGGCTATGGGACAGTGGTGTCCGGTAGCCCTCCATGCTGCCCCCCAGCCCATCCTTATCTGTTCTCCAATTTTAAAGCACCACATACACCTACATCTTGGGGGACAGATGGGAACAGGTTCCAGGTGCCTTATGGCTGCACGGGCTGCAGGACAGCAGTGTGCTGTCGGGCGGTGGGTGGGCGGGCCCTCCTGCCCCGCCTGTCTGGGGTGTGTCTCTGGCTCTCTGGGGGTGCCGGCCTTCGCCGCCCTGGGTCCTTGGGCCTGCGTGGTGTCCTGCAGCCTCTGTGGCTCCATGGTCTTGGGGTCTGGGCGCTCCTGCGGTCTTGGGGTGCCATACCGCCCCCCTTCCCCCGCAGGGCTGGCCCTGGACCCTGGTGATGGTTTTCATAAACACATTGGGAGGGTTCAAATACACACATGCATGTTCGATACTTCAGCTCCGTGACGCATCGCAAAGAACCGATGGGATCACTCCAAAGGGGCCCACTTGCTTCTCAAACCTACCACACCGCGCTGGCAACTCTTCTCTGCAATCGGGCTTTCCCCCTCCACCAAGACTCTCACATTTTTGGTGTTCAGTATAGACTTCTCTTTTGTTTTTGTTTTTCAGAAAAGTATAGTAGACATGTATATGTTTTCGATAATCTGCATGGAGCACAACCACCTCAAGGCCACAATACATCAGCTACACTGCCTGTTTCTCCCCTGTTTTTTTTTTCGTTTGTTTGTTTATTTGTTTGTTTTTCCTCCTTCTTCTCCGCATGCACTATCACTATATAACTCAGGACTTAAGCACCTGCCCCTCCCCCTTGCTTGTTTCCTTACTTTCCCCCTGACACACTTTGGTGTATCACGGCCCTCTCTGACTCATATTAGGAAGTTTTTCCAATAAAGGCTGATAGGCTAGTCTCCAGGGAGGGTGGGTGACGGTCACAACCACGCATTATGGGTATAAAATACTTGACTGCAAGATTAACAGTGCATCAATCTTCACAAGAAGCTTACACCCTTTAGTGGCGCTAAGCTATGAAGACCAATGCAGACAAGTTAAAAAAAAAAAAAAAAAAAAAAAAGGGATGTGGTGGAACAGGAGATTCACATCATGGATGTGCAGCTGACAAATCTGCAGCAACTGTGTGATGCTATCATGTCAATATGGACCAAGATCTCTGAGGAATGTTTCCAGCACCTTGTTGGATCTATGACACCAAGAATTAAGACAGTTCTGAAGGCACACAAGGGTCTGGCTGGGGGTCTACATGTGATGAATATTCTTCACAATATTTTTTGCATTTTATATAGACCAAAAAATTATTCGATTAGAAGACAAAGTTTTTGACAATTAGTATTTTTCATAGGGCTGTCAAATGATTAATTAATTCATCTCAATAAGTCGCATACATCAACATTTGCTGTGAAAGTATTCTGGTTCGCTGCTAAATGCTTTACGTTAAGGTGATATTTCAGGCTTGAAGTTCTCAGATGGTACAAGACTTCCTATGTTCCTATCGACACTGTTGTGTTCCTATCAACACTTTCATCTGGGCAGTTTTTAAATGTAAATGTTCCATTCACAAGGCCAAGCAGCAGCATCTTGTCTGCCTCCATCATGTAACAAAGCTACTGGCCTTCAATTTTTAACGTTTTATTTTTTCTGTGATTAATTAATCAAAATGAACACATTATTTTAACAACCCCAATTTTTAACTTAAAAATCATCCCAATCCAGGTGCCCCTGCATGCTCACTCAAATTATCCTATTGCTGCTTTTAGCCCAGCATGGGCTTTTTATAAGCAAAGATAGGCTCACTTTACATTTCCAGTATATTAATATTTGCTCTGTTTTCTTTTATTGAAGCCCAAAAGAAGGACTTGCTGCTTGGCTGTAATCTCCAGCCACCTGCAATGGATTCACAGGTCAAAGTCAAGGATTTATCTCCGGATCTAAAAAATAGAGCCAATACAGAGGGGCCTGCATTTTTTCTAATGGCCAGCAGGGGGCGATTTACTGGTTGCAAATCTAAGTCTGATTGTATGGAAGACTATGAAAAACTGAACCTACTTCTCACGTGGTTTTCCTCACGAGTTCATGGTCTCAATTTCTAGTTTCTAGAAAATCTTATCCAATACAGCTTGATGTTCCTTTTGTTAATTATGGTCCCAAATATAGTAAAGTAGATGATAAAGCAGGTCATGATTTAGGGCATGACTATTTTGTGAATGACAAGTTGCTACCATGGTGGTGTCCTCTGGTTCTCACTCATATCTATCCCTGTCTCCTTCACAGTTCCACTGTCCTGTCTAAATATGGTCACTTCTGGCTCTAAAAAGACAAGATCTCAGCTGCCAAAATGCCAAAATCAAGGCTTGAAAATGGTAGTTCACAAACCAATGGGTGATGTCATGTTGGCAACGTCTACTTTTTTTTATACAGTCAGTGGTCAGTGGTCAGAGTTCTTGTGTAATGCTGCAAAAACAAACCCTCAAGAATCACCTCTGCATTGAAAGTAAAGAGTCAGGTGTCCACATTGTGCTCAGATCCACACAGCAGCAGGAGTGTGACTGAGAGATCCCTGAGGCCTTTAATAGCTATAGTTAGCTTAGATTTATTCACCGCTCTGATAGCTATAGTTAGCAGTAAATTTATCCACCTGCCAAGGGAACTTGTCAACGAGGGATGGAAAATACACTTCCATTGAGTTAGTAAGGCTTTAATGACTGAGGGGCTGGCTGGAAAGAGCTGATTAGAAAATTAATTATTTATCAAAATACTACTAAAAATTTCCCCTGAAAACTGAAAAATTGAGAACAAGTCATTAAGGTGTAAATTGAATGTTCTGAATTTCAAATCAGGGCTATAAGTCTTTATGTATGAGTGCACATGTGTGTGTGTGTGTGTGTTGGGAAGGCATCTCACTACATGTATGTATGTACAGTATGGCTGAGTTAATAATAAATGTGTGTGTCGGGGGCACATGTGTATCTGTGTCTGATGGAGTCTGAAGAACTTTAATGAACCTTAAGGAACAATCAATACCTTAACACACAGCCGGTCCATCAGTCATTAAGCACAGACAGTTTGATGAGTACTCACAATGCTGCTGCTCATCTCCTCTTTCTCTCCATATTTTATACTCACTTCAGCCATGCTCTGCTCTCTGTCCATTCCTCCACTTCAGCTGGTATCTGCATTTACCTTGATCCAGAGTCATAGTTACACTACTAGATAATGCTGCTCCCATTCAGTTTAGAAAACTCCCTTTATCTAACAGTCTTAACAAGCTACACATCCACTACATTTCCTCAGGGTGGCTGTTGAAAAATAATGTAGCTGATCATCAGTTTAGTTTTCAAATACCATAAAACTCCAAATAATAACCCGGGCCATTATTTGCTTAAATCACTGAACTCAAGAGGCCTATATTTGGGACAGGCCTTTAATTCCTTTTACACAAAACTGTTGCTCAGCAAAGATGGGAAATACAATCAATTAATTTATATAAACCAGTATGAATATTATGTAGGCCTATATAAAAAGTAGGATTCAAATAACATTAATTATGAATCTTTCATTTGATCGAGCTTCGACAGACAGTGTATCAGAGAGAGAGAAAGAGAGTTACGACAATCATTTCACGGCACCCAAGGGTTACACCACTTTATCCTGTTAAAACAAAACTCACTTGGATTCATTTTTTTATGAAAAACCCTTTTGATTTTTTTGATTGGTGAACAGACTATGAATAACTAAGCAGGTAATCAAGGTATGGACACATATTACTCATAACTACTGTCTGTATCTGAAATTGCCCCTCAGGGACATTAAAGTTTTACCTTATCTTACCTCACCTCACCTCAGCTCAGCTCACCTCACCTCATCTCACCTCACCTTAAAAATTACTCCAACCAATTTATGGATGATCAAATCAGTTGGTCATTCATTTAATAGTTGACAACTAATCAGTTCCTGTCACTGTCGGGCAGACTATACAGAGCTCAGCAGTGCAAACTGATTTAAGAACTCTTTTGTCTCTGCATCAGATGGTGTTTTAAACAGAAGCCTAAAACAAGCAGAGTTTACTGAGGCTGTACCGCAGTACAAAACCAAAACTGACTGATGCCTCGGGTGGGTGTTTTTGTATTTTTATGTGCTCTTCGATGTCGTGATGTCTCCTGTTAGCAGGTGATGTGTGCCCATATTGGTTGGTGGGTCTAGCTTTGTGGAGTCCGAGTTAAATTTCCCCATGGGGACAATGTCGTCAATCTTTCTATCTGTCTATCTGTCTGTCTATCTATCTATCTATCTATCTAGACATGGATTCATTTAGCTTTTTAAATCTCAGCTCTGCTTTCAATCCTGCTGATAATTTCAGTGGTGAATAGACATATCAAGGTCAGTTCTGAATAGGCTGATTCACAAGTAACTACGTCTTCACAATAGGACATTTTCTGTGGTTGCTGGGGATTCAGGTTCATTAACAAAGCTTCCTTGGAGTTTCCTAGTGTTCCTGACTCGGGTTGTTGAAAAATCACAGAGACGTATGCAATTAAGAAGAGCATACGATACATTCCCACGTGGATGTTGGGACCGCCTGGATTGGTTCACCAAGCTGAAGAAAACCAAGGAAATAAACAACATGAAGGTTGATCAATCTGTTGATGTAGCTCGCAATTTGTTCAGAAAAAATAGTAGAAGCATGAATGTCAGTGCAGAGAGAAGTGGAAAAGGTGAGGGCGTTCCACTTGACCAGTCAGAGGCTAAGGATAACGACCTGCAGGAAGTGGCAGCAGAACACGTGCAGTTAAAGCACTGTTATATTTCTAGCTAAATTTATATAGTGTACAGCATATAAAGTTTAAAGTATTTATATATTTTACTTTTATCATGCATACGTACTTAACACAACCTATAAGTTAATGTATTCTTGTTTCTGTAGTGTCCCTGTGCGCTTGCATTATAAGGATAATTTGATAAAGTAATGGATGTCTCAGACTATTAGCTACAAAAACTGGATGATCAGCAAGTTTTGAGTATGGAGGTGGTGGTGGGGTGTTAATATGGAAACTTTCCATTAAGAAAGAAACTACTTGATAAGTTGAAGGTTAAAGGACCAGACAACGAGTGCCTTGTGAGAGAAGCTGTATTTCAGCACCACGGACAGAGACCCAGAGAAAGACAGAGATCGATCAGTCTTTTGTCCTCACGTCTCGTTTCTTTGTATTTGTTGTTCACTCACACAAGAACAAAATGGATAAATGCCAACAACTCTCCTTGAAAAACACATTAAGATGTTTGATGCCCTCAAATTGACTTTTTACAGCTTTGTAACAAGCAAAGAACTTTAAGTTCTCACAAATCCTTAAACACTCTGAAACTGTGGCCAAACTCTTTGTCTCCTGCTGAAATGCATTGTCTGCTTTCAAACACATAAAAAAATTAATCAAATGACATTTTGGCTTCTTCTTTTTCTAACTGTGCCAGAACAAAGAGAGAAAACCCAAACACCCATACAGAAACAGACCTTAACTTTCTAACACATTTATTAGGTGCCTTAGAGACAAGAGGGCGTATTGACTTACTATAAAATTGACAGAGATGAAAGCAGTCACATCAGTTACACCATGTCAGACGTAACACTGGCTGAGCCAACAAAGTGTATTTGCTTGCATGGCTGTTATCAAATAATAACTACCACTGGTGAGTGTTAAAAAAGTTTTTAAAAAGCAGTTCCTCTGATCACAGCAACTTTTAGAGGTCAATTTTATTTTCTTCTTTGAATGCCTAGGCTATATATCATTCTTCTTCTTCTTCTTCTTCTTTTTTTTTGCACAGATTGGCCAGTTAGCTGTATTATCATTCCAAGTGTTCAGACATTCTTGTGAGCTACAGTGGTTAGTTTTGTTACTTTTCAAGCGAGAGACTCGTCCACCTCCAAAACCACTGGTGAAAACGCACCTAGCCATGCTACAACCACTGCTGACTTGGTAGCTTCAGATATCAACCTCCTCTCCTGTGGAACCATCTTCCTGTTTCAGTCCGGGAGGCAGACACTGTCTCTACACTTAAGAGTAGACTTAAGTCTTTCCTTTTCACTGAAGCTTATAGTAAGGGCCGACTCAGGCTTGGCTTGGACCAGCCCCTAGTTAGGCTGATATAGGCCTCCTATGATACACTGAGTCTCTCTCTCTTGTTCTTAGATTCTGAAAAGTTGGTTCTTCTCCATTTGTTAACAATTTGTTAACGCTTCTTCTCTGGAGCCTTTGTGCTCCACTGTCTCGCAGGTTCCCTTGAATTACAGCTACACCTGGATCCTGGGTCGTGGTTGTGCTGCTGCTGTGGTCCTGCCTGATGCCTCCTACTACTGCTGCTGTTATCATTAGTCATACTTCTACTACTATTATACACATATGATTATTATTGTCACATATATAGACTATCATATTTTAATATATACTTATAACATATATATACTACCTGAATACTATTATTATTATTATTATTATTATATTAATACCAAATTTAATGTTATTATAGCTGTTATCATTACTGTTTGCCCTGCATCTCTCGGTCTTTCTCTGTCTCACTTTCTCCCTCTGTCTCATCATCTCTTTCTGTATCATTTTATCATATGGATAACTGTACATTTATGTATGTTCTGTGCACACAACATCTATTGCATGTCTGTTTGTCCGGTTCCTTATCCACTGTGAAGGTCCAGTGACAGAGGGATGTCGTAAGCCCTCTGAGGCAAATTGTGATTTGTGATATTGGGCTTTATAAATAAAATTGAATTGAATTGAATTGAACTGAATCGAGGAAAGACCCGAAAATATTCAGAGAATTACATTTGGTGCAACTCAGTTTTATACAGTATGTGTAGTGGGGGTCCCTGCTTCATCTCTGTCTCGGCCCTGTTTTAACACAGTCCCTTTGGAATAAATTAATGTTGCTGGTGTAAAATACAGATTGCAAAAAAAAGAAAAGAAATAAGATTTAAAAAAGCTGTGGTTGGTTGTTTGTTTGCTCAGAAGACATAATTATGATACTGTCACACTCAGCTGTTGTAGTAGCCAACTGCTCACCTCTCCATACTTCCTTCTTTGCTGTGATTGGTGTTTTCTGACCGCAGTACCTGTCCTGATGGCTGCTAATAATAAACACATGCCTCAAAAACCTATGGGTGAGGTCATGTCTATACTCTGTGGGGCACCAAGTCAATCAACAAATAAAGCCTTGTACACATTCACACTTTAGAAAAGTCCAATTATGAGTGATTTTTCAATCCTGTCTTGTGATGGATGACATCTCAGTGAGAGAAAGGGAATCAGCTATATAGAGCGTTTTTCTTCAGTTTCTTTTTTTCTCTCTGCAACCCCCCCCCCCACCCCCCCCGTCCCCCCGTCCCCCCCCACCACCACCACCTCCTCTCCACACCTAGCTTTGCCCCCGTCACCCCGCCACACTCAGACTGCTGCTAATAGGAGTTTATTTTTAGCACATGAGAGGTGTGAGTGTATACACATGATGGATGAAGGTGATGTTTCACATCTCTCTCGTACGGGGGGAGGGAGGAGATAAGGGAGGGAGGGAGGGATGGAGGTGAAAGGAGCAGAGGTTGAAGCGGGGCAAGAAGCAGGCTTGAGAGCTGTTACTATACAGGAAGTGTGGATTAGAATGGTGTCGGGCTGTGACAGGGACAAGACTTCCACCTGAAAGCCCCGCTGGCAAAGCAAACTGACCTACGAGCAGCTGAAGATCAACAGGCTGCCTCTGCACCAGATGATAGTGCTCTTTTTAGAGACATGAGGGAAGACAGAAACGGCCTGATGTACCATCCAATTAGAATACAGCTCACACCGGTCTTAGCTTTGGGCAAGAACAGAAATTTAATCACATATCATTTCTACCTTCTTGTCTTTCCTTCAGTATCTCTTGAGAGGAAGTCGGAGAGCTGGTCAGAGGTGAGAAGCCTGTAACCTGCTTTAAATCATGTTGGAAGTGGATATAAGAAATAGAAAGTGCAAACACCACACTGATATAGACACAAGAGTACCTGACGGGCGGAGTGAGCTCAAGCACTGACTCATTCAGCTTGGGACGGAGTGAAATGTGAACAGCACGGAGCAGATTAGGGCTAAAACAGTGGGATGGATGCCAGGGAAAACAAAGGATAAGGAAGCAAGCAACAGATACACAGAGGGATTATTCAGCATACAGGGAGTGCACAAATAACTACAAACCAACTGTCGCTTTTCCTTTTAATAACTTGATCTGGAATGCCTCTGCATGTGCATAAAATTGGCAGCACGTGCGAAAACTGGGATGTAATTTTTAAATATAGATCATCAAAGAGGAACTTTTTTCCGCACAGGCTTTGACCTTGAACCTCCTCAAGGAGTTTATTTTTAGGCCACCTTTCTTATCTTGACTGTGAACGCACGAGTCAGGAGGTGTCAACAACAGACAGAAACAGAAGCGAATAATCAGCGCAAGCGAGATAAGTGAGAATCTTCACATGTCTGGCGACAAAACGAGTGTCCTTAAAATGGATGTGAGCATTCAGACGTGATAGAATGTGACGTTTTTCTGTCTCCGTCTATCCGTGTCTGTCTTCTCACTTTGTCGCTTTCTATCTTTCCGTTCCCTCTCTCTTTAAGATCTTTTTGTTTTTTATAATGTCACACAAAAGATTATCAGATGACAAAACAGTTGTCACAACTTGGCACTGCACCCAGTAAAATAATAGTCTCAAATGAAGTGGAACAGAATCTTGTAAATGAATCCGAATATATCTTTCTGCTCCTGCCCTGTGAGGCGTCTCTACCAAAACCCGAGGCTTCAGCGCTGCCTCCCGCTGGGTTTTCATATTGCCTATTATGCACTGATATGAAACAACATCCAGCTCAGCCTTGCAGAGTGTCTCCTCTTCACCCTACGGTAAAGCACACAAGCAGGGGACCTTAGCTTGGAGTACCCTAAGTTATCCTTATGGTAATGAACAATTCCCTTCCCACTGTGAGCGCCATTACCACACACTGCGATACGGCTTAGAACACTCCACGCACGCCCACTAACCCCTGCGAGTGCTTGTCAGAGTTTACCATCACAGGCAGCCAATGTTTTATTCATAAAGCCTACAATTGACGTTTAATGTCAATTTTTGTCAAAGGGAGAGGGAAGTGATGGACGGGTGTGTAATGATGTTTGTCAGAGACAAGAGGGAGGGTGCAGAGGTGACACTGTTAAACTTAATCAACTCTGCAGGTGCTTAAAGGTGATAAGTTCAGAGGGAATAAACACACTGTACTTCTAACAGCATCAGAAAGTTTTCATAATAAAATACAAAAAGTAATAGCAGCACTATTTCTCACACACAAATAAAGCTTGGCATCCCCGCACCGGGGCTCAGGCTCGGACCGAACATATTTTATTCATACTTGAAAGGTTGATAACAAAATCTCTTTGGTCATAGCCATGAGCGAGCTGCAAAGAGAATCAGCTTCAAGGTACTACAACTGGAAAACGGTGTGTGTGTGAGAGTGTGTCTATCAATCCGAGCCAAAGTGTGTGTTCATATACCCTCACTGGTGTGGGCGCATACAGGCCAATGCAACAGAAAGGTACAGCAGCACATGAGGGAGGTAATCGGAGGTTATTAATTAGAAAGTGCAAAGTTCTATCGGCCTCTGGAGGAAGACTAACGCCCAGTTTCATTTAGAAAAATGTCAAAGCCCCTAACAAATGACTCCTACTCTGAAGAGGGAAATTAATGTGACCATTTCTTGGTGCTCATATGTATACTGTGAGGTGCAGGTGAAAGTTCCCTGCAGTAAAATATGTAGTGTTGGGTGCATTTTTAAAAATGGATAAGTCACAGGAAGCTAGTCTCTGCAACACATGATCACCTGAAGAGAATAAATATACAGTAATGACCGGCATGTACTGCCGCTCATTACACAGCTACCAAAGGCATTAATCATTAGACATGAAATATTGATTCAAGACTATTCATTACAAGCTAAAGCAATTTACTGGCCAAAGCAATGTGTCTGTGTACAGTTACTGTGGAGTAAAGTTGTTGGTGTCGCTTGTTTATTTGATTAGAAAAACTTAACCTCACTTTGTCACTTTGAAGTTACTGTGAAACTGTCATTTGTTACTTAGCAAAAACAGAACCAGTGTGCAGTCAGAGGTCAATACTTCATGGGCTGTAAACATGTTTAAAATACATATACTGGTTTGTCTGATACCATTGTGACTGAAGGCAACAGAAAAGGGACAAACAACCACTAATGCTGTGGACAGCTTTTGACCTGTCAACATAGATGTAACTACGTTTAGGTGTGCCAGCTACACTCCCACTGGTTCATTCAGTGTCAGTGTCTTGGACATAAATTTTGTTTCTCCACCAGTAGGGAACTATACGGTATTATCATGGGACAAGAGCACAACAGGGACACGTGACAGTATTGGACAAAGATAAAAGTAGTTTTAGATTGCCATCTGTCTTGGAACAGCTTACATCTCTATAATTCTCATTGTTAGATATTGGTGCATCAATATACCTATGACAAATTCAACCTCATTAGAGGTCTAATCAGCTCCCAAAACTGAAAAAGAACACTTGTAAAGGTGCAAACTAAGATGACAAATTCAGCCTCTTTAGTTTCATGTCAAACGACAGCTGTGAATACTATTATTTCTTCACTTCACGGGGTACTCCATCCACAGAATGGTCATTTGAATATCAATTACTCATCCTGTGTTATGTTGAATTCATGAAGAAAGAATAAAAAAAAACAGAGAAAATTCCCAATGAATCGGAGTACACAACTTGTGCAGTGTAATTCAAGTCTCATTTATCCAATCCTATGCTCAGTACTTGCAGCCAATTTGGCTGTTATCAGACCATTAAATAGCCATTATCAGTGATGATGACCTTGATAGATATGGGTCAATAGGGGCCTGCCACACCCACTGTAAGGTTGAGAAGGTCATTCTCAGGCCATGAAATGAAACTTTCTGCTATAAAGGGCTTTCATGGCACCTTGTCCTATGTGTGAGAAAGTCCACATGTAGTGTGAAGGTGAAGGGTGGTCAGTGGGTCAAACAGGAATTTTATCCAAGAGACAAAACCAATTTGAAACCACTTTTCAGGCCCAACTGTGTTCTTTGGCTAAACTTAACCACACTGTTTTGGCGCCTAAACCTTAGGTAAGTAAAACCCAACAAACTGGTATTGGCTTTTACATGGGCCAATAACAGCTTTCTGAACCACCCAGTGCTTAGATAATGGGAATTTAATGGGCAGATAACATCCTGATGAGGTGCAGCACTGCTACACAAACCTTACTATTAAAAACACATTAATGCAAGTAGCACACCTGGGGCAGCACATGTGTTCAAACTCACACACATGTCATGGCATGCTACTCATGTTTTACATAGTAAGGTTTTAGCAAAGATGTATGTGTAGCTTCTTTCACCTTAGGCAGCTGGCAAAGGTTAAACCTTTTCTTGCACAACAGCACTTTGAAATAGTAATCCATGCCTTCATCACGTCCTGGCTGGATTACTGTAACGCACTTTATTTTGGAGTCAGCCAGTCTCCCTCACACGTCTCCAGTTGGTTCAGAACGCCACTGCTCGGCTCTTAACTGGAGCACGTAAAGTGCAACACACACCACCGCCGGCGCGGTGCTGTGGCCGTCAAGTGCCGCCCCCCAACACACACTGGCAGCGGTGCGCAGCGGCACCGTCGACGTGTATTTCCCACCCCAGCCTGCTAGGTGGCTGTACCTACACTAGTCGCCAACGGTTGCCAACTGCTAGTAACGGAAGAAGAAGAGGAAAAATTTTGAGGCAACAACAACTTGGATTTCACGGGTGAGTTTCTTATCAAAGTCGTCTTATTAAAATTTTGAAACAACCGGAGTTGATACTACGGCAGCCGAGACGTACTTTAAAGGCTTTTCTCGCAGCGCCGCCATGAGCGCCGGCCATGCTGGAAATAGAGCAGTGGGCTGAAGCAGAGCGGCGCCGTGCATCAGCCGGCGCCAATGTGGGTTGGTTCATAGAATATAATGGAGGTGGGCATTTTGATGCGCGGCGTACGGCGGCGGTGTGTGTTGCACTTAAGAGGGAACACATTACACCCATTCTGGCCTCCCTCCACTGGCTGCCCGTGCACTTTAGAATTCATTTTAAGATTCTTTTATTTGTTTTTAAATCTTTAAATGGTCTCGCCCTGCCTTACCTCTCTGAGCTGCTTCATTCCTACGCTCCTGCTCAGTGCCTCAGGTCAGCTGATCAGCTGCTCCTGGATGTACCGAGGTCTAAGCGGAAGCTCAGAGGGGATAGAGCCTTTTCTGTGGCGGCTCCCAAATTGTGGAATGATTTACCTGTCCACATTAGACTGGCCCCCTCACTGTCCGTTTTTAAAACCAGTCTTAAAACCCATTTTTACTCCTTAGCTTTTAACCCAGCATGAGACTCTGCTCTTGTTTTACTGTTTTATTGTTTTTATTGTTTGTCTTATGTTTTTATTTTTGTACAGCACTTTGTTTCAGCTGTGGTTGTTTTTAAAGTGCTCTATAAATAAAGTTGAGTTGAGTTGAGTTGAGTATCAAAAGTGCTTAGCATGTGACTGGATAAATGAGGCTGGGATTATTCTGCATGAGTTGTTTGAGAGTTTGTAAGAGGATGTTTTGATATAGTTTAGTTGTTGTTCAAGGTGGCCCCCATTCACTACAATTTATGAAGAATTTTCTCAGTTTTTTGGATTCTCCATTCACCATGGAGGGATGGGAGAAATACAAAGTTTTCCACACAACTTCCACATAACACAGGGTGAGTAACTGATACACAAATGATCGTTCTGTAGTCGTAGTATTCCTTTAATGAAACACATTTTCTCTCATCTTTTAAAAATGTGTGCTAATTTCATAAAATTGTAGAAAACCAAGCAGCAATCACTGCTTTCTAATCTCCTTAACACACTGCATGAAGCATAAAGCAGATGCATGTGACACTGATGGGAACAGGAGGTACTGTAGGAGGAGAGAGGAGTGTACAGAAAGAAGGAGACCTGTGCAGTCAGCTTGGACTGTTTATGTTAGACGAGAGCACGACTAAAGGACAGATCAATAGGGCTCACAGAGATTCTATACAGCCAAAGCCTCAACATCTACAGACTAAGATAATGTCATACCACAGAGTGAAGTGGAAAGAGAAGAGACAGTGTGTGTACAGTTATCTAAACTGGTATACTAAAATGTGTTTGTGTGCATACGTGAGCTGGCAAACAAGTTGAACAGTATTTAATACATCTTAATTGCACTAAACAAAGCCAGTCCCACTATTAGGTAAATCGACACAAACAAAGCTCTAGGGCAAAGAAGGAGAAGAGGGGACACACACACACGCGCACCAGCATGGCCTTGTTTCCCCTACAGAGGCTAATGAAACAAACTAATTAGTGGGCAAAGTAGGGACAAGAAGGAGGGTGACTACAAATGACTGTCATCAGTAATGTGCACACACAAACACCAACGAGCCATAACCAGACACAATCAGTCTCCTAAGCATAGTGTAGGTCTATGGTGGGATAGTGAGGGGGTGCTGATCACAGTTATAATTGACAGGACTAATTATAGACGCAAGAGCCGATACAGACACACACTGTGTGGTTTTAAGGCTCAGTAGGGGAGTCAAATCAAGAAGTAACTGGCAGAGTTTTTTTTAAACATGATCGACTGACTTTATTCAATGAGGTGGAATAAAAACACCAATTAACTCGGGGATTTCTTAATGTCATGTGTCCTTTTCTGCATAGCTTAAACGACTGCTTGGTTCACGCAGTTTGATGGCAGAGTAAATTCTGCCTCTCCATGCCTGACTTAAATGGCACGTCCCTCAGCACCTTGGCACAGCCAAAAATGCCACAATACTCAAATACCAAACTCTGAATGGCCTTGATGAAATCCCTCTGTAGCACAGCCATTACACAGTTCAGCCCTCACTGGCTCCCATCGTACTGAAGCAGACATTTCTCTCCTTCTCTTTCTCTCTCCCATTGGAACAGACACACAGGAGCCAGTAGTCATGGTAACTCCATTCTGGGTAAACTTAAGGATGTGTATGTGCATACACACGCACACACACACACACACACACACACGTTTTTAATAAATACTTCATGGAGGGGAGCCGTCGAAGGGGCTGTGGTAGATGTCGGAACAGAGAGGAGTTTGTTTTGCAAAGCACGATGTCAAACTCTATAATTTACCGAGGATTCTATTTCCTGATTTGACTTTATTGATGTGTGTCTATCTGTTGGTGTGTGCTTATGCATGAGGCGCCCAACAGATGTCCGGAACATCAATCATTATAATCATTTCATCCCTGACGTGCATTTTAATGGCTGCAAACTTTCAGAATCAGAAAAACATTTGCTGGCCAAGGTTGTGTACACATACAAAGAATTTGACTTTGACTCATAGAGGAAGGTTACAATATTGTAACCCTAGTTCTACTAATATAGCCGGAGCACTCTACTACATTCTTTGGGTAATACTTCTCTAATCATGATCACACATTGACAGGGCCATTAGGTAGCGGGCTCCACCTGTGATAATAGAACTAAGGTTATAACATTGTAACCTTAATTCTATCTCACACAGGCTCCACCCTCTACTAGACTCTTTGGGTACAGTCCGATGAATGAACTCTGTGTTGTGACATAAAATCGACTCACACTGAACCTGACTAGCTAAAGGTTAGTTGCCGTAGCCCACCTACTTCTTTATAGCCACCGCCACCGTTACAGAGAAGTAGGGGGGCCCCAGCCATCCCAGATGATGAGCAACCAAACTGGATGGAGCTGTAGCCTAACCTTGCAGGGGTCGAAAGACAAGCACAGATACCTGCACACCACATTTCCCAGGTCTTCAAGGAACATGGAAAACATGTTGGTGTATCATGGCCACAAGGGAGTTGGGTGCAACATAGCTAATACACACCCAACCCTTTCCATCTGTCCTGTATTGTTCCAGCTGCTCAGTGTGCTATTTGCCATCACTGAAAAGAAAAAGGGTGTCCAACACAGGAATCTGCCACCCTATATGCTACTGGGTCCACACATATTCGGGTAGGCAATTACCCAAAGAGTCCATGGTGGAGCCTGTGTGAGCTAGAACAGCTACGAACCAAGTAACGAGTAGACAGGACTACTTTTTACACAAGTATGTGAACAAATAGCTGTTCATATTCATGTATATAAATCACCAATGTCATACAATTAAAATAAAATAAATATGTCTATATAGAGACAGAGCACAATTAAATCCCGCCCCCACTGGAGGTAAAAACAATTCACCGTTCTCCATTGACTTTGACTTGCATGAAGTTGGCTCCTTGTCATTTCTGTCTGCTAGCAAATTACAGAAACAAGCAGAAAAGGTGCTATGTGATGGTATGCACTACCAACAGGGTAATGAACCCAGAAAAAAAAAAACCTGAGCTTTTAAAAAGACAAAAGCAGATAAATATGTGAGGCATCAGCCAGAGGACTGGAAAAACTGTGGGATTCTGACACTCAGTGTGCCTTATACAGCCAGCATTATGCTAGCCAGACAAACTGTAAAGGCTGACACTAATGAAGCTATTAAAAGAATGGTTTTGATATTTCTCAGCTTAAATGATGATCTTATTTGATCAAATAGTTGTAAATATCAAAGTACTTCTCTTGCTTTTCTTCATTGGGATCATTTCTTCTAGTTAAGTTTGGTAAGGAGAAAAGACACTAAGCTACACTACCAATACTGAGTTTGTCTACATTACTTTTCCTCTCTGGTAGACATAGTTTGCTAAAATAATCTCTGACATGCTGATGTCTTTTTTTTCCTGTGCTGTAGCCGCAGGCGCTCTGTTAGCGTTTCAGCCCTTGGTTGCATATTATGACACCGATTGCAATCTGTCTCTATCAAGTCAAGTTTTCTGTAAATTATGAACTATATAAATAATGCAAAGAAATAAATACTGAATGGATAAACATTGACTGGATAATTATGTGCAGTCTGTGCATGTCTATGCTGTATATACAGCAGGCAGGATTTATATTGACAGTGACAAATGATATGTACATATTCAAAATGGTGCATTAAAAAAATTGTACATTTCTAATCTGTAAAGGCAGTAGAGGATGTTTTGGTGTTATGGGGTTATTGACAGTGTATGAATAATTTAACTGTTCAGTCGGCAGGAAGAAACTGTTTTTGTGTCTGGTTGTTTTGGGGTACAGCGCTCTGGAGACCCTAGAAGAAGTTTGAACAGGTTGTGTTCAGGGTGTGAGGTGTCTATTTGTTAATCAATTATTAATATATTTTAAAACTGTTTATGTCTTTGTTTCATCATGGAATTAAACAGTATAACCCAAAGCTTAATTACGTGGCTGTTTTAAATGCTTTTCTTTTTTCATAAAAGATAAGGCTGGGGTTATTCTGTATTTTTCTTAATGTCTACAAATCCCAGGAAAACATCAAAACCACTGTCACTTGTCAACCATTCCCAATCCTGTCAAAACCATTGCCTTGTGAAGACCCTTACAGAAACCTTTTTAACAACTTGATAGCCCCGTGGTTACAGTGCATGCCCCATAACTGTAGCATCTTGGGTTTGATTGCAGCTTTTGGATGTTTGTTGTATGTCATACACACAAAAAAATATCGGTTCCTCAGCAGTTCTTTCACATGGGTTGAGATGCTATAAAGCAGTGGTTTCCAATTGGTCCAGTCATGGGGTCCAGATTTTTCTTAGTCATTATATCAAGGCCCACACATTTAGTGCCATACTTGCGTTTGGCCATGTCATCAAGCTCATTTGCTGTCTCTGTCTCACTCTACAGCAGGGGACAACACCTAAAGAAAAAAGCTCTGTGCTGGAAATTCACTGTATTTAAAACATAAAGTGTGTTTTTTACAAACTTATCACATTTGCGAGTCACTTGCAGTCCATTCGAAATGGACCCGTGATCTATCCACCAGTTGGGAACCATTGCTATAAAGCACCTCTGCTACACAAAGAACTTTTTAAGCCGCAGGATTTTTAGAGTTTCTCTGTGGTTCTTTACCCAGTAAGCAAAACTAAGCTGAAGAACCAGAAAGCCTTTAAGCTCCTGAGTTGTTCTTTAGAGGTTCTCTGCTGGTTCTTTAGTTTAGTTTAGTGTTAACTACATTAAAGCAGTGGCGCTCCACCTTTTTGCCTCCATGTGTACAGAAAAATTCCAGGTTTGAAAAGGTGATGTTTCCCCTTATAAAATATAAGGCTACTAATCCCTTGTATGTTGTTTAGAGATGCAGTTGCACGTTGCTTCCAGTCAAGAGCACAGGACACTGTATATCTAAAGTAGTAGAGAGCATTATATATGGTATCCATCTATGCATGACATCACTTCCTGAAAAACAGCCCAAAAACGTCCTGTATACACACTACAGGCAGACAGAGCAAATCATCGTATAAACGGCACAACATAATCTTAAGACCTTAATTATTCAATCATACTTGAGCTAATAAGCTGCTCTTCTATCACCATGAGCTGTGAACATGAAGGAGATAACCTCTGTCCAGGTCTTAAAGCCTTGAAAACTCCAGTTAGTTTTTTGAACTACCAGATTCCAGCCCAGTGAGACTGTGGACTGTAGTGGATATGATGTGGCCTACCGTAGGACCTGCTTACAGAGGATGTCAGATTTGCTTGACTCATTCACTCTGATTCCAGATAAGAACACACTGACACTGTTAGCTCTACCGGAGTAGTAGCTTTTGATTGATTGATTTTTAAAAACAAATCTGTTTTGTGTTATGCACACTTACATGCGCCTAACCCCCATGGGACACCATTACAAAGACATTGCAGTTAACAATCCACAATACATTTTATTTTACCGCTCAGTCCTGAAGCAAAACACTCTGCCTTCTATCCAGGGCAACAAAAAAAAAAAAAAAAATCAGCCACAAAAACCCTTTCTGAAACAAAACTCAAATTTTTCACGATCATCCAACCAAAAGAAATCAACATAGATAGAGGCCATTTCACTGAAAAGCACATCCGTTACTGTATGTCTTCATATACAGGACAACAAAATAAGAAATGAACCTCACTCTCAGCTTGACCTAAAGTACACAACAAACAAGAGCAGTAATCAAAACTGAACACACTTCAGGACTCCAAGAACTGAACTCCTGAAACTCTCAAAACTCCCATTTATTTTCATACAAACTACAGTGCTGTGAGTGTTTCTCCTTTGCTGGAAGGCAATACAATTGTTAACTGTTAAACACAATGCGACTCCCTTTGTTACATATTCAGTACTCAGTTATTTAAGGTACATTACTCCTATAGGGCCTAGATAGATGTCAGTGTCTCTTCTACCCCACTGGGTTAGGACTAGAGGTGCCACAGTAATGTAATGTTTGTTTCTTATTTTAAACCAAAACATGATTAACAATCACTCATATTAAGTAAGTAAGTTAAGTAAGTACCTGTCATTTAGAGGTAGGCCTATACTGACTCCTTCAAGGTGTTATCTGGCATGATTTAAGGGACCCCGTGCTCAGAAATTGAAAAACAATGTAGTGCTATATGTCACCTCTAGTGGTTCAAAATAGCACTATTTGATGGGTGCCATAAAGCACCAAAACAGGTTCCCCTAGGATTACAAGCTAATGACTGCTTTGCTATCATATAAAGGCAAAAATCCCCCACAAAATAATCTTTAACAAAACCTTTTAAAGATGATTCAGAAATACATAGTTTAATCTATTTCAAAGGCTTAGTAATTTATTCTAAAAGCTGGGCACTGCAGGTTTTAGCAAAGGCTAATAACAGAGGAGTAAACAGTGTATTTGTGGGGAACTATTTTCGGTGGTGGATTAATATGCATTTGGTGGAGTATTTACAACAGCAGGATAGAGTATGTGGGATTGACTCAAAATAAACTACAGTGCCCACGTTCACTAAAATGAAGAAACATGTCATCCAGTAGTACAACAGTGTAGTTCATTCATGTGTTTTTAGAAGATGTTAAACAATAATGGAGGTCTAAGGCACAAAGAAATTAACTGTATCAGGCTTTGGCTACACTTTTTAATGGGATTTGGTGACACTAAAGCCAGTAGTCACTGAATTTATTATTATTTAATTGATATTATTGTCATATTTTTTCAAAAATGCACATCAGTGTTTCTCTGTTGAATCCAAAGTTGGATTGTTTGAGTTTTAAATGCTTTAATATTGAGGTGTGACTGTTTGAATGTGGTACTTGGTGAGACTTTTGCTCCCTAAAACAAAATGTTAGGTTGGATATCATATCCACTGTTACTGGTCAAGAAAAAAATTGTTTACATGTAGATTATACGGTGTGTGTGTGTGTGTATGTGTGTGTGTGCCTCTCCTATTGCTGTTTTCCGAGCACGAACATGAAGCTCTGCAGATGTCAAAGTCTGAGAAGATAACGAGGAGAAGAGCCGAGGCAGAGATGAGCAGCACGGATGTCAAATTAGCATTCACACGCCGCTCTATTGACAAGGTCATCTAAACACTGCTTTGTCTCCACCTTCTAGGATCAACTGCTGGGATTCAATAGATCCTCCCTACTCTGTTGTGTCTTCCCCAAGGCTATGTGAGCTGCTGCTCAATATCACTCACAAGAGAGAGAGGAGAAAAAAAGGAGAAAAATGGGTGTAAAGCTTAGCAGCAGGCTGTCAATAGGCAATGTTATAGAGGGTGTTTCTGGCAAAGGACACTTCATTCAGCCTAAACTAAGCTCAGTAGGACAAAGACTGTGAGGACATAAAGGATATAAGATGTTTTAAGTACCCAGAAAAGATTTTCATGGCGACTACGCAACTTTGTTCTAATCTCAGCGCACACATTAGCATTATAAAGTTATGTGTAAGTGTGCAGGGAGAGCTACAGAGGAGGATGGGCGAGTTGACGTCGCACTGAGAGCTGACTGAAGGGCTGGATAAAAGGCTGTGTGTGTCTTTCTCCCACTGAGAGTTTCTCAATGGAGGTGGAATGCCACTTGCTTCCAGAGGGCAATCAGTTTGACTGCTAGAGGGAGAACAGGAGGAGAGAGAAGGACAGAGCTGTGGGAGGGAGGAGGAGGATGAGGAGGGAGGCAAAAGGCAGATAGAAAGAGGGGAAGAGTGAGTTCATTCAACCCCAACAGCTTTCTAATTGTGCATACTGATCATTGATTCGATTCTTATGCATAGGAAGTGAGCAAAGTGGAAAAACATATATGCCCAGAAGCACACATACATATGTATACAGTACGAACATACATTATTCAGAGACTAATCTTTAAGCTGTTTGATGTCTGTGCTTTGTGTCATCTGGAGATAAAACAAGGCACTTAGACGTACTGTACACACACACACACACACATGCACACACGCAAGCCCTACAACTCCACTCACGCTCTTTGAAAAATGCTTGTTTTGGATCTATGCAAATAAGGAGTGCTCTCTTTCAGGTAGAAAACAAACTTAGCCACAGACACAAGACAATAAACTGATGGGACCAGCAACACATCCATCGGTTAAGATCTGAAACCACCTCTGATAAATCCACAACAAACTCCAGTGAAGACCCCTCTCCACTTCTGTGCTAAGCGGACCCACCAGCAAAAGCTCTGGGTGTGGGAAGTGGAAGTTTTGGGTGCCTACCTTGGGTGAGTGTTCCCATGAGGAAGTGGTAGAAATAGCGAGCCACCTTGGTGAGCTGCCTCTTGCACCTTTTCCTGCACTGGCTCATCTTGGTGCAGCTGTGGTGGAAGTGGAGGTGATGATAGTGATGGTGTCGGCTAGTCTGCCAGGGGAAGCAAGCTCTTAAGGTAGGAGGGGAGGAACAGAGCACTGTGTGTGTAGGTGTGTGTGTGTATGTATGTATGTGTGTGTGTGTGTGTGTGTAAGGAAGTCTGATTGCCGCTGCCTCTCTTCTTCTCCTCACTCACCCCCTCTCTTTCCTCTCTCTGTCCTCCTCTCCCCCCTCTCTCTGTTTCTCTCCGCTCTTCTCTCCACCTGTAGGGCGCTGGCTGTCAATCAGCCAGCAGCGCTCTGCCTCCTCCCCCTCACGTTCTGAGAAGCCCCGTCCTGATCTCTCATTGGCTGGGAGGGGAGTGTGGCGGAAAATTACGGACCGGCGCACATGCGAGAGTGCGTGTGTGTTTGTGTATGTGTGTGAGCTGTATACTACGAGGAGGCTGGCTTGAGTGGCAGGTGGTGGTTTTTCTCTAGCTCCACACATCTTGATGTTTCTATATTTTTTTCTCCACTCATGGCTCATAAAGAAGACAGCCTTTGAGTGTGTGTGTGTGTGTGTTTGAACCAGCAGGAGGTTGAGTAAAGTGACAGAAGAAACAAAGCAAACCCATTAATTAGCATCACACACCATCCCTCTCTGTCTGCCTGTCTCTCACTCGCTCATTAATGGTACTCATAACAGCCAGGAAAAGGATGAAGAGGAGGTGGAGCAAAAAGGGAAAAGTGAAGGTACATGAGGAGACAGATAGGGAGGTGGAGATGGGGCAAAAAAGGGGATGCATAATTCATATCTTTCCCTCCTTTCTCCAGTGTGCTAAAATTTAAAAAGAGAGGAAAAAGCTTGACAGGAGAGAAAGAGAGGGGGTTGTTGGACAAATAAACCAGCCCTCACCAGCAGCTGATGAATGGATTATTATCAGCCAGCAGAGAGGGAGGAGAAGAGAGAAGAAAGAAGGAGAGAGGAGGAGCTTTTAAATCCTGTGGCATTGAGAAGGAAAGGTATTTATGTAAAGCCTCTCTGTCTGCATCCTCATCATTCTGCCTCCTCTCGCTCAACGTGAACACTCACAGAGTCACTAAACGAGGAAACGCACTCACCTTGTTTTCCCTGCTGACACATTTTATTGTTTTCCCCTCCACAATTCCCACATTACGCTACTAAACTGCTGCCACTCCTCCTTTATCCTCTGTCCCTTCTCCCTGATGCTGAATTAAAAGTGATTACCGTTACCACAGCAACCCCAGACTCCATGGATTTTTCTGGTAGTCTGAGTGGCAGACACACGCGCCCTTACACACACTCACACACACACACACACACACCTGTCTGTTCCTTAGGTCAGGGAGAAAATCAATCAAATGTCAGGCAGATGCTTCCTCTAAACATTCCTGTTCTCTTCCTACAGACTCTGTGCCCTCATTCTCATTTAGAAGTCACAAAGAAGGGTCAAAGTGCAGGTGAGTGTTTGACAGCAAGCTATTCTGGACCCCAAAGAGTCGATGCAACACTGTCAGACAGAATAAGGAGCCCTGACATAACCAAGTAACACAGCAGGTTTCTGAGCATGTGGGAGAGCAGATGGGAAAGGTTTTTTTAAAGATCGTATGAGGATTACTCACTAATTATTATAGTTGACTCCTGGCGTCTTGGTTCAGGGATCTCTAATGATTCAGGTCGGGATTAACTCCCCGACTTTGGAGTGTGAATGCAGGGTTTCATACATGCCTAATGTGCCTAAACCTTGTATCAATATGCAATATGTGTGAGGTTTTCAAAGGTTAGTCGTCAGCTCAAAGTGGCTGTAATCAATGTTTCTATATCAACAATGGATCACGTGACTACTTGAATGTGAAAGGGCTTTCCTGTAGTGGCGAATTCACAGAGAATTATCAGCCAACTCTGCAGTTCCAGCCATCACAGCATTGTCATGGCTGATAAAAACTCAAATGTACGCTACCTTACGGTAACCAAACAGAAGATGGACAAAGCAACTAGCTGATGAACACAGTGGAGAATTTGGCAGCAAAAGAGCCAAATATTCACCTCGGGAGTTGGTAGAGACCAAAAAACAGAGCTAAAACAGAGTGAATATTAAAATTACAGTTGTCATATGGACACAAACACAACACCAAATGAATGCTAATGTTATTCTATGTGTGCTGGATGCATTAATAGGCAAGTGTTTACTAGTAAGTTCATCATATCATCAATAAATATAATCACAGGATCAAAATACACTGCCACTTAAAATTAATGAATTATAATATTGAACTAGAAGGGCACTTGGAGAGCACAATTCTCCGCCATGGCCAGACTCCCACCCACCCACCACATGCACAGGAGAGTGGTGCTCATATAACCCTAACCCATGGTGGCAAGCAGTGTTGGGTAAGGGTTACTTTAAAAGTAATCAAAGTACATTACTGCATTACTTTTTAAAAATTAACCTGTTACTTTACTGCATTACTCCCTGAGTAAAGTAACTCAATTACTTTAAAAGTACTTCCAACGTTACTCCCTGAGAAAAGCACTTTTGAAGTACTTTTGAGTATTCTACATTTCCTATATGGACCACAGGGCGCTAAGCCTACATTTTTTGTCTCCAAAATTAAAGTTATGGACCACTTGCCCTTCACTGAGATCCAATTCAGCCGTCACTTTGACCTGTAGAAACACAGAACGATCTGCTGCCGTAGACAACTGTATGACAACAACACCCCAGCGTTTTTAATATTTCCTCTAGGGATGTTACCACACAGAGTAAAAGGGGGAAATGATGGTGTGAAACAGCAGAGGCACTTTGTCAACCCGCTGAGTTAATGTTACTGTCATTAGCATCAAGCTAGCAAACAATGGTACATCCTCACGGTCGGACATAAAGTAATAACATTAACAAATAGCGGCGGGGCTTTTACTCACCACAACTGCAGAGGCTCCCAGCTTCATTTGAAACAAACAACATTATAGACGGTCTGTTATTTATTAACCCCTCTGTGTGTTTATATATTTACTTTTATCCGCTCCGTTGTCTTTGTAAAGGTAACATATCGCACCGTCATTTCAAACTCAACACTTGTTTCAAATTAAAAGCCCCTTATAACCTCAGCTGAGAGAATCACTCCATTTTCTAAATATGCTTTTATTCTGAAACATTTGTCAGAACTTCCTGTGGAAGACACAGTAGCTTGACAGTTTACGTATGGCGCTTCAAATGTAGCTCCTGCCATCTGCTGACGCTTTTAGGTGACTACAACAACATGTCGGCTGGCACATGAACAGACACAGTGACTCAAATAATAGTAAAAGTGATAAAAATAGGACAAGAATAACCCGATGACATCACACACGCCGTGAAAGACGACCAGGGATAATTGGTGAGTACCAGCGTGTAGCATGTACCAGGCATAATGCAAGTCCTGAGTCTGAAATATGTCTGTCAGCGAGTCCTACTCCACCTATTTAGACTCCACCATAGACACCGGCAGCATTTCTCCGACCACGTAGCGAGCCACAAGCTCCGTGGCTTCTTTCAGACTGATAGGTTTAACGTTATCTCCGTTATTAGAACCAAACGGCAGCCGTTGCTGTTTCGGAGCTGAAGGACCAGCATTCTAAAAGAAAGGAAACGGAAGTAACTGATGTCTTGTTTGAAAATGTACTTAAGTATTTGATTACTCAGACAGCAAACTAACGCGTTAGGTTATTCGTTACTGCAAAAAGTAATCAAAGTACTACTACTACTACTTACAAAGTAACGCGTTATACCCAACTCTGGTGGCAAGTCACCTCAGGTTGCCCCAGTGAGTGTGAGTTAACCCACACTAACAGTGTTAGCTCTGTCACTATCAGCGCCGTTGTTAGCACAGTTAGCGCTGTTAGCATTGCTGATAAAGCTGTACCAACCCACAGTGGCAGGACAGTGTTGTTATGTTGCTGTTGTTTTGCATTACTCTGCCTCTGATTGTCTCACCCTGATATTCTCACACTAACCCTAGCCAATCTCACTCCTAATGCCTAAATCTAACCAACCCAACCACCTAAGGCAACGAGTACCCGTCAGTCAGAGGGAGAGCAGGGTTGGTCGTGCCTTTGCCATCCCAGAGCTAACACTGTTAGCTCAACGAAAACATGACATGAGCTAACACTGTTAGCTCTGGGATGGCACTGCTGCAGCTGCCATTTTGGGCTCAGCTACCTCCATGTTTGCCTGTGACGTGCGTGCATTGAGAGTTTAATTACAGTAAAATGTAATTTGTGTATCTGCCCTATGATTCCAATCTGCTACCAAATTTAATGGGTCTTACTTGATCCAGGCAAAATCTTTCCACCAAGTTTAGTGAAAATTCAACCACTAGTTTTTCTGTAATTCTGCTAACAAACAAGCAAAGACAGACAACCGCACAAACAGCAACGAAAACATGACCTCATGACCAAATTGCCAGCCCTACATCAGGTCACAGCAACATTAAAGTTTAGTGTTGGTACTGGTTGTTTCTATACTTTATCTTTGAGGAAAGTTTGAGGAAAGCCCCCCAGCTGCCCCACAGTAAGAACCAACTAAAACAGCCCACAGTGAAACTCAGTGCAGCACAGAAGCTACAGGTATATTTATGTTGACATTGGTGGGCAAGCAGTGCAGACAGCAGTCAGCTGAAGACTGATGCCTGCAGGCCCTGTCTTCATCACCCTGCCAGTATACTGCATGTCTGACTCTGACAGCATGTTAGAAAATATGAGGTGATCCATACTGCAGTGCTCAACTCCAATAACAGAGTTAAGGTATTAAAAATGACCCCCGAAACAGCAGATTTATAATAACAAGTGCTGAGAACATTTATAGTCAGACTAATACACATAAATTAAGTTGTAAAATGGCAAAATGTTGTCATAAAAATGGACAGCATAATCTTCAGAAAGTTTATAGCAGGATTGCAATCAGTCAATGAATAATCATCTCTGTGTTTCAGCTTTAACTCGGCAGACTGGTTTATGTAGCAAACAAACTAATTTCAAACAAACTAATTTCAACACTTTTTCCTTTTCATACACACTGTGCATAAACAAAAAACATCCACACTCTTTCATGCACACTGTTCATCTCCTTAAGCCTACAAATTATTTAGTAGTTTAAGAAAGAAAGCACGCACATGCACACTCACACTCACACATGAGTTCATACAAGTATTAAGCTAGAGAAGAACTGAAGCCATAGATTGAGTGATCAGTGTAGCATGAAGGATTAAAGACCTGCAGTGGTGGCTGCTACAACACACATCATCTACCGCCACACACGTATGTGTACACACAGGAGATTAACATGTATGATCTGATGGTGATAGGTTAAAGGTGAATACAGACAGCTTTGTGCTGAGGAGATGAAGGAATGGAGGAATTTATATGTCTGGAGTAATCCTCTGGGGTCGCAAGCTCTGGCAGAGTTATTGTAAATTTATTATGCATTTGGATCAATATCCATGTGAGTTGTTTTTTATCACACCAGCATGACAAACATATTGACAGAAACCATATAATACCAGAAAGGACTCTCAGTTCAGTTGACTGTAAATCAGTGTGACAGAGTCAGTCAGTCTTGATGATGCTGGATCCTTTCCTGCTGTTAGCACATTTCACATCATGGCAGATATTTTTTGAGGAAAAAAAAACAACAACTTTTTTTTTTCGTTTATGTAGTTACTGTTCACACGTAATCCTTAAAATCAAACATTGTGTCTGATCAGCTGATAATTTTGGCATCAAAGCAGAGTTGTGAAAAATGCTGGGCAGCTGGTAAAAGGAGACACAAGCTGGGAAGAATTGATGGTGGGTGTTTACCAACACACAGTGATCATAGATGCCTTCAAACTAAACTGCAGAGGTTTGACACAGGAAGTCAAGTGCATGACACGCTCGCAGTTCAAGTAATAATTTGTCAGATCACTGTTGTTAGGGGACTGAAAAGAAAAATGGATGTTGCCTTGTTTCCTTTTCAAAAATTGACATTAATAAATATTTTTGAGCTTATTAAAGAAAGAAAAAATAGACCAAAAAAAACCCAGACAAAGACTTCTATGTCACTTACTGTAAAAAATTCTGAAAAGTTTCATCTTTTGTGTCTTGAACTCTTTGTAGCTGCACTCTTTCAACTTTGTATTGCAACTGCTACACAACAATTTCCCTCACGATAAAAAAAGTTCCACCTTTTCTTGTCTTATTTGAATGCCTTTTAAGTGGGTTGTTCAAACGGACTTTGCTTATAAACATGCTAAAAATGGCTTTTTGCCTTAATTAGATAGGACAGTTGGGGCGTTGAGAGAGGGGGGATGATATGCAGCAAGGGGCCAGAGGCTGGAATTGAACCCATGGCTGCTGCGGCAAGGACATTGCTAAATGGGGCAGGATGGTGGTTCGGTGGTTAGTATTGTTGCCTCATAGCAAAAGGGTTCCTGGTTTGAACTCAGGGTAGGGGGTTCGAACATTGAGTGGGGGAGCCCTCCTGTCGGTAGCCTCCATGTTCTCAGCGTGTCAGCATGGGTTTTCTCCAGGTACTCCAGCTTCCTCCCACAGTCCAAAGACATGCAGGTTAAGTTAATTAGTGACTCTAGGGGTGTTTTCACAGTTGGTCCTTTTCAACCCTCTAAAAGGACTTAGAGCGGTGACAAAATTTTTTGGCATATGTGAACACTCCAAGAGAACTTAGACCCCTCTGAATCGAACCAAACTCAGACCACCTTGGGGGATGAGGAGTAGCTTGGTCAATGGAAGATACTGCACACCTTCAGTGTCTCCAATGTAAGACCAAAAAGAACTGAGTCTCTTTTCTGTTGGTCCACTTTTTGGTGCACTTTAAGAGGACTGAGTTTAGTTTGTTCAAAAAGAACTACATATGAAAACACCCTAAAGTCCTTGTAGGTGTGAATGTGAGCGTGAATGGTTGTCTGTCTCTGTGTGTCACCTTGTCCAGGGTGTACCCCGCCTGTCACCCACTGTCAGTTGGGATAGGCTCCAGCCCCCCTGCGACCCTCAACAGGATAAGCAGATATGGAAAATGAATGAATGAATGCTAAAAATGGTTTCTACTTAAACACACCATATGTTACACCATAGTTACTTTTGGAGGTTTAAAGCAGTCCCGCCATCAGGGGGTTCAAAAGGTACAGAGGACCCCAGCCCAAGGCCCAGAGGGTGCCCATGTAAAGGTCCATGATTGACCCTTAAATGGGATCAAGTGCAACAATTTATGACTGACTAACCACCTAGTTATATGTATTGACATGATAGATAAATGTACTTTTATCATTAAAACACATTTCAACTTGTCATCTACCTACCCACCCCCCGGCTGAAACCACAGCAAGCAGGCAGAACATGCAAAGGTGAGGAGCTAGGCAGACTACCAAATAAAACTGCTGTGAAAGGGTTAGTTTTAAAGCTACAGTGAAGAATCTAGTATCATATAAACTATGTCATCCATTGGCACCAACAGTAGCCTGTCTCCTAGGTCGCCAAAGGTAAAGTGACACTGACATTTTTCAAAATAATGTATTTAAATATTTCTGCATACTGGAGTATATAAACAGTCTTAAAATTACATTATTTATCACATTATAAACACTGTATTTAGAAATGGTGATGTGTTATAAATCTAGTTGTTCATACATGATTTGATCTTATGATTGCAATAATTTCCTCAGTCAATGATTGATTTTACTTTTCTCCAATCCTTCATTGGAGGTCTTTTTTCTCTCCTTGATTTGTTTGAAAGTAATAAAACTGTCACAGTCTCATTTGAAAGAAAGAATGTCTCTGTTATGAAATAACTGAGTGACCTTTTGTGCTTTGTAATAATACTGAGTATATGTATGCAAAACAGGGCATGGCCTGGACGGGTCTAAAACACTGGGTTTGGAAATATTTTTAGAGGCTTCATCTCTGTCACTACAAAGCTAATGGCCAAGAGCTTATTTAAATTAGCCTATTGGTAATGGAGCAAACTGTGGATGGCTGAGTGGTGGTGGTGCTGGAGTGGGTTTGGATGTGGATGTCAGGCCCAATTAAAAAAAAGTGTCCCACTGTCTTTAATTTCTAAAGGCTGGACAGGTTTAAAGTATTTTTCTGCAGCAAAAAATAATCTAAAAATAAGCAGCAAACTTGGTGCGAAAAGTCTGTATAAATTTTTCTCAAGCTTTGGACCATAAATGTGACTCAGATTTGAAGTCAGAAGTAATTTTGCGATTTCTCAGAATATTAGCTGTCACTCAGGAGCCTGTCTTCCTTCTGGAAAAGCTTTACATATTCAACACCAAACTATTTTACCTCCAGCTCTGACACTGTGGGTGCGGTGTATGTCAGGCCCTCCGCAGATATCTGACAGGTTTACGGAGGATGTAGAGAAGCTTGTCTTCAACGTTGAGGCGCCATTCGTTGAGCCAAACCAGACAGACAAACAGAAATAGTAAGAAGCAGCAGTAAATTTAAACAGTGTCAGGACTGGCTGACTGTTCCCCAGCAGGAAGATGAAGATTTTCTACAGGGGGTATGACGGAGGTGGTTGGAAAGAAGTGGAAGGAGGGGTGTGGCTGCTTCAGAACGAGAGATCTGTTGTTGTTTTAGACACTGTGACACATGTCCAGGATTTGTGCCAACACTCACCCACCTGTTCTCAGAGTACATATGTGTGTGTGTGCGTTTTTCTAATGTTTCCATCCAGGAGTCTGAGTCACCACCACCAAGATGTCCAGGGTGTGAACAAAGCAGAGCCAAATCCAGGCTGCAGTCTATTAGTGACTATTACCAAGAAACACAGCACAAACAAAGAACACAGCACCTCACATGGCAGGCCCTTTTAGCACCAATTATCAGCTGACAAAACCTTTTGTACTGGGTGTTGATTTTTTAATTGAGACTTCAATCAAATGCCAGCAGCTCTTATAATTGTATTCATGCAAGGACTAAAAATAGTTTCAGTCTTAAAATGTCAGTGATGAAAAAAACATAGAAATGGACCGACAGTGAGGCAGGAAGGAAGGAGGGACAGACAGACAGGTCAAATAGACAAGAAGAGAGATGAGTTAAGTCGCAGACAGACTTGCTGCACCATTGACCTGACGGTGATGCTCCAGATCTGCAGGACTGTCTGAGTGATTGGATCCATCATTAAGATGAAGACCCTGGAGGCCTAAGACCTGCCCTGACCATGAAGTGGCTGTCAAAAACATCTTCAAGCAGACTGGGAATCTGGGGCTGTTTTTGGCAGGTCAACAAGAGGATAAATCTGCCCCGACTGTCTTACTGACCTCACCTGCTTCTCTCTTTCCTCTCCCAGTTTCTAAAATAAGATTTGTATTGAATCAGAGTCAGAGAAAAAAAAACATTGTGAAAGATCAAGTTTGTGTGTCTGTGTGTTGCGAGGGACAACATAACGATTTTCCACAGATTTGGAACCGGCGCAGGAGTCTGTGCAGGCTGCCATGTGAGCACAAAGGCACACAGGAATGTTGGAGGGCAGATGTGACACCGACACTCCAACTCAAGTATCTGGCAAAGAGGCGCGCACATACACACACACATTTGTTTTTAACACTATTTATGTGGCAGGCAAAAGCACCAGCTGGTGAGACCCACTCAACACTCTATTCACTGGGAACACGTGACCGTGGAGGGAAGGAGAGGAGAAAGGGAGGAGAAAGGAGAAAGAGAGGGAGGAGCGAGGAAGAGGCACAGGTGGAAGCACTCAGCTTCAGGGATATGCAGTTAAGCCTTAAATACAAAGTTATCAGGGAGATGAGACAAACATTCTGAGTCCTACAACCTCCCCCAATCCACTCCTGCTCCATTTACGGCCTTCAGGCAGAAATCACGTGATATCAATTAGTCCCCTACTTAATATATCTGATTTGTCTTGATATGAATGCGTCATTCAATTAAAATGAAACTGACATGCAGATTGTTTCTGGTACGTTGCTCATTTACAGTTAAACAGAACATAACGAAGGGTAACTGAGTAGGTGAACGAGCAAGGCAATCATCCAAATCCATGGTGATGGACATTATCTGCGTATGGAGTGTGGCGAGTGCATCCCACAATTCACCTGTTTATTTATACCCTCCCCTTTAACATGCTGTGAGGGCTCTCCACAGCTGCAAGTATGACTTACAGTGGAATGACACTCCATAGTGAAGTACAAGCCGGGAGGGATGATTTGGAAAAGTAGGAGCTTTAATCTGTAATTGAAAGTTTACCACAAATTGCAGCATCTCCTCACAAAACAACCCCTGCAAACCCTCAAACATCACACACTCTTGTTGAAAGTATGACTAGTGTGTAGTGAAGATACTGGTATCATAAGAAACTAGATGATATTAAGTATTCATTGGTCAGGCTGTTCCCATGCACTGTTTGTGGATATATCTATGAAAAGTAATGCATCAGAATTCATAAATAACCAACGTAATCATGAGCCAGTAATACCAACCATGTAACTGGGAAGGCTGCATTCACTTGACCAATACACTGACAGAACTAAAGAAAGAAGTTGTCTAAACAGCAAAGCTCAGCATAAGGAGGCATGTTGGGGTGGTGGATGGGCCAAACAAACATAGGACTGGAAAGGACAGGAAACCACTGTTCATGTCCTGTGTGAGACCAAGAGACATTTAAGTTATTCTAAAATATGTCATCACCATGTTTCTTTTCCTAAACCGAACATACGTAAAATAAGGTGACAACGCCATTTGTAGGGCGCTAATTTGTTAGATACAAACCACTGCATTAGGATGTGCTGCATTGGTACCAAACATGTCACCCTACTTTCATTCATTCATTTTCCATAACCACTTATCCTCTTGAAGGTTTGGGGGGTGACAGCTGACATTAGGCGAGAGGTGGGATACACCCTGGACAGGTCACCAGACTATCACAGGGCTGACACATAGAGACAGACAACCATTCACGCTCACATTCACACCTAGGGGCAATTTAGAGTCACCAATTAACCTGCATGTCTTTGGACTGTGGGAGGAAGCTGGAGTACCTGGATGAGAACATGCAAAATCCACACAGAGGGGCTCCCCTATACCCTCTTGCTGTGAGGCGACAGTGCTAACCACTATACCACCGTGCTGCCTCACCCTATCTTTTTGGGGGCTAAATAACGCTCCAAAGTCAGGCTAAATTTTGGTGAGAAAAAGTAGCATTGGCATTCTTCTAAAAGTGGTGTGAATATTTCTGCATACTGGGGTCCCTAAACAGTCTTAGATTTACATCAATGATCTAAGAGATTTACATAAATTAACACATTACAAACACTGGATTTTGAAATGGTTTAGTGATAAAGACTAAACTTATTTGTTCACTCATGATTTGATCTTGATTTGATGTCTTGCAGTAATTTCTTCAATGCTTTTTTTATTTTTTAACCTTTTTTTTTAATCTCATGCTAACATGCTAACATCGTGTAACCTTAAACACACCATATGTTAGTTACTTTTTTTTTTTTTTTTTTTAAAAATAGTATATTTTAATTAATGTCTTGCAGTATTTTCTTCAGTCAGTGCTTGGTTTTTAGGTAAAAACAGATAACTGTCACAGTCTTATTTGAAAAAAAAATTGTCTCTGTGTTTTAAAATAAATGACTTGACCTTTTGTGCTTTGTAATTACATTTCATATATGTATGCAAAACAGGGCATAGCCATGATGTGGACTGGATTTGGAAATGCTTGCCCATGTGGTGACTGAGATGGAGTCTCTAGTCCATCTCAGTCACCACAAGGGCTAGAGCTTATTTGAAATCTCCTGTGTTGGTGTTAGGGCTAAGGTTGTATGGGTGATGGTGGTGCTGGAGCGGATGAGGGACCAAATTTGGAAAATGTAGCCCAGTATTCTTGATGGCTGGCCTGATTTCAATGTAACACTGTTCTAAACTGTGAGATTTATAAAATCAAAAGCTTTGCAGGAGATGACCTTTATTAACTGAATAGTATGCCGAGGCTCTCAATCAAAGCTCATCTGACATTTTTCAATGAGATAACTTTCACAATGGACATGACAGCCTTCTGAGCATTCCACACATTAACTTTTGATAAAGTAAACAGTAAAGAACAGTTTCTAGATATAAAAGACTCACTACTCCAAGGTTAGAAAAGTTGCCATCTATAAATATTTGATAAACACAACCAAGGGATGCATCAGTAAGGTTTGAGCAACTACAGTTCAAGAGGAAAGCTGAAGAGCATCTATCCATGTCAGACAAAACTGGACTTTCATCCAGAAGATCACCATTCGTGTCAGGTGTGAAACCAAAAGTAAACATTGCTCTTCACGTAATGTTACCCAGTTTATGTACTATCGTCGCGCACTGACCCTTTACATCACGTTATGCAACAAATGTATTTATTTTAAGACAAAACATCTTCTTTTTATCTAACCAAGCACTTTGTTTCCTAAACATTGCTGCAACCATTTAACAACATTAACCATGTGTTAAAATGTGCTTCAGCTGTGTGTCACATGAATACGCCATAGGTTGCCCAGTGCAGCACTGTGAGATGCCAAGGGGCATGACAAAAGCCCTATTCGGACGGGATTAGTTTTGCATAGGGACGAGGGGTAAAGTAATAATTACCAGAGATTTTAGTCCCGTCCAAATGTGCCATGTCAGTAATTATTACCGCACAATGTCAGTAAAGATTACCGCGACTTTTACCTTCTGTAAAAGGGTCCAGGACAATTACCTCAGGTAATACTAATTCCGTGCTAATAGACCAGCAGTAAACATGTGTGTTAGGGCTGTCAAAAAAAAAATCGAAGTTAGAAATATATTCAAATATATTTATTTTTTTATAAGTTCGAACCTAAATTTGATCATTCGAATATCATTAATAATTAATTAATACTATCAGTAATGTTGTATATCACGGCAAATCCCGTGGCTCGCGCATGAACCGGGCCAGAGAGGGACGCAGCGGGAGGGAGAGGCGCTGACGGAGGAGCCCGCTGCACCAACACCACCCACTGCGCTGTCCGCGATGTGTGACCTGTTCGGGGAGACATACAGGGAGAGTGTTGTACCTGCTGCTTCCCTGCCTACCCTTTTTGAAGAAGAGATGAAACGTTACCAGAATGAGACACCACTACGAGCCGGCCAGGATCCACTCTTGTGGTGGAAAACTACCCACTGAAGTATCCAAACATTGCTCAGATAGCGAGACAGAAGTTGATCATACCTGGCACTATAGTGAGGTCAGAACGGGTGTTTTCATCCGACTGTCACGTTTATATTGCGTCAGCAATAAGCATCTTATTTTTTGTGTGTTTTTTTTGTAAAAATAAATAAATAAATAATAATAATAATAAATTCTAATATTATTCGAACTCTACTAAATTAATTCGAAAATATTCGAACTCAATTTCATGGTGCTTTTGACAGTCCTATCATACGCTCATGATGGCAGGAGGGCACGGCGGTGCGTGAATGGATTTACCCCTCCCACTTTATATTTCTTATCCTGTGCGAATCGGCCATTAATATTACTGACATCCTGTGGTAAAGTGACATTACCCCACGTGCCCATGTAAAACTAATCCCGTCCAAATAGTGCTAAAGGGTCAATTTATGACCTGGGAATGGGTTGGCTATCTTGCTGGTACAGGCTAAATAAACACAAGGCTAATGGCCAAGAGCTTATTTGAAATTGCCTGTGTTGGCATTGGAGCTAAGGGCGGATGGGTGGTGGTGGTGGTGCTGGAGTGGGTGTGGATAAAGGGTGTGGCCTGATTTCAGTGCGACACTGTTTGATACTGTGTAAATCATAGAATCAGAAGCTTTGCAGTAGATGTTTCCTATCAGTCCATTAACATACCATAGAACCACAATTCACTGAATACTATGTTGAGACTCTCAGTCAAAGCTCACTATACATGACGTCCTTTCTAGAGTTTTATCTAGCAAAGTAAAAAGTAAAGGACAGTTCCTAAATACAGAAGACTCGCTATTCCTATTGCAGCTATAGCAAGATTTAAGCAACTGGAGTTCAAGAGGAGAACAAGAGAGCACCTGCCCGTGTGTGTGCCTTATTGTTATTTAGCAACAACACACTAAACACTGTTTTAAAATAGTTGGTGAATATTGTTTTTCTAAGCACAGTACTGTAGCCACTGGCTGTCCACTGGTGCCGACACCAAACACCAGAACATAAGCTCCATGACACTGCTGCCATCTGCAGGCAAAAACCTGCAAAGCCACAACTCCAGGAGCAGTCATCTGCCCCGAGGGCAAACAGATGGACTGAGAGAGGACACAGGGGAAAATAAACTTCACAAACACACGCACAAACACACATGCACACACACACACCAACTTCTAACTTTAATGAAGACCATAGAGGAAGAGGAGATATTAATGATGCTGAAACGCAAAGTAACTAATGATGCATGGCTCTTCCAGCTGGGGGAGAAGCATGACTATAGCACACTTCAATTTGAATACTAATGAATATTCATTAAAAGCAGTTCTAAAGATAAGAAAATATGGATTGCAAAATAATTATTTGTGTGTGTGTGTGTGTGTGTGTGTGTGTACGCAAATATGTGCATGTGTGTGTGTAAGCACCTAAGAGTTGCCACCAAATACAAACCTTATGTAGCTCCTCCATCCTTGGTCTGACCACTAATGTTGAACAGGTGTATCAATAAAGTGTATCGCTAAGGTAATAAAAAATAGTCTTTGAGTTATCTTCACTAGTCTCTACCGCTCTTCACCCTCTCTGCTTTGTGTTCCCTAACTTCACTCTGTGTAGTCTGTACTTGTACATGATACACAGTGAGGACCAAAAGACATATTTTAGCAACAAAGTGAGGACAGTTTTGCAAAGTGAGGACATTTTGGCTGGTCCTCACTTTTTCAAAGGCCTGTTTTAGGGTTAAGACTTGGTTTTAGGGTTCAGGTAAGAGTGAGGTTTAGGTTAGGGTTAGGCATGTAGTTGTGATGGTTAAGGTTAGGGCAAGGGGCTAGGAAATGCATCATCTCAATGAGGGTCCTCACAAAGACAGAAGTACAAGAATTTGTGTGTGTGTGTGTGGAGGTCAGGCCAGAGATAGTCTGAGTGGGTGGAAGTTCGCTGTAAAGATCAGCCTCTCATTGGGCAGAACGAGCCACCCGCTGAAGTCCCGCCCTACCACCTCCGGTTGCAGCTTTCAACACGTCCTTTACTAACTTTTGCAGTGTTTGATCTTGCGGGGATACAGCCATTTTTCTGCCATGGTTCGCATCCTGTAGGCAATATTTTTGTGGGCGTGTTACACCAGGAACTGGTGGAACTGGTAATATCAGAGCTTATCAATAAAACAGTCTTCAATAATTTAGCCCTAGGGCCCCTTTTTTTTTTTTTTTTACTGGGTTTTGATATCCAACTAATCCTTGCTAATGGACAATCTTTAAGGCAGATGAGAGGGGCCTTCAGAGTTTGAATAAAGACAAGGCAACTTATGGAAAGGCACTGCATCATTTTGAGGATAGATGTCTTTATAAACATAAAGGTGCACATAAATAAACGTATTAAAATATACATAGAACTGAGTAAGCTTCAGTAAGTTTAATGACAAATATCAAGGGTATAACAATCAAAACAGTAATGTTTTCAGCAAGCAAAACTATCGATCTGCTCACACCTGACTTAATAGCTCATGAATAAATATGTAAATATCATGCATTCAACAGAGAAACACAATCTGAAACTATACTTATATCAACTGGTTTGGTCTCAGAGGTAAAGCTCCACCACAACAACTGAATACAGCAGCACATGTCTGACATATTTAATATTTATACACATACTTTGGATGATAGAGAGGAGAAAAAGTCTGGAAAAGTCAACCAGCACTCCACTTTGAAATACAGAGTGTGGTGGCTTCACAATAAATGGCTGCACTAAACAATGTAGACCAGTAGAGGGCAGAAACAGACCTGTATAACCACAGCTGCTGTAGGTCTAAAATATTATTGCACATAAACTCATGATTGTTTTCCTCCAACAGTTAATTTCCTTGGACTTAAAGTGCCCTGCAGACAAACTCATGAACAAACCCATTCATAAAAAAATGCAGAAATGCGCATGAAATTATACATCTCAATACTATATATTATATATTTCATATAGTATATATTTCACCAATGTGTTACCTCAGGACCTCTACCTGAATAAGTTAGGCTGTGGAAAGGTTGGCACCCATTTCAAATTAATATTTAAGTAGATCAAACCATATTATATCTTGGTAATGACTTCAGATAAATCTTATCTTAGCGAAGCAATTATTTGGCCCGGCTTTCCTTAGATTAGTCTCTGGCATCAGTTTACGCCTGTCTGCTTTTATATACACTTAATTATCTCATCTGCAGAAAATATGGCAACACTGTAATTGAACCATTAGAAGGCGGCGCTGGAGGGAAAATGCAGAGATATTTACTGGTCTGTGTCGTTGCTTTAAATTTAAGGATCAAACTTCCGCTTCGCTCCTTGCTCTGGGCATCAGAGTTATCTGTCAGTCTGTATCAGGTCAGTGTTGTGATGGTATAAAGAGCTGAAAGGTCATGAGAGGACACAGAATGGTGAGGATTTGCGTGTATAAAGAGGCAGAGGGATACAGAAAATAAATTAATGGGAATAAAAACGTGTCACACTTAAATTAATCTTTGGCTTTGCTGTGGTAAAATAAAAACAAAACAACAAATATTAGACTCAAGCCGTGACTCTCTTTCACTCTGCAGCTACACAAACACACTCCCTCTTCTACTGTTCACAGCTTTTATACCCTGTGGGAGCTCCTTATGTATTCCTTTGGATAAAGCCAGGGATGAGGCTGCTACTGTATGGAGGATGAAGAAGAAAAGGGGGGATAGACCCAAGGGAGACAAGACTGACAAATAAACAGTAAGAGATAAGCAACAGGAATGGATCACTGGGCCATGAGGTCGACAAATAACCCACAGGGGAGGTTCTGTGGCTTTCATTGTTTTTATAACAGGCACCAACCAGCAGCAAAGTCAGCCGAGGCCTGATGTCGGAGAAGAGGTACACCAAATCACACGCTGCTACCTGCCACCTCCTTGAAGGCATCAAACACTCTGCGAGTGACAAAAAGGTCTCTGATATTCCTTAAGTGCCTGTGTCGCCGTGAACTCTTGCCATCGCATCGCCTTTGCTACATCTTGCTCCGCTCCTGTTTTACATGTTATCATCTAACACAGATGCTCTGTGTTTCCTCTGAAGCCTGCGTCTCTCTTCCTCTTGCTGTCACACCCAACCTCTTGGCTGCTTGAGTGCTGTTCTACCCCCCTCCTCCCGCTCTCTCCCTGTATGTCTGAAGGCAGGTAGCAGGTGTTTTGTGACTCGGAGATCAGAGAGCCTCTGAGAGACGGAGCCCCTCTGAGCTAGGCTGCCTGTGTAGGAGGAGGAGAGAAAAGCTACGCTTCCATTTTCAGAGTCTGTCTTCCTCTCTGCAACAGGAGAGAGCGCTTATCCCACCCCCGGACCACAATCGCACCGGCGCATGTATCTTATTCATGTTATATGTCTCCTACAGGCTGAGTGATGAGCCTTTTTTATTAAGAAGGATGTGATCTACCTGCTGCTGAGTTGAGGTGTCACTATAGGGAGAGAGGCATTGTGGGTGCATACATGCATGGACTGATACGGCAAATGAGGGGAAGAGAGAGGGAGGGTGCAGAGAGCAAGGGAAATAAAAACAGTTTTTCATCAGGTCCATTCTGTGCATGAAATATGCAGATGTGACTCTAAAATACACTATGACTTTGCACTGATTAAATGAAACCTTTTTGAGGTAACCTAATTTCACAGCACTCCAGTCTCTGACCTAAAACTAGTTTCAGTGATGCTGACTCAAACACACTCCATAACTGCTCTCCGCTCTCTCTGTGTCTCTCTTTCACTGTGAGAGTAGTTTTGTTAATTATACCTCATTAGTTTCCATGTAGCTGCAGCGATGATGCCTGTGTTAATGACAGGAACATTCTTAATGCAGGAACCACTTCTTATTCACTGTCCCTCTTTCTCGCTCACCTGCTCACCTTTTCTTTAAGGCCAGCCTGCGAATGGCCAAATGAAAGAGCATCCTCTATCTAACCTGCTGTGATGATGTATCCTAAATATAAAACAGTCATGGAAACAGCAAAGCTTCCAACTTGTGGGCGGATGACTAAAAATATGGAGTGCAACATTTATTTGTGTATGACATAATTCTCCCTCTGCAAACATCTTGCCTCCTCTGACTTGCTTCTGTGTTTGCTCTGTTTGTTGTTTTAGGAGTTTGTGCGACACACAGCTCGTGGTTGTTACCATATGCGCCATATGGTTTGTAAGAAGACAAAGGAAAAGAGAAATACTGAATCGGCAGAAAGAAACTTTATTGATGACCAGTTTTAAAGACATTTTCATGTCAAAATACAAAACATGTGCTGGTTCCTGCCTCTTTAATGCATGGGGTTGCATTACTGTGTTCTATTATCATGTAACTCCAGCACCTTTGGACCATTGGACAGATGAAACGATAAATTTGAAGAAGTCCCTTTGGGCTCTACATCATGGTGGCTACTTTTTCATTGTTTTAGACAAAGTACTAAATGCTCAGTTGAAGAAATAATTGCTAAATTTATCAAGAAACACACAACTTCTATGGTTAGAGGGACAGAGGACTTTTTGAAATGGGGTTGCATGTGGTACTTTTTCACAGTCAGTGTCTTACATATAGTATGGTGGTTGGCACAATGCCTGTCTGGAGAAGCATATGGGAGTAGCACCCCAGAAAATCAGCAATGCATCGCTCTGGATAGGGATTTTCAGCAAAATGTATTTTAGCCCCAAAAATAGCCTTGCTAAAAAAAAATCAGTGCCAGTCTAAGTAGACGCTATATTAAGAATTGTTACCGCTTCACTTTGCCATCAGACTTCCCTTTCCTTTGGCGCTATTTTTTCTCAACTGCTACTGCTTCCCACACAAAAGCGCAGCTGTGCCGCATAATGTATTTTGCCACAGGTCAGCTGTTTGGGTCAGACTTTCACTGGTTTATGCAAGAGACAACGGTTACAAGAAACAAAAAGATTAAAAAAAAACAAGTGGTTAAGACAGCAACAACAAAATGCCATTTACTGTGGAGACTTTTTTGTGTATACAAAGGAAGAACGTTTGCTGAAGGAGACTGAACATGCCACAACGAGGGGAATCGTCTATGGAAACTGGAGGCCAAGAAAGAGCACAAGCTAACTGTGTCAACTGTAAACGCATGCTCATGGACCGAGAGGGAGCACAGAGAAGCAGTCAGAGCTACAGGCTACAGTGAGGCTAAAAACAGAGTTCATATGACGTTTTTCAAAACATTTTTTTATGTCGGGGCTGCAGCACACTTGGATCACCACGGATGAGCAGTATGGAGATACTTTGTGGATTCAATTTTGTGTTCTTGGACATTAGTCTGGGGCAGCGTCTGCCATTAGGTGTGCTAGCCGCTCCCCCCGCCAATCTCCGCAAGGGATGTGAGTACTCTAAAACTTCACCAGGGCCTCCGTCGGCATATGAGTGAGTAGATAATGGCTGAATTTTTATTTTTGGGTGCACTATCCCTTTAATATAGCATCCACTTACACTTATATCGTAACCTCCATCCACAGCGGTACATTGCTGCTCTACTGTTTATAATACACTCACTACAGACAATACAGTGCCACCTCAAAAAACCTGAACTATCGCTCTAAATTGTATGAATCGATCCACATGGCCACAACATGGGCCCTCACACTGAAAGTAAAACCCCTGATTTGTGTCGTTCTTTGATAATTCCAATAAAGTTTCAAACCATATGACGCCACCCTCAATGTTGGCCAAAAAAGACAGAAGCATTACTTCCAGCAATTCTACTATGGACGGAAAACAAGAAGGAAAAACTATGAAGCTGCAGATGGCTGGAAGATGCAGACAATATGGTCCGTCTGTTCTGCAGTAGTGGAAACATGTAAAATACTACCCCAATATTAAAATTACAAATTAAAAGCTTATGTCTAATCTTTTGACAGCAACCACATGGTAAATGAGAGGGTGGGACTACTCAAACTACAAAACAGCTGACGAAACATGTCTGACATGCCAGAAATCTATTTGACTGTCCGACAATCAGATCACTGATCAGCAGGCGATTAATTAGGCACAGTTACCCCCTTTCAAACACAATCTGGCCAAAATCTGGCCCATCTCTAAAAATAGCTGGAGACGACCACCTCAGGTTTAAAATCAGAGCTGTTGTGCCACCTGCTGGAGGGGACAAGTTTACCTTTGTCGTAAGAGTTATTGCCTGCTGGAGTGGACACAAAGGATACTGCCTAAGATGACACGGACCATGGATCAGTGGTTTTGGCAGGAAATAGGCTTGAGTTCTTTTGGTAGCACGTTGGCGATTCTCCATCCTCTGCGTCCATGTATTTAATTTGTGTGTTTCCTCTTCATTGCCAGCCTCTGTTACCCTCATGGCTTCTTGTGAGCCATTAACCAGGGGCTCAGTCTGGTGTGTCTGATGAGGACAGCTGCTGGGTTAAACGACCCATCTGTATCTAAATGATATAATCAGTCCTAATAGAACGGGGGACAGATCAGTCCCATTGCTGTCAACCATCAGAGGACAAGAGGTCACCTTCACTGTGATTTAGGCGCCATCCACCTGATTGGAAATCCACAGAGACGCGCCTGGAGCTGTGGAAGTGCCTATTTGTGTATGGGACACTGCGCGTTTGTGGTGTCAGCTATGCATGAAGTGTCAGGGGTGCCGTTTGTCTTTCAAGCTTACAACAACTTTTTGCTCAAGTTCTGTGCTACAGTGCAGAAATTTGGAGACGGCCACAGGAAACGGTAATTATTGATGGGAAGGTGTTTGCGCCTTTCACCCTGAGGGGATAATTCATCATAAAGTGTCAGTGCAAAGGTTATAGAGGTATAAGAGCATGCTGAGCAGGCCATACCATGAAACATACAGCCTCCAACTCACTCACAAAAAAGAGAGCATTTCAAATACATTTCTTTTCTTGACAGCTTCTCCATTTACGCTCATGTTACATGTTTCATGAGCCTGATGTGATCCTCACTAAGAGCACTAATAGCAGCTTTGATCATGGAAAGCGCTGTACTTAGACTTCACTACTATAATCACTAACTCTCCTAATGTAATCCCTCACTTCTCTTGACAACATCTAGCTTCCTTAAAGAGCTCTCTCTGTCGGTCTCTCCAGCAGGGCAGCCGCTGAACTTTCCACCTCACTCGCAACTCAATTTTCAGAGCTCACTTGCCCACTCTTGCTGGGCTCCTTAAGTGCTTCCACTCTTGGCTATTTCTGCTGAGTGGGGGGTGTACTGTGTGAACGCAGGAGACACCTCTGTCTGATGACACTGGTATGATGGTGTTGGGGGGTGGTCACAGTTACTGAAACAGAGATCCTGGGGAGTGAAGCAATGGAAAATAGTTTTTCTGTGTTTCTCTCTTTCTGTTTCTCTCAACATGTGGGCAGGGAGCCAGGGGTGAGCCGGGGTGAACTGCATCCCACTGTAACAACACAATGATGAAAGACTAGACACTCAGCAGACACTGCAGCATTTAGACAGACCTGACAATGTAAACACAAACGCACACTACAAAGACAAACATCTTCCAGGGAACAAAAAAAATGACGCTGGAGTTGTATTGATTCCTAGAGGACGCCCAACTCGTTGCCGGTAAGTTTTCCCCTAACAAGCTGCTCATCTATCCTCCATCATTGTAAACACAACTGTTATGTAACCACAGAGGACAGCGAGTGTGTGCGTGCGTGTGGGAGTGAATGCTAATGTGAGCATTTGTGTATAGTATGTGTTCTCGCATGAGTGTGTGCTTGCATGTGTGTTTGTGTAAATGAAAGGAGCCCCACTTGGTTGAATTCACACAATCACCCAAAGGCTCCTGGGAAATCAGTGGGCGGACAGGTATGGATCAGTGACAGGAGGAGGAGGAGGAGGGCGGTTAGGTTGGATTGGGTTCACTCTCTAACACACTTTAACGCTCCCGTTCACTCGGTGTCTCTCTCAGGCATTCTTTCTTCTTCTTTTCTTCGAAATAACTGAACTTGCTCTGGGTAGTTAAGAGGTGCACGTTCAACTGATGCACATCTCTCTGAACACCTGAACTGATCATTATGCAGCCATACTGGGGGTTAAATAGGGCTCTGGGGAGTGAGCAGCCATGCTAATTTCCTTCTATTGACAAAACAGGGATCACAAAGTTTTTAACAGAATGTTGAGGAAGAACTAATACAGAGGATTTTCTCAAATTCTCAATGTAAGTTTTTATGTTTGAACCTAAACCATAAAATGTTGTGTACATTTACTGTATTAATGATTTGTAACATTTCCCAGAAAAGTGATAATTCTACTCACTTGATCATCAACACATCATACAAATACAACACCTCTGGATTTTTTTGTATTTAAAAAAAAAAAAAAAGGGTGGTAGGTCAAATAAAGATAAACGACATGACAGTGAAGCCAAAACCACTTGATCGCCCCCTGGTGGCTGGATGAAACATGGGCCAAACTAAAAGGTCAAAGTACAAAACAAATGTCATTTTGGGTAGTTCTCATGATGCTGCTGTTCGTTCAAGTGTTTGTTTTTCTGATAAGTTTGGTTTTAATTTGGTATTTGATGCTATAAAAAACGGTTTGATGTCATCATTGACCGCTACGTCTGCCAATCTGTGTACTCACTATCACCAGTGCTACTCGCGATTGGTCAGATGGCAGGAACTTGATACTGTAAAGACTGCTACTGCACAGACTCTGGGTGCATCCCAAGTTTCTTAAATTACATCCACGTTTCCCTCACTTGCGTCTTTTCTTTGCATCTTAGTCCCTCCTACCAGGGATGCATGGAGAGATGCAAGGAAACCATGCGAGGCAACAGGACACGAGGAAATATGTTTTTGGAGAAATGAGATGTTGTTTCCACTGAAGTGACATCCATTTCTGATGCCAGCACATCATTAAGACACAAAGTTCTCACTGCCAGAGCAACAGGAGGCGATCTTCTCTCTGTTTAACAAACACCTACACATGAATAACCTGCATTTTGTATTTATAATATGTATGTACTGTGTCCTGATTAGAGGCATTTATTGATATTCTGATTGTAAATAAATTATTTAATAACCCAGAATACGATTATGGTGCACACTGACATTATATATTAGGCTAAATGTTTCAGGAAAAATTGGATTCTGTAACTCAGGACTTATCAGCCTCACATGTGACTGAATGGAAATAACGATAACTGATGTAAAAAGAGTTTCTTGCTGACAGACACACTCTCTCTGACTTTAATTGGCTCTGTAACAAATGTTAATGTGATAACAGATTGTGAAAAGAAAATCTTTCCATTAAATGAAGAAAGTGTCTGTTTTATGTTGCTCAGACCTAAAACCCAACTAAACCTCAATCTCTTTTCTGTCTTCACTCCAGTATGAAAATCTGGAGAGATGCGTTGTATCAGATTAGTCTGATCAGCTACAGTGTCCAATCAATACAATGCGGAGGTGTGTCGGCCAATAAAAGACTTCTGCGAAGGCTGCTCTCGCGTATTCTTGCTCATCGCTCCCCAGAGATCCCACCCTGCTCCATACTCCTTGCTCCTCAGAGCACAAACAAGACCTTTGGGACGGCGTTACAGATGGCGTACCAGAACAACTTCTGGTTCAAGCGAAAATTGAGGAGCGAGGAAATGACAAAGAATTTGGGATGTACCCTGTGGCTCAAGATGACATCTCTAACACAAGATGGCAGCAGCTGTGTCTGGGATATTTTGGGTTCTTTTTGGATTGGGGGAGGAAGGAGAGATGCATCGTCTATCTGTTGAGCACAAGTGGCAACCTCCGGGGCTGACAAATGAAGCCAACGCAAAGTGCCAAAAACTGCAGTTCTTCAAACGGCCACTTGAGGATGACTCCAGAAGCCAATCAATCCCTGTCGACCCCCATGCTAAAATGTCCAACTATACAGAAGAACTAAACATGTCTGTGGCGTGGTACAAAAACAGTTCTGGTCTCTACAGCTAATTTCACATTTTATGACACCTGAGCAGGGGTTGAATTTTTTCATAACTCACCCTTTTACTTTTTATTAAGGCCTACAATTACAGATAATTAGGGGCATGTCACTGTGAGTGACAGGCTGTCTGTCATTAATGTCCTCAGCTTCTCAGTCAGAGAGCCACCCTTCACTCCTCCACAGTGCTAGACTCTCAACCAAATATGGTCACTTCTGGCTCGAAAACCAAAAATGGCAACAGCCAAAATGCCGAACTCAGTCTATGGTTAAGCATGGCAAAACTGTGACAATGCAATGTTTGCAGAATTGATTTAATTCATTTTTCCTGGTGCTCATGTGTTAAAATGCCAAAATAAAAAGACAGAAATAAACATCGATTCAACGTGTTTTCCATGCCTCATTACTCAAACTCCAACGATACAAAATAAACAGGGTTTATTTCCCGACTAATGTCAGGGACACAGACCAAATGATTAGCCAGCATATCTGCCAAGCAACACATAAAGCAGGCAGCCACCTTTTTAACTGCATCATCTCACTGCTGATACTCTGAGCTGTAAGAAAACATAATAAGAGCAACTCAATACCAAAAAATACAAAGAAAAGAAGCAGAGCTCCTTCTCCTTTCATCAGTCACTGTGACAGGCCTGTGCATTTCATGCTTTGCAGGGACAAACAAACAAACAAACATAAAACAAGTCTATAAAGGTCTCCTGCAGGAGGTGATGAATGTGTGCTTGTATGTGCATACGTGTGCATCTGTATGTTTTATTCAAGCACATCAGTGACTCTACTATCGCTCTCATCGCTTCTTTTTCCCCTCTGTCCTCCTCTGTTATATAGTGGGGACAAAAGTAATGGAAACACGATAAAATACGCCCTCAGTGTCTTTTTGTGACCGCTCTTCCTTATTATCAATGCATTTTTCTTGTGTGTAGCATATGTATGTTCAGTCAGTTGCATTTTGACCACTTCGTACTTTATAGCAGTGGTTCCCAACTGGTGGGTCGTGGTCCAAAAGTGGGTCCTGGTTCCACTCTGTATGAACCACAATTGACTCGCGAATGTGTCAACTCTGTAAAAACCACACTTTATTTTGAAGTAAAGTGAATTTCCAGCACAGAATTTTTATTTTTATGTGCCGTTTCCTGCTGTAGAGTGAGTGACTAACAGACAGCTACATGACAGAGACAACAAACTAGCTTGATGTCATGGCCAAACACAAGTATAGCCCTGTTTCCACTGAGCAGTACGATACAGTTCAGTTCAGTTTGGTACGCTTTTTTCCATTTCCACTGTGAAAAGTTGTGGATGATACCAATGGAACCGTTCTGTATCATCCCCATTTTGGTCCCCCCTCTGTTGGGGTACCTAGCACACAGATCTGGTACTAACACTGCAGTCTGTTGGTCAAGAGGGGACGGTCACTCTGCTCAGGGCTGAGCTGTGGCTGGTTTGGAGAGTTTTATTAGTAGACTGTAAATATAAATTTAAATGATGTTTTGCTGCCTCTGAAGTCGGAGAAGAAAAACCCTCACTGGGCCGACTACCGGCAACTTTTAAGATGGAACATTAACTTGTAATGTTACGCAATGCATGAGCTGACAACATGAATCAATCAGCACAATTTAAATATTCCATGACCATCACTTTAGTTTTTATATGACCTACACTTTTAGTAATGAGTGGATCATCAAGCATTTATACTGTACATATTAATTTCGACTACGTTATGTGAACTATATATATTCTAATCCTCACTCGGGGCAATGTGCAATGTGCAGGGGCTGTGTCCTCGCCCACCACCGGACCTCCCCCCAACATCCATCCTATCAATTAAAGGCAAAAGCCCAAGAAATAATCTTTAAAAAAAAAGAAGGACGGAATGCACAAACCCGCTATTTTTAAATATCCCAAGGAGAGACACTCTCACTGCAGCCTATTTAGTTTTGTTCTGAAAATGTTGGCATGCAACCTCATTCCGTGGACGATAAATGAGGCGCAGACTTCCATCTGTGTCACCGGTAATGAGGAAATACAGTGAGTGCTGGACGGAGCAGTGAGTGACAACAACTCCGTCCACATTTAAGAGTGCGGTACACGGACCAAGGGTCTAGGTACCATGTCTGAAGGGTTACTTTTGGTTCAAAAGGTACCATACTGAAAGCATTTGGTGGAAACAGGGCTTATGACATTGAATATATTAAACTGTGTGGACCTTGAGCAAATGACAAAGGAGCAATCTGGACCCCGTGGTTGGACCAGTTGGGAGCCACTGCTTTAGAGTTCTTTTATGTTTCCTTGAAAAGTCAGTCATAAAAATGGTGATTGTCAGCGCTGTATTAGAGCTGACACATATTGCTAATTGGTCTCCAAATTAAAATGACACACACGTGGCTAAATGTGATTTACAGTCTCAATCACTGCAAATAATGTAATGCTGAGGGCGATAATATAATGAGTATGCACTGCAAGGCGGAACAGAACAAAGGACAGCTATCACTGACTAAAACTACGTTAGCTGCTCAACAATCCAACAAACTACTACCTTTGACAAGGTCAACAAAATTTAAACATCGAGTTGAGTTTGATGGAATTAATTTATGAATTTAATTACTGGCTCCTGCAGGCATATGTGCTGTAGTGGCTTTTCTGCTATAATCTCTCATCCTCCTTTTGTCAGCACTGCCTTATCCCTCCTTTCTGCATTACTCCACTGTTTTCTTCTGAAATATGAATCCGTGTGCTCCTCTCTCCCGCTGCTAGCCCTGCTCTGTTATTCTGCAGGGGTGACAGAAGAGAGGAAGCAGCACGAGGTGAGCCATGCAGGGCAGCGGTGAAGAAAGAGAAACTCTCAAGGCTTCACAACTTTTCTTTATCTATAATATATAGAGTGGCTGATATTAAATGCAGCCATACTGCCCCTTGTTCCCAATGCACTAAGTCTCCTGGCTTCACTGTGAAGCACTTCTCTGCAGAGCCTTTTCCATTCCAAAACTCTTCAAAAAGTACTTTTCTTTGTGGAAAAAGGCCCGGCTTTAACCCTGCAGTTCTAAAAAAGATACTATGGGGTTTTTTCCTCTCTTATGTTCATTTATCCGTCCCCCCCCCTTATCGACCCATCTCAGCCAACCAATTTTGTCTAATACACCCACTATCTCTGACTCAATCTTTTCTCTCCCGTCCTTTTTCTTTCTGCTTCTTAAGTCTCGACACTCTGTTTGGAGGGACGGACAAGGACAAGGGAAGACGAAAATCCAACAGTAAAAAAAAGAAAAAGAAAAGAAAATAGAAAAGAGGAGCACTCACAAAGAGCTGAAAAGATGAATGCTGCAGTGAATTACACACACAATTTGAGCAGTCTGTTGCTCTCCTGTTGCCTCTTTGGTTCGTAAAATCATCAGCATATACAAACACTCTGTTTCTAGGTAGTCTCAGTGAGACACACACTGTATATCAAACAGAGCGGGAGAAATCGTCCTTCTGATTCATGCTGTCACACACACACAAACACACAAACATCCACAGAGGATGTCTGAGTGTTTATATCACGGTTGATTTAACCAACTTCTGTATTAGCATAGATAGAGGACGGTAAGATTTCCTCTCTGTGCGCTGGCACATCGCCTCGTGGAGAAACAAAATATTCTGACAGTCTCCAAACAAGGATGGATAAGGAGAGCTGTCGCTGCAGGGACAACTGCTATTTCAATAGTGCTGAGGTGACATGTTTACTGTGAGGGACGGCCAAGGACAGATGACCAAGGCACCAAGTCACTTCATAATGTTGGACTACAGTACATATTATTATATACTGGATGGATCGCCATGAACTTTGGTGGAGACAGTCAAGGTTCTCAGATTATGTGTTTCTCTTTGGTGACCTCTGACTTTTCTTCCAGCACCTTCATGAGGTTGACATTTCTAGCATTGAGTGAAATGTCGGCCAAACAACTGTTGTATGGATTGTCATGAAATTAGTACACATATATTAATGTGTAGATGTTCTCCCCAGGCTGAATTGTAATAACTTCCCCTACCTTTGAATCAAGCGCCATCATCAAGCCAACATATTAATTTGTCCAATACACTGGTTTATGACAAAATAACTGCATAACTAGTGACATTTCATCTGCATATCATATTTTTCTAGAGCCCAAGTTGGTGTCTTTCTTTGAGCCAATAACATACAACCCAAAAATATTCAGTTTACTATCACAGTAGACATCCAGGTGGTGTGTGTCTGAGAGAGAGGGTATATTGGTGTTGGGCAACATGACGGTATATGAGTGTGACAGTAGAAATGTGTCCGCTGGTAGAGATTTGGCAATTACTGTTTCTACAGTGGGAGCCATTCGGGGCAGGCTATGTAGCAAATAGGGGGTGGAGTCATGTGTGATCTTGCGATTGTCAGGTGATTCTCAGATTGTTCTTGTGTGATCGTGTGACCTCATGATTACCGTGAAATCGGCTGCCTCGCAAATTAGCATGATTTGAATTTATTTGAATTTATTAAAAGAATTGCCCCCTTGAGATATAGCATCTCATTTTCAAGGGGCTCCTCAAACACAAACACAGAACAAGAACATACAGACAAAACTGCATTACATGACAAACATACACTACAAATACACAGATACAGACATCTCACTCATCATCTCCCACCCACATCCCCTGCCCTTAGTTGTTTTACAAGAAAAATAGAAGTGGATAGGGTGACCTCGAATAGTGACAAAGCAAATTTCAGTACAACATTTCAAAAACATGAAGAGGTTCTTTTTAGATGGGGATATAAAGAAAATATAAATATAGAAACTTGAAACTAGAAATGGTTTTTAGGAAGCCTAAATTTTCAATTCCATTTTTTTTGTGTATAACTCAGAGTACTGTGTCATGTGAGGCAATTTTTTGTTTGGATGGAAGTTCCAAATAAAAAAATAAAATAATGGGGCGTTGGTGGCTGAGTGGACAGAGCAGGCGCCCCATGTACAAGGCTGTTGCCGCAGCAGCCCGGGTTCGAGTCCAGCCTGTGGCCCTGTGCTGCATGTCATCCCCCCACCTCTCTCTCCCCCTCTCACACTTGGCTGTCCTATCAATTAAAGGCAAAGTGCCCAAAAAAAAGAAAATCATCACATGTGATGAGGTATGGTTATCATTACCATGATATCAGTGTTGGACATTACTAACTGAACCACATCTCTCAGTAGCGTGGTGGTAACATCTCTTTCTTGACTTTCTGAGTCAAACAGCTTTTCAGTACTGAAGCTGATTAATTGTCCAAGTAGTGCAGTAGCGCCACAAATGTTTCAAGCTCTAGGACAGCTTGAGCAATGGGCTCCAGGGAAAGGGAAAACAAAAGTGGTGATAAGGGGCAACCCTGACGTGAGGGAACTGGAAACTTGGAACCTTGATGAACAAATGTTTACTGTTATCACCACCGCTGAAGGATTAGCATACAATAACTTGATCATAGAGATAAAACCTTCACTGAAACCCATGTATCCAAGCACGGACCATATATAGCGCCATTCTAGTTGGTCAAATGCCTTCTCGGCATCTAAAGAAAGGATGGCATTGTGATTGTCTGAACTTGAAGATGAATTTATAACATCAAGTAAGCAATGAACATTATCATATCCAATCGTGTTCCCAAAATCCTAGCATAGAGTTTGACTTCACAGTTCAGGAGACGTAGGGGCCTGTGAGAGGAACAGTCAGGAGATGGCTTATCTTTCTTCAGCAAAAGTGAAATGTGCAGTGTGGTAGCATCCTCAAAAGTTACAAGCTCTTTTTCCAAGGAAAGGCTCTGAAGTCCAGCGGAGTTTTTTTTCTTGAGGTCTGTATAAATGTAAGGAAATAAAACTGATCATAAGTGATGAGACTGACACCAGCACCACACTGAGGCATTTAGATGGAGGAAGCATTTCTGAAAGACATCACTTACTAATCGTAACCGAGTCGAATTGTAGTTTATTCTGCTTGCTGCTTCGCTATTGGCTTTTCTTGGCAAGACCCGTCCTACTCTGCCTCTGACTGGCTACATTGCACTTCTTGACACGTCACTCACGTATCTTGCCCATAGAATGTAAATATTAAGCGGATTTGCAGTGGACACAAAAGAAATAGTCACAACAAGGGCCAAGAAAAGAGCTGAGAGACAGAACAGTATTAAAGGGATAGTGCACCCAAAAATGAAAATTCAGCCATTATCTACTCACCCATATGCCGATGGAGGCTCAAGTGAAGTTTCAGAGTCCTCACAACACTTGCGGAGATCCAAGGGGAGAAGGGGTAGCAACACAACTCCACCTAATGGAGGCTTACGGCGCCCCAGATTCAAACGTCCAAAAACACATAATTGAAACCACAGAATATATCCATACTGCTCGTCTGTAGTGATCCAAGTGTCCTGAAGCCCCGACGTAAAAAGTTGTTTGGAAAAATGTCAAAGTTTTTAGCCTCATTGTAGCCTGTAGCTCTAACTGCCTCTCTGTACACCGCGTTCATGTGTGTTTTTTTTAAATTGTAAACAGTTCAACTGAACCTTTTTTGCTTGTCTATTTGTTTGGCTGACAGCTGATTTGATATAAAGTAAAAAAAAATAAAAATAAAAATAAAGTAGCTTTGCAACAAGGAAGTTACTTTTGCTATTTTCTTGCTACATTTCTCTGGGGATAGTTTCAATGTAGTGAAACTTTATTCTAATATAGAGTAAGTGGTAGCTTCGCTCACTACATATCCCCATGCCTACTATGTGTACATTTCTATGTGTATTTTTAGCACAACAACCATTTCTAAAGACAGAAATAGAGCAGCCTTTTCAATCCACAGTAATGGCAAGCAACTCAGACACTCACCAGCTAACAGGATCGGACCATTTGTGTGTGTTTGTATGTGTGTGTGTCTGTGTGTGAACTTGTGTTTGTGCATCGCTCATAAATCCTGAATGGAGTTTTTATTATTTCCTGTATCTCTCGGGAGAGATATCTTCTAACCAAACAGGCATGGACTGCAGCCAACACACTCAGATCTTCCTCAAACACGTGCATGCATGCACACGCACAACACTATCCACAAAAGTAAAAGTGAGTGGGCCAACGAGGAAAAGTGACAACAGAGAGACGCTCGGGGAGTGAAGAGTGGATCCAGTGCTGAGGGAATAAGTGTTGTATTTCTGACAGCTAGTATTACTGACTGTAGAAAGTAATGTTTTCTTATAGGGAATGACTCTCTTCTATACGATACACACACATATACACACTCACCACTGCATTGAGCTGGAGAATAAACAGTAAATATGTCAGAAGAGTCTTCAGAGGCTGTATTGACAATGCAAACCCCATGTTGAATACATAAACCAGAGTCACATTATGATAATGTGATACAGAGTACAGAGCACAAATATCACAAAAGCTCTTTGCGCGCAGCGTGTAGGTGTGTGGTTCTCTATTTGGGTGTCACAAAGATTATAATTTAAAAGGCAGGAGAGAAAGAGCAGAAGTGTGACATTTGAGCACAAAGGCCATTCTGCCACCTACTGTACTTTGTGTGGGGGACACAGTTTCTCAAGCTTCGCCATCTCGTTACTTTGGAGATCAACTCCCCGTGGAGTAGCTTCCTGCACACTCACTGTATAGCAAAGCATACTGTAGTGTAGTGTAGGAGGACATGGAGCGGAATAGAGCCTCTAGAATGTGACTAAACACACCAGCTGTGTCTATGTGTGTGCATGCATGTACAGTACATGTTCTCAAAGCCACTTATAGATCCAGGCAATATGTGGAATGCCTTCTCTGGTGCAGTGAGCTTGACAACATCATACTGTACTTTTAACTCATTTATTATTAGAATTATAGCAGCCTGTAAACATGTTTTAGCTTTTCTGTAGCAGACGTTACATTATGGTATACTTTCCATTAAAATTAACTGGGAGACTACAGTAATCATGAATGAGATTTAAAATATTTATTATCATGTGAGGTTTTCACGCAGACTCCACAGGCTGCAGCTCCTATATAGCAGAGCGCTCTGCAGGAGGGAATCTGAGCTTCAGCCCCAGAGGGGAGTCTTAAAAGAGGACCTTTTATGCTATTCTGTATTTTCTGTCACATATAAATGTTACAAAGTCAGATGTTATTTTAAAGTGGACAGTTTTAAATAATGAGGTAACATATGTAGAACTTGTGCAAAAACCTCAGGCTCCAGATCGTTCTGAATATTCTGACAAAGTTTTTTTCTACTTTCAAGACAAGCTCATATCAGCTCATGGCAGATTTCATTATGTGGTCATCTGCTCCAGGCACACTACTGCAAGTGTTACATGTAGCTACTGTATCTGCTAATGCCATGGAAACATGTAATCTGGGTTGCCATTGTTGTTCATTTTTCCCCCATTTGAACCATATTCCTGCTGAAACATGTCCAGTTGTGAAGATTTTGGTTTAAAGGATTTTTTTGTGATTTCTTTGCAGTAAAAAGTGCCGCTGTTCTCTGTTACAGACATTGCCCGGCTGCAAGATGGATGCATCAAGAAAACTCGATACAGCATTGGAGGCAAGGACTCATTCATTTCTATGAAAGTTGGTCAGCTGCGCATGAAGCCAAAAAAGTTCAACTGCTGCATATAAAATTACCCGAATGATTGGCACTGCTTATGCATTGTGTGGCCCACAGAGCAAGTATACTACAGACTTCTGCCAGGCAAGCTAGCTACTTCCTGTTTAGCCCTACGCTAACCTGAATGGGGCTAAAATCATTCTTCTTCTTCTAGACTTTCTGTTACCAGAACAAATGGATCAAATCCCAAGAGTGAAAAGAGTCATTTGGGAGGGGTTTGTGAGGCTCAGAAACATTTATCCACCAATTTACAGACATTTCTTTCAAAATTTAAGTCCATGGGGAAAAGCGTTTTGGGCCACAGAGCATCACGTGATGAATGCAGTTACATTGTTTGGCCACTATAAAAGTTGGCTTCAACTTCCTGGAGGCCTGGGCTGCAATGATGAGACACTGCGACCGCAGGTAGGGACCAATCAGAGCAGATTGGGCTTCTTTGGGGGAGGGGCTTAAAGAGACAAGCCCTAAAATGGAGGGTCTCAGACAGAGGGTGAATACAGGGGGTCTAGCACAGACAGTATGAAGTAAATAAAATGTTTTTTGAAAATTAAAACCTGTAAACATGTTCTTGTAGAAACCCAAAATACAAGTATGGCGGTGAAAATGAACATACTCGGTCCCCTTAAAGTCATAGGCTGGTAGTGTGGGGTGCCTCACAGACGTGCAGCACAAAGAGTGAAGGAACAAGTTTGTTGCCTTAGCTCAATGTCTCTAGTCAACTGCAGCAAACTTCCAATAACAGTAATGTATATTACTTTTTTAGAGATATGAGGAAATAAAAGTTTGGGCACTCATAATTACACAGGTGTGTATCCTGATAATAAAAAGCGTGACAATGTTTTTTAATCTTGTTACGACTAAAGTGACTGATAAACCTGTAGCTGGCTCGATCTATCAAATTTTTTTTAATTTCAATGAAATCGCCTGCAGGTGTTTTCATTTTCAAATCCCATTTATCCCTTAACTAACCCCAGACAGATTTCAGCTCTTAGATACCCCAGAGAAATGGAAGCCAGAGCTCTGCAGCAGCCCAGCAGGTGTTCAATAACAAAGCTAACTTGGCTCCAAGCTGTTGGCTGCAGCTGTATTGTCCTTTCTCCAGGGCTCAAAGTGGGTACAGCTCCTCTGTTGGGGCTGGTTGTCTGTCGGATTGAATCTGTTGTTCAGGTGGGCATTAAGGATATGATGAACTGGGTCACACACCTCAACCCTCAGAGCCATCAGCCAGCTCAAATCAAAGCCCCGGTGACTGTTTGCCAAGTGTGTACCTATATATGTCTGTGTTTGTTTAGGCGCAGACTGTCTGCCTGTTACCGAGGGGCTGCTGTCCTGTTGTTTGTATTGCTCCCTCACTCGTCACACAAGGTTAATTGTTGAGATGACCTTTATCCAAGCAAACACCTCAGAGACATTACAAGCCTGGCAACACCATCAGTATGGAGAGGACGTAAATACACACACACAAAGAGTATGTGTGTGTTTGTTTAGAGAGTCGACACCGTCCTAATCTCAGAGTTTGCTGTGGAGCCATGAAACGGTCCAATAGATGGAATTAGATTGTGTGATGTGTCGGCCAGTCAAAGTATTAAACACAGCTGGATTTTTGCCAGCTGTTGGGCTTCTGTGTGTTGTTGTTTAGATGGTTCTTTTAATGTAAGGCTGAATAAAGCAACAATTGAAGAAAGCACTAACGCTGTGTGTCCGTGTGAACATATTTGCATGTCAAAGAAATAATACAACAAAAGACGACCACTTGATATCCAAATATAGAACGAAAAAACATGCATGCACCAAAAAAAAAAAAAACCTCCAAACTGGTTTTAGGAGGGTTATAACAAGCTGGGACACTTCAACCATTTGACCGTGTGTTCAGAAACACAGCACAACACAGTCCACACCTGTGGCAACGTTGAGAGACAGAGGGAATGAATTCTGTTTAGTAAACAGCGGTTCCAGTGGATTGCAACCGTCGCCTTTAGTGTTCGGGTAATTTGAAAGTGACGTGGAGAGCAGCATAAACAAAGGCATTATTGTCAGCTACACCACCACCACCTGTTAAGACCTCAAGTTTATTAGAAAATGCCAGAGTACAGCGAAAGTGATGAGAAACTGTCAGAGGTTTGTGTGGGCTTAATTAGGCGGGTCTGGGCAAGCGTGTCTGAAAAAAATCTTGAGAGACAGTCCAATTACTAAATTCAGTTGAGGCAAAAAGTTGGGCTTTTTTCTTTAAAGGCAATCTGCTCCATCCTGCCAACGCAGTGAAGCCAAACATTAAAGTTGCATTCAGCCATTTTTTTGCTTCTAGGGGGCAGTAAAACCCAAAGATGGACACAAAGATCTGACAAAACACATCCAGCAGCTGTGGAGCAACAGTCTCACACACACATACAAGTCCAATATTCACTGGTCTTTTGGCTGGGTTTGAAGCTCCATGGAGCATTTTGCTCAATGTTTTGATTTTCCAGCCCACAACTTTATTATGATGGTTCACTCCCACCGCCCTCATCATTTCCAGACTCAGCAGGCAGCTGCTTTCAGCGGAAAATGCTCTGAAATCTCGCTAACTGCTTGGCACCAAATGGCAGAGAGACAAAGTTAGCAACTAGTAGGTGGACATGGTTGTGGTGGAGAATTGAGCAGCTAAAGAATCAGCTATTTTCCTCAGGAGTCAGTGGATACCAAAACAGAGCTTGAGGGAGACTGAATATACATTCACTGACACAACTCAAAATGAATGATACTTGCCATATGAACTTTAGGGATAATATGTCAATGTTGTGTTTGTAGTTTGTGGTGCTGACCCCTTGTGACAAAAACTGCAGGTTTAAATATCTGGATCTGTAGATGACTAGATGTAGCTAAGAGGGTAGTGTACAATGGTAATCAGCATTTCCTGCTAAACACATCTGTCTGCTGCAGCTGGAAAAAGCTCCATAGAGTTGCAGGGTTTGGTAAGAATGTCTTTATGGTTCTGTCATTATAAGCAACATCTTTTAATTTACATGCAGCCACATGACTGCTGTCACATGAGTCAATTAATGTGAACATTTTGATGAATGCACCATGCTGTTGGTTCTGGCAGAGAATAAACTAATCGTGCACATCGTCATCTGATCAACATTAGCTGAGTTTGAGATTTGCAAACAGTCAAATGAGTCACAGCAGAGCAGAGGTGGATGAAGTAGAAAGCTATGCTAGAAGTACAGATATCTCACCAGGGATTTATCGCCCTTAAGTATCAAAGTACTTTATTATATTAAATGTAATTAAGTATTGAAAGCAAAAGTACAAGTAAATGCTGGTAATAAAAGTGATCAGAATTCTGAGGATTATGAGGTCGTTTTCTACTTGACATGTACACCACCTTAAAAATGAAGTGTAAATTACACAAAAAGAAAAAAAGAGGTCTTCTCCACAATGTAAAGGATTTAGAGAAAACCTTCGACTATCCAAGGCTTAAGCAATGCAGTGGAGCAGTCACTGCAAAGTTACCTGTCACAAATCTTTATCTCTGTGAATCATTACTCACCCTCTCTGCTGTGGGATGCCATTTTCTGCTTCTATCATGGAGTTGGTCTCATCGTCGAGTGGAATGTAGTCGCTGGAAATCCAATCGAAACGTAACTTGGCTTTGAAAGCACTTGTTTGCACTCGCCCTTATTTGATTAACCTACGATCCAACTTGCAAGCCAGGACCACTGATTTGCCAAACCTTTTATTCTGTAGTAACAAAGAGAAAATGCTTAGGAAAGTTTAATCGTAGGTTAATCAAATAAGGGCAAGTGCAAACAAGTAGACATAGAGACTGGAGTAAAACTGAAGTAAATACTTATAAAATGTAATGGTGTAAAAGTGAAAGTTGACAGAAATCCAAAACTCATGTACAGATACCCCCAAAAGATACTTAGGTATTCTAACAAAGTGTTTGTTACATTACTCCACTGCTGTGGAGCCTATGAGCTGGTAATTGTAATCTGACATGCTCTCTGTCACTGATAATACAAAGAGAGGAGGTCCACCAGAGCCCGTCTGACCACACTGAAGTACGAGGAAGGGAGGACAGGTGTGTTTTATGTTGGCAATGCACATCTTGGTGCTACTGCATGATTTGTCTTTGAGGTACATATGTGTCCATATCAAGTTTTCAGGATCACAGATGGCTGCTTGGCAACCTGAAAATTGTTTAATCCAGGTGTGCACAAACTTTTTTTGGGATGGGGGCCAGATTAGATAACCCTAACCCTAACCCTAACTGTTTTTAAATCTTTAAGTGAAAATGAATTCAACTTTCCACCACTCCTGAAAGTGACAATCCTCAATGTCAACTTAACGCTTCTTTGCTATGGCAATGTCTACACCTAGCAGGAAATGTCTGCTGCTAGGTAACCATTTGTTTGCTTCTTTACCATCTGTTCCAACACATTAGTTCTGCCTGAGTAGTTTCTACCAGATGCATGTCTGCAAACTATATGATAGTCCTGCTGTATGATTAATGGAAAAAATGCAAAGTGGTCTTGCTTGATTAACGAGTATTGTTTGAAGGGCCACATATAGCATATTTTGAAAGTCAAGCCAAGGGTCGTCTAAAATTGGGTTATGTTTGGCCCCAAGGTCACACTTTGGACATGCGTGGTTTAAATTTTTTTTTACTGTTGTTACAAATTGTGACAATGCATGATTTCAATCTGAAGCATTCTTTCAGAGATCCCAGTGTGGAAATAAATGGAAAAGAGTGGGACTGATCTGAAAGGTCAGACAGTGACTGCATATAAAAGGGAGTGCGTAATAATCATGATTTGAATGATGAGCTCATAAACTAATAACAAGGCAAAACTTCCGCTGCAGCAGTTGTGATCCAAATAATTAAACTATCCACATTTCGTTGCCAGAATCATCTCCGTGATTGGCTTGATCTTCTGGCCTCTCGCACAAACACACCGGCACATGTGCTGCTGCTGGCTGCCAGAGTTGTCTCTATTCCACCTTCTCTGCGCTCATTTCAAAGAAGTCGTTAGGAGAGAAGTAAGTAAAGATAATTGGCTCATATACACAGGGGGCAACCCTCAGGCAGTTTTGGTACTGCACACACACACACACACACACACACACACACACACACACACACAACACACACACAAATACACACACACAGCCAAAGATACACACACAGGCTGTACAGGTGGTTCATTAAGGTGCTTAAGTGAGTGAGGAGAATGGGGGAATAGAGACTGGCTGTAGTCATTAACAGCCACAGGCAGGTGGCATTACAGAGTCTTGAAAAGAGAGCATCTAATGACAGCGTAAAGGGGAAAGAGCCAGCTGAAAGGAGTCGGACAATATTTCCTCTTCAATATTATTATATTGCCTCTGAGGTTCACACAACTTGCAGCCATGAAATTTGGGTGAGCTCCACGAGTGTGTGCAGGTGTCAGTGTTTGTGTGTCTTTGTGTGCATGTGTGTGTGCTGTAATTGTTTATGAGTGTGTGTGAAGCGTGCCAAATCATAGTCCTCCTCTTTCTTTTTTAGTGTGTAGAGAGCTGAGGGAAGGAGAGACCCCTAGATCCCCGATCCGAACCACAGCTGGCGAGGGGCGATAAGACAAACAGGCTCCCCCATCAGGGCGCAGCTGAATAGGAGCAGAGGAGGAGAAGATGAGTAAGGGGAGGATGGGGAGGAGACACGGGGGAGGTGAACGGCAGAGAAATGTCACAGTTTTATAAGACCAACACAGGGATGGCGTCTATGTGTGAGTGTGTGTGTGTGTGTGTGTGTGTCCGCGCACATGTCTGTGTGTATGTGTGCATGTGGGCGTGAGTTTGAAATTTCATATTGGGCCATTAACCGGTGCCATTACCCAGCCTTATTTCCCATCTGTCTATAACTTTTTCAAAGTGCTATACTCAAAATGCCAAACTTCAGCAAGGTCAGAAAGACACAGGCACAATGACAGAGAAAAAAAAGAAAGTCTGGCGAGAAAAATACCCCCCATTTGTAAGTCTAACAATTCAAGCATGACTCACACCTAAGAAAGAGTCGATAACGAGAACCGGCCTATTATGTAGCGAACAGCGCATCCTAAGAAAAACAGCCTTGGCTGCAAAAGGTAGGGAGAGACTACAATGCATAAAGTTCATTTGAAGTTCAGCTTGGCAGGCTGACAGAAATTCCCACCAAAGTGAAAACTCCACTCGCTTCATTCGTTTCACACAATTTCCTCATGCAGGTGGTTATTAAAGCTATGATGGACGTGTGTACATTATCGCTGTCGAGCAACCATCTTAAAAGCTGATTGTGTTTTCAAGATGATGAAGGTGAACTCTCTGACTGAGTAAAGGGGGAGCGAGGGCGCTGGAGATACATTGTATTAAAGAATACTTCACCCCTTAAATGACCATTTGTATATCAATTACTTCCCCTGTGTTACGCGGAATTTGTGGTGTTCACTTATTTCTCACGTTTCTGTTGAATGAAGAATCCAAAAACTGAGAAAATTCTTTCTTGTCTTTGTGCTTTGTGTTTAATGACAGCAAAACTATATCAACACATCTGTTTACAAACTCTCACACAACCCTTGCAGTAGAATTCATGTTTCATTTATCCAGTCGTACACTTTTGCCTTATTACTACTTATTTATGCTCTCTCCAAAGCCAGACTCCATTGACAAAAAGACTAATTTGACTAGTTGACACTCCATCAAACTTTGTATGACAAGACCAGCCACTTCACCTTTGCGCACCCAGACAACTGAGACCTAATTATGCATGCCTGACAGGGCCGTAGTCACCATATACATTGAGGGGGACATGTCCCCCCCCCAATGCCCAAAATGCCCCCCAATATATAAGTGAAACTGAAAAACAACAACAAACTTTGTTTACTGCAATCAAAGTGGCAAATATTATCTTGGAGGACATCATTGCACTTGGTTGACTATTTTTCTATGATCTTAGATGTAAATATTGTATGTTTCTTTCAGATAAAACACATTTTTGACTTGTGAATGAGTCAATGGAATTTCTTGCAATAATGAAAAAATACTGGCAATCATGTCCGCCTGGCACAAACCACATGTTTTGTACAGCTGTGAAGTGACAGAATGTCCCACCATCGTGGTTCTTATATTGCCAGATTCCAGAGAGTCCCCCCTCTTCATATATGGCAGAATATGTCAACTTCCAACTTGCTATGGTGAGATACATGTACAAATGTAAGAAATTAGTTACACAGATTTGTTTTTTTCATTTATATAAAAATCTATATAAAATACAGGCACATAGAAGGACATGAAATGATGGCAAATCTGGTTAGCCCAGATTGTCCTGAAAAAAAACCAAGATAAAGTATGTGTATGTAGCCTTTATAATGATATGAGCTTAAAAGTAAAGGCAGTAAAAATACCCCAAAAATGCCTAGGGCCCATAGGGTTAAAAGGGTTAGTTCAGATTAACCAAGGTCACAGAGTAACACAAACAAACTATCAATTGAGACAGTGGTAGACGAGCATCTTTTGTATTCAGTGAGGTAAAATTATTGTTTTCGTCAATGGAATCTGGCTTTAAGAGAGTGTAAGGTTCACGTTCAGTTCAGGTCCCAGTCAGAAAGCGCTGTCTGCTTAGGAAGTATTATATTGCATGAGTTGTGCAAGAGTTGTCACTGAATGTTTTTAAACACAAACACCTATGACTTCAACTCAGGGCTGTCTCAAATACCATTTTTGGGGGCTTTGAAGCTTTAGTGATAATTACTCAATATTTGAAGCTTCATCGTGACCTTGAACTCAACATAACTTCAGTAGGTCTGGGCACCACTGCATGTGTGTGTGAAAAAGCAAAAGATAGAGAAAGGGAAGAGAAGGTGGAATGTTGACTATTACACGCAATGTTGCTGTAACTTATTACCAACTTGGAACACTGCAGGTCAGGCTGCATTTCACCCGTTCCTTTTTGTCATCAGACAGGCAATTTAATTGCTTGAAGCGAGGGTCAATGACAGTGCTGAGGACACCGGCCTCATTTGTGTCTGACACTTGCACCTTGTTTCAATTTCCTCCACCAGTTTTCTGTTGAAAAAACAAAACATAAAATGAAGCATACCGATTTGGACATTGATTACTATGGCAACAATTGAAGCTTTGAAGCATTCAGGTCAGCTGCACTCCCTCAGTTTTTTGGATTCTTTCTTCAGCAGGGGCAAGCAGGAAAAACAATGTTTTCCTCATGAATTCAACACAACACAGGGGTTTAGTTTTTGATATACAAGTGGTCATTTGGGGGATGAAGTATTCCTTTAAAGGATCCCTAAAAATTAACCTAAAAATGTGCTCTGTTTGAGTATTTGTGTATGTGTTTATATTGTGTTTATGTGTGTGTACAATTTAGTATTTCTGACTGCACTAGAGTGTATCACTTCCATTCATAATACAATTTGAAAGTGCTCCCACTTGAGTGAGCTGAGTGGAAACCCATACTTTGACACAGCGGCTGTCTTCTTGTGACAGAAAACAGTCTTTGTCGCGCTGGCTGAGGGCGAGGGGCTGATAAAGGAGGTAAGGAGAACAGAGGCGAGGGGATTATTGTCATAGCTTTCCTGTCATCGCTGCCACAATGCAGGTCACAAATTCAGCAGAGAGGAGAGGAAGAGAGGGACACAAGGGGGGGGGGGGTTCCTACTGGGCCAAGACGGCCTGCACTTTGACTAACAAATGAGAGACAAAAGGTGTCATCAGCATTACTGAGGATCCTCACATCCTCAGGACACAAAGACACATCATTTCTTTTTTGTGCCGAGAGAGCACTGACCAGCATCTTTTTATTCCTCTCTGTCCTCCACAATCTCTTACACACACACACCATCAGGACAGTAAGAGCAGCTGCCAAAACCTTTCATAGCTTTCCCACTGTATGCGTACACACCCACACACCTTAAGTGCCAATTTATGAGATCCTGCCTTTCATTGCTGAGGTGTTTGTGCACTTACTGAAGACTGCTTCACCAAAATACACCCTTTTTTTGTCTGGTCGACCACCTTTCACTGCTCATGGTAACTAATTGTCTCTTGCATTTATTACAGAAAAAACTGTTGATGCTGCAAGTCACATTAAACGCATCGGCTCCTTAGTGACACACAAGGAGAGATCCCAAGAAAATGGATGTTTTATCCATATGAAAACGCCAGAATTTGCTGAGGTAAATAAAATAATACCGATTCTCAAGTTGTACAACAATACAATAGTAATGGTGCACGTATTCATACATGGTTACTGGTAACAATACGCCCTGTAGAAAAAGAACAGCATCATGCATAATGCATGATCAGCAGTGGAAGCAGCGTCTATCAACAGGCTTGGTTCAGCTCTTTTTATTTCAAAGTTTGAGCCTTTAAAGAACCACAAAGTACCAATCATTGCTTATTAGAGCGGAGCAGCAGCGCAGTCCTCATTGTTCCGTTCTATCTTTAGACCGCCTGTCTAACTCAAAGCTAAGTGAAGAGCAGCGCGGAGGATTGTTTAAGGAGCTGGTGAGAAACCGAGACATGGAGCGACCAATTCATCTCTGCCGCTGTAAAGACATGGCAACGAAAGAGGAACACACACCTGTCTGTTTTTCTCTCTCCTCCTCTGTTGAAGGCATGCCAAACACACACAAATGTGCACACATAATCTGTCACAGGCTTTCCTCAGTGTGCGTTTCCCCCTGTCACTGTTTTCTTTAAAACACAAAGGAAAGCAAGAGATGAAGGACTGAGGCGCAGGAGGGAGCACAGTTTCCCTCCGTTACAGGTCTAGCACAGTGTGTGTTTGCAACTCCAAGGCACAAACTCTCTCGCACACGCATGCAGTCCTGGCTGAGACTGGCTGCATACATCAGTGTTATTCATGTCTAATGCAAGCTCGCCATAAAGATTTCATGGAAAAGATTCTTCCATGGACCAAAATAGTGGGTGTAAGGTTGGGAGTAGGACACATCCAACACTGACAGTACCCTGTGCTGTATATGAGCAGCTGCCCAAGAACATTTCGACCCACTTTAACAAGATTCATAAAGACATGTTGACGTCATCTAGATGTCTTCCAATCCCTCATTCCAACCCAAAGAACATCAGACATACTTGTCCTGTCTCGCTGTTGTGTGGAATAAGGAAGCACACTTGTAGCTGGGCGTTGCTGTATGATTTAGCCCATGTCTGACCCCATTTTTGAGCCACAAGACTCATTTTAGAGCCAGACCAAATTTCAGCTTTGCAGGGCGTAGTTGTCTCATGTTCAGATGAAGTTCTGACATGCACAGTTGAAGTAGAGCTGAGAGTTTTTTTCCCTCAGTTGCACGGTGTTTTTTGGTGCTGCTAACTTCTAAGTCTAAGTCTAAGTCAGAGAGAAGGAATCAACACTTTGACTGACCTGTTTTTGCAGAAATGGACTTCTAAGCTCTTTTTGGGGCGTCTGTCTCTACATAATCGTGAGCTGTATCTCTGCTAGCAAACAAATGTCTACCTGCCTGCAGCCCGGAGCTTTCAAACAAATCTTTTTTGACAAGTGTCAATAGCCACATTAGTGCACAGCGGCCGATGGACTGTTTTATTGTCCAATTTACACGTACAATGTGAGCACTCAGGTCATGGATTGGCGATTAGACCGTAGAGTGTGTGCACATAAATTGTGAGCTCTGGCTGTACGTTGCAGACAATTTACTCGTTTAGTGGGAGTCTATAACTGGCTCAAATTGCGCAGTATATGCCCAGCTTATTGCTAGTAAAACATAATATTCTCAAAATGTCCTATACCAGCAGTAATACCTCGAGCATATCAGCAGAGGTTGACATGCTGAAATATTCCAACAACATGACATTATCATTAGCTTTCAGATGTGGTATGGGAACTGAATCTTCTTCCACTTAATCATTGAGCTGCAAGCAGATGAGACAGGATTACATCATCTGTTTGTTGACAGAAAACTGGTCGAAGTCAACAAGTGTCTGTGATGTGTAGATGCTACTGGTGTGTTGCACATGATGGCATCAGACTATCGGCCAATTTTTTTGTACTTTGTGTATCATTAAAAAAGACAAATTTACACAGGATGACTAGTTTGTAACAAACATCCGCACAATGTCATATAATAACCAGCCGCATCCAATCCTTCCAGTCGCGGTAATACTGCATTTCATCCAAGGACAAAATGAAAGAGGTGCTAAAAATATTTCCCATAAGCATTACGCTGACATAAAGCCAGACTGAGAGGCAGGCGGGTGGTGACAGAGGTTCTTTTCTAGCTGCTTGGAGGTGCTGACAGAGAGCAGCTGTGGTATTATAGTTCTGAATCAACAGATCAACGGGCATCAGTCTCACCTCCAGCGTGTGCGTGCGCTTGTATTTGTGTGTGCGTCTGCTGTGTTTCACTGACTGACAGCACGAACCCCCACTACTCACTAAATGGATGCTGCATTAGTCTATAAAACTTTGATTTGGTTTCACTGCCTGGAAAGCCTGTTAAATAATAAAAAAAAAAAGAAAAAGCAGGAGATACAAGACCAGATGATATTGGTGCCTGCCAAGTTTGAAGTTATTCCACTTTCGTCAAACAACTGACCCACAGGGTCACATCTGAGCTTATTAAATTGCTGTTGCCTGTAGTCTGTGTGTGTTTGTGTGGAGGTGTGTGTTTTTGTCTGGCTGCTTGCCCTGATCACATTTAACTGCATGTTAGATGTTTTTTTCTTTCTGAAAGTCTTTGATAGAGATGGGAGAGGTTCAGAGAAATAAAGGATCTGAGAGCAGGCGACTCGTCTGTGTTTTTAGTTCTAGTACCACAATCGCTATCACAGAGAGGGACGACTGAGCGGGTCTCTAGAGATGACTTCTATCGTCCTCTATCTCTCCCTCATAAACCACAAATCTTTGATCTGCTTCACACTAAGCTCAAAGATTTTTTACCATATGCCCAGGAATTACATATTAAACACACATTCAAAGGGGGAAAATTGAATAAGCCAAGTCTCTCAATGTACTGTAATAATTCAATTATTCACTTTAACAGGGTTGTGCCGAGACTTTTGGAGGTGCAGCTGCTCAAAGTTAAAAAGGGGCACATGAAACATTATTTCAAAACACCATACACCAACAGAATTTACAGCATTACCTCATGAATTATAGCAACCCATATTCAATCAGAATTTAACATGAAACCTTGAAGCAAGCCAAATCATACTATTGTCATTGTATGTCAAGTTATGAATGTTATAATGTCTTTTGAGTGGACTTTGCCTTTAAATTTCTCAAAAACTCATCACATGAAATTTGACATGGACATAGTCAAGGTCAGCCCAAACAGGAATCTTTTAAAAATTTCATATAACCTATTTAAGCTTTTTTTTTTTCCAAATGAAATATCTAATGTGAGGAAATGATGCATGTCTTATAGTGTAACTTGAGGTGACTTAACCCTGTATTTCACCACAACTGTACAGTAAAACATCTGAACCTTTGTATACCTATTCAAAGAAAAACGCCAGTAGCAGCCTTTAACAAAATACGTTATGGAATATAAAATATATGCTTAGACTACATAAACTATAAATAAAGGTATTTTTTTGTATTTTTTCCTACACATTCATTCATTCATTCATTGTAACCATTTATCCTGTTGGGGGTCGCAGGGAGATGAAGCCTATCCAAGCTGACGTTGGGCGAGGGGTGGAGTACACCCTGGACAGGTCGCCAGGCTATCGCAAGGCTGACACATAGAGACAGACAACCATTCATGCTCAAATTTACACCTACGGGCAATTTAAAGTAACCGATTAACCTGCATGTCTTTGGACTGTGGGAGGAAGCTGGAGTAACCCCACCTTGGGTTCAAACCAGGAATCCTCTTGCTGTGAGGTGACAATGCTAACCACTGCACCATGTGCTGCCCACTACACATAAATGCAATCATGATTTTTGGGTGATATGTATGTTGGTGTTATCCAGTTTCAAATCTTTATTTGATCATGTAACAATAAGATTATATGGTAGCCAGTCTAGGTGCATAACAAGTAACTAGCGTGCCTTAGGGCCTGTCATAATAGTGTGCACTGGGACCCATTGTAACTACCCTACGCCATTGGTCAGGACCACTGTTAAACTTAGGTTGTAGAACTGATGCATGATTTGAAGGTGACGCTATGTAAAGCTAAAATTATACATATAACTGGACAATCAAGCGCACAAATGCTACTCACCATCTAAATGTTGCCACTGAGTTTCTGTCTGTGGTGTCCTGTATGGCAATGAAGGGCACATCATAGATGACCTTTCTGTGGGTGACGTTAACTGTCTGCATGCTGCATGTTAATGTGCTGCACACTCACAGTAACATTCCTGCGACTGAGATGAGGTCATTCAGCAAACATGACAGTCATTGTCACAGACTGAACAACACACAAACCTGAGTGGGAGGTACTGTAACATATGTACTTGTTTCATCATATTAACATGTGATCTTAATGAATTCAGTCTGTGATGTCTTTGCAGATTTCTCATGTCTGGCACACTTCACTAATAACAGACTGAAATTTTAAAAATTCATAACTTTGGAATGATAATAAAGTGCTGCTTGTTGCATTAGAAATTATTCACTGTGGAAATATCCCAGATGGCCTGTCTAATTGTATATGTCAGCTCATAGCACAATGCATGATGGGTAACATTTTCTCTTATGTTCTCTGAGACTGACTCATCTGACAGGCAGTGAGATGTCTGTGTTTTGTTTCTTTAAATGTACGACCTTAATCTGAGTTCACCCTGCCGCCCTCATCGAGCTGAAGGGCTAATATGAATAAATCTCCCTCAGTGACAAACAATCCCTACACATAAACACACACACACACACACACACACTCACACATTACTCTCCATCAATGTGCCCAGTGTGCTCATGACTCCTGCCCACCCAGGCATGAGAGCTGGGGCTGCAACTATTAATTTTACATCCACTTTAATCACCTTTCCCACCTCTGTGGAAGAGAAGAGAAAAGAGGAGAGGGTTAAGTAGGAAAGCATCATTACTGATACAGCCTCTCATTCATAAAAGCATGGCATGTGGATGGGAAAACTAAGGAGGAGGGTGAAAAGTGAAGGTGAGAGAAGAGGTGAGAAGAATCTGCAATATACCTCTACCTCTCGCTTGTCAACCTCTAATGACTCCCTAATGTCAAGATCTACTCAGGAATATCAATGAGATAGTACTGTACTACACAGACGCTCCCACTAACACACACAAACACTCCTCCAAAGCATTCACAGAAGCACACACAACCGAGGCATTTCCTTGTACTGCTTACAGATTGCCTGACCTCCAAATGAAACTACTTCCAACATGCCATGCAATTTAAATACAGTAAGGTAGAATAAAATGCTGGGTGCTGGTGGGTCAGTGATTGATTATCAAATCTTAATCCATTGATCCAATCCAAATTGATTCAAGCATGCATTTAATAAGGTCCGCTTTTTAACCTTTGCCAGATTTCAGATCTGTAATGACCTTTTGTGGGCTGACAAGGCAGAAACACCACAGAGTTCTGAGAGGTAGCCTGTTTAATGTTCACAACGTGTAGCCAGTGGTGGAAGAAGTGTTCAGATCTTTTACCTAAGTACCACAGTTTTAAAATACTTTGTTACAAGCAAAAATCCTGCATTCAAACTCTGACCTAAATGAAAGTACAAAAGTATCAGCTTTAAAGTACAGTCCTAAGTCCTAACGCATTCACATTGGTGCTATTGTCCACTGGTCCACTTCCACGGATAGTACGGTTCATTTGGAGTGGTGTAAAGGCTCAATCAAACTCTGGGTGTGGACCAAACGAGCAAACCCCGGTCCGCTTGAAAACTGGGGGTCTCTCAGTGGGAAATGCAAATGGACTATCCAGTGAACCAAAGAGAGGAAGTGATATAGAGCGCAGTGCATTTTGGGTAGAAAAAAAAACAAAGCCGGCAGCACGAACTGGGAGAGGCAGAGGTAAAAAAAGAAAAAGTTGGAAAATGTCTCGTGGGCAGATGTGGAGTAGGGAAGAGGTGCAGGCACTTCGATATATGGTCAGAGGACTATATATTGGGTGAAGGGGATGGATTTTCTTCTTCGTCATGCTTTTTCTTCCTGGTCAGTGGTCGTTTCGGGCAATACTGCCCCCAAACGAACAGCTGTTGTAACTGCGTGACATTATCCAGACGATTTGGTCCCCTTTAAAAAGTTCAGTGTGAAAGTGAACCGAACCAAATGAAGGTGTGAAATTTTTCAGCATTCCCTGCCCAATCGAACTGACTTGAACAATATTACAGGAGAGGGTGTGCTTGAATGTCATTTGTGGCATGACAGTGATGTGGTCATGACCGAGACACTCAAAAACAACTTTTTCGACTTCCTGCACTCCAGGTAGGCATGCACCTGCATTGACGTGGCGGTCAAGCAGAAAACAGCACTATGAATTATATGAATTAAAGAAAAAAGACTAACTCATTTAATCTGATTTATAAGTATGTTGGACAATTTCTACCAATGCACTCGTTAAGTTCAGGTTCTGAAATTGTTTTATTTAAGTTCAATATTTTTAAATGTTACTATGACAGTTGCATGTAGCAGCCTATCATGAGCATTTGTCAGATCATTTGTTTATAAGATATCCTAACAACCCTTTTTTAGGTGGCTTTTTGCTAATCAGCTTTTCAGGTCATTTGAAATAAAGGACAAAAAATGTTTCAGATACATTAGTTTAATAATGTTGACTGCTTATATTTAAATATTAGGCTATATAATATTTTTAGGATTGTGAAGAGTTCTTCCAACCGTTCATCAAACTAAGTCTGTCGTATGGATCAAAATTAACAACAAAACAATAATTCTGTAGCAGTTTTGCAGCCGTCTGGTTTTGCACAAGCGGTTGCAACGTTGCCATGGAAATAGCAGAGTAATATTTGTAGTCATGAGACAGGTGTGCTGTTATGTTGACTTGAGCACCTTCTTAATGTCTTGTTGACCAATCAAAGTGCTTGGTCGTAACTGCTTGTTGTATAATTGTAATTAGTTTATACACTGTTGGGTAGCTTAATCTATAATAAGATATCATTACTATTAGATAATTATGTTTTGTATTGATTACAGTATCTAGTAATGCAAAGTAGTTAAAGTCATCACATAAATGTAGTGGAGTAAAAGCTGCATAAATGGAAATACTCAAGTATCTCGGGGCGCCCGGTAGCTCACCTGGTAGAGCGTGAGCCCTATACACTAACGCCTGGATTCCACTGGGTGCAGCTGTGGCACATTCTGAAACACTGGAAACCATTCATTCATTTTCTATAACCGCTTATCCTGTAGGGGTCACGGGGATGCTGGAGCCTCTTGCAGCTGATTGAGTGAGAGGCAGGGTACACCCTGGACATGCATGTCTTTGGACTGTGGGAAGATGCCAAAGTACCTGGAGAAAACCCACGCTGACACAGGGGGAACATGCAAACTCTACACAGAAGGGTTCCCCCACTGTGGGTGGGTGAGGCGACAGTTCTAACCACTGCAACACCGTGCCGCCATGGTAACAGGATACTGTATTAGCTATTATGCCATCACTTCTAAAAGGAAGGTCAAGGATTTTACCATCACAGCCTTGAAACAGGCGTATAACATATGCACACTGACACACAGTACCGTAAATAAGAATATGATTGGCATGTGAGAATCCTCCAGGCATATTAATGCACATAAAAGTGAAACTTTAATTAACTTATTCAATCCCCAAACTGTGCTGAACCTGCGCAGTGAGTCAGGAGTGTCATTATACACCGACAGTAACGTCTCCTTTGATGCCAAAATCCAGCGGAGCCCCTCTCAGTCGTGAACACGGAGGAATGAAACAACAGGCCCATATTTCAGCGCATGAATCTTATACTGGCCTCATTAATAATCGTTACCCCTCTTAATGACTTTCTCTGAGTGTGCATCACAACGAGCGCACCACGTCTCCTTAATTCGCCCTCATTAGAAGCAAACATCTTGTGGTTGGGGAAAAAAAAGAGATGGCAAGCGAAAAAGCAACCTTCAGACAGATGCTACTCTGTGACTTTCTTCAAGTACGCTTTTCATTATGGCTTTAATAATTATAATATTTTAATAATTTAATAATTGTAATATTATTTATATTGCGTCACTGTTCAATACCATGCTTGGTCATGCATGGCAAACTTGAATTTACAAGCAAATCAAATAAAGAGAAAGCATTTTCAGACAGCTTTTATCTTTAATGTGCTTCATAAATACAAAAGAAACTCATTCTCTCTGAGTTTATCCTATTATGTGTTTTCAATTTCTGCCTGTTCACCTTAAGCTCCTCAAAATGTTCTGAAATACTGGGAAAAAATATAATTACCCGAAGCTGGTTGAGAATTAAGCTGACTTTAGCTTTACTCCAGGGGAGATAAAGACCAAGCTGTCAGGAAGTCTGACACCTCGGCCCCAGCAGGCCACCGAGAACAGCCCTGCACTGTGCGACGGGTTTGGTGGCCACAGCTGAAACTGTAGGTGAGGTGACGACCTGGGAGCCAGACTGACTTATTGCTATATTGCAAAATAAATAACTACAAGAGAAACGTCCTAAGCTCCCACACGTCCATATAATACTTTATTTAAGAAGTAGGAACACTAACAAACTGACAAATTTTCATAATTGTATGTGGGTTTTAGAGGAACTCTCCCTCTAGCGTTACAGTTGTATGATAGCAAATGGTCATGGGATAAGAGGTGCATGTCAAAACCGAAGCAGCACATTAGTGTCAACTTGAATGAAAGACATTGCCTGACATAGGGTTTCCTTGTTGGTTTGCTTTATAGACTTGTCTGTATTATTATTACATTATTATAATCCAAATAACTATGGTGTAAAGGAAGTAGAGGATCTGACCTGCTGGTGACAGGAAAACAACCTACTCCTGAATGTCAGCAAAACAAAGGAGCTGCTAGTGGACTTTGGAAAGAAGCAGGGAACTATGCCGCCCTTAAAAATAATGAGTCCTCCATGGGGAGGGTGGACAGCTAACGTACTTTGGTTTCCACATCACCAGGGCCTGACATGGGCGCTGCATACTGACTCAGTGTTGCGAAAGGCAAGGCAGAGACTGCTTCACCTCAGACCCTTGAGGAAATTCAGGGTATCCCCTAAAAAGAAATTTCTACTCCTGCATCATCAACAGCCGCCTGATGGGGAACATCGCTGCCTGGTACAGAAACAGCACCGAACAGGACCACAAGGCCCTGCAAACAGTGGCTCGCTCCGATGAACATGCTATTATTAGGTGCTGCTCTACCCTGGATGTTTACACCAGGCACTGCAAGACTACGGCTAGGAGAATCTTAAAGATCCCAACAGCCTGGATAACTACCTGAGGTAGAGAAGAAGGTATCGTATACACCAGGCCGGAACTGAGAGGGTCAGGAAGAGCTTCTACCCTCAGGCTACAGGGGTCCCAAATGAGAACACTGCCTAAGGCCTTGGAGTCTCTGTGTTACAAGCAGTCAAACAAAATCAGCTTACATGACTTGTTGTCTACAAGCAAGTAGTTGTTTAGACCACTAACAAGCTGTTAACTAATGTTACCCAACAAGCCTAATGTCAAATCTGTCTGAGTGACCGGATGAGACTGCTTCTTTGTTAAAGGAAAACTTATGTATTTTTTAACCTGGACACTATTTTTCCATGTTTTTGTGTCTGTGGGACAAACAAAAACAACGGTTTTTGAAACTGATCCAGTATCAAGAGAGAGACTGCGACCGGTAGTGTGAGACAGACTTCAATGTAGACACTTGAGGCAATTAAGCACTGTCAGTGTACATCCACTAAAAATGTTTGACTGATTTTATAAGTGTCAGACATTAATGAAAGGGCCCTACAGAGAAATAAAACATTTTTCTCTACATTTTGCTTAATTTTGCTGTTCTGTTTTGCTGAACCAAGTCTCTCTCAAGAAGAAGACTTCTGAAATCTTGCGAGAGGTGACTTGTTGCAGGAAGTCAAGGGTGGAAACATTAGTTGGAGGGAGAAGTGCCAGAAAGAGTTTGTCGTTGTTAATGAAGCTCTAGCAAAAGTTCGGTCAGGAAGATTTTCATGCTCAGGTTGTATGATTTCTTTCATTCACTCCTTCCACGCATGCTCACTCACTATCATTAGGTATCATTGTCAGGGGCTGTAAATTGAGTCATCAGCTGATTCACAATCAACCAATAGCATAGCCACACACCTTCTCTGTCAGCCTATCATCTTACTGCTCCTCATTTACGGTTCTTTCTCGACCCCAGTTCTTTCTTGCTGCACTCGGGCACACCCTCCACCTCCCCATCACCACCTAGTCTTTACAGATTCATCAGCCTCATCCGCCTCAGTAGTCGGCAGACTCAGAGTCAGCAGCCACCACCACCACCACCAGTGTCTGAACTACATGGGGGGATTTGTCCTGCTGCCACTCAGATGTCCCTCGATCACAAAATATTTCCCTCTGGTGTCCAAGTGAAATCTTAATCAACACAAGTCATCTGTTAATCTGTACACTCATATCTGTATTAAATATTATCTTCACTTAATTTCTCTGTGTCTCCTGATTGAAGTGTGATCCAAAAGATTTTTAATGTCATGGCTGAATATTAAGCTGATTTCGACAGACTGTATCAAGTGAAAGGTAAAGAAAAAAAATGTATTACTCTGTAGGTGTTTTTTTATGAAGCTGTCAAACACAATAATAATCTGAGTCTGTTGGCGGCAAAATCAAGCACTTCTAGTGGACTTAAACTGACCATGCATAATTGCCCTGAGTGGTTTCACCACTGCCAGTTACAGTACTTTCTCCTTAGTGGACCAATTTAAAAAAAAAAATGTTGTTCCCATTAGTCATTCAAAGACAAAAACATGGGAAAATGGGGTCTAGGCTGAATAATACTAAAATCTCCCTTTAAGTGACATGACTGAGCTGAAGCCCAGCATGACGCACAGTTATCAGTGGTGAAATGAAAAGCACCAAACATAACTTCAAATTCATGTTAGACACTTTCAGTAGTACAAAACACAGCTATTTAAGCCAAAACAGCAGCATTGCTAACAAAATGTCATGTTGCAGCAAGACACAAGCTGCTGGTATGTGTGAGCAGATGTTTAAATACATGTTAACTCCAGCATGTGTGTCCAGGTGTAGAGTAACCTTGTGTCGGTCGGAAAATGTAGCCCTCTGTAGATGTAAGATTAATAACTCCCAGAAACAAATGATCAAATAAAATGGAGAATAATGATGTCAGAATTTGGTTTGTCTGTTTGTTAATATGCTGTTTTGGAAGCTGCCTGACCATTAATCACACCTCAGCTATGTCAATAATGTGTTATGCAAAACTGACCCTGAATCCTTATTGATCTCATCACGTCTCAGCTGAGATTTGAGCCACTGTGAGTATTGTATGCTATTGGGGTAGAATTTGACGATAGACTCCCTCCACCTGTTTCTTTCTTTACTATTTGGCCTCAGCAGCTCCCTCTCTCTTTGTCAATGCCTCCCCTCTCCCCACTCTATATACAGCATTAAGCTGGGGTCCACCTTTGATGGTAATGTCAGTGGCTGCTGTGCTGCTCCAGGTCGGTAACGATCCCATTGCTGTCATGACTGTCACCCCACCAATCAGTCAAACCTGCCAGTGTGCAAGTTTGTGTGCGTCTCTGTCCGTGTGTGTGTGTTGTTGATTAGTAGACTCCATTAACTCTTATGAAATTCTGGCGCCAGGCCACGGTGCCTGGGGAGAAGCACTTATGGAACGTCAGGTTGCTGTGTGAGTAATCGGTTTACCAGCGCCAGAGGGAGATAGCGGGGGGGGGGGGAATAGGATTTTCAAACCCCACGGCCAATAAAGTAAACATCCAGAGCGAGCAGTGTGCAATAGAGATGATTAAAGCAAATGGATTTCCAAGTATACAAATATGTTGTTGGACTTCTAAAGTCTGTGTCTTTACAAGTCTGTAGTTTGGCTTGGCTGCCTGAGAGGAAGTACAGGCTGGTTCAACAGCGGAGTCGGGACACAGCGACACAGCGCTGTGAAGCTGAACGCAAAATTTCCCAGCTCAGCATTTCAACATTCCTCACTAACCTTCTCTCCCACAATTGTAATGCCTTGAACCATATCGCAGCCTCCAAAATGCAATTGGTCCTGTTTCCTTCTACCTTGTCACACTGTGCATATTTAGCTGGTTGCGAATTTGGCTGACTTCAGCATCTCTCCTGGGAGAGATAAAGACCAAGCTGTCAGGAAGTGTCCCCCCTGACAACCTGGCCCCAGGCTGACGGGGGAGCAATGATAAAGGCAGCCATTTTGGGGCTGGAGCAAGGGCAGCTCTGCCCGTCAGCAAGTTAATGATGCTACACAATTGCTAACACAATGTTGTCCGACAACATCATACAGTGCAACAAGCATTGATAAAGATTTTTAATATTGACTGAAAAGTTCAAATTGGAGTCTCTTCATCTAGTATGTCATTTACAGCACTTGTATCATTTAAACTCAAGTTATTTGACTTTTCCACACAAACTGCAGCAGAGTCAGCACGGCAAACTGTCTGATGGATATCCATTTCTGATTTGATAAAGGCGCACATGAGAAGTCATGTTTGGGATGATACAAGTTGCTTTACTATTAAACCTCAATCTTTCCTTTGAATCACAACAGAATAATGTATAACCTTTCAGCGTCTATTGTTGGATGAAATCACACCCACTTCCGCATGCCGAAAGTAGGACTGGCAGCCTACTGCTGGGCCAGCTTCATTGAAAGAGACAGCTGCTAGCTTATGAACACACCCAATGATGTACCCTGTGGTCCCTCCGCCTCTCTCACAGCCCAGAGACAACAAAACTGGAAAGTTTGCTGATCCAGCAGGGAGTCGGAGGGTCGTTTGCTCTGGCTGAATTAGAGTTACTACAGCCACTGAAGGTCTGCTTCCTGGAAATATGACAGCTACAGTAGCTTGAAAAATAGCAATATGGGTAGTTAAAGGGACACTTCACTGATTTTTAACAAGCCTTGTGTCACTGCAGTGTGGGCAGTGGGCAGATGAACAGTGCGTGGCTTTTGCCGGTGGATGAGCAGGGAGCTCCAGGCACTGCCATCTCGACACAGGGGAAAGCCGAACACCCAGAGCTTCCTGCTCATTTGTCCCAAAGTCCAATAGCGTGACCTGCCCTATTCCACCTTCCTCTGCCTCTGATTATCTTATCCTTGTTCCTCATCCGAACCTCAGCCATTCTCACTCCATATCCCTAAACATAATCAACCCAACCAAAGAAGGCAATGAGTACTAGCCAATCAAAAGGAGGAGTAAAGCAGGTCATGCCTTTACCATTCGAGGCAAAAAAACAAAACAAAATTAGAGGCAACACAGGGAAAGCCAATCACCATTCATCTGCACAAACTGCCCACACTGCAATGACAGAGCTGGTTGTAAATCTGCAAAGTTTCCTTTTCACAGCTGTAGTAACTCGAATTTAGCCAGCAACTGTTGGTAAACACATGTGTAAACAAGACCCAAAGATACATAAAGGAGGTACAGAGGCACTGAAACCCAACGCAGTGCCTCTAAGAGGGATGAGAGGGGGTAGAGTTCCTAAATGCTTTCTAGCAAAGATGGTGCTTAAAGCCACCAATGAACTCAAGCTGTGCCGTTTCACAAGGCGCCCAGTTGAAAGATGCCTCTTTGAGCCAGCACCTGACCTGCTGCATGCCACAGCAGTAGGGTGGCAGCCAATCTTGTAGCCTTGACGTCTGGCAGCCCGCTTTCGTCATGTGGAAGTGGGTGTGTTTTTATCCAAAGTGGGTTAGAAAAACAACAGATGAAACCCTTTACCCTCAATGACCCTTTCAAGACGTTTTTGCAGTGTCTACAGTCCAGGTTAAACTCTTCTGACTGTTAGGACCCTTATGGCATCGCTACAGACCAGAAACAGCCATTCTACATTAAACTTGGCTTGATCGGGCTATCAGTAAGGCACTGTGTGCACTGGGAGACACTGTGTTTATTCTGACTGGTCAGCTAACTGACAGATATTGACAAGGCTCTGCCCGCTGTGCTTTCTTTGCCAACTGTTTCGCAGCCATGCACGCGCATTTGTGTGTTTGTATATGTGTGTAAGTGTGTCTGTGTGAATGTGCACGACTGTGAGTTATTGACTAGACCTTGTCCAAAGTTTTGTCAGAGCTAACTGATTGATTGTAAGACCAGCTGCAGTGTTCTCCTGCGCTGTCATCCCTCAGGCCAAAACCCAGTGTGTGTGTGTGTGTGTTTATGCCTGTATGTGTGTTGTGTGAGTGCATGAGAGATTTTGCTTTTGACAAGAGCAAACCCCAGGCTTCCTCTAATCACCTCCACTCTCTGCTGTGCTGTCAATCACACTGAAGTTGTGGCTGAAGAACCTTCAGTGAACAGAGTAAATGTCCTCAGCAGGCCTGTTTACAACTAAATTACACTCTCTTACTGTCTGCTTGTTTGTGCCATCTCTACTTTTCTCACACACACACACACACACAAGGAAGGGGACAGCCACAAATTCTTAAAATCTTACACGCTGCATCATCTGCTCAAACTCAATTTTTCACACATGCACCGCTTAAATGAGTAAACGAAAAAATGGGAAAGATGGCAGCGTGCACACACCCACACACTTCTCCCGACATCCTTTCGATCTCAGTCACGCGTGCCCTTCAGACATCCTCTACACAAATGTTTACAGGCTCACACACACACAACATGAGCACACCCACAGTGATCCCCTATCTTCAATCTAAGACGTGCCGTCTGATAACCTCTGATGACAAAAGACTCTCTCTTATACACACACACACACACACACACACACATAAAAAACTGAGTCAAAGTGCACAAAGAAAGGGGAACATGGTCGCCACCCACATCGTAACACACAGTAACATTGTTTGCATGACAGCTGGTGTCTCCTCTTCCCCATGCTGATGAGATACTACCAGTGTAATGGAGAATGGCTGAGCTAATGGACAGAAAATCATCCACTAATGCAGATCAGATGTTGTGAGTGACAGCACGACGAAGCGAGAGAGAGACACACGCCGAATGACACGGAGCTCCGTCACACTCAGAGGCACTTTCCGTCAGTCAATCAATCAGTCGCTTGTTGATAAATATCTCTGACAAGGAAACAGCATCACACGGATGTTGAGGAGGAAAAAAACTTCTGGTACATTTGTAATACAATAATAATAATATACAATAAATCAAATATTTTTGTCAATTTTCCATTCCCCGCTGCCCATTAAGTCATTCATCCTCAATCTGGGATGTATATTGACTTTTCCCTGCTCCTCCTTCTCATCTTTCCATCTCCCTCTCCTCTCCTCTCAGCAGGCACTTATAAATGAATGTGTTTACAGAGCAGGAGAGGAGTAAGGGTGCAGGGATCAAGAGAGGGGTGAGCAGGGCTTATTTTAATTAACGATCGCCCGTCCTCTCCGTAGATTCGGTCAAAGACTAAAACTCGTTAGGATTGACTCCAGCGTCCGGGCCCATTAAGATACCGGTCCCACTGTGGACTGAAAGAACTGGAGAAGAGGGAGGCAGGAGACAGGTCAGGGAGGCAGGTTGGGTCGAGGATGGACGATGGGAGAGCTAAAAAGCGAAGGTAATGGTATAGGAGCAGACGAAGAGGGGAGAGCATGGAAGGAGAGGCGGGATGAATCAGGACACGGAAAGTGAGACACTGAAGACATTCTGTTAGAGACGGAGAAATATATATGATATTATTATGTAATCTGATTTGTGAGACTGGAGACAGAGTGAGGGGGAGGAGTGTGATAGAATTAGAGGAAAAGAGAGAGTGCAGCTTAAGTGGGGACTGTCAGTCAGATTATTTAGAAATATAGTGAGGACATTAAGAAGACAGGGAAGAATGGATGGGCAATTACATACTGTAAACTCCCTCTTTTCTACATGCAAACATCCAAACCACTTTAAGAGGCACAAATTTGAATGTCAGAAAGAAGTCAGGTCTCAGGTGGCAGCTACCTCATAATTACAGGACCATACTGATGGGTTGTGCATTAGCAGGGTATGATTGGCAGGAGGAGCTTTTATAATAGGGCAAACAACACCTACAGTCTACCAAAGAGCATCTCTGGGATTTGCACTTTCACACTTTCCTTCCGTCCTTCCTTTGCCCCTTTTCCCTCCTTCCCGTCTTTCTTTATCCCTTCCTTATGTAACCAAAGTGACAGATAAGCCTAAGTGAACCACTCCAAGCATTCCTCCATGTAGGAAACCAGTCATTTCACATCAGCAATTCTGGCACTTCCAGGAGGAACCAGAGCCCAGGAACCCAGAGAGGATCCCTGATGAGGCAGCGTGTGTCACACATGTCCCGCCACATCAGATGACACATTAAATCAAGGCTTTTAATTAGTGCCAGTGGCCATTTCGATTCTAGCTGCAGCAAAAACTGTCATGCCGAGAAGGTGACTTTATGCTAAACTCCCTCTGACAGGCTCAATTATGAAGCCAATCAGAGTGCTGGAATCGGTTTGGACTAACAAATGTAAATTATTGTTTGCACCATGGGCGCTGGGTTGGGGGGAGTGTCATGTGGCTTCTAGACCCACTAATGCCCTTCACCTCAACACCCCTACCCTCTCTCACAGCTATCTGTGTTTTGGCCGACTTACAGCCTGGCGTGCCTCTGAATGCCAGTGCTTAACAGTGCTCATTAAGGGCTGCGTGTGTGTGAGAAAGTAACTGTCCAGATCTATCAGAGGCTGAACGTCTCTGCTACAGCTGAGAGCCGAGCTGCTGCGTGAGACAAGTCAACTGTAGCGGATGTTCTACATATTTTAAAGAGAGAAACTTCGGCTCAAGAAACCTAATGAGTGAATATTTGCGTCTGTCAGTGATGACTGTCTTGTTTGTGTGTGTGTGTGTGTGTGTGTGTGTGTGTGTGTGTAAGCGTTGCATCCAATTGTGCTGACTGTTACGAAGTGGGCGATCGGCTCACTTTGCCAAGAACGTATGCAGTCAATCTAGGAGATGGACTTCATTGCCTAACCTATCCCCCACATGCTGTACATCCTCTAAACACAAACACACACAAGACAGTGTTTGCACACAATATTAGTTTCTATCCAAGGGTGTCTTTACTGTGTTCACACATTTACAAATAAACTTGAATTCCCTGTTTTCTCGAGTCCTTCAAACATATTTTTGAGCTGCGTTCAGCTGACCTCTAAATGCTCTCACCCAAAACCAAGAGTGCGAGATTTTCCCTCAGAATAATGAGACACTTGGAGAGAGGAAAAGACAAACACAAATATGGCATAATTATTTCAACAATCAAAAATGATTTCATTATTCTATCAATAAAGCAATTAGTTGAATGGCCACAGCAGTTTCTCAGAGCCCAAGCTGACCTCTGTTAATGTCTTGTTTTATCCACTACACAGTCCAAAACCCAAATATATTCAATGTACTATCACAGAGTTCATACAAGTTTGTATGGAAATAGGCTTACAAACTTTATACCTTTATGCAAAATTCGAAACACACACACACACACACACGCACACAAAATATGTTCTGTTTATATAGCAATGTCCTAATGACAAAGCTGTGAGTAACTGCAAGATGGATGGCAACATTTGTGATAAATTACTTAATCTTAACCACAGTATGTGAACTGAATGTTTATTATCTGGTTTTATTTGAGTATGAGAGAATAAGGTAAGAGTAAGGGGCTGCCTTTAAAGAAGAATGAAGCAGGAGTCTAGCAAGAGTCTAAACTACCAGTTAGCTCCGCTGGTAGCTAAGCATATACGTCACCCCGTGTATTGTTCTGATTGGTCGTAGTGTTATCCAATTGCGTGCAGTGATATTTACAAATGCATGCTTGGTGCCGCCCCTCGAGTTGGGCCATTTTCATTACTCATGGCCAGACCCTAAATCTTTCTAGATTTGGGTCTGGATTTCCAGGCTAGATGTTTCCACTATATTACTTTTGAATCAGTAAGGTAACACTGATTCTAAGTCTAGTTTTTCCCACGTCCTCATGCTAAAATCCCCTGTAGATCCACATTATAAATCTGATATGTTGAAAAAATGTTCTTCCCAGTGGGGCATACACCTGGAGCACCTTAGGGGGGGTTTGCATCCTTTACCCTTTCTCCATCAGAATTAGCACGTGTATGCAGATTTTAAATGCAGAAAATCCCATAAAAAGTAGGTGTTAAACTGCTTTGCCATTGCCAATACACTAGAGGTGTGTACAGTAGTAAACAGTAAAGCAGCATGGAGGCCAGTGAAAATGTTATGATGGTTCATTTTTATTTTATAACTCTGACTCATCCAGTCTCTCTCTCAAACTCTATGCTGACTAACTTTCAGTCAATATTTGAGCACTGGTTGGATGAAAATGGACGGTATTTATTGGTGGCCCATGATTGAATCACGTTGGCAAAGCGGCTAAAATTATCATGTCCACCGGAGTGTCATGTTTTCCATCACTGCCGATCAAAGCCGATCAAAGCTGGGGTCGATAAATAACCATGACTACTGCAAAGTCATTTGTCCCTGAAGTGAATGCTGATTGTGACCTTTCTCATTAAATCAAAAATCAAGATGATAGTGGGTATTAGAGAGTTTTTCCAACTATTACATTTAGGGCATTTCTGCTTTAGAAAATGACTTACCTGGTTAATCAAGTGTTGCAGATTAATTTCCTGTTAATTAACTAATCATTTGACCTCTAAACACAGAGAACAAATCTCTCACATAAGTGGTGATGATTATCCTTCTACACTCAGCCACTCTTACATGTATGGCAAGGTTAAACTACTGATCACTGATTAAAAATGAGAGAACACAAGGGGTCGGCAAATTGGATTTGACACTTAATCTGAACATGAGAGGGGAAAAAGAACAAACCATCTGCACATCAGGCTGGAGTGGCATGACACATCACAGAAGGAGAGAATCAAGGTAGAGCACAATGCAAACATGCCGTAGACATCTCAAAAGTTTTGGTACAATATGTAAAACAACAACACATACTGTGTGATGATGCAGGCTGTTATTACCAGACAGAACAAAGGGATGACTGGCAGACAGGCTGCCAACTGCTACTGACAGATCAACACGTTCTCATCCCAAGTTGTCACATATTGCTGCTTTGTCAGTGAGTTCAACATTCTGTTTCGCAGTCTGTACTTGCTGCTGCCCCAAACGCTTTCCAGAAATTAAAGTCCAATCAAGGCCTATCTGGCATCCACACCATAGTTGATAATATAAGCAACCAGTTAGGGACTGCATCGTAGTTGATGACGTAAAATGCAGGCCGCAGCTCACAGAACAGTAAAGGCAGCTCCCAAAGAGACAAGTGCTGACTCTAACATTGGTAAACACAGCAATAGGCGAAATTATTGCAGAAATAGAGTCAATAACAATAATTAAATAAGAACAAGAGAATGCACTTGCAGAGATTCTTAGAAGAAAAGATGTTTTTTGCCTTTCTTCTAACTGGATTTGGCAAAAGCTTGATTTATCAACTGGCTCTGTCAGTGATTAAGATGATGCTGCGCGGTGTTTTATTACACTGATTGGCTGAAGGAGTTTGTCAAGACGAGTAGTCCCACCCACTGAAAGTGTTTGAGGTGGCAGCGGTCCAGACTGATGAAGAGAGTGAAACAGAATGATGAGCTCACGTCATCAGGACGGTCTTACCAGACTAACTAATTGAGCCCTGAGATAAAATGTGAAGTGAGGAAAAAGAAGCATGACAAGGTTGAGATAATAGCTGCATATGCATATGTAAAAAGAAGCCATTGTATATGTGTGTGTGTGTGTGTGTGTGTGTGTGTAGGTGATATGATTCCTCTCGAGTGTGGCTTGTGAGGTGGAAGAGGAGATTACTGCACCACGCTTCTATAATTACCTCTCATCTCTCAGCCGGTGCTCTTAAACACAACGGGGAATGCCAGGCTACCACACACACACTCCGACACATGCACACACACAGTGGGGCGCACTTCAGTACAATGTAGCAGGCTGAGAGGGAGTTATTTCTAGAGGGTTACATTTCACTCAAATGGTGATTGGAGACCACCCACACTACCTTTAGGCAACATAGGTCAGCTTTGCTTTAAGCACATACACACACACTCGCTCTCTTTCTGCTGGTGTGTGTGTGTGTGTGTGTGTGTGTGTGTGTGTGTAAGTAAGAAGAGTGACTCACCTGTAGCTGTCCTACCCACACAAAAACCCACTTAAGAATCCATTCTCACAAGTCATGCACTCACATCACACTATATACTTTTCCATTTTAGTGGGGATTATGCAGAAAATCACCTGTCACCTGTTCTTTCTGTGTCTCACACACACATGCACACACAGTATACACCGAGCCACTTTGTGGTCAGCTGTGTCTGTAATATGAAAACTATCATAAACACAAGACCAGCGGTATTTCTCCACAGCTTAAGCTGCATCATATCTTCATTATACTGACTCGTACTGGCGACAGCCTGCTCTAATAACCATGCAAACCATCAGGGCTAAGTATGTTTTAGAGTTGACAGCGTCGTACAAAGATGAATTAACCACGCAATTCAAAGCTTTGAAAAAGTCATTAAAAACTATGCCAGGAGTAAATTGCTCCGCCACACTGAATGACTTGGTCCCTCTCCCTCTCCCCTCGCTCAACTATTAAAAAAGCAATATGACTTCTTGTGGACAGTTGGACTCAGGGGACCACTTCAACAAGCTGGACTGAATAGAGGCGAGGAGATGAAAGAGGAAATGCTGATTCTTCCGAGAGGTTTACAGAAACTTTCATCTCTTCCACTGTCACATTTACTAATCCTCCATAATGCATCTCATTATCAGGTGGATATTGCACACTAATCTGCAAGTGATTACAGAGCCAAAGGTAAAGTTCCAGAGCAGCAGGAGAAAAGACAGTCAAGCTGCTGAAGTGTGTTTTGTAGTCTCTGAGTAGCTCTGTAAAGCCCAGTGTTTGTCCAAGCATGACGGTCAGCACACTGTGGGTTGGCTGACATGACTTACAATCCCCATGTTGAGGTGTAGCCTAACGCCTGATGGATGTTTATGAATGCAGCTGAACAAATTCGTCTTCTTTTTCTTCTTCCTTTTTTTTTAAACTTCCAACAATGGAGTCTAGAAAAAGTGCTGCTTCTTAACTCACCCACACACACATACCCACACACACGCTTTGATACACACAAGAATATTCACAGATAAAGATACCCACACATGTCTGTTGCACGCAGGCAAACATGGTTTCACTGAGACACCTTGCAATCTTTTCTTAATTTAGGATGCATTAAATTTGTGACAAATGAGATTATAGTGTCCCTGTCGAGCCCGAGGCACACAGCTGTCTGGACAGCCACTGTTTCCCTCTGCAGGCCTGAGATGTGTTCAGGCATAAAAGCAAGCATTTTATTTAGGCAGCTGGCACTTAACAGGCAAACGGTGCTCACACAAGCGGGGGAGAGCTGTGAGCTATAATGTGACAATAGGAGGCTGTGGAGAGGGGGAAACACCTCAAGAGAGAGCTCAGCTCGAAGAGGAGTACATACAAAGCGCAGGTATGTGCAGGCATGCTCACTGCCAGTCAATGAACTGCTTCATTACATCGCCATCAAACTGATAAAGTGGAAGTGCTGTCATCTCAAGGAGAAAGAGAGCGCAATACAGGAGCAAGTTTTTTTTTTGTATCCAAACCACAGAGCAGACACCCACAAACAAAATTACGCACACATTTGCCCTATTTGAAAACCCACATGGCATTAAGAGTCGCTCAGATGTCTGCTGTGCTTGCAGAGAGTATCCTATCAGCTCTTTTTCAACTACAGAGCCAGACTTGGGCAGATAAAGCTCACGGCGATAGGAGAGATCTCGGTCAGAAAGTGATAACACACCAAAGCAGATCGAGGAATCTGCTCCACTATTTGGACATCAGATCACGGTCAGACAGGTGTCACCAACCCCGCAGCGCCTTTCATAACAGCCAGCGACAATAAGGTGGTTTCCCATAGCTGAGCCAAGCCGGTACAAAATAAATTGTTGACAGAAACCAAACATTACGCACCACATTATGCAACCACACTGGCATGCAACACTGATATTAAAAGATTCAATATGTGTATTTTTCTTCCAATTTATCAAACTATAGGTGTCCCTCTACTTCTGTGGGGTATCACAGCAACTACACGGATAGAACAGAAAATGTGTTACCATGGAAGCTGGGAATTAAGTACAAAAAAGGCAGTGAAAGTTATATAAAAACTTGCGCTGCAAATAAACTGCCAATATGCGTAAAAAAACAAAAACACATTTTGCGCTTTTTCCTTTGGTGATGAGGTGGACGGCGGACAGGTTGTGACATTTGCAAAGCCACCTGAAGTTAAGAGGACAAGGCTGCTTTCGGATTATCAGCTTTACATATTGAATCTTTTATTTTCTCTGCAGGCGACCACACAACATCCACCGGTGTTCAAGACCCCAGTTTACTCACCCGTTAGCTGGTCATAGGATCCGTCCAGCTCTCTGGAGTCCGACAAGCTTTGGTCACGGTTTTTCGCCTTCATTTTCCCCGTGTGCGCCGGAATGTGGAACTGTGGGAAACAGCTGATATCTTGGCGATTCTGTTTGAGGAAAAAACAACAGTGGTTTTGTGTTGTTCGCCTTCACGGAGGATGGCTACAGGTACACTAGCGTTAACAAGTCATCATTGATTTGCCATAGATAAGACAAGAGAGCCATGTAAGTTGTTATTTCCCCGTGTGTCCCTCTCTCTCTCTCTCTCTATCTCTCTCTGCGTGCGCTCTCGGCATCCAGGAGCTGAGTGAACCAAGCGCTTCTGGTCTGCACTCTCACACGGGCTGGCACGCGCGCACGCACGCAATTAAGTACGCACACACACAGGGAGAGGGGGAGCGAAAACCAGATACAGAAACAAAGATTGCTTCGGTTTAGACGGCTGTTTTGGAGATCATAACTTTGTACACATAATTTCCAATATTTTCCCACAGTGGCATTAAGCAATACGGTGCACAAAAACATGAGCAGCTCATAATGAATGAGTGAAGAACAAATCATAAACGACCTGATAATGAATGAATCGTTAATAAGTACCAAACACATGATTATATTGTGGGTAATGATGGAGGGCACAAAAAGGAAAGTAAGGGCTAGATAATCATGAAGTAATGAGATATAACTAACTACTCATGTGCCACTTTACTTTAGGGTGACACACAAAGTATAGGCCTATATGATGATCAGGTAATGAGTGATTAATGAGGTCTGACTGATAAATGCTGATTCAAAGGTGATCAGGAACAACTCATGAAGAAAGAGGTCGTTATTCCTATTTACAGATACCTGTGAGCTAATCAATAGGCAACCTAATGATTCAGTGATATAGTATTCCTGTCTGTTCTAGTAACTCTTTACTTTTTACTATGCACTACATAGTCCCAGAGGCTGCCTTAAGGCGTGGGTTACGGGGGTCATGTCCCCGATACAATTGCTGGTTCCCCTTTAAGAGGAGGTGGCATACTTGTTTTTTAAGATAGCAGTGGTATCGCATCAAAGAGACAACCTAAGGCATCTATTCATGGGCGGATCATGAGATAGTGGGTTCTTGGGTACAGATGTGCAAAGGGCCCCTCCATCTCTCCAACAGAGGAGCAAGACACACAGACTTTGTGGTGGTTTTGTGTCTCTTTGTGGTTGTTTTTTTGAGTTGTTGTAGTTATGTGTCTGTTTGCAGTTCTTTTGCTTCTTTTTGTGGTCATTTTGAGTTTCTTTCTGGTTGGACAGGACAGAGCGAAATGGGGTGGGTGGGGGGGGTTGCATAAGTGGTCGCAAGCTGGAGTCGAACCCGCGAACGCCGCAGCAAGGCATCGCCTCCGCACATCGGGCGCCGGCACCATCCACCATGCTACCAATGCCCCGGTACTTGTGAATTTGAGTGACTTACTTTGGACCCCTGGACTTTGCCCAGTAAGCCTGCTCAGTAATCCATCCGTGCATCCATTGGTACCACCCATGTCGGCATATCTTGTTGGAAAGGGGGATGAATAATAACACTACAAAGTTTGGCTAAGTTTTAGTGAGGAAACAGTGGGCATGTCCATTTTCAAAGGGCTCCCTTTAACTTTCACCTCAAGATATCTCAATGAAAATAGCTTCTATGGGTACCCTAAACTTGAGAAGGCTTGTTCCCACTTTATTCAGTTCAATTTGATTTATAAAGTCCAATATCACAAATCACAATTTGCCTCAGAGGGCTTTACAGCGTACAACATCCCTCTGTCCTTGGACCCTTACAGCGGATAAGGAAAACTCCCCCCAAAAAAACCTTTAACGCGGGAAAAATATGGTAGAAACCTCAGGAAGAGCAACTGCAGAGGAATCCCTCTTCCAGGACGGACAGACGTGTGATAGATGTCGCACAAAACAAATCCACATAATAAATTTGCAGTAATCTGTATGACACAATGAGACATAAAGAGAGACAGAGAGATAAATAGAGACAGAGAGATGCTTTGTTCCCTACAATCAATGCACTCCTTCAAATTTGTCTTTTCAAGGAAAACGACAAGCAGCGTATTTGCAGAACAATGACTCACCTAACACCTTTAGAAACACACATTAAAACAGGTACGTTGTGGAACTCAACATGTTAACTCTACCCGTTTTGACATAGCTTTCTACTAGCCTAGACACTTCAACAGCATAATTAAATTCCTCAAATTCAGTTACGGCTTTTGGTTTTGTTGTGCCAATCCAACATTTTCATTGTCCCCCTCTGGCGACCCCTATGAAAAATTTCTGGGGGTGCCACTGTATATTAACCATCAGGGTCGCTCCTGATTCGTCTACTCATATGTTTGTGTGCCGTATTGTAAAAGTATAACCAGCGACATCTATCTGACTCCATTCACGCATGCCATTAATATCACCATCACATCCTCCCCTAATGTTCTTCACTGAGTCAGAGCCGTGTCGGATGTGTACAGAGACATCAGCAGGAGCAACAAGGAGCACATTGCTGCTGCCAGGCAGAGGTTCTGACTATATCTGATCTATAAATACTCACTGGCTCTGGGAAGCCTTGTGTCTATCCCTTTTCCTCCTCTCCTCTCTTCCTCTCAGTGTCTTTTCCTCCCTTCGCCTCGCTTCTGCTCGCTTACTACGGTATGACATTTGGTCACAATCTGTCAAGCAATCTGTCTTTGACGCCATATTTTCTTACATTATACCAGGGTTTGCATCAATAACGCTCCTTCCATCCCTCTATCCATCCGATTATTCATTTATCTCAAGCGTGAACTGTTGGAATGTTAGTCCGTCTGTTACTGTGCGGTGAAGTTATTCTTTCATTAAGATGTTCGTGTCCTTTACCCCCCGCTGAATGAAGGGTGTAAACTGCAGTGCGCTGAGTGTTAGATTCCCTCCTCTTTCACCACTGTGCTCAGTCATCCATCCTGATCTCCGAGGAATCTATTGACATCTGAGTCAGACATGTGTCACCAAAAGGTTGGCCATAAGACCTTGTCTTCAGATGGGGCTGCCTTACGGGTCGTATCCGTCACTGCAATAACCATTCAAGTGTCACATGTAGCAGTCCCATTATGCCTGCATGCAAACACACATAGCACGTAGCCCTTGACCTGGCTGTCATCATGTGAGCATGTATTATAGTGTGAAGTTCTTATTTTGCAATGATCTTGATTGACTTGTTCTATATGCGGTCTCAGAGTGGCACCCAAATTTGGTTTAACTATCAAACATGTCTAGAAAGACTGCAGCTGAAAGTTGGTTTTGTCTTTCACAGAGAAACGAGGTCAGCTGTGAAAGTCATGTTGATTACAGTAGACTCAAAGGGCCCCAGTATGTCTCCAATTAAGTGCTTGTGGGATCGTCCAACAGCGTCAGTGGCCCCCCACCCGACACACTTTCCCAAAGTCGAAATGGGGGGGGGCTGCACCTGACAATTTTTGGAACTTTACAAAACCATTAATCTGACAATCTGTCTACTTCCTGCAGAGACTGAGCAGGTGTGCACAGGAGCTAAGCTCTCTCTTGTCATTCTTCTGAAAAGTCCTACAGTAACTTTTTATGTGAACAAGCAATGGTCCCAAAAGTGTGTGCTCTTATCCCTGTTAGTACAATTCATTGCATGGAGGCTACTTAATCACCGTTTCCAGACATGGTTCACATCACATGAAATAGTTTGGTTCAGGTGTACTGAAGACCACATGCACACTTTCAAATTGGAATAAAAGATAAAAATCAGATTGTCCATATGACTTTTCAAACAACTTCTGCAGCGTAATCTGCTTCCTCTTTATCCATTATGTGCAAAATGTTCCAGACAACAATTTTTAAGTGTGATTATTACAGTAAGTGTTTGCCACTTGTAACAGATGTGTTGGTACCTTTGGACTCTACCGTTACCGACATAAACTGAAGCTGCAGTTCTCAATGAGACACAAAACTGCCCTTGCTCCTCTGACTGACCGTCCATTGTGTAATTACACAGCATAATTTAGAATTTGCTTGTTCTTGTGTTTGGCAGACCGAAAAGAAATGTGGGTTTGACTTGCTAACATTCCTCCTGGGTGAAAACTGCTGTGTTTGCAAGCGTTAATGACACACTGGAAGCATACACAAATGACTTTGGCCACGGTACATTAGGCCAACTCTGTTTGGTCAGATGTCTGATTATTTCCTTTTGTTCTTTTAACTCAACACACAACAACAAGAGGACTTAATGTTGGCTGTCTTGGCTTCACTTGTTTGATGAAACTTTAGGAGCAGCTGGTGGGTACACCCTCATAGTGTCCTGGCCACCAGTCTCATCACCATAGTGGACTAGATTAAAGATTGCCACCCTCGCTAGTCGGCACCAGAGATTTTAGTTTGTCATGTACACATTTAAATTATATATTGTGATTCATCTGATAAAAATGCCCTTGCAATAATCAGGCATGTTTTCCAAAGAATATCGTTTTCCATAAATATTATTTGCTAATTTTCATTTAGTGAGTTGTTGTTATGTTTTGTTAGGATTATAATATTATAATATTATTAGTATTCATAATACTCAGTGCAAACTGCCACACATTTCAGCAGCATGAATACGATTTGGTTACTGAAAAATGCGATTAACAATTTAAAATGGCTGTGATATTTTTTTCTGACAATATTTAACCCTATAGATGAATCTGTGGTCAATTCTGACTGTTTCTTGGGAGGTTTCTTTTTACTTTTAGACTAGTCGACTAAAGGCTAGTTCACATAACACGATTTTCACCTCGATTTTGACGTCGCAGAGGATCTTGAGAGCCACCTTGGGTCGAAGGTGAGTCGGCAGATAGTCTGCCACAACGAGTCCTCATGTGTGAACAAGCCTACGAGCAAGTCGCCCCCTCGTCTGAGACTGGGACAGGATATCTGGCATGCTAGAAAAGTGGAGAAGGCTGACCCAACTGACAAAGAGCGTCAGCCAGTGAGAGGCGGGATACGCCGGGGAACTTAATATCCTGTTTTGTTCACACGTGACAAAACGTAGTTTGGTGACATCACCGTTTTATCTGGGGCTCTGTTGGCGAGAGCTTGGTGGAGAAATCTTGTGGTGTGCACACACAGGTCGTAACGCAGTTGGCGAGACTCCCAATGATAGGAACACACGTCGCCAGGTATGAACACTCAAAAGATTACGATAGTCTCAGCGACTCAAGACTGGTCAGCCAGTCGTGTAATGTGAATTCGCCTTAAGTTTAAACTATGAGTCGTTAGGAACGTCCCTAATACAGATGTCTACATGGTCAGTTTATCTGTGATCATTTACTTTTTAAATGTTAAGTTTGACTGAAAGGTACCAAAACACACTGGAAATCAATGAAGTGAGATTTTTTTTTTCTTTGTTTGTTTTAATATTTTACCCTGTCATTCAAGTAGCTAAAAGTCTCATTGACATTAAAAATATCTTTCATTGCACCAAAAGAGCCTGTAAAAGAGGTGAGTTAAGGCCATGAGCGGTTGGATGTTCCCCTTTTAAGTCTCATTTGATCCCTGCGTGCTGCCAATAAACAGAGGGAGGCCCACAATAACCACAAGGCCTGCCTTTTTCTGTCATCTAATACCAACAAAATATTTCACAGATACGGACGATTGGATAGTGATTGGATTTCTGTGTGTGGTAAATGAAAGGAGACAAGGAGAGGTGGATTCCAAATGAAGGTGAGGAGGAGTGTGCAAGAATGAAGGATAGGGGAAGTGGGGAGATCGATTCATGGTGAGTTAGAGGGGATTTAGTAAGTCAGAGCCAAAATAAAGACAATCTGCGAGTCACAGTTGAGGAGGCTGTCTGGGACTACGGGGTTAGTCGTGGGGTCAGGACTTCTAGACAAACCTAGATTTGGACGTGCACACGTCCACAGCTGTGCAGTGACCCAGAGACAACCTTGTTGTAGCCCAGAACAGAATAGCAGATACTGGGCATGATGCCAGCTGGGTAGGAAGGTCTGCTGTTGTTTTGTTAGCGGGGTGTTATTTGCATCCATATTTTCAACAACAGAAAACATTAAGGGCAAAGGAAGGGTCTTTTTATGCTTGTGAAGGTCATTTCCAACAGCTGACCCACTCTAACAGTAAGAGACTATTGTTGGTTAATTGTTAGATTTTGAGACAGGTTTATTTGAACTCACATAACACCTTTGTATTCTTATTGATTTGACTGTTTTAGCCTATGATCCTATTCAGCAGTGAGTCACCACAAATCCTCTGTGAAACATGTCTACCCATGCAGATATTTGCAATTTTTAGTAAGCTCCTCTCATTTCGTAACTCAATGTAAAACACTACTTCCCAGTGTGCATGTGAGTGCAGCTGCACATTGCATTTTAGGAATTCAAATCAAGCCTAAATTAGCTGTTTAATCCCAGTCTACACACAAACCTTCAGCACCTTGTAACCGGATTATTCACACCCACTCAAAAGCTCAAACAGGCACTCGGACATACAGGTTATATCATTGGTGTCTGTTAGTAATTGATAAAACTCAGTGTTGGGAAAGCAGGAGAGGAGAGGAATGGTGAGGAAAGGCGGGGGAGTAACACTCATTGAACTATTGAGATGCACCCTCTGGCTCTCACTGCAACCCCAAGGTTAGTCCTCTGTCCTTGGCAACTCTCTTATGAGCCAAACTGCACTGTGAATATTAATAGCACAAAAGCCGGGATTCCCAAACCAAGGTGTGTGTGTGTATACTCAAATAATAGCCGCAATGATGCCAAACACAATCTAATCAGCACGTCACATACTGCATTGTATCAGCAGAACAATGCAGCATTTTTCAATGTTAAGCTTCACCTCAAACACACTGTTCAATATTTGCGGTTTCTGTAAAGGATCATGGGAGAGCAGCGTAACGATTCTTTGCCAGAACAATTCTGCTCCTCAGCAGAAAAGATGGAATAAGAAGGATTAACTTGGACAAACCTGTCACTGGTGGTATTTCGAGGCTTCGAGCTTCCCAAAGTAGAGAGAAAACCCTCCTTGTTAAGCAGTATTAAAAAGCACTTCAAACGTCTAAATGACACTTCCTTTCATTATTCACCACAGTCTGCGACCTCCAGCACAGAGCTGTCAGCTCAGCCTCAGTCACACAGCCAATATTGGCTGAGTGACTGATTGATGATGTCCGGTGAGACTCTCACACACAGAAGAATCCAGGCACACACACCACTGCACGTTAACAAGACATGAATGAATATAAAAAACAAACAATTAATGATCCATGCCTTAAGAATTTTAATAAATTTGACTGTTTGTACTTCAGTAGCTTCGAGTTGTTCCCAATATTTTATGGTGCATGTGGTCTTAAGTATCTTTTACATGTGTTTTTTTTTAAATAAATTCATAAAAAGTAAATAAGAAACCATGTATCTGTTTTTGTAGCTCCTTTTGCTGCTGTGGCCCATCAGGTTTATCTTACTGTAACCTTCTCTTCTTGATTGTTGGTGTTCCCCAGGGTAATAAGCGGGCTACAACATTTGGTCTTCTTCGGTTAACTTTCATCAGCACAGCAAGACAGTACTAACACATCCTAACTTTGGGGTACAGCAACATCTCTTCACTGTTGAGCACGAGGGACTCACTCCTTCTGTGTATCACTCATACCCGTTCCCACAAAACAAGGGCAGGTAGGAACCTGGAGAACACAATGACTCCACTTAAACACTGCACATGAAAATACAAATGAAACAACATACAAAGTGCTATAAATGACAATGAACCAGTACCAGTAACTCAATAATACTGAATATATTACTACTTAAATATAAATAATGTCTTCTTCTTATTCTTTCGGCTGTTCCCTTTAGGGGTCGCCACAGCAAATCATCTGCCTCCATCTAACTCTATTCTCCTGCATCCTCTTCTCTCACACCAACTGACTTCATGTCCTCTTTCACTACATCCATAAATCTCCTCTTTCGGTCTTCCTCGAGTTCCAACCTCAGCATCCTTCTACCGATATATTCACTATCCCTCCTCTGAACATGTCCAAACCATCTCAGTCTGGCTTCTCTGACGTTATCTCCAAAATATCTAACATGAGCTGTCCCTCTGATGTACTCATTCCTGATCCTATCCATCTTCGTCACTCCCGAAGAGAACCTCAACATCTTCATCACTGCTACCTCCAGCTCTGCCTCCTGTCTTTTCCTCAGTGCCGCTGTCTCTAAACCAAACAACATCGCTGGTCTCAACACTGTCATGTACACCTTTTCAAATAATAATAAATACGGTAACACTTTACTTGAAGGTGTCTACAAAAGAGTGACATGACACAGTCATGAACCTGTCATGAACATTATGTACACGTCATAGATGTTTATGACTGCTGTCATTAAGTGTCATTCAGTTTTTGTAATGACAAGTTGACATTGTTTGGGTTGTCTTGATTATGACAACTTGACATTAATCAAATTGACATTACCAGAATATGTCTTTGTCATAACAACTTGACATTAACAAGAAATACACCTCTTTTTGTGTTTATGATAAGTTGAGATAATGATTATTATTGTTATGACAAAGACATCTTCTGGAAATCTGGTAATTGAAGAGTGAAGGTGGTAATGTCACTTTGATTAATGTCAAGTTGTCATGACAAAGACAACTTCTGGTAACATCACTTTGATTAATGTCAAGTTGTCATAATCAACACAACCCAAACAATGTCACCTTGTCATTACAAAAACTGAATGGCACTTAATGACAGCAGTCATAAACGTTTATGACATGTACATAATGTTTATGACAAGTTCATGACAATGTCATGTCATAGTTATGACAGTGTCATGTCACCCTTATGTAGATACCTTCAAGTAAAGTGTTACCTAATGTACACATTAAAGGGCCAGTGTGTAAAATGGGTTGAAAACCGTTGAAAACAGTGACATCAGTGGTCAAATTCTAGATTGCAGGGCTCACTCGCTCACCACCACCACCACCCCCCACCCCCCCCCCCCCCCGGGGGGGGTTGGGTAAATGACGGTGGCCTCGTAGGGACAAAAAGCCTTGCGCAGACACAAGTTTTTCAGGAGTAGGTCTATCTAGCGACAAGGTGAATGTTATTTAGAAATCTAAACCATGTTACGATATTGTAATGAATCCCTCACGAGCAGGAGACCAGAGTAGCGTTCGGGAAAAAGGCCCGTTTATTTGAGCACTCCAAAAACTCCGGTAACACTCCAGGGGGTAAAAGACTCCGTCCCAAACTCTGACTCTTCTGGCGTAACACACACACTCCATAACTTTACACACATACTTGTTTACCGTACTGAGTGGGGACCCCCTCCCCTCTCTGCTTCACCAATCTCCAGCTCGCACACTGACTGACAGCGTAGCCTGTAAACAGAGCTCAGCTGTTTATTTAACCTAGCAATATCTCCTGACTATAGTAGCTGCAATGGACGACTTTGAACGCGATTTTGAAGAGTTTCTTGTAGCGGACACAGATCCAGAGCCATACCTGTTTGAGCCGGAGCATACAGATGAGGAACTCCATGTGTTGGATACTGAGCGGGCGAGAAGAGAGGCTGAATCCTCCGCTCCCATTTTGCTGCACAGAATAGGATTCGGCGCTACCATCGTTGGGGAGATATATCACCAGGAGGAAAAGCGCCGTCTTCTTTTCCTCGCAAATGACGGTTCGGATTCATTCTCTCCTGTTGCGTGTTAAGTGTGGTCCATTCGCAAACTTTATAACTAAAAAAACTTTTCACTACTCTCTATCGACGAACTGCTAACACTCTGCTGTTTCCTCCTCCTTCTTCCTTCCTTCCGCTGTCTTCGTTGGTTTATTTATACACGCGAAACGTGTTCTCTGGCTGGCTGGATTGTCCACTCGGTCTGCCGTACATACATGGCGGCGCAAGATGGCGACCTCTCTAAAGCAAGGCCCTTGCTATATTATATATATATATATATATATATATATATATATATATATATGTATATATATAAATAAAAGCATAATTATAAGGCCACGAAACCCAAACGAATTTTATTTTATAGCGAATATACACTTATATAAACATATTAATGGGTAGAATATTCAGATTCAGATTTGACAATAAACCATGCCAAATATTACACACTGGCCCTTTAATAAATAACACAGTACATAAGAAATAAAAATGACCAAAAAATATAACATGTGCACTAATTATGGTTACATTATCTTACATGCAAGAAATTGAGGCACATACTTAGAAAAAACATTCTAATTTTAGTACAAATCACTAATTTCATATCCAGAAATACAACTCAGGCTCAACATGTTTTATACCAATTACTACTTCCACTTGGTATCACATCAGGAAGTGGTCATGCCTTCAAGAAGAGATTGAGTAAACACCTCAACAGCATGAGACTACAATCCTAAAGCTCAAAGACTTCAAACATACACAGATCAGTTTCATATACATATACAATGGTATTCATGAAGATTGTGTCTGCAAAGGAAAAGTAAAAAATGTGTCTTTGAGCAATGAAAAAAAAACTAAAACCATGATTTAAAAGCACATTATGAAACAAAGTGTTTTTAATTTTCTATTCTGTTTAACAACACCTACATAAAGTCCGATGTCCAGATGTAATGGTAACATACTTTCTCTCAGATGGGCGCACTGAGACCATCTCCTCCTGGACAGATACATTTTTTTTCCATATCAAGCTCTCATTTGATTAAACCATATGTTGTAAGTATTGGCTCTAAGAAAAGTGATGAAATGGTATGTGACATTAATTAACTATAAAACCTCTAAACTGCTGTATATCTGCAGGGAGTTTTCTGTATCAAATGTCTTCAGTCTCATAAACTTCACTTTCTTATATATAGTTCTAATATCACTTGGCTGCAAACCATCTGAATTTTAAAAGCATTATGGTTTCTCTCCACCTCCCCATGCTCCCTTCCTTTTGGCCATTTATTCCCATTTAAACCTACTACTATCAGCTCAGTCTGTTTTCATCAAGCTCGCTGTAACCTTAATCCAAACTGACTGTCCGCTCTCGCTCTGCGCCCGTCCCCGCCATACTCTCATTCTCTTTTCTCTCTGTATCTCCATCTCTCGGAAACCTCCATCCCCTCCTCTTAGCCAGAGATATGTGATGACGCCATTCGGGACAGGACAAGTGAGTGACCTTCAGAAAGCATGAACAGATTCCCTCTTTACATCGGATTTTTTTCCCCTCCACTGTAATCACCCTTGACTGTAATTGTCTTTATTTTGTTTGGTGGTGCTGTCTCAGGAAAAGAAGGATAACCCCTGACCCCCCCCCCCCAGGTATGTTTGCTGTCTCAGCGAGCATTTAAAACCTGTGATAGCTTTTGACAGATGTCAGCTGGGCTGCTGCTACCGACGTCACCTTTTGCCTGAGGGATGACACCCTCTGAGACAGAGTGGCACACACACGCAGTCATGCCAGAAGTTGTCATCTGGGTGGTGAATTTGTGACAGAGTGGCTGTCCAAGAATTATAACCTCCCTTTTCTCTTGCCTCACTTTAATGTATACAGCTCCGGTAAACTATAGAAAGCAGCCACATAATGTTGCATCTCTTCATGTTTACTGGCCTGGAGGAAAGAAAAGGAGGCAGAATAGAAACCTGTATGAATTACTCATGAGTGTGAAGTGCATACTTTCTCTCCCTCTCCACCTCACTCGCTTCACTCTTCGTTTTCATCTCCTCCTCCTCTTTTTTCCTCCCTTTTGCCATCTCCTTTATTCCTGCCATGTGTCCTTGCGGAGTCTGTCCCAGACGTGTCCTCTCCGTCCAGACAGTGGACTCATTTCTGTGGAAAGGTAGACAAACAGACTCTCACACCCACACACACACATTCAGAATTGGAGCATATTACCGGGAGGTGCCCTCTATGATGGTTAATCAACAGACAATTGATGTTTACATAATTCATCCATCTGCTGCGCACGTTCCTCATTTAAATACCGTCTGAAAGTGAGAGTCTCAGAGTCAGTTTACTGGGACGTCATTTTAAAAGACTCTTTGTGTCCTGGGAGTAAGTTTATAGAAGGCTTTCACAGAAACATAAAACTGACTGTTGTCATGTTATTGCCTCTTCATCATACGATAAACCTCTGTCTCTGAAAAATTCAGTTTATAAAACTGTTGAATGTTTTTGCCAAATACAGTGCATTTTCGAGGAAACCTAATTGCTGCCTGGATTATGCTCACTGGAAGTGTTTTCAGTCCAGGAAGTGTTACATTCGTTTACAAAGCTGAGGACTTTGACATTGGAGACCAGGCTTTGCAGAGCTACTGTGTGGTCTTAAAACACTTTAAGGTTGGGGAAGGGATGGGTTTTGTCACACAATGTGTCCCATCTGTTGACTTCCATAAATATTTAACCAAGTGGAATGATCTTTCCTTAACCTTGACTAAGGTGTTTTTACTTGCCTGAACACAACTTTAAAATTTTTAACAGTGCTTAAGTTGCCAGAAGCAGATTTTGTAGGAAAATTTAGATTGGCTCTGTATGAACATTTTGCAGCATTGCAGATTTATGTCCTACCACACATTAAAAGACTTTGAAAAAACTTAAGTCTGAAACCCTCTCACATCTAAAGACAATGTGAGTTGTTAGTCACACACTATAATATTTAGCAAAGACTGGGGATCTTGCAGGGTCACTATTTGCAAGACTACAACTAGATTCTATTTGAGATTATTGGCAAAAATTGATGTCTGCATTCATAAATATGTCATCATTGGTGTATTATTACAACCACCACATCAATAATCTGACTTATTCTCGTAAAAGGAGAATTCCAGATTTGTTTGTACATTCGGCGCCTAAGTCGCTGGAGGGGTTCCATAATGTTTCGCCATCTTGAAAATACATCCACCAGCAAGGGACATACAGCCCCGCCTTCGGCGTCTTCGTTGAGAGCCAGGCCAGCGCTGCGTCACTGAAAAGCCGAAGGAGAGGAGCAAGATGCGCTTCGCTACTACCCTGGCAAATCTGAAAGATAACAAAGTCCCACTCTTTGAGCATAATGCAGGATTATGCATATGCAGCATCATGGGAGACAGAATCCTCATCGCCAAGAAAGCACAAAAGGGAATCAAAAAGGCAGCGTGACCGGTGAATTCAAAAAACGAGGGTCAACATCGAGGAAGCCTTTTCCAGGTGGAAAGAGCTACTGAAGGAGAAAGGCAATGCAATCACAGGGATGAGGTGTGTGAGGTTGAGCCACTTGTCAGTTGTCAGAAGACAAGATGTGATTGGTTTGTTTTGATTTACACCCGCCCCAACAGTCCTACGTTGTAAACACAGCCAGTATGGTGAGGAGGGGGTTTGTCAGCTCGAGTCACGTGTGTCTGTGTAGGAGCCTGAATGAATACTCCATGAAGTATCGGATGACATGGTTTCATCAATGTTATCATAGCTTTTTGGTACACAGCGGCTACCGTTGTTGCAATACGCGTTTGAAACAGTGAGGCGCTAGAGTGTGCTATCCGTTTGAATGCAATATATGATCTCAACACTAGATGGGAGAAATTCCTACATACTATATTAACAATTCCTTATGTGTCCACATAAACACATAACTCTAGAGACACAAGATAAAAGGCGTCACATGTCAACAGCATTCTTGTCAATTCTGCATCAATATAACCAGGAAATGAGAACTGTATTTGCGTACAAATTTTACAATTTAGATTTTATCGCTTGAAGTTGCTACCAGCCTCCGTTGGTTCACTGCACTATTTCAGTGGGAGGAGACTGTGGGAATGAGAGGTGAACCATTTCAAAAATCAAGATTTCTGACTAAATATGTGCTGGTTGGTGGATCAGATACATGCCAAATTAAAAACGACTCTTGTTCACTCCACAACTTCATCAGTTACTCCTCCTTTTCCACATTACAAGAGAACCAAGACTTGTTGTCATACTTGTGCCGCCCAGGAGTCTCCTCCATGTTTACTCTCTATCTGGTTTGCTGCTAGAGAGAGAGCACCTATTGATTCTTGACAATGTTTACGTCATTGAACTTCACTATTTGCATCAGTCAAGACTAAAACCTTACGATACTATTAAACATGTTGGACTTTGTTGGAACGTCAAGACAAGAAAAAGACAAAAGACAGCTTGGACTGAGTTTTATGTCCACCTTAAACCAATAGATGGAGATCACAGCAGCTGAGTTAAAACTCTCACAAATTTATTCCAACATTGGAAAATTGTGACAGTGAAATCTTTTAAAAAGGTTGTTTAGTGTAGGACCAGCATTAAAAAAAGATTCTTCATGATGCTGATAAATAGTTTAAGAGGCATTATATTTCTTTCAAATGGTATTTGCTGATGGGGTGCCCTGAAGGCCTAGAGGTTAGGGTGCTATTAATCACAACATCCCCAGTTTGTGTTAGCTTCGGGAACTTTAATGCATGTCACTCCCCATCACTTTCTGTCCTTGTTTCCTGTCATTTCTGTACTTTGTTTCTTTAATAAAACACAAACGATTCGCAAAAACACTTTCAGAAAGAATGACGCCAGCTGAAAGAGTGAACAAAGGAGAAAGGACGCATTAAACTATGTGTCTGCGCAGAGAGAGAACTCCTGGTACCTTGTTCTTCCTCACTCGATTTCTCTTTTTCAAGAGTTGCTCAGCATGAAAACACATGCATACACGTATGCATTCTCACTAACACACACACATGCACTTCCTGTGCTACCCCAGAGTAATGAAAAGTTGTGTTTAGTGGTCCAAGAGGCTGTTGTTTACGCTATAAACCACAAACCTCAAATTGATTTGCTTATTGGATAGCTGATTGTATTGTTCTCAATTCAGTCATCCCAGATGAGAGCGCCACTGAAATTCAAAGCTAATATACACGATTGGAAACACATAAACCTCGCTATATAATCACCCACCAATGTTTCCCAGGGGAAGAGTCAATTTTCAAAATGAATTTTCATTGACGTGTAATGGGCATCGGCTGAGAGGCAATACAACCTCTCATGTTCTTCTTGTGTTGGTGTGTGTATGTGCCCTTCCATCAGCAATGCAACCTGAGCTTGGGTAATGAAGCAGTGACAGCAGCCAAGCGCGCAGAATGCAGTTAAAGTCCTCCTCGTGCCGATGAAAGCAAATATGGTCGACAATGGAGAGAGGAAAAAGAAAGAGGAAGAGATGGGATTCAAGTCTGGACACTTTTTTTTTTACAACCTCATTGATTAGAAGGTGACTCTAAAGACACGTTGGTGAGTCCTATTTTTCTCAACATTTCATCACATCCTTCATCTTGATCTGTTACCTATTCAATATCCTTTCACAACAATCTCATTATCACTTCCTATTTCCCTGATGTGTCATTGATCTGCTGGCACAATGAATTGTCATAACTTTCCATAAACCGTTGTCGTTTTTCATCAGTGTGCCGTCAGAGCAAACAGCCGAAATGTGTTGGACAAACACTTACAATAACAAATCATCCCGGGTTGGGTGAGGACAGCTAAATAGCCATCAGTGTGGGGAAAAGCCCATAAAATCACCCTGTGATAGATCGCTGGGGTGTGCTTGGCTGAGGCAAGCGCAAGATTTTAAAGGCGCGAGCGGGAGGGGGAAAAAGTCGCTTAGGAGATGGATGGAAAACAGAGACTGGTGGGTAGATGTAGGATATGATGGAGAGAGCAAACAAGAAAAGTGCCGATGTGCCGAGCAGACAGATGGATGGAGTCTGGCGGGCCGGAAACTGCCCCAGCCTCCACCCTGAAATGTGTTGTCCCATTAATGTCGCCGGGGGGTTGTTTTCATGCTGCAACAAAAGTTGTATCACTGATACTGTTGTGATGGACGGGGGAGGGCTCGCATTGCTTGCTTTTTAGCTCAGTCCCTCTCCACTTGTCTCCACTGTGAGAGACAGGAGCAGCAGGCATCTGAATCACCACTGCATGATGATTTCCTCTCTCATGATGCTCTTAAGAGCGTTCCTCTTTTTATCAGGATGCTCTTTACAACACCGCCTGCTCTTATCTCGTAAAACTCATTGTCAATCTAATTACTCGGACCATCTGTAAAGTGGTTGTGTGATCAGTGTGCTACAATACCAGAGGAGAATGAATGAGATGAATGGGCGCTAGAGAAATTAGATTTGAGTGTATAATATATTAGATAAGTCTGACCGCAGCAAGCTGCAAGAAGACTTTTAACAAGCATATTTTTCCTCTAAGTGTCAAATCCGGCGACACAGATAATGCTCTGAGTGCACTGTTTCAAATGCATTGTATCAAATCAGCCCATGGTTTGTGTGTGCTCTGTGTGTGTGTGTGTGGAGCTGGTTATCTCTGCCTGCATTCGTGAACGTGCATGTGTGTCCTAGGGGTGTTGAATAAGTAATGCAGAGGCGCCTAATGAAAGATAATGTCTAGTTAATGATCTGTCAAAATGAAGTGTTTGCTCATTGAGGAAGGGATCATCCCAGGCTTTAATTTCCACCCTGTGACTCATATTGGAGGATATTACTTCTTTGTAGACAAAGTATACACACACACATTCACATGTACATATAGTGCACACATAAACAAACACAGACTCACACACAAACAAAAATACAAAAGCATTTCAATGCAGAGTGTATTATGCTGTCGCTGAGCTCCGGTGCCAGTGAATGTGCCGGTTTGTTTGTGTATATACTGAGAAGTGCTGAAGCGTCTCATCAACCACTTCAGCTGCCTGCGGATTAACAGAGGAGATGGAAACAGAACACAACAGCCAAACCACCCATAAATGGCCATCTAGCCAACAGCTATGGAGGGAGGATTAGTCTCTGCTTTATTTGCCACACATCGTTGTCAGGAAGAGCTCTTACCACTAATCTTGGCAACAGCTCTCCTCTTCAGCGGGGCTGAGCCGCCGCGGAATCAGTCTGAATATTTGAAGTAATGAGTGCTGATACAGTTAACTGTACAGAGGTGCCGCTGAAACTTGAACCAAAACAATGCACACACAGCTAAGTGAATGAGTCTTTGAATCGAGGTTGAGTTAAAGGAACACTCACACACACACATAGGCAAACACACATAAGTCTACTTGGTTCGAGCTGAGAGGTGCTGGCAGCTCCAAGCAGGGAAAAGAATTGCAGATGAAGCGGTCGGAAGTCAAATGGAATCTTTTAAACACAACACCATGTGGGAAGCGAGACAGCTGAGAATACCAGACATCAGCTGAGCTCGTCTGTCTGTGTGTGTATGCATGTTTGTGGGTCAGAGTGAGTTGCCTATATTTACAAATTCATCTGCAACTAGTTTAATATCATTAAAATTGTTTAAATCTAGCAAAATGCAAAATTCTTTGCTGTTTTTACCCCCTCAAATTTGAAGATTTGCTGCTTTTGTGGGTTTTACTATATCTAAATTAAGCATCTTTGGGTTTTGGACTGTTGGTCGACAAAACAAGACATTTTGAAGACGTCATCTTGGGCTCTGTAAGTTTTGAGTAGGCACTTCTCACAATTTGTTTGACATTTTGTAATTTAACGATTGCTCAAAACATATTTAGAGCGCCTGGATAAAAAGTACACGTGGGTCAAGACTGTAAGAAGAGACTAAGGGTGCTTTCACACCTGTCCTGTTTGGTTCGGTTGAAATGACCTGAAGTTTATTTGCCCTCTAAGTGCCGTTCATTTGGGCAGGTGTGAACACAGCAATCGCACTCAGGTGCGCACCAAAACAACTGGACCGAGACCTTCTTAAAGAGGTGGTCTCAGTCTGGTTACAAACAAACTCTGGTGCGGTTCATTTGTGGTGAGAACGTGTTCCGACCTCGATCTGAACCAGCTGCAGTCACCTTACACATTGTTTGGGTTAAACATGAGCATGTTACAGTCCTGGAGGATTATTAATGTGCACCTCCTCCTGTACTGCCTTAATATGCACATTCAGCACATCCAATGCATCAAAACATTGTTTTCTATAAAGTGTCACATTTATCTTGCAAGTGTACTCTTCTTCAACGTTTTGTTTACTTCCTGGATTTTTCCTGCATGGAAATTCTGACCAATCAAGAGCGGCTTTCTCACACAAGACATTTGAGCTGGTCCGCTTGTAAATGCTACCGTGAGAATACTAACCAACTCTAGGCAATTATGCAACTTTGTAAAAAAAAAATGAGCGCCTGATTCAGACCAAAGCAAGACAACTCTAGGTCTGAAAGCACCCTGAATCACGGCAGCAATACAAGGCAGGAATCACAGTAAAATATTCAACAGGAAACACTTTAACTTTGTGTGATTAATTTGCACGTCAATACATATTTTCAAATTGTTGTTTTTGTCTTGACTACTTTCACTCAGAGCGTGATTATTACATAGCAAACTTTCAATCACGTATTGCAGAACGGACATGACATCACAACATCACAACAATGACGGAGCTGTTGCAACTGTCGCAATTTTGCATCACTGTTGGTAATAATAGTTGTGATGCAAAATATTCACAGTGGAGTATTACAGTACAGTACATTTTCTTATCATGTATTCGTCATGTGCCTGATGTGTAAAGGCAATAATGTTGTATGCTACCACTTGTTATCACCACTACAGAAGGCGCACCTCTCAATTTATCTGATTGGACAATTGGTGGGGGGGGGGGTTGATGACAAAAAGACATCTGGCACATTTCACTCTGACTTTAGAAAAATGTTTAAACTTGAGGCATTCAGAAGATTGCATTACAAAAAGCTGCCTCGGGCTGCTAAAACACAGTGTCTGATCGAGACCTGACACAAGCATGAGGAGAGGTGACAAACAAGGTATTGAGACTAACTGTGTTAGACAGACTAAATGGGAAGGGTACACAGTGGGAATAGGTTGAGTGTTTTATTGAAGATGCCAGGATGCCAGACACAGAAAAAGAAAGAATATATCCTTTGATTTATTGGTAGTGAATATCAAACTTCATGTTTCTGCTGAAGGCTTTAACATTACAATGGGAAGAGATAGGTTTGAGTGGTTCTTTAAAGGACAGCTTCGGTATTTTTAAACCTGGGCTCTATTTCCCCATGTGTATGTATGCTTATGATTCATGGGTACCACTCATTCTAAAATTGATTCTGTATTGAGGCGCGAAAAGAATTAAAACGGTAATGTGGGCAAATGCGTCATATATAAAATAGTTTTTTTTCCACCACTGACCAGTTCAGATCGCCAGTGCTATCTGTGTAGATAGCATATTGTAGCGGCCCTGGGGCAGTGGTGAGGGTGAATGAGTCAGCTGTCAGTCAGTGTTGGAGCACAGAGGTCCCCGCTGGGTACTGTAAGTGAGTATGTGTGTGTGAAGTGTGTGTTACGCTAGAAGAGTCAGAGGACGGAGTCTTTTACGTGCTACCCCCTGGAGTGTTACTGGAGTTTCTGGAGTGCTGAAATAAAGGGGCCTTTTTCCCGAATGCAAGAACAGGATGTCGCGCAACACCCCGTACAGCTTTCACAGGCTGCCTTTGTCGGACGGCGAGATGCTGAAGTTGTGGCTAGTTGTGCTACAAATGGATGCTAACACTCGTGTCCAGACACTGTGCCTTGCAGACCATCGGGTCTGCAGTGCTCACTTCTCCCAAGATGACTAATGCCAGCCGAAGAGGAGAAGACATCCAATCCTGAAACACCTCTTCCTCAAGAAAACGGCTGTCCCACGAGTAGAGAGAGCTACAGACACAGTGGAGCAAAGCTCGTGACATCACACAGCCCAGAGGTAAGGGAAAGGCTAAGTTAGCATGCTATTTACAGAGATAGCACTGGCGATCTGAACCGGTCAGTGGCGAAAAAAAACACACTTCATACACACATACTCACTTACAGTACCAAGGGGGGGACGCCCTCCCCCTCTCTGCTCCAACACTGACTGACAGCTGACTCCACTCATTCACACTCACCACTGCCTCAGGGCTGCTACAATATGCTATCTACAGAGATAGCACTGGCAATCTGAACCGTTCAGTGGCGAAAAAAGTACTTTTATACGGGACGCATTTGCCCCCATTATCATTTTAGCTCGTTTCGCGCCTCAATACTGAACCAATTTTAGAACGAGTGGTACACATGAATTATACGCACACATACACATGGGGAAATAGAGCCCAGGTTGAAAAATACAGAAGTTGTCCTTTAAGTACAGCAGGTTAGAGATAAACATACCTACTGTATCCTTGATTGTTGGACTCATGAATAGATGCTGTTCTACTTGACTCACCTTGGTTGGACTTTCAACAGGAACTTGATGATTTATTTTCCCAACAACCACCCTACAATGGCTTCGGTCATGCAGTTATAAAGAAACAAAGAAGACTGCAGCTTTTGTTGTATCGCCTGTGAGAGGATGCACTGCAGGTTTCATTTTTCACAGCCTACAATATGAGGTTATCTAAGCTTTACCTCAACCCACAGAAGCAGCGGCGCATGAAGCGGCACCTGAGACAAGGATAAACTACCAACCATAGTTATTCATTATGTCAGTCAGTGAAGCACACCACTGACCATGCTCTCCTAATGCGGTACATATGTAGCACTGTGATAACCTCCTGCACGTATACATTAAATGCAAGCACGGTCATGTACATTGACACAGAGAGCCCTTCAGGATATTAAATCATCAGGTGTGGCCAGACAGTTCCGTAACATATTTACTATGACGGATAAGACACATGATGTAAGTCTGAGGTTTGAGATTATTTTGGCGGAAATGAAAAGAATGCACTGCTGTTGACATTGCCCGAGGCTAAACCACAAACCTGGGCTTAATGAACGCAGCAACCACAATGCTCTTATTCAAGGACTGAGATTAAACCACGTCTTTCCCGACACAGTCTGTTTGCTTGTTCTTTTCTCTCACGCTGGATGCTCATGTGCCTTTCAATTTGAGCATGCATCATATTTATCCATTATTCTCTGTAAACCACACAGCAAACTTGTGTGGTCTATTGATCCAAAGTAGTGTGCAGTGTGATCAATGTGCTTTGCCATCCATAAAGCCTCCATCTCTGTGTGTGTGTGCGTCTGTGTGTTTGTGTGTGTCATCCCACTTAAGACTGGCATTTACTCTGACTGGTCGATACTATTATAAACTAGTGAAGTGTCATGTCTTTAATTTATGCGAGTCGTGTCCCTGATCAACACGAGGGAATGAAGATAGATCCCCTAACTATTGTCTAAAAGCAAGCAAACTTCAGCCCCAAGGCTTCCATCTGTCCCTAAATGTCGACTGGCAGTGTGTGTGTGTGTGTGTGTGTGAGTGTGTGTGTGGTCTGGTTTATAATGACCAAGCAATAAAGGATGCACATGGGATGTGTGGGATACAATTGGCAAAGTAGGGAAGGCATTTTTCACATCCCACTGGCACTCACAAATCTTCAACTCAGAGTTGTTATCATACTCTAAAGAACTAAAATCAATGGATTTTTTAAAACAGATATTAAATCCAGATCAATATTTTAATAATCTGACCTCTGTGTGAGTAAATCTCCCTGAGGATTTCATTAACGCCCGGTATTTGCTTTTCTCATTTCTCGCCTCTCACAGACCCACCAGATAATCAGCATTCGACTCCACACTCCCTTGTACCTGTTGAGAGGGGAGCAGTGGCAGAGCCAAGCTGTCTCGGGCATCCTGCTGTTTCCTCCCACAGGGCAGAGTTATCATCAAACAGGGATGCTTCACTCGAGCTCACCCCATCTCTGTCACCTAACCACCACCTTAGTGCCACATGGCTACACAGATTGAAGAGCAGGATAGCAGGGCTTGGTTCAGATGTATACGGTGGCACTCGCCATGCATTCAATCAAAACACAGGAAGACAAGATGGATGTTATTCTCTCAGAGCACAGCAAAGCCAGCGCCATAAGGAGGAGTGGGTTAAACAATGTAAATTCTGTACAGGAGGCAAATATTAATATACCCATTAATGATGCTGCAAATAAACCCCAGAAAGAGCTCGGCAATGATGGTGTAGCTGATTCTGCCAGTGCACACATAACATAGGCAAAAGAAGACCTGCAGGTGAGTATATTTCCATATACAGATATTTAATGGCCTGCTGGCACACATAATTGGGCAACGCTCTCAACAGTGATATAACTTCCATTCTGACAGCGTGGCTGGTTGGTAATAAAACTGAGTCAATTAGTGCCTCATCTTACCAGTAACAGCAGGTTTAACAAACATAACAGTGAACTCGGAGGCATATTTAGATACAACTAAGGAGCAGTGACACTGATGAAGCACATCACCATAACGGTGGCCGCCATCTTGAAGTCTGTGGCTAATAACTGATAATTAACTGTCTGTAAATTCAATTAAACCCACAAACCTGCAAAAGGGAGGCTGTTATTGTCAATACAGTTCTGCATATCACCTTCAGGATAATGAAGTTATAAAAGCATTAGTGGGTAGTAACGGGTTGCATTTACACTGTGCTTGAGTAGTTTTTGGTTTTATAAATTGCGACGACCCCTCTGCTCCACTACTGTAGGTGCACCTGTTTTCCTGGCTTTTCTTTATGTTTCAGGATGCAGGTCAAGGCAGAGGGACGTCTTTTACCTCACCTAGGCCAGTGTGCTTCATGATATCCTCTAAAGCTGACCGCCTTCCAGCAGACTTCCCTCTTCCCTCACGCCACTGCTGCTGTTCTTTTGCTTTCTCTACAGACATTACCACACAGCCATGCACGCAGACATGACTGATTACTGACTTTCACATTTATTTAGTTATTTACCATTATTTTGTAAATGATTACGCTTTATTGTAAACTTGTCTCGTCTCCCATCTTTGTTGCAGTCTAAGAGCCAGGTTGTAACAAAATTTAACTTGCACTTAGGTGACCAACATTAAGTGTCAGGACAACGTCTAATGCCAACCTATACTGGACATAGGACACTGATGACAGATAACGCTGATATTTTTTTGGTTGTAAGTTGTGTTGTTAAGTAACTGAAATCCAACATCTTCCAAATGTCTCATGCCTACGTCCTCTAATGACAGTTAGTCTTGAGATATGGAGACCAATACCCAACGTCTGCAAAACGTCATAATGTTAACGTCCAAACCACGTGAAATTCTAACATCATAAGACATTTAAATTAGCATCAATCCAATTTTAATTCCAACCAAAAATGGGTCCAACATCTCTCTGTCATATTGACGTCTAATGTCAGTTGGAAAGAGTAGTTGTATTGCAGAATACTTTTTACTCTTCCTCAAGAGTATTTGCCACAAAATAATGCACTTCTACACCATTTAACTGGGCTACTCATTTTGTTACTTTTACTAATACATTTCTCTATAAATCATTTTAATATTCAGCTGAGCTTACACACACACGACAGAGATTCTCCATGACAGAGAGATAAGAGCCAATCATAGCAATGCAGATGGAACTGAGGTTTATGTTTCGGATGTTATAACATGCACTCCACATAAGTTATTAGCTACCTGATGAGGACCTGTTTGTATGAAATAATTTGATGTTACAAGTTACATCTAATAAGGTTATTCACTATTAAGTAGTTGTATAGGAGATACTTTTTTACTCTTACTCAAGTATTTATTTTCTGAGTACTAGTCAATACAATATAAAGTAACAATACTTTTACTTGAGTGTTGTTTGTTTCTAGTGAATGCAAACGGTCTATAGTGGTCTTCTCTTTTACACATGGAGCACACAACAGGAGATAGTCTGTGTCAGACATGTTGTCATCTACTGTAAATCCTCCATTTGGTTTGGGTGAGGGGTGACACATAGGTAGAGCATGTGAGGCAGGACATGACGTGGACTACACCGTGGTCACAAAGCTAGTTTGTAATTTGGTCACTAACAACAGAGTCTCTTTACCTTACTTGAACTTGTCTGAAAAAGAACTAACTTTTGCCCGTGTCTTGTCATCTTCTCAGTTATACATTTTAATTGCTGTCTTTGTGTAAGTGACCTCTCTCTTTCACTCTTGGGTGTTTGTTTTCTTCCGATTTTAAAAGAGCCTTATAATAGAGACGTTATCTAAACCCTAACTCGCATGCCGTGAATTCTCCAGACAATTACCCACTCTATCCACACATGGCTCAAGCAGATATTACACGGTCTTTGTACTGGGAGCTGGCAGGGTAAAGTCTGTTTAATGGCTGATCCAACTGATTTGGACATTTGCGTTCTCACAGCTCCTCTGCATAATGTCTAGATAATTTCAGGTAGGCAGTGCATGTGTGAAAGGGGCTTATGTTGTCACCTATAAACTACTGCAACCCTAAAACAAAAGCAGCTAAATGGAATTCAGCCATAATTAAGTTCATTATTCACACCTGTGCTTTTTTTATCGTCTGTGAAAAAAGGACGATATTTTTGCCTCTATAGGTGAAGCAGAACTGCTGGCCCAGAACTGCACGTCTTTTCTAGCTGCATGAAATTGGCCAGGGCTGGATCCTTAATGAGGCACGGGCGCTCCCTCCCATCATCAGCACGTTTCCCAACCCTGCCTTAGCTTTGCATTAAACAAATCAGTGATCTGAGCCTTTTTTTTTTTTTTTAAACACAGATGGTGACAGTTGTTACCCAGCAGACAAAAAGAAGATGTCACAAAGCATCAGAGGCGGCGTCAGTCACGAAATCAGACACACAGCCAATTGTTAAAGACAGCTCTCTTACCACCTGGCAAGAGGTTGCCCTTGCACACAAGCTGACACAGATGGCATGGTCAACCCTCAAAAGCACTCACAACACCTGCAAACACACACACGCAAACACACAATTTTACTTATGCTGTTTTGCTCTTGCCTGAGGTAAATTAATGCTCCCATTTTAACTAATTTCAGACTAAAGGATACTGTACTTCAGAGAGGCAGGGAGGCACACACACACACTCACACACACAGTAATGAGATTCAGACTTATTAGTTAAAGCAGCCATTAGGCAGGGATTTGTGGGAGCACTGTTGTGGCGAGGGGCGGTCCTCGCAATCAATACACTGATGCCGCGGCACTGCCTCCCATTAGCAGCACATATTTATATGTGATTGGAGAAGCAAAGCTGAGGCCATTTGTTCTCATAATGCAGATGCAATAACACCCTTGCAGAGCACTGCCCAAGTCAAAGACCCAGCCACAGAGAAGTTGAAGGAGGAGAATTAAAAGCAATCTGGAAACATGAACCCAACTCAGTGCACATTCTACTGTATACATCTACCCCACATCATCATCCTACGAGGAGACTAGAAAAATATTCAAAACCTAGGAAAATATATTGAAAATAAAAGTTCAAAAAGCAACAGGACAAAGTGATCATCCCACACCGTGCACAGCATGCCCCTGATGCCCCAAACAAACATTAAAGCAACCAGGCTGTTTTCCAGGCAGTAATATGCACAGCCCACGCTGAGGGAGACTGCCAGTGGACCTGTCATCATCAGCACAACCTCTGGACCTGGTTGTTACATGTCTTACAAACCGAGGTTGCAGCCAAGCCTGGCAGGAATTTCATGAAGACCTACATTGGTTGTTTCATGGTTGAACGGCTTCGGGAAAGATAAAAAAAAATATAAAATAAAATAAACAGATCAAAGACACCACCAACCTCAAGAACCTGATATCAGATTTCTGGCAGGATGCACAGACTCGAGGAGAAGGCTAAAATGAAAATAGAAGAAAGAGGAAAGACAAAAAGGGAGAGAAAAAAGGCTGGCAGGGGTTAGAGAGAAAGACAAAGAGTGGGAGAGCGATAGAAAAGCAGTGGCGTGATTGGAGAGTAAGCAGAGCTCAAGGCTTGGCGATGACAGGTAATCACTCACACACAATATGCTTTGACAGCACAAGAAACGTGTCAGAAAAGATCCCCCACGCAAACAAGCAACAGCACTCAAAGTGACACATACACGCAGGCATTCCCACACAAGACAGTCATTAGTGTTTGTAAATTACTGACATGGTTCTTGTGAAAGTGAAATATCAGGCAAAAGGAAACAGCAACTCTCCCCTCAGAAATGATTTGTTAATACTCAGAAGATCCTCAGGGGTTTATAGCCCCGGTTTATTTGCTGGATTATGGCATGCTGGTTCTATATTTAGTAAATATTGATGAGTCAGGTTCAATCTCTACCACACTGAAAGGTCTGAGGCAAGCCGGGCTGAGCTGCTGTGTATCGATATACGCGCAATTACAGTTAGGCAGGGCTTTCACCACTTACACACAGGCTGAACGTGCATATTCACTGCGTTTGCATAGCACAGGGCCAACAAACCCAGAGTGTGCACAGTGCCCTCAGTACAGAGGCAGATGTGCCATGCAGAAGATGAATCTACTCCACAAATAAATCAGACCTTCATAGAGTTTCCTCCAGAGGATTAGCTTTGCTAGGGCACACCTGCGCACTTACACATGCAGACACATACTGTACAGTACTTAACTAACACACACACACACTTAATGTCCAAACACCCATGTGAGAGAGACACACACAATCATGAGCGTTCGCGTACATGCACTCACACGCAGGTGCAGGCATTACATAATAAAGACTGCCCTCCTAATCCCAAGGTGTTTGGAGTTCCTCGCCCTCCAGCACAGCAGCGGAGAAACAAGGGGTGAAGGGAGGAGAGGATGCAGTGGATTAAATTCTCTAATCTAACATGAAATCAGTCATGAAGGTGTGTAGATTAATCCTGCCTCTGTGTCTGAGGACAGGGTGGAGCTACTCCCCCGCTTGCAGTGAACCTGAAGGTCAAATTCAAACAGCATGCAGCAGTGGAACAGAGCCATGACCAGAGCGGAAAGATATGTATCTAACTGTATGAGCTACAAGATGGAGTCAGGGACAGAGCTGAACCTGGAGTATCACACTTAACAACGTGCATCTAATTTGCTGTTGTTTAGAAGATTAAAACTCAAACCTCATTAAATACAAAACAAATTCCTTTATAATTTAAAAAAACACTGAAATTTGATAGATTTTGTTTTAATAATTGTAGGCTGGATTCTACATATGGGTTTTTATGCAGTAGTATGTGTGGGATCAGGGATGTGCACAAATACTTGCTAAAGTTGCCAGAATAACATCCCATTTGCCCTCTTTGACTTAGCTGTTTCTCTGGGGGAAGTTTTGTGGTGTTGTTTGTCTTGTAAAGGAGAAATCAGAGGAGCCCATAATTATACAAGTTCAACCAAATCTTGAAGAAAAAGTGACATGCGACACTGTTGTTGCTGACCATCAATGAGATGCCATGTGAATAAAAATCTCCACATACACTTTCAAACAATGCACAGCTTGATACACTTGTCCTACAATAATATCTTATGCATCTTATTATGCAATCACAAGAGCCAATCTTGGCTAGCTAGCCAGCTGGCTAACATAAAGGCAGAGCTGGCCCGACGCACAAGTGAACAAAGCGGCTGCTTAGGGCCTTGTAATGAGCACAAAGCTCCCAAGAGCACTTGAAATGTCCCACAAACAGATCTGCATAGGCTCTGCAAATTACGCAAGGCACCCGCCTCCCACTCCTATCAAAGCCAGTGTCAACAACTTCCATGAGAGGATGAAATAGAACTATACCTCTTGTCATGAAAAGTAAAAAAAAACAACATACTATGAGAGTGAACTGCAGGAACAGCAGTGAGGTAGACTGTGTTCTCTCATCTCCAAGTTAATGTGTTAGCCTGCAGTGCATCCCTCTATAGTCTGTCTGTCTTGCCAACCTCGCTGGGCAATGAATCCCTCGGTCTGTCTGTATCTTGCTTGTTTGCTGGTCACTTCCAGGCTGTGCTCTGACTCTGTGACTGACAAAAGTGAGAGTAAAATACAACTGTTTATTATGCAGCTCAGAAAAGATAACAGCATCATGTGTGAACATGTGTTCAAATTCATATGTGCATGTGCAAAATGAAACTCCTGCTTTCCAGTAGCAGCCTCTGTGACTAAACAAATATAAAAGGTGATGGCACTCCTCACAGGCGCACATAATTTTAAACCAAGACAGTGATTATCTAGTTACTCAGTCAAGGTTTGGTCACAACTCTGGACTAATGCAATGTGTAAAGCAATGGACTGACACTGACTACTGATTAAATATTGAATTTAAACTGTCAATAAGCTGGGCATACTGGGCAGTATGATCAGATATCTCTCTGTTCATAATAACCATCCAGTATTCAGCCAAGCCACAGTATAAATAGTTTTATATTTTGCATAGTTGCCTATAGTTTACAGGTGCCTCAGTTTGTCAGAGGAGATGCTGGTTCATCAGCCAGTACAAGCAGAGATTTAGTAGATCCACATCCAGCCTCAGCCAGTGCTAACACAGACACAGTACAGGTGGTCTCAACAAACACTAACATGATTAAAATGTTTGTTTTTTATTCTAGAAATTTTGCCCTCTCTGGGGCAATTTTATGTTAACATTTTATTTAAACAGTGCTACTTTTGTCTCTCTCTCTCATTTGATCACTGTACCAGATCATACATACTATTATATATTTTAAACCTGTGGCCTTTACCATATGGTTGCATTGTTTTTGGCCATATTATATTCTTTACCAGACAGGTGAGATTAAGCCCTGACTAATTACAACATGATACGAGGGTATGCACCGAACAGACAAATACGGTATTTACTGTAGTCTGTTTAAAGATAGTGTTGCTGCTATTAGGTCCCACTTATGTCTTTACATGTTTATTTGTACATTATAAGTGCTTAAACTAATATATACAATAAATTGGTGTAGCACTATGTGAAGTGGCAAAAAGTTACGGTGAGGAAGCCCCCCAGACCATATCTGCTACAGGCCCCCAAAATTCTAGGGCCAGCCCTGCATATAGGGAGCAGGCTATATGCAAGAGAGAGACATCAGAGAAAGTGATGCAGGAGGCAGCTAAGGAGAGCATAATTTTGCAGGGGTGGATTGAGAGCACCAGCAGGTGAAGCTTTATTATAGAAATGTCAAAGCCACCATTTCTTACATAGTTAATTTACTGGGAAATAGGCCTGTTTTCCCAGAGGCATTTTTTATAAAGTCAGAAGAGGGCTAATAACTAACTCAATAAAAACATTTCAATCAATGATAAATACACAGTACATAATATCTGTCCATAGTATTGTAAATGAGTTTCATCTTGAACATAATTTTAATAAAGTGTTTTTCTGTAGGGGGATAATCCCAAAAGCTCCAGTTCAAAGAGCGCTAGAGAGCCTGTTAGCTATGGTGAAGAGTGGGTCGGTAAGGCCAGAAAATATGTTCATGAAATCCTTTATGACATTTTGTAATTGTTTTGAATTTTAGTACATATTTTTAAAAACTAGAACAAAACTTGATATAGCCGACTCCAGTCTAACGCCTGGGCTTCACCAGCAATTATTAAGTTGCTATAAAATAAGGCAAGAGCAATATTTGCTTAACTTGGTCGTTCTCTGAAGAATTTATTTAGGTGTGAACATTTAAGCCAAATTTATACTTTAGCATCACCTCTATGCAGAGCCTATGCCGTAGCTTATGGATAGGGCCTATGCTGCTGTGAGCAGATACACTTGTGTGGTGGTGTGTCTGTGTCACTCTGCAGTTACACATCCAAAACACTAGTTGGCAGCAGGGTTTCTGTGAAGTGCTGTAAAGTTCAGTTGATTCAAAACACTTTAAACATGGTTTAATAGAGACAATTTCGAATACAAGTACACAAATCGACTTCGCTATAACTCGTAGCATTCACAGACAAAGCAAAGTCTTTATCTGGACACATTTTCCCCACAAATAATGCTAATGTTAATGTTTTTAGCACAAGCCTATGGCATTTTAGCGGCTAGCAGACTTTTCTTCTACTCATATGAAGCCAGGGACAACAGCAACATTTAACAAAGGTAACGTTGCAAAATTTGGCTCCATTACAACTCACAAGGTTCACAACAAAACAACTGTCTTATACTAAACGTGTTTTCCAAACAAATATAACATGCTAACGTTATTAGCACAAGCCCACAGCGCTTTACATTGTATAAATTAGCCTTGCAACGCGTGTAGATTTCCTCTGCTCATATGAAGCCAGGATAAATTCCCTAAGGATAAATCAGAAACAAGACTTAAAATACTATTTTAGTGGAGGCTTTACTGTCTTCACAATTTCTTGTTTCTTATCTGTGAAATTAAAGTAAATAAACCTTTGTTTCCACTGAGGAAAATGGTTTCAGCTTACAAAAACAGACAGGAGGTCTGAGTCACTGCAACATATAGTAACATTTTTGGGGAGGTGCACGTTAGGCTTTGGCGTAGGATACGGTGTAGGCTCTATGTCAACACAGAACTATAAATCCTGCATTACTGTTGCCCCGTTTTTCAGGTTAGGGCAACAGCCCCTCAAAATGATTGTTGTGCAGGATGATGGGGGGGACTAAGTTCAGAGAGAAGCCTGCCGTCAGAGAGAGAGGGCTGAGACAGTAATCTTTAAAATTGGGATAACATTGCACACTTTTACACATTATGTCCTCAAAGGTCATGGAATTACATTTGTTTGTACATGGTAAAAGTGACAGAAGTAGTTATGTGAAGAATACAAAAAGAGAGCTTGAGAGAGAAGTTTAAATCCTGCATACTTTCTAACCTCTGCACACCTGGCTACACACTGAGTGAAGTGGGGATGTTTAATGGACGGCTGGTTTCGGAAAGCTACAAAAGCTGTCGGATACAACCCCCAGTTCAGACGTCAGAGAAGGTGCAGGATGAGAAAGTTTTAGATGCTGTTCGACAATCCACCAAGCACTTCATTTGAGGAAGACTCCTTCAGGCATAGTTTCTCTTGTCTGGCTATTACTTATCTAAGATGCGGAAGTATCACTTATCATTTAGCAAATGGAGGCTGTTCGTGCTAATAAGAGGTATAAATCTATTAGAATGTAAACAATGACTGGTAAGAGTAGTGTTTAATCATAGCTCAGCTAATGATACTGCAGAAGTGCTTTTCTGCAATTTATATTTAGTCCCCTGGCTGCAGTGAATCAGCTGCCTCCTAAGTAGTCTGGCTGCCGTCTGAATTTTTCACTGAATGACAGGAAAATATTGGAAAATAAAGCTATTTTTAGGATGTCTTAGGGTGGCCAGCCAGTTTAGAGGATAAGGTGGGGCTTTCAAATGATGTTGAGTGATTGTAAAATGCACCAGCGATTTCTCCTACACTGCTAAAACCCCGAGTCTGAAGTTAAAACTTACTCTGTGGAGGTTTAATTTAAGTTTCTGCAGTGGAGTAGCTTTATTTATTCTCTGGAAACACTCCAAATTCCTGCAGGGCTAAACCTTCATTTCCACAATTAATTTCTTTAAGTGTATATACCACAATGCATTTGGAGTAAGACTAAACCGATTAAACAAGACAGACACAAAATAAAAAGACATTAACAAATGATACAGATAATGCAGGGCTACAAATACTGAAAGGCAGGACCTCCTAATTGATTTAGTTTAATCTAAAGCCGGACAGCGTTCCCTTCGGCGCTGACCCTGGGTCTGGCGCTGATAGACAGCGGAGGAGACAGGGTAGAAAAGAAGAATAGGAATGGGCCAATGAAAGAGAATAGTGATACAATGCAGGGACTAAGAGGGTGGAGAGGGAGATTGGAAAGCAAGAGCTGAAGGGGAAGGAGAGCGTCAGGAGGGATTAAGTGGCAGAACTCGGGGTTATGAATGAATGACAGAGCAAGGGAGAAGAGAGCACAGGGAAGAGGCAGGGGTGACTCGCTGATATATTTCACACAAGACAAGCTTAAATGGAAGAGAGGAGGGAGATGAAAGTTTGCATTAGTTGCACTAAATATTCTTTTTTGCACTCGGGCTGATCTGAATTTCATGAAAAATGCTCCCACACACAGAAGATTAGAGAACTATGTTTAAGACCATAAATAAACAAAGAGGAGGCAAAAAGTTGCCACCATGTTTTGTGCAACACTTTTTGAGACAGAGAGAGTGATGGAGAGAAAAAGACCAACATGTCAGAGGTCACATTTTTGCTAAACAGAGCTAAAAGAAAAGTAACTAAATCCATGTCTGCTGGGTGTGTAAATTGTTTGCTAACCAACTACATCCTTGAAATTGCTTACCAGTTTAAACTGATAGCATTAAGTTACTGCATCCTCCATACTGCTGCTGGCATGCTACTTATCTAGCACCTGAGGGCAATAGGCCCGCCTCTCCAGCTGTCCCATAGGCCTGTTGCCACAGTGGGCTTTGCAGGGATTGGTTCTTGCAATACGCCTGTCAAATCCATCAGGCAGGGCACAGGTGTAACCAATATTAGTGCTAACTGAGGGTGAGCTATGGACACAGGAATCAATACAGCAGCCTAAATACAAGTGAGGGGAAATGGACACAAAGCAAAAATACATGCAACGCAAAACAGACAAAAGATAACTGATCAATACACAAATATAAATTAAACCCAATAACTAATATATAAGAGCATTCAACTTAATATTTGGGCACGATATGGAATAGAATAAAATAAAATAAAACAAAACAACCAAAATTAAATTAAATTAAATTAAATTGAATCAAACTAAATTAAATTAAATTAATTTGAACTGAATTGAATTGAATTGAATCAAACTAAATTAAATTAAATTAAATTAAATTAAATTAAATTAAATTAAATTAAATTAAATTAAATTAAATCAAACAGTTGAATTGAATTGAATTAAATTAAATCAAATTAAATTAAGTTAAATTGAAAATCAAATTGTGATTAGTTATTACGATTGTGATAGAAGTCAGTTTTAGTGGGAATGGTCATTTTTGTGTTAATATTTTACTGGGAAAAAAAATCAAAAATAATAATGATGTGATTTTTGTGGGGGTCTGTGTCAAACAAACATGTTCTCTTGCATCTGAAGTATGATTTGCAGGCTTACTGCAGCATTACAATGCTTCATTTTTATTGGTATGTACAGTAGTGACACATTTTGCCTTTATCAAAAAATGATACATCCTGCAATGTGGATATTGCACTGCTATATTGCAATTTCGATTAACTGTGCTTCCCTATTTAATATCTACCCTGTGACACTTTTGGATGCCTTTTTTTCAGTCTTTTTAGTATAACATGTTTGTTTTTGCCTCAAATCAGGCAGGAGCTGGTTTAACCAGTGAGCTTGCTTGACACTCAGGGTTGTGGAGATTTTTCAATGTGTGCGTTTAAGCTCCTCTGCAGCCTACAGTTTCCCTTAACATCCTTTTCTGCATGAGCCACAGAGACGTTTACGTGCATCCAGTACTTCTGTGTTTCTGAATTTGTATTCTTTTTCACAGCCTCCTCACTAAGATACCTTAACCCCTCATCAGTCTCTGCCTTCCTTATCCTGCTAAACCGCAGCCACCCTGAAGTGGAAGTCCACTGTCCTTTAGCCATCAACAGTTCTCCTCTCCCTCCTTCTCCCCCCTCTCCTCCTCCCCTGGGAATCCTGTAGAGTGGAGGCTTCCCTCTCCTCTTGATAAACGAGCTGTAGGAGAGGGAAGCTACACGTCGCGCGGAGGAGAGGCGACTATTATACACGGAGAGAATGGGGTCGTGGATGAAGGAGAGTGGAATGAGGGAACAGATAGCAGCTGCTTTCACAGATGAAAGTGGTGGCTGGTCACTGGCCTGTGAAATACAAAGAGAGGAATGGCTGTCGTTTGTTGAGGCTGGAGCTCCGCCAGAGAGAGGCAGAGAGAGAAAGAAGAGAATCCTCTTGTCTCCTACTGGCTTTAGTTTAAGGGGTTTTCTGTTACCCGAACTTTCCTTGTAAAGCGGTGAATTGTGTGAGCAGAAAAGTGATCCTGAGGCAAGTATCAAAGGGGAATTATAAGTGCCATATTCCTCATGTCCTGCTGACTGCTGTGGCTGAGTTGTTTTTTACAAGTTTGGGTCCTTGAATTACAGCCAAGAGCTAAAAAGAAATAAAAATCAATACAGCAGAGCCAGTTATCATCTGTATTATTCCATGCATTCTTCCTCCTTGTTGAAGCCTGGTGTGTAGGCTACATCCGGCAAAGTAGCAACAGCAATTTCCCTGATAAGATTATCTCGCATGAAACTAGCTACCTCAGCAGTCAATATTAGTATATCTATATGCTACATTAAAGATCATATTTTTAAGTCTGCTTCAAAACACAATATTTTTAAAAACCTGGAAAGAAATCTAAATTATCTCGGACAGTGTTTGCACACATGCATCCAAATACAAGCAAATGCCGGCAGCAAACACTCAGTCAACAACTGTGCGTCCACTTGAGCTATTACAATCAACACTTCTCATTCCTCCAGGCTGTCTGGCAGTCTGCAAGGCAAGCCTGCTAAGTTGTCAGTCATGCAACCACCTGACTGATCTGCCAGCTCCCGATGGCCTGAAGGGAAATAAGGGCTCATTTCCTCCACCCCCCCTCAGAGTTAAAATGGCATGGCAGAGGTACAGAGGCGCATGGTAGAGCCATTTACACATGGCATTTACTCACTAAATGTGCTCACTGGCCTTTGGATAAGGCACACTCACTGACTTTCTCTGGCCTTTTTTTCCTAGTGAAAAGGGACTAATTTATCAGCATTCTTTGGAACACGACAGCGGTGGAGTATTTAGATGTTTGTCTGGATATAGTGGTGAAAAGGCCACTCAGATGACTTCATTTCTGCTCTCATTCCCACTCATTTTTTCAGTGCTTTCTATCTGCCCCTGCTGTGCCCTGAGAAAGTGTGTAAAGACTCAACTACATGTTAGTATTGACTGCTCTCACAAGGCTCTCTCACAGGTTTAGAGATGATGTTGGATTTTCTCGGTGCGCCCTGTCCATGTGTGTATGTTCACACACCATGTGAGTGGTATGAGTGTATGTCGATAGAGTGAAGAGTAGAAATTGTAAATAAAAATACGACTTCACATGAAAGGACATCCCTACGCAAAGCTAGAGCCCCGGGGGGCAAACACAGAGCCTGATCAATAACCACTACACAGCCACAGGATGAAGATCTTAACCATTAACAATCAATTTCAATCTTCTCCCTCTAAGCCATGTATAAGCCATGTATATACCCTCCAATATACCGTTCATAGTAGCTCTCGGTTACTGATTTACGACCTTTGTAGCGTCTGTTTTCTTTGCCTTTGGCAAAAGAAGAAAACATAGAAGGGGCTGAGAGAAGTAGGTTTATTATGTATGGACGTATAGGATATTCCTTTGAAATTTGATGTGTGAACTGAAAGAAAAGATATGACAGGCATTCCTCCTTCAAGTGCACACTACAGAAAATGAGCTAAAGAATAAAGAAAAGGGAATTCTGATGAGATTAGAAAGTGAAAATGAAAGAAATAATAGGACAGTGGCCAAGAAAAGTTGTAGAAAGAACAGCAAAAGGGGGCACATGAGGAAGATGGAATAAAAGATGCTTTGTCCCATCATGTCTCGGTGCAAATAAAGCGCAAAAACAAAGAGAGCAACAACAAACACGTTTTCAGCCAATGATCTTAGGGGGAGGAAAATTGGACATGAAAGTAATCTCAGTGAAGCTTTATCTTATTGTGTTAGAGAGAGGATTCAACAAAGGAAGCAAGCCATGGTCTCCTGACTCAAAGTAAAGGATGAGAGGATGTTGCCTGTGCGACTACACAGTAATCATCTCTAATTATTTTTTGCCAAAGCTCAAATCCCTGCAATCACACTGGGGCTTAGCTACACTTATCGCACTCTGCACTAATGGGACCAGCTTGATTGAAAATGGAGGGTTATCATTTGGATTTATCACGCGAGGGTGAACGTCTAGATATAGACACACACACATAAACAGGAGTTTGCAAACTTCTGTGCACATTTACTTCAACAAACACACCACTAATGTTATATATAGGACACAAGGAAACAAGGAACATTTTGCTCCTAATTTGTGTGATTTTGTACTGTACAGACAATATGGATGGTATACAGCAGCGTTTACTGTGCCAGCATTCTAGCACACACCCTAACACAGACACACTCTGATGTAGATTGCTTGCACCACAGGAGCAATCATTAGATTACACAACTGGTGAAGTGACTCCACATGTTGTCTCCATGGGAAAGCCTTTGTGTTACAGAGGTAAAGCTTTTCTGAGTCACACTGAAATTGAAGCTGAAAGTCTGTTGTTTACATGGAGGTCAGTGAGTCTCAGTCATGTGGGTTGTTAACACAGATCGTTGTCCTCAGGGCTGTGTCACAACATGTCAGCAGTGGTAGCATTTAATTGACCGTTTGGTAACCCCCTCCCCCAAACAGTGATTGTCCAATCATATGGTGCAACTGTAACTAGGCATGGCAGGCCTGTTGAGTTTTGCGTTGTGCATGCAGCTTTATTAAAAGCATAAGTTTGGAGGGTGATGCCTTTTTTTAGTTTTTTCAAAACCAAAAACACAAGAGCAGAAGTGTAAGAATGTGTTGAACAGTGCGTTTGTCTGTCTAATGCAAGCTACAATCATTAGCATGTCCTTCAAGCTAGCCTGCTGCCTTAAGTAATTACCAAGCTGTCCTTCGATGGCCAAGGACACACATCAACAAACTAAACAACTTTTGATTTTCTTCTGCATTTCTTTTGATAGCATAAATTCTCATATAAAAGCTGGTATTCAAATCAACAGCCATCACAAACAAATAAAGGCCGTCGCTAAAGGTCAGGTTGGAATTACCTGTAGTCTACAACAGCTCACTGGATAAATGTTTTTATAATGTACATTCCCACAGTGTTAACGCCATCAACACAACAGCAGAGCCACATTACTAACCACCAGAGTTGGGTATAACGCCTTACAAAGTAACACGTTAGAGTACTTTGATTACTTTTTGCAGTAACGAGTAACCTAACGCATTAGTTTGCTGTTTGAGTAATCAAATACTTAAGTACATTTTCAAACAAGACATCAGTTACTTCCATTACTTTTAGAACGCTGGTCCTTCAGCTCTGAAACAGCAACAGCTGTTGTTTGGTTCTAATAACGTAGATAACGTTAAACCTATCAGTCTGAAAAAAGCCACGGAGCTTGTGGCTCGCTACGTGGTCGGAGAAATGCTGCCATTGTCTACGGTGGAGTCTAAATTGGTGGAGTAGGACTCGCTGACAGACATATTTCAGACTCAGGACTTGCATTAGGCCTGGTACACGCTGGTACTCACCAATTATCCCCGGTCGTCTTTCACGGCGTGTGTGATGTCATCGGGTTATTCTTGTCCTATTTTTATCACTTTTACTATTATTTGAGTCACTGTGTCTGTTCATGTGCCAGCCGACATGTTGTTGTAGTCACCTATAAGCGTCAGCAGATGGCAGGAGCTACATTTGAAGCGCCATACGTAAACTGTCAAGCTACTGTATCTTCCACAGGAAGTTCTGACAAATGTTTCAGAATAAAAGCCTATTTAGAAAATGGAGGGATTCTCTCAGCCGAGGTTATAAGGGGCTTTTAATTTGAAACAAGTGTTGAGTTTGAAATGACGGTGCGATATGTTAACTTTACAAAGAGAACGGAGCAGATAAAAGTAAATAAATAAACACACAGAGGAATTAATAAATAACAGACCGTCTATAATGTAGTTTGTTTCAAATGAAGCTGGGAGCCTCTGCAGTTGTGGTGAGTAAAAGCCCCGCCGCTATTTGTTAATGTTATTACTTTATGTTCGACCGTGAGGATGTACCATTGTTTGCTAGCTTGATGCTAATGACAGTAACATTAACTCAGCGGGTTGACAAAGTGCCTCTGCTGTTTCACACCATCATTTCCCCCTTTTACTCTGTGTGGTAACATCCCTAGAGGAAATATTAAAAACACTGGGGTGTTGTTGTCATACAGTTGTCTACGGCAGCAGGTCGTTCTGTGTTTCTACTCGTCAAAGTGACGGCTGTGATGGGAGAATTGGATCTCAGTGAAGGGCAAGTGGTCCATAACTTTAATTTTGGAGACAAAAAAATGTAGGCTTAGCGCCCTGTGGTCCATTGCCCAATAGGAAATGTAGAATACTCAAAAGTACTTTAAAAGTGCTTTTCTTAGGGAGTAACATTGGAAGTACTTTTAAAGTAATTGAGTTACTTTACTCAGGGAGTAACACAGTAAAGTAACTGGTTACTTTTTTAAAAAGTAACACAGTAACGTACTTTGATTACTTTTAAAGTAACCCTTACCCAACACTGCTAACCACTCTGCTGATCTGAGTTGTTTTTTTGTTTGTTTGTTTCTTTACAGAAATAATGTTTTCATACTCATTCACACATTCAAGTTGTTTTTTCTTTGCTGTACTCCTGATTGATGTTCTGATTAATGTTGAGGGAAATTTCAGTATTTTCAGCCTAGACCCTTTTTTCCCTCATGTTTTTGTGTCTAGGTGACTAATGGGAACAACAGTTTTTGAAACTGGTCCAGTATTGAGTGAGTGTGCTGCAGCCAGCAGACGGAAAACAGGCTGCTGTGTACCTCGAGACAATTTTGTACTATCAATATACATCCACTAAAAGTCTCCTTTTTGCTGTTGACAGGCTCAAATTGTTATGCAAAGGACCCAAATGAGAAATGAAACGTTTATATACTGTTTCCTTGATCTGGTCTGTTAAGACCTTTTCCAAATGAGCAAAAAAAAACACACACGCTAACATCTGGCTTCTGGATGTATTAGGTAAGGTTACAATCGGCATTAGCATCTGGGTCAAATGACTGCAGTGGTCATTGGTATTTATCGGTTCAATCAGCATTAATGGAAATACAACACCCAGGTGAACGTGCTAATTTTAGCAACTTTACCAGCGAGATGCAATGATGTGCCACCACAAAACACGGCTCAGAGACTGAATAAGTAAGAGATTAAAAAAAGAAGTAATTACTATAACATTTTCACTGTCCTCCATGCTGCTTCCTATTGTTTACTAACCTGTTTTCTGGCCTGTCCATGACATCGAACGTGACACACCATTAAAAAAACAGAAAGGTATACTCGTTTGCTGCACAGTCGTGTACACCAGGGGCGATTGCTCTGAGACGACAAGGGAGGCTGAACTTCCCCTAAAATTTCATAGAAGAAATGGTCAAATATGCACTATTGAATTTACATTAAAATAAGAATTTACACTGCATTAAACGTGCGCTAGGATGCGTTTCACATCATGACTATGATGTTCAAACGTCAGCTGTTTATCACCAGTTTTCAAACGCGACCTCCCTGTCATACATTCTCGTGTCAGCACGGTGGACGCGGAGCCTCCAAGCATTCCTATGAGACAGCGCTGAGCAGGTTTTTTTCATGCAGCAAAGCGAGACGTTCATTGGATAAATGCAACAAAATCGTCACTTCCAGGGAGGCTCAGCTTCCCTGGGACCTAATGTAGCGGTAGGCGGGAGAGGACGCTCTGTGTATGCATGATGATTGGAGGAATTGTCTAAAAGGCTGAACCCCTTTGTCATTGACAGCACTTCGCATTTCGAGCTCAGTCCCATGTGGATATTTGCGAGTGGAGTCTTCTGACAGAGTTCCGTCCGGAGTTCCTAATTTCCATAAGCGATATAGCTCATTTTCACCGTTAAACCCATCTGAAAATCTTTGAGGTGTGTTTTTCTGTGGTTCTATGGCATGAGTGTGGTTGAAAAATGGCTTCAATGAAATGTTCCTTTTATAAGTTACTCGCTACAATATGACAAATTTTATGATGTATACTTAGAGTGAGCTTCCCCTGTTTGAAAGACCAGCAGCCGCCACTGGTTTACACAGCTCTTGTCTACTGGCAATAGGAAAATGGTCCATAGCCTATTTTAGTGGGCTTTCCTGTGTTTAAAAAGTCGCGTACATCTGCTAATTTTGGTGGAAAAGAGGTATTATTGTTTTCCTGCAACAACTCAATTTGGGATACTTCAGAGCGACACTACGTTAGACACAGTAACAAACAGACAAGTGAAAGATTTTTTTAAAAAATGGGCAAAAATGCAAAGACTCAGGAACACCTGAAATGACTCTCCAACACATTCTCACTCCGACCTCGTCACCTATCGACGTTTGGTCATGGCCTTTCCGCATCCAGATACAAAGTGAAAGGTGCCTGAGGTGCGTTGGTTATTGACTTTCTGGGACACTGTGTCAAGTTCTGCCTGTTACATGCATTGTCTTCAAAATACACTTCCGTTATCACAGGAAATGTCATGTTTACAGTGATAGTCTCTTTCAAAATAAAAGTACTACATCAAATTATTGTTGTTTTTTCCTTCAACAGTAAAAACACGTGGTTAGGTTTAGGAAAAAAGAACAGGGTTTGGCTTTATAATCGTACGGGATGCGAACACCACGCACACTCCCAGGTGAAGGTTGGTGTTTGTTGGACCCATCCACCACCCCTCCCGCCCACCACATTACAACTTTTGTTATTGTTCACTGTGTTTCCCTCTGACGCTGCTGGGTGCCATTAAACTATAAACTAACTATAAACTATAACGGCAACTGGCTGCATATCACACCGACGTTAAAGAATGGCTTTTATGGTCGATGTCTAACTCTGCAAGTCACTGCCCAAGCCCCACACTTTGATGACTTCAGAGTGAGACCAGGTTGGACTCTCTCTGTACTGATGGAAATATTGCTGTGGAAATGGATTATACTGAATATATCAAGTTAACAGGCAACATATATCCATATATATACAGTTTGTGGTTTGCATTAACTGTGGAACAGAACAGAACTTAGAAATAAAAGCCGGTCTCTCTTCCTCTACCACTGAGGTAGACAAAAATGCACTTTAAGAGTTTACAAAATTTTTTCATTTACCCTGAGAGTTTACATTCCCTGTCATGCACTGCGAGTATATTGGCAGTAAATCCCATTAAAGTCAAATTCAAACCAAAGCTTTTTCATTTACAGGTGCAATACAGGAGAAAATGTGACGTGTTTCTACTTCAGAACAGCTGTGCATCCCACTGAAGGTGACTCTATTGAGATTTGGATTGATTTTCACTGCAGTATTTATTGCATGGTTTTATGTCCCTGTCCTGTGTGGGCTTTATATCATAAGAGAGCTTGACTGGCAAGGTGTTGCACCTGCAGACTGTAATGTGTGAAAAAACAGTAAATGTAGGGGGACATCAATATTTCAGCCTTCTTCATACAAAGTGAATGATTCGGATGTTTTCCCCCATACTGCAGATTTCTAGCTTAGCTGTAACCAAAGTACGAGAAGGAGGCAACACAACAAGGCCTGTTGTATAAATAGACTGTAGGAGAAAAACCTCTTGCAGCTTTTTCTCTCCATCCACTCCCTGCTCCTACTTAGAAGGTTGTGGTTGTGTCTAAATACCGAATCATCTCATAGGAATTTGTGCTGACTTTAAATGGTTATCCTGTAAGGCTGGAACACATTCTGAAAACATCTACAAGAGATGTTAACTGAATAAAGCGTAAAATATGCAACTCATCAGCTGAACTGACGGACTGTGTTGCTCTCGTCTCTCTCACCGCAGCTCTTAGTTAACGTAGCCTGACAAGACCTCCTCCCACAGCATTTACTCTGCGTTGGACTCACTCTGGAGCACATGAAAGTTTAAAATAGAGTGCAGTTAGTAATGGAGAAAGAGCTAGGAACTGCTGCAGCTTAGTTTTTCCAAGAGCATAAAATTATGTAAAGCTGTATTTTTGCGTGCTAAGTGCTTTCAACCTAAGGGTCTGACATCTACTTTCCATTTAGGGAAAGGGGTGAAAAAACCCTCTCATTTAAAAATCCTTTTGATTTTCTCACGTGACCCAAATTTGAGCTCAACTGCTTCTCTAATATAGCAAATAACACTACAAGTCTCCCTGAATCTTCTTGATCGTGTCCTCTAACAAAGTACTTGATCCTTTTATCGTGAAAGGCTTAAGCTTTTTGTCTCTGGTGACCTATCTGCTTTACGTCCTTTGTACATACAGCATGTAAGCCTTGCAGGCTAGTTCATGGCATGAATACAGATAAACTGTTCAATAGCAGAGCTTGCCTAAAGTGCATCAAGTAGACATCTATCAGATTGTGTTTTCTCAGCACATGCAAAGGCAGAATCAATCAGATTAAGGCCGAAATGGGGAGTTTAGAGTCTGTCGTCATTGCTATGAGAATACCGGAGAGAGCAACGAACTTCAGATTGGACGGGAAAAAACATGAGACAAAGAGAAAGGAGAAAATAAAAAAATGAGAGTGTAAGAGGGAAAGAGAAAGAGAGAGATGACAAGGCAAACTGAAGGATGCCACGAGGCACCTACACCAATCTCAGAGGTAGATAGCTAATTAATCTCTCAGCAGGAGCGAAACGTCAAAATACCGAACCACAGACCCAAGACAACACCGAGCAGGAAGAGGAGGAGGCGTGTGGAAGCATCAACAGGAAAAGAGGGAAACTACAGAATATAATGAGAGGAGGAAAACAAGTGCATGACAAACAATGACAGAGATTACAGCGTGTTCTTTAGACTGCATGTAACTTGTCACGTCGGCAGATCATTGACAGAGTGAAGGATCATCTGATGTTCCAGAAACAGCCTGGAGTAATGTGTACCTGAGAGGGTCCATAAGTTGGATTTTCAAGCATCAGTCAATTAAAAAATCATACTGACAATCATACAATTGTGTTACTTGGACAAATGCAGCAGCTGCAAGATGTTGTGCTAGAGACAGTAGATCTCCTTAATTACAAGCAGTAAATATCCAGAGGGTCTATCTGTCCTGATTTAGAATTGGCTATCCACAAAACATGTTTCCACTTTAGTATGAATAAAACATTTGAAGAATTTCACTAAATAAAATACTTTATATTCCAATATGGAATAAACAATTCTGACTTCTTATGAAATTATTAAATATATATCTGACACATTGAAGTGTAGCCTACAAAATTTGAGCTTGGAAAATTTTTTTTCCAAAGCTGCTTACTCCAAATGTGTCTATAACCTAAATTATTGATATGATATGCCTACATGAAATTTTAACTGTATTCTTCAGCTGAAATTTACTTGATGTGATCAGTTAATTTGTTTGACTTGACACGACTTATCACTTAGAGCTGTACAATCTTTGGTCATCGGGGGAGAGCAGGGTCAGTTAGGACAGGGACAGTGCCTTTTTGGCAAGTTAAAAATCAAATATGCCATTCACTACGCTCTAACTCCGCCACAGCTTCTTCACTTTCAATCTCTAAGCAGAGACCTTCTGACTAATCATACATTTTATTCACAGTTTTGAAATCTACAGTGTGTAACCAAATGTTGTTTCTGGCCTATCTGATTGTGCTAGTGTTAACTTAGCTGCCTGAATTTTTGGTGGTAACTAGCACAGGAGTCCAAACTGTGTCCTCACTCCCTAGAATTACAGCCTTGTGGTTGTACGCCTTTCCAAACCAGTCAAGTTGCAGCTACAGTTTGTGTCCATGTCTGTGAAAACGTGGTTGCCTGAGCCTCACACACATTTTCCCCCGTCAGCACAGAAGATCAATACAATCAGCACAGTTTCAAGGTAGGCACCCAAGATTAGTGTCACCAATTCAGTATCTGACCAAATGTCTCCCTTCTGTTCCTGAGATATGACATTGAATAATGTCCAGAAAAGCATCTTTGCAGAACATTTCGATGTCACAGCTAAGTTTACCTTTGACCTGGACATATAATATATAATGTAATTACCTCATCATTTTATTCTATTAGACATTTGTGCAAAATCCTGTCATAACTAGCATATCAGTTCTTCAGTTATGGCCAAAAACATCTCTTATGAGGTCACAGTGACCTTGAACTTTTACCACAAATTCGAATCAGGTCATTGTTGATTCCAAGTATTCATTTGTGCCAAAGTTGAGGAAATTCCCTGAAAGCCTATTTAAAGTATTCACAAGAATGAGACAGATGTGAGGTCACAGTGACCTTGACTTTTGACCACCAAATTCTAATCAGTTCATCCTTGAGTCTGTGTGGATGTTTTTGCCAATTTTGAAAAAATAAATCACTCAAGGTGTTTTTGCGATATGTTCAGGATCCAAAGAACAATACAGATGCAAATTCACAGTGACCTTGACCATGTTTGTGCCAGTTCAAAAAAAAATCCCTCAAGATGTTTTCAAGATATGTTTATGGTAAAGAGAATAAGACAGATGCAAGGTCACAGTGACCTTGAAATTTGACAACCAAATTCTAATCAGTTTGTCACTGACTCAAAGTGAATGTTTGTGCCAAATTTGAATACATTTCCTTAAAGTATTCTTGAGACATTGCGTTCACAAGAATGAGATGAATGCAAGGTCACAGTGACCTCTGACCATCAAAATCTAATCAGTTCATCCTTGAGTCCACGTGGATGTTTGTGCCAGTTTTGAAGAAGATTCACTGAAGGTGTTTTTGATATATCATGTTTACAAGAATAAGACAGACACAAGGTCATAGTGACCTTGACCTTTGACAACCAAAATCTAATCAGTTCATCCCTGAGTCCATGTGGATGTTTGCGCTAAATCTGAAAATGTTCCCTGGTGTTTTTGAGATATCACACACACAAGAATGAAACACATGAGGTCACAGTGACCTTGACCTTTGATTAATGACCACCAAAATTTAGTTTCTTCATTGCTGAGTCCAAGTGAATGTTTGAGCCATATTTAAAGAGATGCTGTCAAGGTTTGTTTCAGATATTGTATTGATGATAATGAAACAAACGGTAGGACAACCAAAAAACATAATACCTTCATGGCTGTTGCCAGTGTGAAGATACAAAAAGTAGATAAAAACAGAGGTATTTCCTGATTGAAAAAGACCCGATGGGAAGTCACTAAGTGAATGTTCACTGAGTGAACCTCATAGGCCTACATTTCAACTACTGAGCATAATTTGAAGGTGCAACTTCAGCTATTTTGACTTCTTGTAAAATCTCACGTTTCTTGATTTCTTGAGCTGATAGGTGCCACTGAAATAAGGACTCAAGAGACAGCCAAATTCTGTATCTCAGTAATTAACGAAAACCTTGCAGGCAAGCAATGTGTCCCAGATGACCCTACCAACTGTCCCAACCATCCCAGGGAGCCAGAACTTTGGGAAAATGCACTCCTTGTACATTATACAAAGATATGCCTTAGTCTGTGAGTAATGGAAGGTTGTTTCATGTCAATACAAAAATATTCCAATTGACTGCGCTCTCCCCAACTGAAACTGGGTTGCAGAGAGCATATTAACTAGCAGAAATTCCATTTTGTCCTTTGGGCAAGTTACTTAAAGACTTAAAGGGTCACTCTATTGATTTTAAACATTCAGTTTAGTCATCACAAGCAGTGAAGATCGGCCTGGCAAACTATCGGGGCATGTCCTCTGTGGCTCTGGAGCTTTCTACAGTTTAAAAGAAATAACTCCACTGATGTTGTCAGCTTTATTTAAGCGCAACGTAATATTGCTGGAGTGGTCTATTAATTGGCAACCATTAATATAATCTGCTGTCAGCGACATTTGTGAGTTCAGCTGGGGGAACAGTTGATCAGTGCCGGCTAAAGACGAGTGGTCATTACGCTTTGTTAATAAAACTAAGGGGGAGACATTAAAGATTAATAAATTATAGCCTACCTTTAGAGATTAGAAACCTGGGTATAATGCCAACCTGGAACTGAATCCGTTACCATCACATATTTGAAGTTTTGCAATGGCAGGATTTAATGCTAGGCTGGTGTGTTGACAGGTTTTTACAGGTGTTCATGCTGTTGTTCTTAAGTACTATAATAATACAGAAGAGGCAGATTGGAGAGATACAGGCAGGAAGAAATAGGGAGGGAGAAAAAGTGAAAATTGTACATCCTCTCAGCACTTATCTTGTCGTCTTACGAAGTACCTGAATGATTTCAGACTGCTTTTCCATCTCATCTTGTTCTCCGTCCTTCATCCTCACACACTCATGAGCACACCCCCCCACATACATGCAGTCATGGGAGCATGAAGAGAAATCCATCTCGAGGGAGCGGGTGTAAAGGCAGGTAAGCAGTGGAGAATATGAAATCTATTTCTTTTGAGGATAACAGTGTGAGACACACACACATACACACTCTCACACATACACATAGTGTTGTTCACACAGGTGTGTCATACCAGACAAATGCATCAAGCCTTCCTGCTGTGACTGGGAAAAAAACACCCAGGTGCATCTATCATTGGGTTGCTGACTGGTCCCCAGATAGTCTTTGTTGACACTGTACTCTGAGGAAATTGTTGGTATACTTGATGAATATCACACACTCCAACAGACATGCACACACGTCTGCACAAACATACACACAGATTAGCCCCTCTGAGATAGTGGAACCAAACATTAAAGAAGGGGCCCTGGGTAGGAGATAATAATAGAAGCAAGACAGAATCAAGTACACACAAACAAGTATTGTGTACAGAGCCAGACAGAAAATATTCAGGTCTATTAATGTTAATGCTGTACATTTATATGCAAAGAAATTTGCGCTTTGATCACAGGAGAAACATTGACAAATTGCATCTTGTCGGCAAATATTGCGATAACATTTTTCTAATTACCCAAGGCTATCACTGTAGATTGAGATCCATGTATAATGCACACACAAACACACAAACATGCACACACTCATCAGCCGCTAAAGCTATGAGCAGGCTATCACTCTGGCCCATCAGCTGTAATAGGTTTTTCTACAAACACCATCACAAGCAAGCACACACACACACACACACACACACACACGCACACACACAGTCACACCTGAGGGGGTTCATTCTGCTTTTGCTATTTTTGGCCGTGAATGAATCCCATCTTTCATAACTTGCATTATTCAAACAAAATCCAAAAACCCTCTGATTGGGAGAGCGCCGCAGAATGCCACTGGGTGCGGGGATATGCAAATGCTCTCTCTTCAGAGTCGTCCCTACGCAAACACACACACACACGCACGCACACACAGAGCGTCAGAGCCATAGGCGTAGCTGTCCACATGACAAACGAGGCTCTGAACTCAGGGCTATTCAGAAAGGTCTGCAGCCAGACTACAGAGAGGGAAACCCCATCACTCCCCTTCCCTTCCACACCTGCTCCCCCACAACAACACACACACTTTCTCTACCTTGCCTTTTTTCATTTCTTTCTTGTAGTGTGCTGTATTGGCATGACAGTTGGTAGTGTTGCCAGATCATCAGGAACAGAAGGAAACGGTAACCTTAGTCCTCATTGAGTTCAATGTCTAGTTTACACCAGCAACATCACTGCTGTAGACTTCTTTCTTTTCACCATTATCAATATAAAACCATGTTGAATTGTGCGACACAGAAGAGCAGGACAGGTTGTGTTATATCTCTTACCGAAAAACAATTGTTCTGTATGTTAAAATATTTCCTCTATGTGAAAATGAGTAAACACAGGCAGCTGTGGCTCAGGTGGTAGAGCTCTACGCCAAATGGTATAGAGCCTTTCCAATGTTCCGATGACTCAAAGCACACTACTTGTCACATTCACCCATTCACACACAAATTCATTGACTGGTGGTCAAGGCTGCCATACAAGGTGCCACCTGCTACTCAGCACCACGGGGAGCAATTCTGGGTTCAGTATCTTGCCCAATGATACTTAAACATGCAGACCAGAGGATTTGAGGATCAAACCGTCGATCCATCTCCTGAGCCACAGCCCGCCAATAAATTTCAGGGTTAGCATTTGGTTTGCATGACTTTGATTTTTGCTCTGAGACAATTTTATCACTTGTTCAATTTATTGGACTCTAGAAATAAAAAACAAAGTTCTTACCTAGAAAATGAATAAATTTGGTTCCATGCTGCCGTCTCTGCCTCCGTCCTTATTACCATCAGAATCATTCTTCTGAAGGACACGGTTTGGAAACAGGTGCCTTTAATTATTGCCTCTAGGACACATAAGACCTAAAAGAACATTCACACTTGATCAGTATTTCACCTGAATGACTTTTGCTCCAAGACATGTCTAATTTAATGAAAGTGTGTTGAATGGCAGTAAATCAGAATGATAGACATTGTTCCTTCCTTGGTTGTTGTAGTTTTAGACAAGACTCTTCAGCATAACTTTTTTGTCTGGTAGAAGAAATGAAAGATATCCGCCAATAAAAAGCACTTCCCAGACAAAAATCAAATGTGACATATCTAATTGAGCTCCTCGTTGACATGCTCTTACATAACACATGTAGCTCTTCTCATTACAGTAATGAGGCCATGGCTGCGGACTCTAACATGTAAAGGACTTAGACAGGAAGTCTTTACAATGTTAAGAATGAATGGACCTGACAAGACTAAGGGCAGCTCTCCCTCTTCAACCTAAATTTAACATTATCAGACTGTGCTTCATGTTCCATTGTTTCTTACATGAGCCCATTTCACTGAGGACAGAGCTGCAGGGGCACGCATTAAACGGAGGGCTTAAATGTCAGGTTACTAGATTGACTTCTGTAAAATTCATCACTGGATTTTTTGAACGGGGATGGCAATGGGTGTTAATGGCCTAGAAATGTCACTCATACGCAGTCCATCCACGCGCGGTGCTTTCCGGAGGGCCATGGAAATATGGCTGGGTGGAGACGAGGACTGCTGCTTTGAATGGAAACCATAAACACAAAGATTTGCATCTTAGCTGCTGCTGCGCTTATCTGCCTGAAGTGTCTTAGAGGGGATGAAGTGGAGAAATGTCAACAATATTTATATGCTTGGCAGTTTGTTTTGCACGTGTGTGTGTGTGTGTGTGTGTGTGTGTGTGTGTGTGTGTAGTGGTATCTGCTTCAGGGTAATTTACAGTGATTGCGCTCAGTTGTCAGTGTACTGTTTTGGCTCTTAATTAGCTTTCTGTGTATACAGTTGAAATTAAATTCAGTCCATATTGTCTGGTTCTTACTGCTTCTGTTTTATTCCTACACATACAGTACAAGGCTGCAGATGTAGACTGTGTTGATTATTGATTAATCTGAAGATTATGTTATGAGCATATCGCAATTACCATAGCACAAAGTGACATCCAAATTGCTTGTTTTGTCTGAGCCAAAATCCAAATCAAAAAAGATATTCGGCTACTATCATATACAACACTCACATCTGAGAAGCTTTTATAAGTTAATTTTTTTGGCATTTTTGTTAAACTCTGAATTTTCTGTCGATTGACTAATTGATTAACTAACTAATAGTTTCATCTTTATACAGTGGGTTCACTTCAAGTTGGAGGATCAATTGTAAAGCACTCCATCTGACAGATGCTGTCAACATTTACACAAATTGTATGTGAGCACATGAGCTAATTCAGTTCTGTGCCATGAAAACCTAATATAACTAATTAGAATCAAATTATATGACTTTTATGTTCAATGTATTCTCATTCAGTGCTTTGTATGCCATCTTCCGAGAATGGACAATCAATCAGTCCCATAAGTCTTTCCTAAATTAGTGCACCTATCCATTAGGTTGTGTCAAAGATGCTCTATAATGTAGCATTGCAAGCTACCAATGGTATGAAATGGTTCCTGTCTCCTACCTGGGTGAGGTTGTCACTCAAGTGTTGTGTGGATGGATGAATGCAGATTCAAATGATACAATGCTATGTTTGCTCCTAATTTTGCCACTTGTTTTTATCTGCTATCTTAATATTTGATATCAGACGAGTACAAGATCATATCTGTTGTTAAGAGATCTCACAAGAGTGTGTTGCTGTGACAGACACATCTCAACCAATTGATTAAGCTGTCTGAAAAATGCCATTTTAGTGTTGGTGAAGATTCTCAGTCATCCAGGTCATGGTAATCTTAAGTGCTATATCGTAGTTAACTGGACTTGCTACTCAACAGTTGCTTATGATGTACAGTAGCACTTAAGATTGCCATTTTTAGTGTTAGAATGTTTGAGAGATATGTGGCTTTTGAGAACTGGGTCTAATATTTACTTCAGTGACTACAGGGGGAAAGAATAGCTCACATTTACTTCTTCCATTGGTGTGAACAGATAAAGGACCTGCCACTAATCTCCTAAAGGGGCAGGGCAGAGGCTAAACTGGCGTGACTTTCGGAAGCATTTCTGGTTGGGTTAGGAAAATAATCGTGGTTGGGTGTACAACATATATAACTCATCGAACTCTAGGAATAACTCAAAATAAGTGTTGACCTTTGGTTTTGCACGAGACACAAACACCAGTCTCCTGGGTTAAAGTCCTGTGTCATTAGACACATCTACCCACTCCGATCACCTGCCTAAGGTCCAGATCATATCGAAAGCATTTTAGCAGCTGGAGGCACCTTTTTGTAATTGTTTTTAATGTAATTGATTTTAATGAAAAAAATATGATACTCTTTGCTCATGTTTTTTGTGTTGCGGTGTGCCTTGCGTTTCTGCGCTCTAAGCGTCTGGTGTTTTTGATGGAGCACTCTGAGCTCCATGAGTTTAAAAAACTTCAACTCAGAGCGGAAAAGCGCCCTACGTCATCTCTTTGACCTCATCTTTTTTCCCACTGTCCAATAATTTGAGAGGTGGGTCTTCTGTGGTGGTCACAACAACAAGTTTACAGTTGGTAAACAATGGAGGAGAAACTGGTGGTAGCGGTTGCTTGAATGCTCAGAGCTGTACGACCCGACGATAGACAGCAGGTTGTCAAACTGTCCCGGAGTCACCCTAAAATATGCCTGGAAACGGCCATCATGGAGGCAAAGCTCCTGGACCAGCTGGTGGTACTCCCTGTGATCCACAACCTTTTTTAAGGGTCTCACATACCCACACAGGTTTCTGTTTCCCTGTGTCCAGCAAACATTTTATTACTTTTTTCTTCTTTTTTTTTTACTAGTGGCAATCAATTTTTTAAAAAAGGCAGTGCAGTGCACCTCAGATTTTGCAACCTGCAAAACGCTTTCTGTGTGATTGGGGCCCAAGTGGACTTGTCTCTCTTTATGCTGCCATACATTCTCTGACTTCCTCCTTTGCTTCTGACAGACTGCAGCGCGTAGGTCACGGCCTCCTGGCTCACAGAGACATGGGTTATATATGAATTATCGTGCCCTACATTTCATAGGTTTAAATACAAACAGTGAATGAGGACAGCCTGTTATGTTGGTGCAGGAAAAAATAACAGGACTAGAATAGAAACTCTTACAGCATTACTCACAGAAATTACCGTCATTTCACACACAAGTGAATTGTTCGTCATCATGTCATTACAGTGGAGCTTTTAGCACAAGGTTACCATTCAACTTTTAAAACTATGTCTGTACCATCTCCTTCATGTAGCATACAGTAAAGTATAATGTTGTGCTGTTTGTTTACCTGTCTGCAAAATGTCACCAAGACATATGTAAAGAAGTTGTTGTTGTTTCCAGAGAATAGATTTCTTTTTGTTGCATAAATTACACATTTCTATCTAAATATAAAACACATTACTATATAGAATTTGCAAACATATAAATTTTTCATTACCACAGAATGCAGAGATTCTTGTGTATACTGCTGTGTAATTTCACTCCTCGATACTTCCTCAACATTTGCTTGTTTTCCATTATGGTGCAGCAGATCCAAAGAAGGCTGTCTGCACTGTGTGTTCCTCTCAGCCATATCAACAGACACCCATATCAGCACATTTCATGTAGGACATATAATGAGTGTCACAGCACTGTGTGAGGGAGCAGATTTTTCCCTCTCACGGTGTCGTTTTAAATCAAATTAAAAACAGGGTAAATGAGAAAGTCCTGCTGCCCTACAGGCACAAACCAAAACACAACACCTATAAAAGTTCACATCATATTTCATATTCATAGGTTTCAGACAATTTGGGCCATTTTTGAAACATTTCCAGGATCTTCTTTTGAACAAAAGATCTACTTTAATATCCTCTAAACTGGTTCATAATTCATGCATGCACTCCAGTCCTGATCCTTCCCACAACACAACACACACACACGTAGCACCTTTCCCATTTCGTTATGAAATATCCATGAAGGCTTGCAAAAAATGCTTTCAAATCAAAACTCGAAATAGGTCATGTTTTCTTTCATCTTTTTTGATTGCACGACAGCAATTTCTCAAACAACAGGAAGGGCTGGTTGCATGTTTCAGATTGTGTGTGTATGTATGAGAGTGAGGGAGCGCAGGAGACGGAGGCAGAGACCGTGTGCAAGAGAGACAGACTGGAAAAGAACAAACCATAATGCACATTATGTTTTACTTTTTTGTTTCAAATATTTTTCACGTTTATTAGAGTATACACATTTGTGTCAGTGTTTTCTGTTTCTGTTTGCTCACATGTGCAATGTACGTGATTCTATGAGATCCTATGACATTGATCGCACTGCTTCACACAGGGAATAAAAGAGACACACACACACACACACACACACACACACCAGTGCTTCAGTGTTATGAAAGGAAGGCTGAAACAAAAGATGAAAAAGCAAATAGAGAGAATGAGGAATCAGTGAGCCAGGAGAGACAAAAGAGAGTGTAGATGACAATAGACTTTCAGAGCAGAACGCCAACTGTGACTCAGCCATTTTTTCTTTTCTGGCAGAACTCAACTCAAAGAGAAGAAGAGGAGAGAAAGAAAGAGAGACGTGCTCATGTTTCTGGGAGCAAAAAAGGTCAGTAATTAAGGACAAGAAGAATGGAGAATAGTCACATCACGACAGGATGTGTCACCAAACTATTGGTGACATTTTGCGAAGATGTATCATTTAACTTCTCAACCCTACATTTAACATAACCATCCATCCCTCAATTGGAAAGACAGGCTGAGAGTGCTACGGAAAATTACACTGTGAAAAACTTGATGTGATGTTAAATAGCAGCTTTAAACAAGGCTCAGTCCTTCGGAATCAAAGCAAAATACAAATTTCTACTCAACATTTTTATGTTTAATATGCATGTGGTCAAAAGGGGAAAATAGGTTTGGGCCACACAAGCTCTTTTGTTGTTGTTGCTGTAACACAGATGGCCATGAGAGCAAATTGGCTTTCTGGACTCCCACCACACCACCATTTGTCCAACATTGCCTTAAAACTGATGAAGATAAAATGGTTGAAATCCAGATCAGCAAAAATTGTAGTCAAGAGGACATATTTCCAGTTTATATTTCTGCCAGGCGTAAACCTGGAGGGGATCATGTGTTTGGTAATGTGTGTGTGTGAATGAGTGTGTTGGTGTGTGTATCCATCTGTCTGCAGCTAATCTTGCAAACCACTGCACCAATAAGCCAGTTCTTTTTGTGTGAACATGTATGACTGTATGCTGAAGGACTTCTTGTGGTTGCAGTGATTTATTATTGTTGAAAAACTTGTTTTATTGACTGTTTTATACTGTCATCAACTTCTGACTTCTAACAACTCTTCAGGGCCGGTAAGGGCCACAAGTTTTCTAGAAATTTTACAGGCCACATTTGGCCAGTTTGGTCTCATCTAGGACTGGAGCTTCTGTAGATTCATTCCATACTCGATACATCATGATTCACTAAAGTTAGGGACGTTACAAGATCAATCAGTCCCTGTTTTTGTTATCTTTGCCACAATCCTGACCAAGGGGCTGCACAAATGCCGCATTTTTTGTGCCCTCAAATTCATTGTTTTCAATGTAGACATGTGGTAGGCGTGCTCAAACGCCAGGGTGTTGCCGTCACGTCGTAAATGCCCTCCTGGGCACCTATTTTTCAGGGCTCAACGGCTACGCCCATAAATAACTTTTGGAATGCAGCAGGCACTGCATGTAATGTGACGAGGACCAACCAATCACAGCCAACAGACATCTTTCTCTTCTCCCATAAATATCAGCCTGTGGTAAATATGTTGATCATCAGAAGTTGGTCATTGTAGTGCAGGGCCGCCAGACCTTTACATCTGTCCCACGGACAACAGGCCTACAGGTAAACAGGTTATAATATGGTGCTTGTTGAGGTTGCTTAGCAACCTCAGATGAAACCTGCCGCTGCGCTCCTGAAAGCTGGCACAGAAAAGGCACAAGAGTAGCACCCAGCGCGTTCCTGGCGGTTAACAACATGGCCAGTGGCGTGCACAGACTTTTTGAAGGGCAGGGGCGAAAAGAAAAAAAAAGGGCACATACAGCGCGTTCTCGCCACTGAAGAGGGCACTAAGTTCCGCGTGTTTTCGAGGGCACTTTAGACATGTTTATATGTTATACAAATGGCACATTATATAGCCTTAAAACAGACTAACTAGACAGACTACTTAAGTTAGTTTGTAGTTAGGATCAGCATCCACGAGAACTGTGTAGATTCAATGTTGGACTGTGAAGAACACGCAGAGACATTGATGTATGAAGGAAATAAATCTGTGCAATTAAGTAGATGCCATTTCCTGTATTCTAGTGCATTTTAACAACATATTAGCACCAGATAATCCAAACTGGTTCTGTGAGATATAGTTCTGGCTCAATATAGATCAAAAAAGGGCCCAACATAAAAGTCATTGCAACAGTAATGTTTTACCACCCAAGAGGGCAGTTTATCATGTTTTAACCAGCCAAGAGGGCAGTTTAGTGTGTTTTTTGGCTCCAAAGAGGGCACTTTAGCATGCGGTTTGACTCCCAGGAGGGCACTTTGGCTGCCAAGAGGGCACTTTAGTGTGCGTTTTGGCTCCCAGCCCCCGCCCAGCTCCTGGAGAGTTTCTGAAATACGCTGTGTTGCATCTGCTGGAATTACAAGAATTGTCTATGGTGACCGCGACCAGCCCGGACGGATCCCTGGTTGAGATCTCCAATCTAGTGAGTGCACTTTTCTAATCCCAACCCTTGTGTGTATACATCCTGTGCTGTCACTCACTTTTGTCAGTTGACATTTTCTTGTCTTGTTTGCTTGTAGCGCTGCACTTTCATACCGCCCCCCTCCACTATTTCACTAACCCTCCTATCATTATCATCGCAGTGGGATACAGTCCAGTCAGTCCATCTGACACGTCCGTTGAAAAACAGCTCCAGATCAATGCATCCTCAGTTACTGGAAGCCATATTTTTCACCACCACCTACAGTGCCTTGATTTCCTCGTGTTTAGTTTACCACCCTGTGAAGTAAAATTCACAAAGAGCTCTATCTATAAAAGCCGCACTCAGCCCATATTCATTTCTAACACACAATCAATAAACACAATAACATTAATATTCTCATTATTCTTCTTTCAATTAGCTGGTCTGCTCTGATTGAAATTCTGTCCCCATCCTGTAAAGGATTTTGATTCAGAAAGATTACACTGAACAAAGGCCACATCAGCATAATGGATTATATATAAACAGTACTGCACTCCCAGAGACACACACACACACACACACACACAAGTTGGCTCATGTCACTTTTGGGGACATTACATTGACTTACATTCCTTTCCTGCAACCTACAATAGAATCATGTCCCCAGATAGAGGCTTGTCTTAACATATAACGCAAAATCTATATGAATATTTTCCACCAATTGTACAAGATAGTATAAGAGTGGTGGAAAAATTCCTTCCTCCTTACATATTTAAGGTTTGAGAGAACAGACGCTGTAATTTACTGCAGCAGGAAGCAAAGTGAAATAAAAGGAGACACACATTTCTTATTTACTTTTCATTCTCAGCAGTAAAGCACCAACCAGCTCGCTCTGATCACACATCTCCCATTAAGACTCATTAATCTACCGCCCCATAAAATACACCTTGTCTTTTTTGCATAAAACACAGCTCCGACAGATCCCCCCCTCCAGCTCCATGCACTTTTACAGCCACATGCTGTGAGCATGACACACATGAGTCTATCTCCGGATGGTGTGTGTGTCTGGGTGGCGTTATGGACACCTGAGGACCTCTTTCTGGCCATTAAATCAGATTTACACCTCCTTACACAACCTGTCCTCAGGGCATCCTGCTGTCCATTTTTTCCCCTTCTCATCTCATTGATGCTTTACTCCTCCCATCTGCCCTCTTAATCTGTTCTCCCATTTCTCCTCTGTATTGAAACTCTTTACAAGCTTCATTCCTTAATTTTTTTTGCTCTTATGTGACTGCCCAGGTGTTTTGATGCTTGATCAAAACACAGTCTGCACAGGAGGAAAAAAAAGTGCCAGGAAAGGAAAAAAACAACACAATCACCTTTGTCCAAATGCTAATGGACCACATGCTGATCCTCTGGCAAGACTGAACAGCTTTCACCTTCATTTTCATTCCCTCTTTCTTTCCCTCTCACTCTCTTGCTGACTCTTCATGCATTAAACACAGAATTTAACCTCCACCTACAGAAAGCAATCTCTTTCTCTACCTGGCAAGCTCCCACCCACATGCAGGTCCACCCATGCACTCCCTGACATGATTCCAGCTACAACAACCACTTCAGCGACTCTGCGAGTTGGAAGATGGAGAGCTTACTTCACTTTTTTAAAAAAAACAACAAAAAAAAAAACATTAAAATATACATGACATAAACCACAGGCACAGGAGAAGCTGTTGTCTACCCTCTCAAGATTAGCTTTGGTGGCGTTGGTTTCATTTGCAAATGAAATTACTTTCATAAATAAGAGCTGTAGGTGTGTAGTCATAGCAACGTAACACTTTGCTGAGAGAGGATACTTTTTGTTTATCTGGCACCGACATTTCTCTCCCTATTTTGTTCTGAAAGTGTTATTGCATATGACTCAAAATTTTTATTGGTATATTTAGATCCAATCTGTCTCCTTTGTTTTGAATCTCCACTGTAACTCAACATGTTCTGCGTTTACAGGATTTATGAACGATCGCAAATAACCTCATTCAAACCCTGCTTCATGACGTTACAGATTTACTGTTGTTGTTCACAGGTTTGATTACCTAACTGTTGTTCTTTAGCCTCATGAGGGTGTCTTCAAGTGCAACGGCATGTGTGAAAGTGTAGGTGTGTGGAGGTGTGTTCATTATTAAGTGCCACATTCAGAGCGATAAAAAGAGTGGCTGAAATTGATAGCCCCTTTAATACCACCTGGAATGAGGAGCTATGTTGACACAGAAATTGATGAAGGCTTTAATTGAACCAAACCCTCCATCTGCCCGTGACACCAAAGACTTAATTTGCCTTTTAATTGCAATCAATAAAGCGTCATAAGAGCCCATCTTCAATCCAAAGTGTCCGTGATTATTCTGCGGCTACACAGTTAATGGAAGTCATCACCCACAGACGGATGTGGTCATAAAGTCAACATGAATGATCTAGATTCATACCCATGGTGCTGATCATGGTGGCATTCTGATTGTGTGTGCATATCCTGTACTGGATGCAAAAAAAGTAGAGGAATCTAAGTGGTTTAAGCAAGCGTCATTTTGCACATTTATAATTCATGCAAAATATATTCAAAGCCAGACTCTGTTCAAAGGGAAGAGAGGGACGTCTCGCAAAAAGCATATAGCCTCTAAATCATTTACACAGAATCAGGAGACTGGTGTGCAGACAGAGGAGGCAAATCCTATAACCACCTTGCTAAATCAGCATAGTGATCAGGGTCGCCATGGAGAGAAAAGGTTTTGTTTCAACACTTGGGGGGAAACATAGAAAGAAGATTTGAGCATCAAACAATTTCCTGCACTCTGGTGAATTTTTATGCACTAATTTGTGCCTTTTCTGCATCAATTCATGATGTACTGTAGGCTTACACATCATCGCGCAGTAACTCGCTGCCTCCAGTCATTTTAATGAGGGGAAGGCGGCAGAGGGAAGGGGGTTTCCAACAAGGTGGAAGGGGTATAAAGAGGTTGCCACCCACACGCACATGCACAGATTTTGCTCTGCTGCCCTGAGTTGAACATGTTAAACTTCTGGTAGTTGCCGCCTGCTTGCCAATCAATTAGCGGCCATCACGGAAGCACAAAGAAGCAAAATGGAGCAGCCGATAATGTTGTCTGAATACCTGGAGTTACAGCACCAGCAGCTTACAAGGACAACCAGAAGAAAAACTGGGCCTGGGATAACATTTCCACCAAACTTTAGATGACTGGTAAATTGCCCAAATAAGTTTCCTTGCTACAGTATGCAGCTACAAGCTAATTTGCACTTCTGCCAGGGTTCAACGAAGAATCTGCGTGGCATCACAGTCGTGCACCGTAGCGGTGACAGAAGCTTTTAAACAACCATTAATTTTTCAGGGGACCACTCTTGCAGGTAGGCGTTTTTTTAGGGCGGTTGTTCAGGCTTAAGCAACCAAGATTCCATGTTTCCCTGACATTAGCATGTAACTGCATTTAGCAGTGTAAGCTACATCATTTAAACACTTGCAGTGGTGTGTCTGCAGCAAATGGCCATCAGATGACATCAGCTTTAAGCAGACACAGCATTAGCATTCATTTGGGGTCATATTTATGGCCACCTGACAAATTTTAATCCTATTTTTACAACCTATGTCAGATAGGTGCTGGGCAGGAAACCTACAGTTTATTAATGGGATTATTGAGAGCAAGTTGTGGCCATTAAACCAAAACAATGAAACTAAAGGCTAAAATGCTCCGAATATAGTTGTGAGCAACACCTGTAACATTACATGTAGTAGTCTGATCAATTGGTAGTATTAAAATATTGACCAGTGCAGCTTTAAATGTGGCTTGAATTAGCACATACTATAGCCTACATAGTTCATGTCTCAAAAAATAAATATTTCAATTTTTCTTTAGAACCGCATGGAGTCCATCCACGTCACACCATGAAATGAACAGATACTACATCCATGCTTTTTTCCTTCTAGTTGCTTTCTTTGGCACAGAAGTCCATTTTAGTCATTTGTGAATCACATTGTGTGACTCAATGGTTTCTCAAACAGAAGCACATGAAGCATTTTGTTCTGTTGGCCATCTGCATCTCCATCAAGCTGGATAAACCCCACTGATACCCCCTGGCAGAGAGGAGACAGGCAGCAGGTGCAGCGTGACGCCCAGCTCTGGTGATCACTCCATGTGGGCCGGCGGGATGGCCTATAGGGGTGAGAGACAGCCAGGATCAAGCCCCATGTCAGCACACTTCTGCCCTGCTGAAGCACCCATTAATTTCCCACCGGCTCCACAGATGCTGCAACGAAAAAACAACTTTCCCAACAGATAATGAAGAATGATATAATTATTAACTTATAAGTTCAACAATTTGCGTCCTTCTATCTGACTTTAGGGACATGGCAGTCTAAACATATTCAAATGTCAAATGCAAAATAATGAAATCAGCAAAATAGTTCACAGTTTGGGTGAAAACAAAAATATGGAAGTGTTACATAACATCAAAGAGGAAGAAAAAACGTACTATTGGACCATGCTAAGTGGACACGTGCTCCACTGAGACCTCGGTGTGGCTGCAAAACCATATGGGACAGATGTCACTGTTCCTCGCTTGTTCAGATCAAAGTGTGACTCTCCATGTTTGTGTGTGTGTGTGGGAGAGTAGCCCTGAATAAATGTGTTGATCTCCCTTGCTTTATTAGAGGGGGATCCCTGGAGCATCTGTGTGGACATGTTGCATCGGTAATTAGGCTTAAAAACACACACACACACGTACACACACAGGGTATATATACCAAAGCCTCTTTCAATGGCAACAGGCTAGTGTTGAAGCCTTGTTGAAGCAACAGCAGAGAGTAGTTTCATATCTGACCCACTGGTCACATTTTAAAGGAACAGTTCACCCCAAAATCAAAATCAAAAATACACTTTTTCTTCTTACTTGTAGCGCTGTTTATCAGTCTAGATTGTTTTGGTGTGAGTTGCAAAGTGTTGGAGGTATCAGCCATAGAGGTGCCTGCCCTCTCTCAAATATAATGGAACTAGATGGCGCTTGGCTTGCGGTGCTCAAAGCACACAAAAAAATACATTTGAAAACTCAGCAGCAATGTCTCTTTCCAGGAACTATGACCGAGTTACTCAAGATAATCCACAGACATTGTTGTGAGCAGTTTCATGTAGGAACTATTTTCTTTCTACTGATCGTCACCCACCAACTGCACCATGCAGAAGGAAGCGTGCATCTGCTCATGGACTGTCACTTGTAAAACTGAAGGCTGAAGAATGTACACAAAAAGAAAAGCATCAAGTTGCATCATGGCAAATGTACAGTAAGATCTAGTATTTTTGGAGTGTGACCTATATGAGGGACCAAAAGTCAGAAAATTCCTGCCCCTGCTGCATCCATTTGTTGATTCTGTTCGATTCTTATTTTAACCTGTCTCTTGTGAGCCCCTTAACGTTGCAGGAGTGCACTCTAAATCATTGTAGCATACCCCTATTGCTATAATCCACCATGAAAAACAGCCATAGGCCATTGTTTCCCTTAAGCCATCCTGGTCAGGCACTATCATGTCCTGCAATTTTTCCCATTATACTTTTTTTCCATTTTGTATATTGTTTTGTCTGTAGCAGTCTGCACTGTCTCCTTTAGCCACAATGAACTTTGTCATTATGAGCTCATTTGCATTGCAATTTAATTACATTACTTGATAACCGTGACCCTCCCTGAACTTCGCCGAGCTGTGTCAACATCATGGTGAATTAAGTGGCGCCATGTTTGGTCTTAGTTTTGTTTCACTCCTACGCTGCTGTTAGGGCAAAGCCAAACTGTTTTCTGCTCCAATTTACTTATAGAAAAAGAAAAGTTATTATGTATAGCAGTGATGTAAAGTCAATACCCTGTCTGCATCGGGTTCTGGACAATTTCCAGTGTCTCTGCTGTCACTTATAAATATTGTGGGGAAGGAATGAAAACAGTAAAAAGAAATTAAATTAAAGTAAAGAAAAAGTTTTACAATTTAGGCAAACCTCCTAAATCATATGAAAACATACTAATGACACATATACAGTACATCCGATGCTCTGGTCACCAAGTCCTTGTTTCTTACACTGGACTGCCGTTCACCCAGACTGCACAAGTTACTGTGCTCCTCACATTTCTTTAGCTATCTTGCTGTCTTTCGACCTAACAATGTCTTCCCACCACATCTCCTGAAGTAATTACACTTGTCACCTAACCTCACTCACAAGTATTGTCTTTATTTCATGGCTAAGAAGCTGCATGTACCCCTGTTTCTCACACTACATTATAAAATCTCCAGGAGTGTAATGACTCATCTAATATCTAACCGCCCCCTTCCTCCTGCTCGTACTGTATCTCTGTCCTATAACACATACGCACTCAGATTTGGTATAACCAATGACAATCCAGCCATTAACAGGAAAAACACCACCTTATTCATCACTGTTAAGTTGCCTTCCAAATGACCAGGGACATTTAACTGGGCTGTTAACTGTTAATTGACTGTTAATTGTCAGTAAAATCGTTGCCAAAATAAATGGACTGACAGGCCATGACTTCAACTCAATAGATCCTCCTTTCGCTCTGCCATTGTGAGTCAATCTTCGTGCAGGATCTCAATATACTGCCTTTTATTTCTGTATGTTTGTAAAAGCAAATAGAAAAACTCCTTATATATGACATTACAGGTGTGAGTAGCATTTACAGGACACAAGGGCAGATAAGAGGACGCACAGTCAGTCAGTCAGCAGCTGACACACTCCAGTCTCAGTGGTCGTTTGCGGGAGATTTGTGGTTTCTCCACCGGACCAAGCCAACCCCTCACACCCTCTGCCACCCTGCTTTCACCTTCCACAAGGATTGAAGGAGATTAAGTGTCTCAGTGGAACACCACGCCAAATTAAACATCTTCTCTCTATCTGTATCACTTCCCCCTGCCTTTCTCCCAGACTCCTTGAGGTCTTTTTTCTCTCCTCCCGGCGTCTGACCGCTGATTGCTTTTTCTCTCCTCCACAAATCCCCTCCTTCAGCACAAAACTGGGCTTGTTTTTGGCGGGCTGCTACAGGTTACATGGCCACAACAGTCTGGGTTTAATAGCTAGGGACGATGATGTGGGATTTAGCCTCTTAGATATAAAACTTAACCCTGGCAATACTTCTGCAGCATAGAAAATTGTGTTTACAGTAGTTTACTTTTAATTTGCTTTAAGTTTAGTTTTGTTCCATTTTCCACTCTGTGATTAAACACGGAGGTGACGAGATAAAAACACAAGAAACGACGCTGAAAGACTGTGACGAGCAAGTCCAATTAAATATCCAAGGCAATAATTGACCACCACCTACTGTGAGATATCATCACATTTATCCACAGACAGATCAATGCAAACCCATTTATCAAACTGATCACGTGTTTGTGTGTGTGTATGTGTGTGCCCGGAGTGTTTGAGCGCATTTAAGTGTGAACTTCCCCGATAACATAAACTCTAAATCCCCATCTGTCCACCCACAGCAGTCCTGGGCTCTTGTGTAAGATGATCGATTGCTGGAGGGGCTCCTGGTAGGATTTTAATTCCAAGGGAGATCTGAACAATCGATAAGATTGGCCGAAGAAGAGGAGGAAGATGAAGATGATCTTTAAAAAGTGCCATAAAACCATCCAACACTTACCATCATTAGACAGGCTGTGCTACATGCACTGACATAGTGTTGAGTAGGAAAGCTGCCAGAGTGATTCCTTTACATGTGATATGTTTTCACATAACAACCACCTCTTCATCCTGTCAGTCCTAAAGCTTACACCTTGCTTTGCCTGGAGGCTGCTTATGCAAAATGACAGGGGCCCAGGGGCCAGTTACTAAACAAACATTGGCAATATTTATCAGATAAAATTATTAAATACGGCAAATCCAGTCACATCAGTTCCACACAGGTCAGGTTTACACAGTGGCGTTTCTCAGATTTGAGGACATTCGGGGCATAGCCTGGACCTCTACAGGGGGTCTCTGGACAATCCTCTCCAAGCACTGTTTTTGACAACCTGGTCTCACTCCCAAGTTGTTGAAATCCGGCACTTACACAGTGACTTGTGGCGTCAGACACAGACAAAAAAAAGCCTTTAACATTGGCATGATACGCAGCCAGTCCCCGTGCAGTGTCAGGGGGAAACACAGCAGGACTGGAACAAGAGGTAAGGTGGCAAAAGTCCCAGTAGGGTGGGTGGGACAGGCGGTGGATGGGTCCAACAAACATCATCTTCACCCGGGAGATGATGTTTGTTGGACCCATCCACCAAACATCGTCTTCACCCGGGAGAGCATTGTTCGCGTCCCATAAGATTATAACTCCAAACTCTGTTCTTTTTTTCCTAAACCTAACCACGTGCTTTAGTTGTTGGAAGGGGGAAAAAAGTCAAGTCGCGTTGTTGCACTGACGTAGTGCACTTTACTTGAAGGTATCTACATAAGGGTGACATGACACTGTCATAACTATGACATGACACTGTCATGAACTTGTCATAAACATTATGTACATGTCATAACATGTCATTGGGATGTCCTTATTATGAAAATTTGACATTAACATAAAGACATCTCCTGGTAATGTCATCCTGGTTAATGTCAAGTTGTCATGATCAAGACAACCCAAACAATGTCAAGCTGTCATTACAAAAACCGAATGACACTTAATGGCAGCAGTCATAAACGTTTATGACATGTACATAATGTCCATGACAGGTTCATGACCGTGTCATGTCATAGTTATGACAGTGTCATGTCACTCTTATGTAGATACCTTCAAGTAAAGTGCTACCCATTATTTTTTAAGAGACAGTATGTAAATGATAAATTTCCTGTGAAAACATAAGTGTAATTTGAAAGAAGACAATACATGTAACAGACATATCTTGATACGGCGTCCCAGAGTGTCACCAACCAGCGCACCCAGGATACCTTTCACATTGTATCTGGATGTGGAAGGTCCATAGCCAAATGTCAATATGTAACAAGGTCGGAGGGAGAATGTGTTGTTTTTGATGAACAGGCTCTATTTTGATGATTTTTCATGCACTCTGGCACCTTATAAACATTCAAAAAATGTTTGGAAAATGGTTGGCAGGCAATTCAAAAGTAAAGTATCACTGCCTTATACTTTTCTTTAGGTGTCTATTAAAAGATTTTACAGGCCAATTTAGACAAAATCTGTATTTTACCTGAATTGAACAGAACCTTACATTTATATAACCTTTGACCTCATCCATTTTAGGATAACATGATTTAATTTCAAGTGGGGCCGAAGCTAAATTTGGAAAAAGTCCATTGTCATCTGGTAAATGAGGCTATTGTTGTTCTTTTCACGAATGCAAAATGAAGAAAATTAGATGTGCTTAACAGATAATCATGACACTAAACCATCTGAGAAGTAATGTGGCACAGCATTTTAGATTTAACAGCACAGACTGAAAAAATGGGGATGAAGGTTAAAACACTGAACATCAGCCGTTTTGCTCCCACCTCTGGATATCTCTCCCCGACGACATCCGCAGTATTCCATTTTCAAATCCCTTCTGAAAACACACCTTTTCAAGCTGGCCGTCTGATTTAATGGTGACACACATACTGAAACTTGCACTGATGATGTTTATTAAAATGATGATTTAAACCTTATACTGTATATATATAATTCCCTCTATATATAAAAACTATATAAAAACAGAACCAAAACAACACCAGGGTTGGCGGAGTTGATAAACAAAGAGCAATTTAAACTACTGCAACAGTTCTGATAGCATGTTTTCTCTCCTCGTTGGGTAATGTGGGGACTGGGCAGATTAATTTTCCTTTAGCAGCATTTAATTACTGAGGTGCATCCCAAAGCACCAAACACCCCTTCCTCTCCTGCATCCCCCCCCTCACCCCCACATCTTTGTATTCATGTTAATTCCACGGTGTTGCTCACAGTCCTTAAAGGAGACAAGACAACAGAGGCTGCTCCTGCGTGTTCTTTCATCAAAGGATGGAAGTCCGATCAGTGTTGGTGAGAGGGATCTCAGTGTGATCACATCCTATGGCACCTAGTCACAGAGATCTCATCAGTGGAGGTTAGAGTTAGAGTTGCTTGTGTGCGCTCAGTCAGGAGGGTGATGCTAGGGAGATAAATGACACAACTACCGGAGTGAAACAGAGCTAAACAGAGAATAATAAAATACAGAGACTTTTATATTATTCCACTCTCGTTCCCCGTCACAACTGCGGCTTATGATCTACATGATGTTGCCATCGTCAAATCTCAAATGGGTCTCGCATTGATGACAGAGCAGTTTTCCTGTAATATAATAGAGTTTAAATGGGCTTGTGGGCCTTTGAAAGTTTCCGAACCCATAAAGGAGCATTTAGAGCTTCGGTTCAAGTGAAATTATGAAATCACCAAACTACATTTACCAAAAATTGATACAACAGCAGTAATAAAGAAGATAGAGTTTTGTGACTGCCAGTGTTGTTGTTTCTGCGCTGTAATAATGTGAACATGACTGAGCCTGGACAGACAAATGAATGGAGCCAGTCCCTCTGTAGCCTTGGGTCTGCCAGGACTGAATGCAACACATTACAAGCAAATAAACTGCCCTGGCAGGGCCCCTAATGTATGTGCATGCCATACTACGCTTTGCTACCCTCAGGAAACATTGGGTATTAACATAAATGTCACGTAGGATTCGACCCAGTCTCTGAAGCACGTCCACACACACATACACACGGGCAGGCAAATGTAGATATTCCTGGGGAGGAACGAGTCAATGTAAGCCTACAGGCTTTCCTCCCACAACTCTGACATATGTTAATCAACAGACAGGAGACAGACAGACAGACAGAAAGTGGATTGATGCGTATCCATATAGAGGTCCAGACATAGCTAAAACCATACGGGTTCTAGTGGTCATATGTGCCTGACACCATTATAGCACCTTCTGAATTACTTGAAATGTATGATAGAGAGTCAGAGTGAAGAGAAACTAATTCAAACTCGCATTGACAGCTGTGATAATAACTACAAATACAGTTTTGGAGCTTAACTCAACAGTATGCCGAGTGGTTCACTCAGTATCATTCAAAAATGATAGCCTGTAGCTCTAACTGCCTCTCTGTAGACCGCGCTCACATGTGTTGGACGTTATAATGTGGGGCACCCAGCCTGCATTAGGTGGAGTTGTGTTGCTACCCCCTCTCCCCTTGGATCTCCGCAAGGAATGTGAGGACTCTAAAACTTCACCTGAGCCTCCCTCGGCATATGGGTGAGTAGATAATGGCTGAATTTTCATTTTTGGGTGCACTATCCTTTTACTAAGCTTGACAGAAAGGCCCGTGAAGAGGCATATAACAATATATGAGAATAGACTCATATTTTTCCCTCTTCAAGACACGTCTGTTACCTTCATATAAGAATAGTTTTAGGAATATTGGTAAACGTGTTCATTTTGTCTACAACCCCAATTCCAAAAAAAAAGACACAAAGTGACCATCTTTGCTTGTGAACAACTGAGCCTTTCAAGGATGCCCCTTTCATACCCAGACATGATACTTAAATCTGTAACCAACTAATCAGTTTACCTGTGAAATGTTCCAAACAGCTGTTTTTAAACATTCCACAATTTTCACAGGGTTTCCCGATCCCAAATTCAGAATGAGTATATATTACCAAAAAAAACAATAAATTTTTATCAGTTTGAACATTACATATCTTGTCTTTGTGCTGTATTCAATTGGATATAGGACTAAAAGGAGTCCAAACATTTTTGTAAGTGGGGTTGTATTACAGTAACTGTGGCAAAGGGCCACAGAATCATCAATCATATTTTTATTGTCATCACAGTGTCATCTTGAGCGATAAACACATTGTGAAATACTGTGATATTGCACTAAAGGATTTTTAAGATAATTAAAAAGAGAGCATCAGTAGAAAACTTTACTTTAAAATATTACTATCATTCTCTTTTATTGGAGCCTTTCATTGGGGTTCAGTTTACTGTTTACTTTGTTCAATAAAAGAATGCTGGAAATATTTCTCTTTCATTTTTATTAATTCAACAAGCACTTTGTTGTATTTTAGCAGTATACTGGCAGGCAGCAGAGAGGCAGAACAGAAGACACTTTTATACTTGAATATCATTGTCACAATATTCAACATTGTCAATGCATGTCACTTATCATCCTCACGTCATGCAGCCCTAGTGTCCAACTATAGCTTTGCCATAGAGTTACTGATCACCAACACTAGTATACATAGATATTAGGGGTGTAACGGTACACAAAAATCTCGGTTCGGTACATATCTCGGTACACAAGTCACGGTTCGGTTTTTTTTGGTACAGTAATGAAAAAAATAGACAACTATTAAATATCTTTTACTTATTGGTAACCCTATTAAAACATACCACCACAGCAGTTAACTCTTTTTACACAATTTTTGAATGAAACAAATATATATAAAATCCTGCTTTTTCACATTGTTTGAATGAAAATAGAAATATAAAAGTGAAAAATAAAATCCTGCTGTTTTTTTAACACATTTTTGCTTGGGCACTGTTATTTATGTGACAACACCTGAACATAGCACACACAGACACATTGGCTGTTTGTTTCTACCTCTATCCTTTCTGGAAGTCTCGGACCTCCAGCCGCCCGCCTCCACCTTGATTAAACGCTGAAAATAAAATAAAAGAGGGAGACAGGTTTTTCCTATTTTATCTTATTTTGTTATATTTCTCCCTCTCCTCTCGCTAGAAGTGTCGGACCTCCCGCCTCCTGCTCCCGTCTCAAACACAGAGGTCTCCCTCTCCGCTGAGCACACCCAGCCTGTTAAATAGCCTGTAACCGTAACAACTGTGTTACACAAACTCAGTGCTTTGGTCATTAAATAATGTCGGGCTCGGTTCGGGTTCGGACAGAAATATGCGGCCCGTGCCGCACTCTAACACACACACACACAAAAACACGGAAAACCGGACATTATCATCAATTTATAAAACCCCCCGGACGCCCCGGACGCCCCGGACGGGACGTGAAAAGTGGACATGTCCGGGCAAAAGAGGACGTTTGGTCAGCCTAGTTACGGCCCTAATAGATATGCATAGATTTTTGCTTTTGTCCCAATTCCCAACCCATGCTTGTAAAACTTATTAGACTAATAACATTTATTGTTCTGTAATGTATGTAAGTGGTTAGTTTTGTGTTTTTTATAACTACAGTAGATGCATTTTATATCAAGGGTGTTGGCTGAACTAAGTCCCCCACTGTTACATCACTGGTACGGCTGATTAAAAGTTCTGCAAGCAACTAAACCCACTGCAGACATTAAATATGCATTTGTGAAGTGAGATAGGTGTGTGTGTGTGTGTGTGTGTGTGTGTGTGTGTGTGCGCGCGCACGCATGCCGTCTCTGTTCATGCGTGTGTACCACAGAATACAGTGTGGGTTTGTGACTGCACTCTGGAACTTTGCCTAATCTCTGAAACACAAAGGAGGAAAGAGGGGCGAGCTGTTACATTATTAAACACACACACACACACACAGGCACACATTCACACACACACGTCTATTGCCTCCACTAACACATGCATGGCCTTTTGTGCACTTGTTTGTTTTTGTGACTTAGAAACTTACCCATGAGGCTTAGAGCTTTGCAGTTTAAATGCTGGCTTCCCTCCTTCCTGTCTTATATCTATAAGAATATTCTCTTCACTGCGGACGGCTTCAAATCTGTCCCTTCACTTACTTCTAACTCCTTTCAGCGAGTTGGGACAGTCGTCACACGAATTCACTTGACCCCACACTCTCTCTCTCACACACAAACACACACACACATACACACAAAGGTCGCTCACGGTGCCAAACTCTCATACTTATGACATCTCTTGCATAATTCATGAGTCCAAATAAGAGCACATGAAATAATCATGAACAGGGGCCATATTCGCGAAAGCCATCTGAAGCTAAAAGGTGGTCCTAATTGGCCAATTTAAGAACACATTCTAAAAGTAATGTGCTTTTCAGTTATGATTTTAAAAGCCCCTCTAAAAGCAATTCTCCGGGCACTGAAGCAGGCAAAAAAGATTTCCCAGAAGAGGCGGAGTGAGGCTGGGCGAGGATAAAACAATTCCTTACTGCGACGTATGAAACGTTACACACGCACTTGCTGAGCAATAAATGTCTGGGTCCATCACAATGCCAGTAACTCTTCAGCAATTATGAGATCACTTTTAAAATCATTACATCAATTCGGCAAACGCTGGCGACAAAAATGACCATTCTTCCCTGAGTGTTCTCTGCATGTTGTATCTTATTTGAAGATTGAGTGGCAGCGATAATTACTGCAATAATAGCCTCTTCACCAGCCAGTTAAAACAGAGATTACTAACAGATATTTCTAAAGAGGTTGGGAGCTGTCTCTGCTTTCCCTAGAAATACTCCACTGTAAAAGCCTCCCTGTGAATAGTTTCTTAGAAGAGACTCCTCCCGACTCCTAGGAACTTTTCTGCTGCTGTTTTGAGAAAGCAGGGAGGAAGTATTTTTAGCGGTGAGATAAAATGCTGTGCGAATAGGGACCTCAAGCACATTAGAAGGTTGTTGTTTAGCTGGGGATCCTGCAAACAGGCTTAATGTCACAGGGAGGTGCTTTACAAGCTGAACGGGGATCAAAATCCATGTTAAGGAAACTCTAAGTCGGTGGTTAAGTCACTGGAACATTTTCTGCTGTGTGATGTTTTGAGGGGTTTCTTTTTTGGTTGTTTGTGTAGAAAAAGTCCTTAAAAAGGCAAAGAGCTTTTGTGTGTTTATATACAGTATGTAAATGTCCTGTATATCTGTATGCACATTAGCATATTTATCTATTTTCATGTTTATATTTATTTGCATGTGAGTTTCCATTCTGTTTAATATGTATGTTTCTTACAATTCTTTTTACTTTAAATGTGTGTGTTTGAATTATGTGTGTTTATGTATGATACGATTGTGTATTTGTGCTCTCTTTTTCTTTTCTTGCTTCAGTTTTTTCAAATATATATTTTTGCCATTGCTATGTAAAAAAATAGAAAATATATTATAGAATTTACATACATATATATATATATATATATATATATATATATAAGTGTGGACCAAGTCACATGACTTGAGTCACAAATTTGATGACTTCAGACTCAATTTGACAAAATGAAAACAACTTGCTCTACTTGGAGTTTAACACTAATGACTCGTGACTTCACTTGAACTTGAATCCTATGACTTGAAAATAGTTTATGCCCTCCCCAAGTCCAAAGATTAGGAAGTATGCTATTTAAAAAGTGTGCAGCAAACAATGTATTTACCTTCACTTCCTCAGTCAACTAACATTGTCACTATTCATTCCCAGCAAGTCGACACCTATTCCCAAAATTATCCACTTTAGTTGAACCAATCCAACAGCATCCAATTTAGTTGCAGAAGAGGACTGTGAAGAAATTGAGCATAGCATTAGTTCAGGCAGGACATGATGTCAAGCTCAGCTCAGCTCACATCCCAGCTACGTACATCAGCTGATCTCAAACAGCCTAATCAACTAATGGAGCAGCTGATTGATTAAGGGAGTCAGCTGATAGATCACATGATTTCTTTCTAAGCAACCAACTGGCGAAACTCATTCAGGGCGCCCTATTTAAACTGCTCTGGCCTGCCTACTGTCGCTGCTTCCTCTGCAAGCCGCTTTGCAACCTGCCTCCACCCCAGCTCCTCCTTTTCATACTGTGTCTGACTTATCAATATCATTTCTGTTTGTCATTGATGCTGCTCTGTTCTGTTCCCGGGGTCTTTGCTGCTGCTCTCTCTGCCTTAGGCTTTTCATTTAGGCGCATGGAAGGGCAGAGAGGTTTGCTCTCTCTGCCTCAGGCTTTCCTCATTTGTGCACGTGGAAGGGCAGAGAGGTGTGCTCTCTCCGTCTTGTGCTTTCCACGTAGGTGCGTGGAAGACACTTTCTGTGTAGGCCCAAGGAAAGGCAGAGAGGCCCCAGAACAGAGCCATACTGGCAAATATAATACTGCAAATGACAATAAAGTTTTCTTTTACTAAAGTGTTCCTTACTGAATTAACCTTACGAAACTGAGCACAAGTTTGAAGTTTCATTCACGTACAAAAACTACAAGGTGGTCAGCAAAAATTGCAGCATTACAAATTGTATGCAAAAAAAATGTGGTTCGAAATTTACAGAGAGAGACACAACAGGTCTCAGCTTCATTCAGTATTCTAAGTTGCACATAGAACAGTAAGTTGAGGCTAATATTAGCATAGTTAGCAAGCTAATGCTCAATTTACTTTCAGATTCTGTTGTTAAAATGGCATTACATTTTTAGTGAAGAACACATTAGACCTTGTTTAGAACTTGAAGTTAAGGACATGGGACTTGAGTGCAAAGACTTGAGCAGTGGTCGCATTAATCGGATATTCTCGGTCATTGACCGTTTTTTTTACAACAATGACCGGAAAATCTGAAGGCCGTCAGTCATTTTGACCGGTTGCAATTACCACCCCTGCCCACTTGGCGGCGGAGTGCACAGTCAGTGGTTTAAGTGGCTGCCGTTTTTACACTGCAGAGAAAAGGGCATTCATCTGCTTCATGTAGCGTTGTTGACATAACGCCCTGGACACACCGGACGCGGAACCGAGGCACAGCGCCCAGCAGCGTAGGCAGTTTTCAATCGGCCGTGAGCGCTTCTGTCAAGCTGGATCAAGCGGATCGTACCAAACAGGAAGTTGGACACAGAAAAGACGAGAGAGAACCCGGCCAATTTTCAAAATAAAATAACAACAGCATGCAATGAGGAACGTGAGGAGAAAATACCGCGTTTATAATTTAAAATAACACAACAGTGCATAACCAAACACATTTTTCAATACCATAATCACTTCATTACAATTTTAATTAATTAATTTTAATTTAATTTTGTGTCACCGAGCCTACAGACATAACTACGTAACGCCCTGGACACACCGGACGCGTTAGTGACGCGTTAGTGCCATCCGGTGTGTCCAGGGCGAAGCCTAATGGCACGGGTGTGTGGATGTCTGTTCATCTTTTCGTTCATGTCCTTATTAATGCACACTTTATAACTTGCTTGTTGGATTTATTAAAAACGAACGAATGAAAACTAAATGTCTTTGAATATCTTTATTATCATTTAAAAACAAAAATTAAAATGACCGGTAAAAATAGATTATGACCGGATTTTGATGACCCTGTCGGTCAAAATGACCAGCGACGAAAAAGTCTAGCACAACGTCTGGAATTGAGACGTACTTGTGACTTGCAAAACAATGACGTCAAATCTCTGGTATACATTATGAAAAATATAGGTGCAGACTGGGGGAAATGTATAAAAGATATAAGTTAAGAATAAAGAACATGATTAATTATTGCTGTCAAAATGCTTTTACAATTGATAAAAATCTACATAATGCAATGATTCATTTTTCACTGAAAATGCATACTTTCAAAGCTTTTCTTAAGGTTGGCCAAACAGCGACCATCAGTGCTGAAGATAGCAGCAATTTCCATAATTTCTTCCCATGAAATCCCCGCGACTCGTGGACTGAATTCTAAGAGTGTTTATTTGCATATCATTTTCTAGTAATTGATTTTTATTGCTTCATCAAACTCATTAACACGATGCCACACGGTGCCTCTCTGTCGGTTCTCCAACTGTTCTTAATATATCTGTGTGTGCATTTGTGTGTGTGTGCATTCTTCCAGTTCTCTAAATCTGTGGTTTTATTCTCTGTGAATGAAAGTACAATATCACAGTTGCCTCCCAGTAGTGTTTATTGTGGAACATGAAACATCCACAGAGATTTGATTACGTACATAATTACCCCAAACATTTTAATAATGGAACTGATTAACGGATATTAGAGAGCACTGGGAAATGTTGCTGATCACACATTGAGAGGAGGATGATATGAACCAGGATGCAGAGGATGGATATGACTATGCAGAAGTCTCACATATTTTTCACCTACTGAACTTTTCACAGGGGAAATTTGTTCAGAAAATTGTTCTTAAGACAAATGGCCCAGACACATCAAACCGACATCAAGGAGCTAGTGGCGACAAGGGCCGACTGTTACGTCACCTTATGTCCCCTATGTCTAAGCCAAGAAGTTGCACTTGAACACACTGCTAAGACTGCAGCCAACGTCCAACTAACACTTCCTCCTGTGCCTGCACGGGAGGAAATAACTCTGGATAGCAGCAGACGATGGTAGTCTGTATTCGTTATTCAAAAAGGTAAACCGGTAGACCGATAGAGCAGATTAAGATGCTAGCTAGCCAGTTAGCATGTTAACAACATAACCTGATGTTGAAAGAACAGAGCATATTCACCATGCGCCAGCAAACAATGATACAAACAATTACAAATGATTCTGCTTCACTGTCTGACACCAATTCAACACGCTTAACTGGCTGAAAAAAGCTAACAAGGACCAAACAGGGTCGACTAGTACCAACAGTGCCGGACGAATCACAAAAGCAAGGGTGACAGGCGCTCACAGGTGGCCTGACATTGAGTGATTGCCGACTGTCTGTTTGGTGTGTCAGGGCCCAAAAGGGATTCAAATCATGGAAATGAATTGATCAGATTGAAATAAAATATGAATGAAATAGAATTTAAACTAATGAAATGATAAGCATGAATGCACTCACAGACACAGACGTACATTTTCTATTAGTTTGACCCCGTATCTTTCAATTTATCCAAACTGTGAGCAGTGCTATCTATGAGGCTCTCTGAAATTGAAAAAAGAAAATGTACAAGTCCACGCTGGATCACCCACTCTCCTTTAAAAATAAAAAGTCTTTGCCATTTCAAGTCTACTCTGTGTGCATTTATTATGCCCACCCAAACCTACGCACACATTCCCAAACGCTCTCTCTCTGCCACATTCTGCAGCACTTTAACCTGCAGCTGAGGAGCCCCTTCATACATTATTCTGTGTCCATTCTCCATGCCCGCTCGCTGGAACACTGAACTCTAATAGCAGCCAGGAGCTCGCCCAGCACTCCACAGTGGCAGCTTCACCCCACCCAGACCACCGCAGCCAAGTGAAGGGCACAGGCTGCAGCCTAAGACACAAACGCAACATGGTTTCCAGAGCAGTAAACAAGCTTGGGGCAGCATGCTAAACAACCTCCAGGACCTGCCTGAAGCCAACTAAAGGAACCAGTTTCGTTTTGTCACGTCACTGAAGCTGAGTGGATGAATTCATTTGAAAAATATTCTGCTTTTATGAAGATATAAATTCTTTCAGTCCTTAGGATAGTCTTTGAAAGCCTATTATTTCTCTCTTTGCTAATATTTCTAGTGGAAGACTTGGTCTCCTTTCCCCCTGTGTGCTTTTGAGTGTGTATACACATCAGTGTGAATGTGTGTGTGTGTATCAGTGTCTGTGCATGAGTGTATGTTGTATTTTGATTAATCTGCGGAGTGAGTGGAAATAATGGAGGGAAATTGTGACTTGAAGTAGATTATTACAATTCACTTTCTTTGGCACACACTGAAAAATAACCCAATTATTTTCCAAGGTTACTACTGGCGTTCACTCTCTTTTTAATCACAGCTCCAGAGTGAAAGCAGCCCAGCTCCAGAGTAGCAATACAAACCTAAAGCAGCACCGAGATAAGATATCAGGAGGAGAGAGGCAGGAGTTAAATAATTCAAAGTCCTCTAATGAAAGGCAAATCTTGATTTACAGTTGTCTGGAGTATTCATACTTTGCATAAGCTTCACTGACAGTTGGTTTTATCTAATATGCACATTGTGTTTCTCCTCTTTGATCCAGCATGCAGGCATTTTAATAGCCTGTGTAGTTCTGTAGAATACACCAAGAATATGTCAATAAAACCTGATATACAGATAATTTGGCAGTGGTCTTGCGGGGCTGTGCACTCTACTGTTCCGAAACACCAGTGATGTCATGTTGGAGCATAGCTTTCCATTTGCTCAATATATTCACAAGTAATAACTTTAAATATTAATTTTAAAGATCATTTTATATCCAAATCATGATTCTGTGAATTCCAAACAAATTTTTAAAAATCTTATCATTGACCTCACATCCTAGGGAGCCCTGACCCATGAGCAGTGTTGGGTAAGGATTACTTTAAAAGTAATCAAAGTACGTTACTGCGTTACTTTTTAAAAAAAGTAACCAGTTACTTTACTGCGTTACTCTCTGAGTAAAGTAACTCAATTACTTTAAAAGTACTTCCAATGTTACTCCCTGAGAAAAGCACTTTTAAAGTACTTTTGAGTATTCTATATTTTCTTTTGGGCAATGGACCACAGGGCGCTAAGCCTACTTTTTTTTTTCTCCAAAATTAAAGTTATGGACCACTTGCCCTTCACTGAGATTCAATTCTCCCATCACAGCCGTCACTTTGACCTGTAGAAACACAGAACGATCTGCTGCCGTAGACAACTGTATGACAACAACACCCCAGCGTTTTTAATATTTCCTCTAGGGATGTTACCACACAGAGTAAAAGGGGGAAATGATGGTGTGAAACAGCAGAGGCACTTTGTCAACCCGCTGAGTTAATGTTACTGTCATTAGCATCAAGCTAGCAAACAATGGTACATCCTCACGGTCGGACATAAAGTAATAACATTAACAAATAGCAGTGGGGCTTTTACTCACCACAACTGCAGAGGCTCCCAGCTTCATTTGAAACAAACTACATTATAGACGGTCCGTTATTTATTAACCCCTCTGTGTGTTTATATTTACTTTTATCTGCTCCGTTGTCTTTGTAAAGTTAACATATCGCACCGTACATTCAAACTCAACACTTGTTTCAAATTAAAAGCCCCTTATGACCTCGGCTGAGAGAATCCCTCCATTTTCTAAATAGGCTTTTATTCTGAAACATTTGTCAGAACTTCCTGTGGAAGATACAGTAGCTTGACAGTTTAGTTATGGCGCTTCAAATGTAGCTCCTGCCATCTGCTGACGCTTTCAGGTGACTACAACAACATGTCGGCTGGCACATGAACAGACACAGTGACTCAAATAATAGTGAAAGTAATAAAAATAGGACAAGAATAACCCGATGACATCACACACGCCGTGAAAGACGACCGGGGATAATTGGTGAGTACCAGCGTGTAGCGTGTACCAGGCATAATGCAAGTCCTGAGTCTGAAATATGTCTGTCAGCAGTCCTACTCCACCTATTTAGACAATGGCAGCATTTCTCCGGCCACGTAGCGAGCCACAAGCTCCGTGGCTTCTTTCAGACTGATAGGTTTAATGTTATCTCAGTTATTAGAACCAAACGACAGCTGTTGCTGTTTCAGAGCTGAAGGACCAGCGTTCTAAAAGGAACGGAAGTAACTGATGTCTTGTTTGAAAATGTATTTAAGTATTTGATTACTCAAACAGCAAACTAACGCATAAGGTTAATCGTTACTGCAAAAAGTAATCAAAGTACTCTAACCAACTCTGCCCATAACAAACTCCCTATAAAATGTTTTAGTGTCAGATTTATAAACAGCAAAGACAAAATTTTGCTGCACAGATTGTTCCACAGCAATTAAGAGGTGAAGTTTGTCCAAGGTAATTGTTCTCGTCAAGTACAGTACTTGACTAACTTTGGCGAACTTTGACACTGATAGCAAGCCATGCATACCAACCAGTCTATAGTTCACCTCAAACAGACACATTAAAACTGTTGGTACAGTTTGGTGCAGTTGGTACAGGCCTCCATAGCCTCATTTCCACAAAGCAGTCCTGTTCAGTTCAGTTCAGTTCAGTACACATTCATACATTCATTTTCCGTAACTGCCTATCCTGTTGGGTGTCGCGGTGTCGCTGAAGCTTATCCCAGCTGAGATTCTCCGCAGAGAATCGACACTTTTGCGTCACAAGAATTTAACCACAAACCCACTATTTTTAAATGTCCAGTCGGTTGCAAGAGAGACTGTAAACCCTCCAGACTGTTTTGTTTTGTTCTGAAAATGTCGTGCAAACCTGTTCTGTGGACGATCAATGAGATGGAGACATTCCCCTGCATCAGAGGAAATTTAGCAAGAGTTGGATGAAGCAGTGATGTGGCAATTTCCACTTGGTGAGGACCCCGCCTACATTTAAGAGTACTGTCTGCAGTGGAAATGCAAAACAGAGCCACAGTTAAGGAACATGTTTGTACAGGCTCTGAGAGTACTATATCAAAAATGTTTGGTGGAAACTTAGGACTAGGCCTACCCACTTCCATATACATTGTGTTATGTTAAATTCATTGGGTTGTCTGATTTCAGCACCATGGACAGAGGTCAGCTCAAGGTCAGTTCAACCCATCTGTCAAGCTATAAGGAAGAAGCTCAATGGTGTCCTGCAACAAAGGTTTGCTCATGTACCTTGTATCCTGCTGGATTCATCGTCCAAATAGGAGAAAAATGGGCCTCTTTAACGGCCAAACAGAGACGGATGCTGTTTGGCAGTACATTTTTCAAAGATAGAAGAGAGGTGAGGGAAATTTTTGACATGAACGTGTTAGATATAAATAAAACAAAATGCTGGACTGTGGGGAGACATTTGATTTGGTTGTTATTCCGGTTAAGTATGCCAGCAATAAAACACTTATAAAATCTATTAAGCTTGCACAGTTGTGTGCACAACAGTTTGTGTGTGTATGTGTTTGTGCTCTTGTTTTGGGAGACAAGCCAAGGACTGCCTGAGAACCTCCTACACTAACTCAGAATGACACTAATTAATGGCTGCTCTAATAGCTCCTTCTGCAAAAACACTTGGATGGTAAACAAGCTTTCAAGGTGAAACGATGACACTAATATAATTTTTACCAAGCACAAAGACAGCCCCATGATGTCCGAACATTACGAAACACTGTACCTGTCATGCCAAAGACTGTCCCCATCTGGTTAAGTATGTTCTCAATTTGCATCAAAGACACTTTTGCCCCTTGAGCGTAATAAAAGGAGCCCGAGCCACACTGTAGCTAATGTCATGTGGGAACAGATGTGATGATAAGCCAGGCCCTGGTTTCTCATTATACTGAGACAGGTTTCCTGCTGTATTGGATCTGACCCAAGTCACTGGTGTCAAGATTAAAAAAAAAGAAAAATAACCCTTAATAAGTCTTAACTGAACCTTGGAGAGTCTTAAGTGAACCTTGCATGAGAGGAAGAACGTCACATAATGAGAAAAAGAAAGAGGGCATTCGTGTATTGGCGACGGTCAAGCGCTTACCCTTGTGTATCACTGCACGATGCAATGCATGGGGACATTATCTGTGTACAGCAGGACATACGGCTGCACTATCACTGAAACAGTAATAATCATAACTTTATCTCCCACACTTTGACTCAAACTGCTCCTCTGAGGCTGGCGAGAATGAGCCTAAATGCAAAGCAAACAAGGCTTCATGGAGGTACAGAGAGAGCTCTCACGGCAGATATAAGCAGTACTACTTTTGCCTCTCAGCAGAGGAGATGCGTCGTGTTCCCGGAACAAGACATGCAGGACTTACAAATCTATCAGTCCACTTATTTTCAGCTTTTAGAGAGTCATTTTCCACCTACACATGCACATAAATGCATGTTTTACATAAGCCCACGTTGAAACATTAAAACAAAAGAACATTTGCACACTTGGGCTTACAGGCACACACACATACACACACCTGTCAGTTATCTGCTACTGATGGAAATCAGAGAGAGATGCCTGAACATTCAATTTTAAGACTTAGAACTGCAAAGTATTTTACTAATATCTTTTAGAAGTGGTGTAACTAAAGAATAATTTAATTGTAAATCCTCTTTGTGACATGAAGGATTTTAATCTTTTACTTCTTTTATACTGCAATTGAAAGATTAACTGTGTGCATACAACTACAGCTCAAAGCTGAACCAGGAAGTCAGTCTGGAAACTGTAAGTGATGTTATGGACAGTTTTGGTACTAATGTTACCATTCGCTTTTGTTTTCTATTCCAAATATGTCTGGCTAACCTCTGGGTTTGTTTACAACAGTATGATCATCTCACTGCTCGGGTTCCTTGTCCCATTTGACCTTTCTTAGCCATGCCGCCATGCTCCAGCTCAGAAAATAAACTGTTTAATTTCTGAAGAAATCTGCTGCTTTCCAGTCGTCAGTTTTGTGACTGTGGGTGTTTTTCAAGTGGATGTGATTGAGCACTGCAAGGTTACCACTCTGTGTGATAGTAGTCAATCCTGGAGCACATGTGACACTACATTTATAGTATTTGTGGCAGTAATGGTCTTATACTACTGCAGCCAGTGGTGTGAGAGTGTCAGTTGTCACAGCTGACTGACCTATTGGCTGTCATGCATGACTGTCAGGCCAGGTAGGTTGGGCTTGCCTCGGCATAGAGCCTGCGTTAGTTTGAAAGATGGCCTGCCAAAGTAATTAAGAGAGATGATTCAGACCAGGTGGGGAGCCGCAATTAATGAGAGATGTTTCTGAGTGCCACGATGAAGACAGACAATAGAGTTTCCTCCTTTTCCCTGAGGTATTGTCCACATGTTTATTGCCTAAAAATAAGCTGTCAATGCAGTACCAACGCCACACAGTGTCGGACCACTCACAGCAAGCTGACTGAGTGACAGCCATCAGATCAGGGCTAGGACAGCAAGGCAACAGGTACACATCTCTTACCTTTAGCCTGGCAGCTGAACCCTTACATTCTGGTAATACACACAGGCAGCCAAGCCCTTGGAGCCCTAGACAAGTGTTAACCCTTACTAATAGCATCAAGTGCCAAGGGTTGTGTTGGCTGTAACATATAATGTAGTAGGAGTGGTGGTAGTATCATAGCAGTATCACAACTGTAAGATATCCATATCCATATAGCTCAGTGTCACAGACATTATGTCTGTTAGTAACACCTGTGGTGTGGAACAAATGTGAACATTAAGCAGGCACTGGAAGACATAAATGGACATAAATCCATGATTCATTAATTTTATCAGTAATAGCTGTGACACACAGTGGAGGTTCAGTATTAGAACTGGAGCAGGGTATAAGGACTACAGTGTGTGCTATTAATGGCAGCCATGTTATGTCCTGACATAATAAGCACAGGTGTAATCAATAACATAATGGCTGATTTTCATATACAGTCAGGTCCATAATTATTTGGACAATGATACAGTTGTCATCATTTTGCCTCTGTACACCACCACAATGGGTTTTAAATGAAACAATGAATACCTGCTTAAAGTGCAGACTCTCAGCTTTCATTTAAGCCTTTTTTCAAAAATGTAGTATGAACCGTGTAGGAATTACAACCATTTCTTCACACAGTCCCCCAACTTTAAGGGCTCATAAGTATTTGGACAAACTAACATAATCATCAATTAAACAGTCAGTTTTAATACTTGGTTGCAAATCCTTTACAGTCAATGACTGCCTGAAGTGTTGGACACATAGGCATCATCAGATGCTGGGTTTCTTCCCTGGTGATGCTCTGCCAGCCCTTTACTGCAGCCGTCTGCACTTCCTGCTTGTGTTTTGGGTGTTTTGCCCTCAGTTTTGGCTTCAGCAAGAGAAACGCATGCTCAGTTGGATTCAGGTCAGATGATATGACTTGGCCATTGCAGAACATTCCACTTCTTTGCCTTAAAAATGTCTTTGGTTGCTTTTGCAGTATGCTTCAGGTCAATGTCCATCTGCACTGTGAAACATCGTCCAGTGAGTTTTGAAGCATTTAGTTGAATCTGAGCAGATAATGTAGCCCCAAACACTTCAGCTTTCATCCTGCTGCTCTTGTTAGCAAGACAAGACTTCACTAGAATAAATACAGAGGGTTTTTGTCACAAGATGCAAACCATTGGTTAGCCTTAAAAATGGAAGGCCAGATTAGAGTTTGTCAAAAACCATCTAAAAAGCCTGTACAGTTGTGGAACAGCATACTATGGACAGATAAAACAAAGATCAACTACCAGAATGATGGGAAGACAAGAGAAGGAAAAAGGGAAGGAACTGCTCATGATCCAAAGCACACCACCTCATCAGTGAAGCATGGTGGAGGTACTGTTATGTCATGGCCATGTATGGCTGCCAGTGGAACTGGTTCTCTTGTATTTATTGATGATGTGACTGCTTACAAGAGCAGCAGGATGAAAGCTGAAGTGTTTGGGGCTACATTATCTGCTCAGATTCAACTAAATGCTTCAAAACTCATTGGACGATGCTTCACAGTGCAGTTGGACATTGACCTGAAGCATACTGCAAAAGCAACCAAAGACATTTTTAAGGCAAAGAAGTGGAATGTTCTGCAATGGCCAAGTCATATCATCTGACCTGAATCCAATTGAGCATGCGTTTCTCTTGCTGAAGCCAAAACTGAGGGCAAAACACCCAAAACACAAGCAGGAAGTGCAGACGGCTACAGTAAAGGGCTGGCAGAGCATCACCAGGGAAGAAACCCAGCATCTGATGATGCCTATGTGTCCAACACTTCAGGCAGTCATTGACTGTAAAGGATTTGCAACCAAGTATTAAAACTGACTGTTTAATTGATGATTATGTTAGTTTGTCCAAATACTTATGAGCCCTTAAAGTTGGGGAACTGTGTGAAGAAATGGTTGTAATTCCTACACGGTTCATACTACATTTTTGAAAAAAGGCTTAAATGAAAGCGGAGAGTCTGCACTTTAAGCAGGTATTCATTGTTTCATTTAAAACTCATTGTGGTGGTGTACAGAGCCAAAATGATGACAACTGTATCATTGTCCAAATAATTATGGACCTGACTGTATATATATATATATATATATATATATATATATTCCAGAGAGAGTGAGAGAGAAAGAGAGCACACTGGTTTCAGCAGAGGTTATTGTCACAACATGTATCAAGGCACCGTTAATATCATTATTAACACCTGTGCTGTGCTGCCTCAGGGCACAGTCACATATGAGCGAATGCAGGTGAGTGACCATCACCTGGCGATATTCTTGCTATTCTGTTTTGCACACAGGAAGCTAGCTTGCTAATAAATACTAATGTGTAAGATAATAATATGAGGTTACTGGTACGTTTTCTATTGTCCTACGTTCCATGCCTGTCTCCTGACTTTCTGCCAGCCAGCCAGCATCTGTCATGTGGGGCAGCTTGCATTTCCCACGATCAATATCATACAATTATGGCTGTCTGTCCCCTACACACATACTTCGGTAACACTTTACTTGAAGGTATCTAGATAAGGGTGACATGACACTGTCATAACTATGACATGACACTGTCATGAACTTGTCATAAACATTATGTACATGTCATAAACGTTTATGACTGCTGTCATTAAGTGTCATTCAGTTTTTGTAATGACAAGCTGACATTGTTTGGGTTGTTTTGATTATGACAACTTGACATTAATTAAAGTGACATTACCAGAAGTTGTCTTTGTCATGATAAGTTGACATTAAATATGTTTGGGATGTCCTTATCATGTCAACTTGACATTAACCAGGATGACATTACCAGAAGATGTCTTTGTATCAATCATTATGTCAACTTGTCATAAATACAAAAAGAAGTGCATTTCTTGTTAATGTCAAGTTGTTATGACAAAGACATCTTACTCTTATGTAGATACCTTCAAGTAAAGTGTTACCCATTATTTTTTAAGAGACAGTATGTAAATGATAAATTTCCTGTGAAAACATAAGTGTATTTTGAAAGAAGACACACATGTAACAGACATATCTTGATACGGCGTCCCAGAGTGTTACCCATACGTCTTTGCTTTTGGTTAAGGCTGTGACTTTGCCGGTCAAAGTTCACCAAAGTTGAATGAAGATGCAAAGATGCAAATTTGCTTTGCCACTAGAAGCGAATGTTTTATTCACTTCTCACACTGAATGGAAGTGAACAGGGGGCAAATTTTTGCCAGTGTTAATTTCACTCATGTGTGACCACACCCTTAAAATGATATAGTACATAGCAGCATTTTTACAAATCAATGAAGTTTGTACATGTGTTGCATAGCAGGCGTACTTCATAAGCTGACATTGTTCTTAAAGTGGCCTAAAAGTTGGATTGCCTTTTGTGTCCATGTTTTAAAAGGTCTACTGTGAAGGATTTAATGGCATCTAGCTCTGAGGTTGCAGAACTAAAACTTCTGCCATGTGCCAAGCGTGCAGGAGAACTGCAGTGGCCAATGTGAAAATGCAAAAACGTGAATGGCCCCGTCTAGAGCCAGTGTTTGATTTGTCCATTCTGGGCTACACTAAAACAACATGGTGAACTCCATGGAAGACAACCTGCTTCGTATGTAGATATAAAGGCTCACTCTAAGGTAACAAAACAGTGATTCTCAACATAGTTTTGATTCATACACACTGGACCTTTAAGTTTGCCCAGGTGCAGTGAGGATGTGGATGCAGACGTCCGCCTGCCTGGTGACAACATGTAGTTTTCTATACAGTAAATGCCAGATATCATCTATAAACCATTTTCTTTTGACAGCATCTGCCTGCACCTCACATAACAAACACAACAGAGGAGCCCTCTCTCACTGCACTGCTAATCAGAGCCAGTATTAATGGAGCATCTCCCCAGGCTTTTCCCTTGTATCAGCCTCTTATCGCAGCACTGTGACAGGCAGACACACACATGTACTGCTCAACTCAGTGGCAGGATTACTCTTCAGCTATGTGGGGGAAGGCTGCAGATTGAGAGATACTATAGAACGCCTGCGGTTTTTTCCTTTTCTTATAAAGCTGGACAAACTGTCTTTACAGGATGATACAAGAGGGCAGGGCTGCAGTGAATGATTGTTTTCATTGTTGGTTATCTGTCCATTATTTTCTGGATTTAATTGATTAGTCATTGTTGCATAAAATGTCAGAAAATGTCAGTGTTTTCCAAAGATGATGTCCTTAAATGTCATGTTTTGTCCATGACCCAAAGATAGATCAGTTAAGATCAGTTTACTGTCAGAGCCAAGTAAAGAAGCCAGTAAATTCTTACATTTAAGATGCTGGAATCAGAGAATTTTGACTTCTTTTACCCAAACCACAATTAATTTCATAGAGCTGTCGTTGATCTCACGACCAGAAAGCATGTCTGTACCCAAACCAGCAACAATTCCTCAACTGGTTTACAGTCTGCCAGTGAATCCAACTAAGTCAGAAAAAGCAGTTGTCTTTCTTTACAGAAGAAAAGCTCCTTCCCTCTTTTACCTCTGGCTTTCCTCGCTTTACTGCCTCTGCCTCTCTCCACGGGGATCTGTTACAACTGAGTGGTTCTCTAATGATCTCCAAGTGAGATGCAGAAAGTCATCCATAAGCATGCACATGGTCACAGTCTCACACACACGTACACACACACACACATTATCTTGGTATCCTCGGGGATAATTGGGGGAGAGTTCCCCTAGCTCACCAAATCCCAGCATCCTGCCACCATTAAAGCATGGAGTTGTGTCAGTGTGCAGCTACATTTAGTGAACTGGTACGCATGCTCTCTGGGTGTGTGTGCATGTGTGTGTGTGTGTGTGTGTGTGTGTGTGTGTTGGAGAGAGAGACAGAGTGAGCTGGGGTAGACTTGACAGGTGTTTTTAGGGATGAAGTGCAGCAGACAGCTTGTCAGTTGGATGGGAAGTCAGTATTTTGTGTGTGTGCACGCGTGTGTGTGTCTGTTGGGTGGGCGGGTGTATATGTGACATGTAAAGTGAAGTGTTAATGCTTGGTTGAGCATGTCGAGGGCCTCCACATGAAACCTTTCACAGCCTGAAGAGAGAGACAGACAGGCAGAGATAGGAAGATACAGGCAGGAAGCGACAGAGTGAGACAGACAGAGGAGGCCGGGGTCTGTCTCTGTTCTATGAAATCAGTTTCCAGCTACCTGAAAAAAGAACTGCACAACAATGAGGATGAAATAATCATATAGCAAAATTAATTAATTGGCCCAAACACTCAAAAAACATTGCATAAAACCCTCCTAATTGGCTAATTCCCTTGGTCCTTAGAAATAATAACCTTGGTGAAGTATAACAGCTCCTACATGAGAGTCAAGTTGGAATATATACAGTGATATTAGTCAGCCACACTTGCTAATGCTGCTGTATATTCAGCAGAGTTAATCCATAGCTGTATTGTCCAAGTGGATATACTATGAATCCTGTTTTATCATTGTTATTATTCAATCAGTGAAATACATCTTTGTCACTGAGTTACTGGCAGAGCTTCACTCACAGTGGCTCATTAGCCATTAAACACAGCTCCACACCGACTCTCATTATCCTTTATATAAGTGTGGCTTTGATTAAAGCAGCTCATGACATGTTTCATCTACCCAGTAAGACTTGATCAAAGGATTCCGCCTCCTCATATTAAAAGTTATAATCTTTGTATGCAAGTCTTTATTCTGTGACTGCATCTCTCTTGAGTAATTGTCAGCCCGTGGTGTGTTTGGTGGAGCTGTACAGGGATGCAGGAGCTGCCTCTTTTTTGTTATACTTAAAAGTAAAGTAGGGAGAAGCTCCTCTAAACAAGGAGGGAGGTGAGGAATAAAATCCCAAATGAAATTAAATCTGCCTTTTCTCTGAGTAGTTTTAAAAAACAGCTAAGAAAAATAGATGCTGATTAAGCTAGTGTGGTGGAACATCCTGTCCAGGACAGTTCTAGGTTTAGTTAGTTTTTAAAAAGTGTATATTAGCAGCATATACATGTCATTCCCTATTCCTGCCTGTCTCCTAACTTAGACCTTTATTAAAACACACTTGCCCAATCACCAGTAACAACAGGTGTCTCTACACGAACCAGCACAGAAATCTTTTTATTAAAATGTTGTACTGTAAACTGCTTTGTAACTATTCAAGGTCACAGTAACCAATTTTAATTTTCTTGTACAACAGCTGAGGGCAGGATGTGAGTGGGAGATGGTAAGTGAGATGTCTGTGTCTGTGGATTTGTAGTTTATGTTTTAATGTAATAGTTGTAATTGTTTTGTCTGTGTGTATTTGTGTTTGAGGACCCCCTTGAAAATGAGATGCTACATCTCAAAGAGCTATCCTTCCAATAAATCACCAGCATCAGTAGGTGTCTCTACATCAACCAGCACAGAAATCTTAAAGATTATAATTTTAAGGGCCTAACCTTGGTCTATTTGAAGTCATGTTTGCCAGCCTGTTCTTATTAAAAATTCGCCAAATACCACTGCTTTGTCCGTGATTTCGGCCTCAGAAACCAATGCAAAAGGGCACCTTTCTAGCCACCCAGCAGCATAGCATACCTTCACGAAGGTTGCATCAATTTATAACTCGGCATCAGTTTGAAACACTGTTCACCCAGGAGGCTGCTGTTTGCTTCCTGTGTGAATGATGAGCCAAACCATGACGTTTTTTTGCTAATCCTAACCTCGTATTTTTGTTCCCTAAACCTAAATGTGCACTTTTGTTGCCTAAACACAAGGAAATACCAACTGTTTTACCAGTGTTTAACTGATGTTGTAGGTTAACTTTGAAAAAGAGTGTATGCGTCAAACGAACAGAAACGGTACTTTTCCTGTAAAATGAGAAGTGTATTTTATAAAGACACGATGCATCCAAGCGACGATGTTTGACGAGTTGATGAGAACGTGTTGTGTTTGCCGTCTAAAAATACCTCTGTATATTTGTTGTTTAGATTTTATCTGCTCTCTGTCAGTAACCCATAAACGCAGCATCACCTTTCACCTCAACAAATTTAATAGAAGCTTCATAGTGCATCACAACTTGCTGAATCAATCAATCAATCAATCAATCAATCAATCAATCAATTAATTTTATTTATAAAGCCCAATATCACAAATCACAATTTGCCTCACAGGGCTTTACAGCATACGACATCCCTCTGTCCTTATGACCCTCGCAGTGGATAAGGAAAAACTCCCCAAAAAAACCCTTTAACAGGGAAAAGAACTACATACAGTAACTTAGTAAAAAGTTAGTCTGTCAGTAAAAGGAAATTGTGCTCTGCCCACTCTGTTTTTATCACACTGTTTAAAAAAAGTCTTCAAATCTATGTCAGAGAATCAGACACTGACTCGAGTCTACCCTGACAGTGTTGCTCTGATGCGCACATGAAAACACACATACACAGTGTACACACACACACACACACACACACACACACACACACAGATACACACTTTGATTGTCTTGCCTCATATCTTATACCATGATGTGTTTGATCTCTGTGAAGCACTTTGGGTGAACCTGCAAATTTAAAACTGCTTTACAAATTAATGAGACTTAATTTAACTCATTCTCTCATCTTCCTAAATTTTCCACCACTTCAAAACACCCACACGCACACGCCAACTCATCCTAATGACGTCCCACCAGATTGTTTTTGCATTATAAAGCTCTCAGACAGTCAACACGGCTGATTCAGACTCTCACCACTAAATATAATCCAACACAAAACCTGCTTGTCAACATATGTTTCGATGCATGTATGCGATGTATGGTGTGTGATATGATATGGAGGATTGAGCGGTTATTATCAGTGTCGACTGGTGACTGATCGTTGCATAATTCTCTGACGGGCTGTCACTCATTTAACTGATCTCTTTGGAATTAAAACAAATATCCAACATTAAGTAATTCTGCCTTTCACAGCAGCTGTTTCTACGTTTTTTAATTACGCCATTTAATGTGTGGATGTTATTAAGTGTCATCAGAATGATGGAAAGGCACCATAAATGCTCCGTAGCGAGGACATGCTTGTACAGATATCCAGTGCTTTAATTTGCAGTTGCATCAGGACTCGTACTGATGAACTCAGCCTCACTTCAACTGTGAAATACAATTAACATGGAAAGATCTGTAGATATGATGCTATATTTAGAAGCATGGAGATTTACAGATAATAATAAATCTTTAAGTCTTATATCACCAGTGTCATGGTGATGATTCAGCCTCTGGAGGCTAATAATTTGTGGGGTCACTCTTCCATGCGCCAGTCATTTTGGGTAATCTTTATAAACAGAGCTGCATATAAATTCAGTTTTTAGAAAAGCTATAATAAAAAACTAAATGGTTGTCAGATGTTAGCTGATGGGTTCTGAGATAGCCAGTGCGTTCCACCTCACCCCTACTTGTTATATTTTGATGCTTGGGCAGAAACCTCTTCATCATTATGACATTAGTGGTTGATGAAAGTCACGAGTCAGCTCAAGTGACACAATCATTTTTGGTTGTCGTATTCTGTTGTGTGATTTGTGTTTTATGTGTGCTAAAATGTATGCATCCCACTTGGGTGTGCAGATTGTGCTGACTGATTGATAACGCAATGTTGACCCTTACGTCGGGTTCACAGTGGACGCCCAAGTGCCCTGATATTTTAATTGTTAAGAGGTGCGTTTCTCCATGCTGGTCAACAAGCGATTCTGCTCTCTGCTCTGTTTAGATCACATGTAAAGCTCTGTCTTTGTGTGCTCGTGTGTGTGAGTGTGTGTATGAGTGGCTCTGCTCGTCTCTCTAGCTCTCTGTTTAGACACAACTGACAAGAACGTGGAAGCACCAGATGCATATGATTTTATTTATCACAGTAAGATCATTTATCTCATATTCAATATACACTTTACATTGTGTACAATACATTTTCATTGTGTTTTCTTGCCAGATTTGCTTGTGGCTTATGGAGAAAATAAACCAGATGCTGAAACTATCACTGCAGATCTCGAGCCGACCTGGGTGCTGCATGCAGTGGGAACGCTTACAATAGGAGCCGCGAGTAAGCGGGTAGTGTTCCACGGAAAATCGGCATGCTTCGTGGCACTTCAACATCCTGTGTGAGCCCAGCGTTAGTTTAAAGTGGGACACAAATACTGGTCTCCTGGGTCAAAGTCCTGTGCTTGTTGGACCCATCCACCTCTCGCCACCCCCACCCTAGGTGTCCCTTGATCTAATATTGACACAGATAAATTAAAATTGTTAAATTGAAGTTGTGCATCTCATACAGATGCTAAAGGGTGCACTGTGTGGACGTATCTGACACTAACCAAGCAACATGTTTTGACACCCTGCTGAGACCAGGCTGCCACACAGACCATTCACCTGCCACTCAAACATGATTGGTCACAACTACATGGACTATGAACAGAAACCTGCTTCTGATACCAAAATATTGCACAGATTTCATATATATACACAGATATCTGTTTATAGAGATTATGTTGATGGAAACATGCAATGACACCTGATAACTTGGATCCAATAGGTTTAGAGGGATGCGATTTCATGTCTGTTCAACATATCACCACTTTTACACTCAGATTACATAGGTACATTAAACAGATTAACAACATAGCCAAAGAGACAAAATAAATTTTCACCTAAATCAACATTTTCTCCTCATTTTAAACCGAAGAAACAAAATTGAGTTGGCTGGCGATGACAGGGGACCAAACACGGACCGAGTGAGTTTTGGAAAACCCCTCTTCAATTAGTCACACAGCATTTGAAATCAGTCTGGCCAATGACTTATCTCCCCAGATATTCGCTTAGTGAGCTATCAAATCCTCCAGTCCCAGTCTCTACAGCTAATGCCAAGGTATTAGACTGCAGCCCGTGTTTACCCCACTCTGCCAGTGGCGTCATTGGCAGCTCGCAGTCAAACGCCTCCCAGCACACAACAGTGAAAACCCTGCCACGACATCAGGGGAAACAGCAACACCTACTTGTGTAAATCCCCTCAAAGCCACCACATTATCTGCACAGCACAGCTATAGATTGCTGAATCATGAAATGCTTTGAAAGAATTACAGGGCAGGACACTGTGAGAGGGTGTCTGCGTCTTAGTCATATCAGTATACCACGCTGTAACATGAGCCACACGTTGAACTGAGAAAGGCTGTCAATCACTGTGAAACCTCTCACCTTAATAAGCTGAGTGTTTGAATATTCAGTGTGCATGTATAAAATATAATCACATTATTGGCTGTGATGTGACTGTGAGAATGGCTCCATTAGTTCAGTTACAATTTTGTGAAAAAAGGAACCAAGTTCTACTTTGTCTGAAAGTTTGATTAGCGCTCCACTTTTGTGTACTCACACAATCTTACACACTCCAGTTGTTCCACGGGTTGCTACTTATCACATTAATCATTTAGTTCAAGGAAAAAAGTATTTTTGTCACTCCAGAGCAATTTCCCAGCACGATATCCAGTTTTAACACAGACGCCTGAGTAACACAATAACAGATTTAAACCGAGCACGAACAATTCTGAGCTTTGACTAATTATTGCAACTAAGAGTCTGAATCATAATCTTTTAAACAAGCCAACTTTGACTTACATCTGTGTGTGTGTCTGTGAAGGACCGTTGACCCTCCCATGTACATCCCTGTACTGTTTCTCGGTAAAGGAGGACTCTTAAATAATAAAGTACAGATAATTATTTAAACATTAGAACATAACTAAGTACATACAGCCAGGGGTGTAGCACTGTGGGCCCCATGTCTTTCCTCTCTTGATTTATGTCTCTCTCATGCATGTTTTGGAACTTTTTACAAAGTCACTTTGCTTTCTTTCTTTTATTTTTCTTCTTACATGTCTGTCTTGGGGAAAGACATGTATGTTGGTGCTCCAGCAGCAAAAGCAGTCACCCAATTGGCTTTAGCTACATTCAGAGAAAAAATGCAAGCGTAAAGGCCTTTGCACACTGAGTCATGTCGTTGTTTGTTTTTTTTAATCAGTCATCGGAAAAAATATTGTTACGCAAAGAAACCTCGCACACTGATTCCGATGCATTTAATTGTTCTATTAGTTGTGAAACTTGTTGTGACAAAATTTAAAGACAAATTTCCACCTTTGCCTCTCTCCACTGGAGTTACCCATCTGGCTGTCATCGCTCCCTTCCTGTTTCGCATTTAGCACCACAGCTGCATGAAGGGGCGGAGCTGTCCCTCCTCTCTGTCTCCACATTTGGTCCACATCCTCCTTCTCTTCATCATCATCCACCTGAATATTACTATCTGACCTGTTAAAAGTATCTGAATTATGAAATGATTCTGTGCATCATGTTCCCGTCTTGTCGTGGCTGTGTCCCGCTGCCACATTTTCTTCACTGATTCCTGGTCAAACATCTCTAAAGGCTTCTGACGGATGTGAAAAATGCAGAAAATCTAACCTGTTATGAAAATTTTAATGGCGCATGTAAGTTTCAGGCTCAGTGGGCAAACATAACTGACAAAATGGGAGGTCGTATTTATTTTTAGATGTGCGACAATTTGGGACAAAAAAAACGGACTCGGTGTGCAAAGGCCTTAAGGGTGGACTAAATTTTCTGGGGATTTAGAGGCCTCAGAGAGCTCCCCACTACAAAGTTTATGCTTTGAACTGATTTATTTTAATTTTGTTATGGCACTAATTACTAAATAAAACTAAATTAAATAAAAATAAATGATTAAAAATTTGCAAACAAAACCAAACTTTTCATTCCAGGCTTCCTGAGGTCCCCCCTCCCACTGGGGCCGTGAGTTATCAGCCCCATTTTTCTCCCCACTACGACGCCCCTGCACATAGCCAGTGATTTTATCAAATAGTCCTGACTGCTGCGTGAAGATCTCAACAGATCTGTGCAGTAAAATATTGCATTTTTCTCTTTATTATAATGACATCATACATCATGTTACAGATGTGAACATTTGTCACATACTCGGAAAAAAATCTCACGTTATTGTTTAAAGTTTTTAATCTTTGTGTGCAAGCATATCTGTGTGTGTATGCTCTGTGTTTGTACCAGTATGTGTGTGTGTGTGTGTGTGTGTGTGTGTGAGTGTGAGACAATGTCTTCTTAATCACAGCATCTGTTGCTGTCATGGCTCTTGGATATAAACATCATCAATCACCAGAGGAAGTGACATTATTTATTACGGCCCTATTTGTTGCGTTATTGAAAAGACTTTATCATCGTACAGTGAAATCAAGTGCGGCGTGCCATGAAAGGAGGCTCTCTGGTCAATGATTGCTTAAAAAAAAAGTAATAATATTCCAACTTAGTTCAATTAAGTGAGGACCTTTATTGGAAGACGTGTATGATTCACGACAATATGATGAATGTGTTTGTGAGATTAAAGATTAAAGTCTGAGATTGATGTAATAACAGGGCTGTTTTTAGAAGCCACGCACTGCTGCGTGTTGTCTCTCCAGCCATCTTTCAGTTATCTAACCCACTAGCTGAGTCATAGTTGCAGCTCGATGGAGATTTAGAAAGTGATGGATATTAAGTGTAGAGGAGGTAAAAAAACAGGAGGACTCTTTCCTGCATACCCTCTTCAGAGAGGAGAGAGCAATATGGTGCCAAAGACTGTTATGTTTCCTGTGCAGGGAGAATATTGGCAGATATATAAACAGCAATCAATGTTGTCTTGTTTAAATCACTGTATCATTTCAGTGATTTGTCAATAATAATGTTGACGGTGTTAAATTATCCCTGCTAATGCTCAGTGCTTCTTTCCGATGGTCAAACCCTAACCCTAACAAATGTCAAATGGATCATCCAATAATCAGACCTCATAAACACACATAACATGGCCTACAATTTGAAAGCAAATACGATTTTATTATTATTATTTATTTATTTTTTTATTTAACCTTTATTTACCCAGGCAAGCAATTAAGAACAAATTCTTATTTACAAATGCAGCCTGAACCAAAGAGCAAAGGCTCTCTGGAGGGAGAGGGGGAGTGGATGCTAAAAATAAAAAATAAAGTTATATAAAATACACAATAAACAATTAATAAATACAATACAATAAAGGTGAAAAACAGTACAAACATGACAATTATTATTAACAATATGGCTTTTTTTTTTAGCCATATAGCATCTTGACATCAAAACAAGGTGAGTTTATACTGCATTCACAAAATTGCACACCTGCTGCCACACAGTGGTTTACATGTCATTCCCCTCCTGAGTGTGTTGACACTGACCTTGTGCACATTACACATACATCAGCAAACGGTTAAATGATGACACATAGGTTGTGTTTCGTACATCATATTTATCTAGTAGCGTTGTCAGTTCATTATATTTGTAGCACACACATTTAATTAACCTCTATACAGTCACTTTAGTTCATCTTTTGATTCTATTTCTTTAAGTCATTCTAATTTCTATGTCTTTGAGTTACCAGTGCTGCTACTGGAGGGACATTTTGGCAGGCCAGAGGAAAAAAATGGCCGCCTAAAGGTTTTTACACACCAGGGGATGTGGCGAATTAACAACACAAAAATGCAAAATACTCAACTGTGATTATTCTACATTAAAACTATTTATACTGGCAGTGATGCAGATTTGTGACAATTGTAACACTTGCTCAATAACATGTTTTGATATGAATAGATTCACCGGCAGCAATGCAAAAACAGTTTGAAGAAACATATTGACATGTTAATTAATCACAAACACATAAACACATACACCCCTAGTGTGTAAAGATCTCAAAGCAGAGCCTAAAATACAGGAAGTGACCAATCAGAATGTAAGTGCCAGCCACATCCTTTTCTTTAATTTAGGGGTAAATGAAACCTGCTTCCAAGTACGCTTCCTCCCGTGCAATGATACATTTGACAAGTGTGGTTTGGTAGAAAGAAAATAGTCCCTACATAAAACTGCTCACAAGAAGGTCTATGGATTATCATGTGTGACCGAGTCATGATTTCTGGAAAGAGACATTGCTGTTGAGTTTTTCAAATGTAGTTTTTTGACACATTGAGCACCACAAGCTGAGTGCCATATAGTTCCATTATATTAGGGACAAGGCAGACATCTCTACAGCAGATATCTCCAACACTCTGCAACTCACACCAAAACAATCTGGACTGATAAACAGCATTACAGGTAAGTGGTACAGGTATGCATTTTTGATTTTGGGGTGAACTGTCCCTTTAACAAATGTTGACAACCTGCACTTGCATATTGGTTATCTTGCAGTCCTGTAGCCAATGCAATGCACATAATTAGGATTAAGATGTTGAAGAATACTGATATATTTAAATTATTTGTCTCACAGCGAGTAGATTAACTGTTGAATGTTTCCTTGGGTTTGAAATGACACTGTGCACATGAGTAAAATGAAAGCTGTATAATAAGGCATTACATGTTTATTGAAGAGAAACTGTAGTATTCCAGGAGCCCAAACTAAATTTTTTCATCCCAACCCCATGTTTTGTATTCACTTTGAGTCACTTCTGTCTGTAGCTTCTTGGCGCGGAACCAAAATTGTGTGCATGTTTGTGTGTGCGTGTGCGCGCACCTGCCTGTCTGCTGGCCCTCCATGTGTGCATGCTGGTTTATTTGCCATATGCCAAGGGCTCTTTGGAACAGAGGCACCATTATCCATTCATCAGGCCGGCAGCATCAGTGTCTGCTGCTCTCCCTGATCTATAGTCTAATTTACACCTCAGACACCGGCTCTCCTCCCTCTCAAAACCCTTGTTGACATAAAACAAGAACCACAACTATAAATCTACTCATCCTGCCCCGTTGCTGAGACCCACTGGTCAATATGTTCCTGCTTTTAAAAGCAAAACTTTTGATATGATGCACTACACCATTGAAAGACAGAGAGATTGGTGAGGCGAAGGGGAAAAAGGAAGTGAACCTGCAATCCACAACTGACAGTTTAAAAGTTAAGCATTTAGCAGACCCTCTTATCTTATCTCACAGCTTAAATCTGATCAATAGCAGCAGTGACAGTGATAGAAAGTTAAGAGAAAAAGAGGGCCTCATAAACAACAGCTACATTAGAGAAATCACCACAAGTCTTCTCACACTTTCATTTTCTCCTGCCCTTCCTCATTTCCTTCACGGCTTTTATGGCAGCAGAGCTGTAGGCCCCAGGTATCGATTGTATGCCGAGGACTAATGGGCATGACAAAAGCAGCGTGGGGAGACAGGGAAGAGAAGGAGGAGGAGAAAATAAGACAGAGAGGGGATAAAGTGGAGTTACCCCTAGAGAAAGACAGATATATAAGAGCAGCGACTCCGCCACATCAGGCTGATAACTTTTATTATCTTTTTATGACAGACAGTGAGGGGGGTGGTGACAACTCCAACTAAGGGATGCTGTGACCACATAGTACAACATGCCCCCAGGCCACAGGGATGCCTCTCATATGAAACTTTTTAATGCTTTTTGTAGTAAGATATGATACGAGCTTTGGTACAGGTAAAGCAATAATTCAGCGCCTTACTTTGAGGGGCATAAACATGTTCTACAAACCCCTTTTTCTCTTAACAGAAGAAGACAAACTAGATTAAAATAGTCTAAATTGGAAAGAAAATGCATGTTCAGTGAACAAGAATACAAATCTGACCAGGTCTTCGATGCCAAGTTAATCTGCAGGTCTTACAGTCTTAGAAAAGCACTAAGTTCAGTGTTTTTAAAAAAGATCTTAGAATGTATTAAAATCCATAAGATTTATTTACAAAGGTGTTGAATATTATCTCTTCCCTATCATAAGCAGATTCTGCAATTTACATTGTAGAATCTGTCTGCAGCCCTGTGTGAAAGATGACTACAGAGGGAGGAGGGCGGGGCTTTGAGTTTGAACGATGCTGCGCTTTAGCCAATCACAATTGAGGGGCGTGGCCGAGACGTGCAGGTGTCCCCAGGAAATGTGTACCTACAGAAACAGCAAGCTCCGCGTCCATGGCCACCACTCCACCCAAAACGCCGTCTCGTCAACATGAAAAAAATATTTTTTCCAGCGGATGTCTTAGTTACAAAATGATTGAGCTAACTGGAGTAGTTTCATGTCGTATCCAACAACAGGAGGCTTTTAACAGATGACGTCCTGATGTTAGCTTTGCTGCTGCTGTTAGCTGTCCCTGTCAGCTGCAGCCACTGATGCTTGCTAGACATTGTGATTTCCCAAAACTGAATAAATACCACACATAGCAACACAAAACTGCTTGGCTAGTTTAATCATGTTGCAACTAAGATATGGAAAAAATATTTTTTCACGGACCGTATATTGAGTTACTGAGTTACTACAGACACCGCCAACGGGCCTAACAGCTAACGGTTAGCCCAGCTAATCTATATAACCATGTTATTACAAAACGTGCACACAGAAATAGTAATGTTTGTTCAATCATTGTGTTTATAGACTTTACAAACATCAGATTAGTCTAAATGGTGATACAGTGATGTGAAAAATGTGATATATATATATATATATATATATACAGTACAGGCCAAAAGTTTGGACACACCTTCTCATTCAATGCGTTTTCTTTATTTTCATGACTATTTACATTGTAGATTCTCACTGAAGGCATCAAAACTATGAATGAACACATGTGGAGTTATGTAGTTAACAAAAAAAGGTGAAATAACTGAAAACATGTTTTATATTCTAGTTTCTTCAAAATAGCCACCCTGTGCTCTGATTACTGCTTTGCACACTCTTGGCATTCTCTCGATGAGCTTCAAGAGGTAGTCACCTGAAATGGTTTTCCAACAGTCTTGAAGGAGTTCCCAGAGGTGTTTAGCACTTGTTGGCCCCTTTGCCTTCACTCTGCGGTCCAGCTCACCCCAAACCATCTCGATTGGGTTCAGGTCCGGTGACTGTGGAGGCCAGGTCATCTGCCGCAGCACTCCATCACTCTCCTTCTTGGTCAAATAGCCCTTACACAGCCTGGAGGTGTGTTTGGAGTCATTGTCCTGTTGAAAAATAAATGATCGTCCAACTAAACGCAAACCGGATGGGATGGCATGTCGCTGCAGGATGCTGTGGTAGCCATGCTGGTTCAGTGTGCCTTCAATTTTGAATAAATCCCCAACAGTGTCACCAGCAAAACACCCCCACACCATCACACCTCCTCCTCCATGCTTCACAGTGGGAACCAGGCATGTGGAATCCATCCGTTCACCTTTTCTGCGTCTCACAAAGACACGGCGGTTGGAACCAAAGATCTCAAATTTGGACTCATCAGACCAAAGCACAGATTTCCACTGGTCTAATATCCATTCCTAGTGTTTCTTGGCCCAAACAAATCTCTTCTGCTTGTTGCCTCTCCTTAGCAGTGGTTTCCTAGCAGCTATTTGACCATGAAGGCCTGATTCACGCAGTCTCCTCTTAACAGTTGTTCTAGAGATGGGTCTGCTGCTAGAACTCTGTGTGGCATTCATCTGGTCTCTGATCTGAGCTGCTGTTAACTTGCGATTTCTGAGGCTGGTGACTCGGATGAACTTATCCTCAGAAGCAGAGGTGACTCTTGGTCTTCCTTTCCTGGGTCGGTCCTCATGTGTGCCAGTTTCGTTGTAGCGCTTGATGGTTTTTGCGACTCCACTTGGGGACACATTTAAAGTTTTTGCAATTTTCCGGACTGACTGACCTTCATTTCTTAAAGTAATGATGGCCACTCATTTCTCTTTAGTTAGCTGATTGGTTCTTGCCATAATATGAATTTTAACAGTTGTCCAATAGGGCTGTCGGCTGTGTATTAACCTGACTTCTGCACAACACAACTGATGGTCCCAACCCCATTGATAAAGCAAGAAATTCCACTAATTAACCCTGATAAGGCACACCTGTGAAGTGGAAACCATTTCAGGTGACTACCTCTTGAAGCTCATGGAGAGAATGCCAAGAGTGTGCAAAGCAGTAATCAGAGCAAAGGGTGGCTATTTTGAAGAAACTAGAATATAAAACATGTTTTCAGTTATTTCACCTTTTTTTGTTAAGTACATAACTCCACATGTGTTCATTCATAGTTTTAATGCCTTCAGTGAGAATCTACAATGTAAATAGTCATGAAAATAAAGAAAACACATTGAATGAGAAGGTGTGTCCAAACTTTTGGCCTGTACTGTATATATATATATAAACTCTGCCGGTTTTCTACCTGGAAGTATTTGTAAACAACGAGGCGAAAAACTACGGGCAGTGCCTCCAGAGGTAAAGGAAGAAAAAAAAAATTCCTTTGGAGCCAAAAGTGACCATATTTGGACCAGAAACTGGAGCTGTGGAGGAGTGAGGTGTGGATCTGAATCATAGCCTGTAGCAACGCCTTGCAGACAGACTCTCACTCAAGCAACCCCACCCTTAAATATGCATATGCAAATAAGCCTTAATAAAATGTAAACAAGTGACTTATACAACCTCCCGTACAGTTTTTTTTAAATGTTTAAATTACTGGTGGCTCTAGATACCAAAACTGTTTTTTGTTGTATCAGGATGTCAACATGTTTATTTCTGCTATTTCTGTTAAGTTGGGCATTTTAATGGGCGTCTACGGGGATTTACTCTGTTTTGGAGCCAGCCTCAAGTGGCCATTTGAGGAACTGCAGTGTTTGGCACTTCTGTGTTGGCTTCATCTATCAGCCCCAGAGGTTGCTGCTCAGACACAATATGAGGATAGAGTTTCAATCTTAACCCAGAGCCCGATGGGTCTAGAAAAGCCAGACGGGTCAGACTGGGTTTGGGCAAAAAATGTGTGCTGATTGGCTGGGTCTGGTAGGGCGCTGGCTGTGGGGGAAAGAAAATCTCTTTTTTTTTTTTTTTTTTTTTTTTTAAATAAATAAAAAAATATTTAAAAGTAAGTGCTCTGCAAGCAGCACCCTCTCGTTCTTGCCCTGAAGGCAGGAAGAGAAGGGGAGGACAAAGCCAGGCTCTGTGTGGGGCTCGCTGTCCTTCCCCCCAGCCGGAGCAGGGAGCTTCTCTGGTGGGGAAAAACAACGTGAAGAGTCGATGATCCACCGAACTGCTTCATTTTTCACATGGCTTGCACCACCACACAGCCAGTGGTTTTTGGGGGGGACTGGGGTTAGACTCGGGCTCAGTATTTTATGAGATGATCTCTGACAGGCTGGGTTCAGGCTCCACATGAGGAAAAAAGAAAGACACATTACCTGCTCACTCCATATCATGAAAAGTCTTAAATTAATTTTTTTAAGTTTTGTAAATGTTCTACTGTTATGATTTGAAATATAAATTTAGTGGAAATTCATATTATGAACTTTTAATGAATTAAACATGTTTTAATCAGTTAAAGTAAATGAGTACTGCTGCTGTGATGTGATTCAATAAAGTTAGTTAGTAATTAATTGTAGTTGTTATTCTGCTGGTTTTCCTTCACACATTTTTCATACTTTGTCAGTCTGAAATTTTGTGAACCACAAAACTTCACACACATTGGACACGTCAGTGCAGGAAAAGTGGAGGTGAAACCAATTTTGTTAACAACAGCTCAGCTCCATCAAGTGTCCCAGTAATGATGCCAGGAAGCCAACATGGCAACAATAACCCGACTCTGGGCCCAACTCAATCATTTCTGTTACCAATTACATCTGTGCTTTTTCTGCCATGACAAGTCAAACTGTCTGCTGTGTGGAGGGTCTGTTAGATTCTATGTGCATGGATGGATTACTGAACTGGCCAACCAGGCACAGGCTCAGGGGCCCAAAGAGTCAAATTATTGTCACTCAAATTATTAACCAGGAAGAGACTCTAAATTACCACAAAGAGAGACAAAAAGACCATAAGGAGATGCAAAGGAACTGCAAAGAGACGCATAATAACTACAAATGTGGGCAAAACCACCACAAAGAGACACAAAATTACATTAGAGAGACACAAAACCACAAAAAGGTGCAAAACAACTAAAGAAAGACTCAAAAGAACGACAGAAATAGAGGCAAAACTACCACAAACTCTATGTGTTTTCTCCTGTGTCGGAGAGGTCGTGGGGCCTTTTGCATATCTGTGCCAGAGGCCCACTGTCTCATAATCCGCCCACATCTCTGTGGTATTAAAAAAGGTCTTTAAAAGTCTTAAATCTAACTTGGTCAACCTTGAGGAAACCTTGTTTCAATCAGTACCAAAACAGTACTGAGGTTCAATACCCAGCCCTACCAGGGAGATACGGTTTTAATTACGCACTATGGAAATGAGGCAGAATAAAATCACAAAGCAGAACATTTAGAATGCAAGAAGACCCCTGGTAAGACAGAGGGTCAGAGAGTCTCTCCTCGCCTAAAGCTCCTCCGGCTAAAAGTTCATAAACTAAGTAAAGAGACAGACAAACACACAGACACTGAGACAGGCGGGAGGGAGGAAGAAGTCTGACATTGATCCAGGTCCAAGAGTCCGTGGCGTCGCTTTCTCCCGGAACAGCGCTTCTACACAAATGAGTCTCAAGATAGCTCCTTTCCTGATCCTCTGATCCTTTTTACCTCCCCCTTCGACCCACACCTGATCAGGCCTGCTTCTGGCTCCTCTGCTGCCCACAGGAAATCATTACACCCATTGTGAAACTCTCCGCCAATCTCCTCTGTCCCCTGAGCTCCACCTTCCTCCAATTAGAGGTGTGCCAGCTGATTGCTAGCCACTGCATGTCTGAGCATTCCTCTTTACTCTCAAGGCCTTTAGATTTGCAGTGTTTAATGACAGAAGCCAATTAAGACTGCACAGCCAGTAGCGTATACGTCAAATATGTGACGTGAAAGTTAATATTGGTATTGTTTTGTTGACAGGCATAAAGCTTTACTCAAACGCTGGAAGGACATTTCTCGCTCACAATATTTCTGATAATGCCCAATGTGTAGTGATATAGAACTTTCCCTGCCATATGGCCTGTGGTTAGCTCATAATGAATGTGCAGTGTAATGTTGGATGCCTACCCAGGGACCTAATTTATCAAGCAAAGGCCAACAGTGTCAATGCCATTTCCTCGTGAGATGCAGCCACACAGCGAATGACTCAATGAGGCTGTAATGTGCAATGTGTAGCCATAGGTATTCTTATTCCCCCCAGCAGCAACGCGTGGGAGAGCTAAGGTCAAATAAACGGGACAGGCATGTACAGGCCTGCAGGGAGAATAATGCAGGATGGCAGGTCTCCTATCACTGGAAAATACTGATTTATCTTCACATAATATGGTGTGAATATTTTATGGGTCTGTATTGGAGTAATCTCAGTACTGATGCTAAAGGTGAGTGTATGTTGGTGTGTCCAAATGAGCCCCGAAATGGCTTTTCGTCGGAGCTACAGTGTGACACCGATTCTCATTTTCTCATTTTTGAGCGGAAAAGACATTTTGTCTATAATGGCGATCATAAATGGGAAGTCTCTGCAGTGGTGCTTTCACTTTCATTTTAAAATCTGGAAACTCTGAATGGCAGCTCACAGCAGAGAATCCTATTAAAAACATGGATGATTAAAGGGTTAGTCGTATAGCAGGCGTGCATCCAATATGCAGCCAGCACAACAAGTAAATATACTTAATCTGCATTCCAGTCTTCTTGTTAATTTTGAAATCCTTCCTCAAGTATGAAAGTAGAAATGCTGTCACGCCAACTCAACAAAAAGACTTCATTTTTACAGCTTCATTTTGAATGTGTCATGAAATATGTTGAATAACACCATAAAAAAGGACAAAAACTTGTTGGCAAACTACATTTCTCCCTAATTGTCTCTCTTGCCTGTCTTCCTATAAAGTCTAACGGATGAATATGAGCTCGAAAAAATTCACAGTGCCAGCTCCACTGCAACGTTTCCCTGAGCCCACGTTGGCCAAGTGAATGCCATTCTCTGAGCCAAATTCTAAAACGAAGCAGACACCAGATGTTGGAACGGTCAGATGAGGTGGCCAGAATGACAACAGCAATCCCTCTAGTGAGATGATAAGCAACTGGACCGGAAACACCCCCCTGCCTCTTCTCCAGATTTTCACACCCCTGCTGGTCAAAGGGAAAATTGGGGGGTTGTCACTCACGACTGTGGCTGAACTGTGATTACCTTTTTTTGTAGGATGCCTTCATGCATTGTTAGAGGAGTGAATGAGGATAGTTGTTGTTGTTGTTGTATATGCTGTGATAAAGGCTCAGGGGAGAAATTCTGATTTCTAACCTCCACACGAATCCACAGGACAGCAGACTTTAAGCTGGAAATGCCTGAGCAGGGCCGTGCTTTTTGCTGTCACATGAGGAGTTTTACCGCGGCCCTTTCTTCTTGTTAGAGTGCAGTAAGACAGATTTGAACCATGTCAAGTAGAGCGATGGATGTTTACAACACTCATCTTTGTTTTCACTTCCAAATAAGTTTTGATAAATTGGGGCTTTGTCAAACTCTGACAGTGTGTCTGGCCTAGTAATACTTCTTCCTGGCAATGTTGCTACATTCACAGATCTTAAAGAGGACTTCACACACAAAATGACCATTTGCTTATCAGTTACTTACCTCATCTTACTTTGAATTCGTGAACTTTCTTGCATTCCTCCACAGTGAATGAAGAACCTAAAAGCAGAGAAAAATTCTTGATGAACTGAAGTAAATGGCGACCTTGTTAACAACAGCAAAATGATATCAAAACATTCATTTACAAACAGTGTAATCCAAGTCTTATTCATCCATCCACGTGCTCAGTACTACCCGTACAAATGCATTTTCGCTAAAACATAATGATTTGAAACACTTCCACTGACAAGTAGCATGCTGAAGAAATATTGTCACATTTTTGGGAAAATGAAACAGTGATTCCAGAGAGAAGCAGATAGAGGGGTCTACAGTCTGTGTTTGAAGGATATATCCAGGATGTCAAACTGACTCAGCAGCAACAACATGTTAAAAAGACAAAGATAGTTAGAAGCTAAAGCCGAACTGTAGGCTACAGATCACAGTGTAAAAGTGAACCACCACATCACTGCTGATCGCCACAGAAGACAATGAATATAAAGGGAAACTTCGTCCATACTGAGCCAGCTGTGAGGCATCACAGTGTGTGCGGATGAACAGTGTTTGGCTTCACCCCTGTGCCACTGCCAGCGGTCGAACCTCTGCCGCCGGACTGTTGGGGAGCTCCAGGTTAAGGCAAACACCATTATTCTGCGCACACTGTGATGACACACAGCTGGTTGAATATCAGCAAAGTTTCCCTGATTCCCCTCACTTGTCCCTTTAGTCTTATGACCATTAAAAAGCAAAAGCAGCATGTGTATACATTCAGTAGGCTATATCTTCAGTAGCTAGCTAGCTAACCCTACACTTTCAGGGTTTGATTTTGGTTTTGGAACAGGGAAGAAACGTATATCTTTTTCCAACCTCTCCAGGTAACGAGTATCATTAATATCAACATTTAGCTCCAAATCCACAAAACCAGCCTGAAAATGAAGGAAATCTTAAACGATTGCATTAGAGTCAAAGGAGCACAGCTGTGTTGCTGTCGGACCCTGGTCTGAGCCGGCCCGATACTACGTTATGATTGGACAGTCTGCGTCAGGGGGCGGGACTTAGTGAAGGGTCAATTGAAACACACCCACATGCCCAGCCTGAGATTATACTACAGGAAATGGGTGAGTGTGTAAAAGGATGTTTCGATATAGTTTCACTGTTGGTAAATGTGGTTCCTGTTTCCTTCCAATCGTGAAGAATGTCCACCTTTTTTTGGATTCTCCGTTATTTACGGAGACCTACAGGGAAAAAAAAGTTGTCCTCACAAATTCAAGATGGCACACGGTGAGAAACGGATACAAAAGGTCATACTGCAGGTGAAGTTTTCCTTTAACAATTAACTTGGTGAGCATAAGGTTTATTACTGATAGGAAAGATGACTGAAAACTATGAAAATAAGATTCAAGATATATGAAACAACGCTTCTAAGAGGTTTCACTAATTACAGAAAGTTTGGATGGTTTACCAGGTAACCACCTGTTTTAGAGTCTGCTTGTTTTACATATTCAGTCTGATCTGTTGGAAGCTGACTGTTATAATAAGCCATCTCCTGTATAATATTTGCTTGCTGGAACAGACAGAAAACGGTGCCATAAGCAGACGTCTTCCAGCATAATATACCTTTCACTTTCAGAGAAAGGAGACAGTGCATGTCTGCGTGTAGGAAACAGATGTTGTTCTTAATGCATCTCTGTCTGAGCCAACATTTCCAACTATAAGAGATTACAGGCACATAAAGGCAATTGCAGAAAGCACACAAAGACAGTTTTAAATGCCACCGTTTTAATGCAAGGCATTATGATTTCCCAGCTGATCATGTAAGGTCCTCATCACGCACAGGTTTATCTTGGGTTTCACTGCTTCTCTTGTCATACAAGTGAGACAGGAAACTACCAGCAACATGCTTAACACATGGATACACACAACTTGTGTTTAAAGGGTCTGATCATGCCCTGATGCTGTCAGATTTTGCTTCAGAATCCAGCCAAGGTGGAGGACTTTTAAGTGACAGCATCAAGGGGTTTTTTGTGGTTACAGAACCAGTTAAATTAGGCCAAGGCTGGGGAGAGGATGCTCTATGTGATCAAAGGCTACGCTGATACCGGTTTGACTGTTCCATGTTGCCGAAGCGAGGCGGATGTTTTCAGAGACAAAAAAGGGAGAAATTGCATCGGAGGGTTTATCTCAACAGCAATTATGTCTGATCCTGGGACACAGGGATGGAAATCAGAAGGAGAGACAGGCTGAAGAAGCTGAGGCTGAAAGAGGAAGAGAGAGCATAAATACCAGAGGTGGTGGGAAGCATCGGTTGATTAATGAAGAGGCAGTGAGGTGAAATGAACAGGAAATCAAGGAAGAAGCTATGGCTGAATCCTGCTCTTTGATCTTTTGCTCCAGCGAGACTTTGTACTGCAGAGAGCACAGTGACTCACACCTGTTTCCATCGCTATAAAACACAAAGGAGACGGATTGTGTTATTGGCTGGTAACCCAATCACAGGGGGAGGGAGGATTTGACGGCAGAAACCCTCTGGATACGGTTAAACAGCTCAGTCAGCGACCTCCATGTAAGAACAGTGATGGCACGACCTTTTATCCTCACATGATCAGCCTCGGCTCCTGTAGCATCAAAGCCAATGCAGATGCTGCCAATCTGTGGTCGCAAACAGTACTGCACTTCAGTAGCCAAGTGTGTGCGTCTTTGAGGACATGACAGATTGAAAGATGCAGAGATAGAAGAGAGGCAAAGGGCTCCCAAAACATCAGCACATCCTGCAATGAGCCAAGGGCCATGAATCCGATTAATAGTGTGATGTGAGCGCTAATGCTATTTATGCTCAGAGTCGGGGTATGGATCATTGAGATAAGAGCCACTGCTAAATGCGGAGGGACGTCCAATTGTAAATGGCCTGTTATCTAATCAGCCCATGAGGCAGGGTATCTGTTATGAGTGACAGTGCTGCAGACACTTCAGCACTGCTGTGACCTCTCATTTTGAGAAACATCAGAAGTTTCATTTCAAAGATTTCACTAATTCTTGGATGTTCTCATTACAACTTTATTTCCTCCTCATCCTATCAACTTTTGTCATTATGCCAGAATCATGGCCCATAACATTTCCAAAACGGCTGTTAACATCCCATCCGGCTGAAGATATAGTCTGTCATAGCTCATTTGTCTACAAGTCTGTTTGTCTTCCTAATGAACCGCAAAGCTTCCCTCTCTCCGCATCATCTCTCCTCCCTGTACTCCGGGACCAACAGTCCATCATGAATTGCCACTATGTGTGCTCGTACAAATTCATTAGGCAGTCAGTATTCTGGAGACGCTGATGATGTATATGCTCGGATGTTACAATATCATCTCGCTGAAAATTAGTTACAGCTTAAGGACTCCATCGTCATCGGAAATGAAGCTCTGGAGAGAAAAGGATTCCTGGAGAGACGTGTGATTATTGCATTTTCAGGTTGTTTGCTTTATTTGATTCCCTAAAAAAGATTAAAAGAGAATATAAAAAACAACCCATTTTTTTTGATGGAATATGATGAAATTGTTAAAATGAAATAAAGATGTCAGCAGTATTGAGCAATGTTTCTGTTCCTCTCCATCTCTCCTACATGCCTGCTCTTCAGGGATGATCTTTTAATTCTTGCTCTTCTCTGATATGAGTACAAAAGATATGTGTGAGGCACAAAAAAATGGATGACTTCAGCCCCCACAATGCTATAGCCTACTGTATGTCAGCACAGAGGAGAGTCACCCTTGAAGCTCAAGACAAAATGCTCCAGTGAAGTGACTTACAGAGGCAAAGTGAGATATGGGGAGAGAGCGGCTGCGCGCATGACAGCTTTTACAACAGCGAGAGCAAACTGACAGTAATATTTGCCTGTTCTCGCAGGAGACAGGAGGCTGACAGGCAGCTGCAACTTTCATACAGCAAAGTGGCATCTCACTCAAACCCCAAGCAGACTGAGAACTATCTTTCTTTTCTCGTGCATACACACACACCCAGACATTTCTTTCTTCTAAATTGCGCTCAAATTAAAATAATTCTGTCCTGAGGGGATGCAAAGCTGACAGCCTACCCATCTTCTTTACCCCGAGCAGCAACACTTTGCAGCCATTGGTTTTCTTTTCTTCACCATATAACTCAAAAAGGAAATCTCCCCTGCCTCCAACCCCCTCTAGTCTCCAGACAAACGCTTTATCTTCCTGTCTACAGGCATGGCAGACTAAACACACTCTCTAATAGAGGGTGTTTTCTGTCCAAGGCAAGCCTGTCTGGAGGCGGCTGGGCTTGAATATACTGTTTGAATAACATGCTGCATCCATATACTTTATCAGGTATGGCACTGGGACATAATAGGACATAAATACATGAACACACACACCAATATGAATGTTTGACCTGCCTCATTTAAAGTGCTTTCTGCAGCAATAATACAGACAGCTCAGACAGAAATATATGAGAGCTAAAAGCACCATCTTTGAAACAGCAACCTCAAGGAAATACATTCACGTTATTGTTCAGCTAGTTAGGTCGGATAAAGTTTAAAAGAACTAGCATGCAAAACCAAATTTCACACTTTTCCTCGCCTTTCAAGCAATGACCTCCTACTTTCAGCCAATAATGGAAACGTAGATAAAGAACATGTGAATCTGAAGAAAAGGTGATAAAGATGTTACATTTATGACTACAGAATAACTAAGAGCTACCCTATAGGTTGAGAAGCGCGTTGAGTAGAGCCATGTAGTATAGTTTAACGTCTCCAGGTCGAGGTGAGACATGACATCCCTAACCCTCTGTGTGTGAGATGGGGGTGCTGCGGCTTCCCATTTGAGGAGGATAAGGTGTTGGGCTAGGAGAGATGAGAAGGCTACAGCCCAGTGATACTTAACTTACGACCGTAAGGTGCCAGATGGTACGCTAACCATTCTCTAGGGCTGTCCCCAGAAAGTCAGAGATTCAAATCAGCAGTCGGAGGCCCCTAAGTCAACTGAGACTGCTTCAAATCGAGCAGTCTCTTACTTTATTTTATTTTATTTCATTTTTGCCAGTCAGTGTGAAGTGTATTGCTGAGGACGTTTTGGTCCCCAGATTTTGCTGCAGAGTGAGCACTCCTCACCTTCACACTGCTTTTTGGTACAGACAGCTGCAGACACAGAGCAGAGGAGGCGAGGCTTTGCCCCGTAAAGCTCCAAAATAGCATCTTCTTTTGCCTTCTGCTTAAAATAGCACATTTACAGCTCACAGGAAGTCATTATGATACAGTCTATGGCTTTTGTTTGATATTTAGTGTCGGCAGAAAATGTTGTCGCACATTTCTGTAGCTTGTTTTCTACGTGAATGTTACTTTCACACTGAACATCCTGCTGAACCCTGTTTAAACTCTCAAACTCTATATGAAAATAAAGGAATGAATAGTCAAATATTCATATTGAAAAGCCAAATCTGATTTGACTGCACATAATCCTGAGACGGGTACAGCAAGTTGAGTGACGCCGGGATTTTTTTGTATTTTGAATGTTTATAAGGTGTCAGTGTGAATTTAAAAAAAACATGAAAATAGCTTGCATATTAAAAAAAAAGGGGGGGGGGGGTTTTGTCGAATCCTAGACACACCCCTGCGTAAACCTGATCTGGAAGGGGCTGCTCAACTGCCTCTTGACAAAGTTGAGTGAGGACAGCAAATGTTGAAAGGCTCAAAACAGGCAATTGATTTATCACATAATCTGAAAAATATGAGTCATGTTTGTTTATTAACTGGCCCCTGACCTCCTGTCATTTTGCAAACGTGGCCCCCGCACAAAGTAAGAAGAGTATCCCTGCTATAGCCTCTAGTTGGGAGCTAGGAAATAATACACTTTCCAAAGCAGCTTCAGTGACAGGGTCTGAAGGTGTATCTTCACCAAACATGTGAAAGCAGCCTCAGACGAAGGACCAAAATGACCCCGGTGACAGACATGACCAAAACATGTGAAAGGGCGTGGCAGCTTCTTGATGGCATCTCACACTCAGTGGACAAGTTGAGTTAACTGCGGGTGAGAGAAGACAGCAGCCTTGTGATGTTGGCTCTGTGCGTAGCCATGTGATATTCATTGAGAAACACTGTGAGTCTTGTCTGTGGAGCTTTAGACTGTGTTTAATGCATTTGTGCTCTCAGCGTCACACATAAAAGAAGAAATGACAAAGAACAACATCATCTATCTTTAACTCTACCTCCATGGGCACTTAGCAGACACTTTCATTCATTTTCATTTAATACATTGGGCTTTGAAGTCCCCCGCATGCACTGTGTACAGATCAACACTGCCTCCTCCTGGACATGAAGGGAACGTACAAACATGACAAACACTCAATTTAGCTGAGAATATTGAATGATATATAAAGTTTAAAATAAAAAAAGTCTTTAATTTGTCAAAATGTAGTAGGAAAATCAAGACATGCCACCAAAGGCTTGTGCCAAAGATACGGGCATGAAGAAGCAGACAGTGGAACTTTCACCATGATTTGATTATGTTATTGGTATCACAAGCTTGTCTGCTAATTTATTTAATGTTATTAAACACAAGCAAACATGTTCTTTACTTTATTGCTGGTGCCCTCACAATATGTGAGCTTAAACGCCTGTGCAGGTAAGAAGCTGCAAGAATATTTAGTGCCAATTTCTTTTCTCTATAAAGGAAAGGAAATGTAACTGACACCTTCTGCGGCTTGTTTGAGTTGGCCTCAACATGCCACCAAGAGTAGATAACAAATCAAATATCTACCATGTGGATATCCCTAACTGGTGTGTGTCATTGCCAGCTAAATGACAGATTCCTTTGTCTGTATCTAAGGATCTAAATGTCAGTACAGTGTGGGCTGGCTTGAAAGTTGCCAGGAAAGTTTGTTAAAGTAATAAATAAGGCCTCCACAACAGGCAAACTTCCCTTACTATGAGTCACCACTCTCAGCCTTTCACTCCCTTTGTAATAAATGTTACTTTCTTTCAAAGACAAAACCTTTTTTACGTCTGGGTGCTATGTTAGCTGGTCCCTGAGACGCCCACCAGGCTGTCCTCATCCTCCTGCAATCTGTGGTGTGAGGCAAGATGGCTCTTTTTTTCCAAAGCTGATTTAAGCGAATCAGTTTCCCAGGTTGGTTAGTTTTCAAAGCCTCTTGCCAAAATGTACTGTGGAACAGTTTCTCAGATTCATTCAGTTAAGATGAGTTCTTGCCTCCAGATATGTGGAGGTAAAACTAGTTTCCATAGTTACACTGTGTGTGGGTTAGCTTTAAAACATCCTTTAAGGTGTTCTGTTAAAGCAAATGAGGAAATGGACTCCTCATTTGTGCTGATCTAGATATTGTTTTCAACTCACCTGCTGTGACTTTCAAGCTGTTTACAGCCAAACAGCACCAGCATTACCGCACATATTCTTTGCTCTGTTTCTTTTAAATTATCCTGCAATAACATGGGGAATTTATAAACAAAACAAAATCTGCAATTTTATTGATTTCTCCAGTGAGACACTGTTTTTGTTTGCACTGCCTGTTAAAAGGTGAGAGGTCGAGGTCAGCTGCTGAAGTTGGATCTGAGCACTTACTAAACACAGCCAAAACTGCCAAAACTGTGACCCAATGATGACTTGCAATTTTCTCTGTAGTTCCCCCAGCTTCCCACTGCTTTTCAGCTGAAGGACACACCTGAATGGTATAAAAATATTGACAAATCATTTTTATTTAATCATTTTATTCCCACAGCTGGGGAATCACAAGTTCGCACCATTTTGGTATTCCTCTGTTTACCTACAACAGCTGACGAGGGTGTGTCGTGAGCCTGAACCGGTGTTCGCGCTGTAGTAGTAGGTTTCAATTTCAATTCAATTCAATTTTATTTATAAAGCCCAATATCACAAATCACAATTTGCCTCACAGGGCTTTACAGCATACGACATCCCTCTGTCCTTAAGACCCTCACAGCGGATAAGGAAAAACTCCCCAAAAAAAACCCCTTTAACGGGGAAAAAAAAACGGTAGAAACCTCAGGAAGAGCAACTGAGGAGGGATCCCTCTTCCAGGACGGACAGACGTGCAATAGATGTCGTACAGAACAGATCAGCATAATAAATTAACAGTAATCCATATGACACAATGAGACAGAGAGAGAGAGAGAGAGAGAGAGAGAGAGAGAGAGAGATGCAGGTAATGACAGTAGCTTACAACAACATTAATGAAAGTAATAATATTATAGTTATAGTTCTGGCTACTGTGGTACAATATGTTGAAAGTATGTATTAATATCTGACAGTATACTTGTGTGACAATAGTCATATGTGTATAATAACAGTAGAAGTATGACTAATGACTAATGATGGCAGCAGCAGCAGGAGGCATCTGGCAGGACCACGGCAGCAGCACAACCACACACGTCACACTGTCCAGGCACCGCTGCGGTATGAGTTATTCTGAGAGACAGTGGAGCACAAAGGCTCCGGAGAAGAAGCCGAGTTAGTGACATCCAGAATGGCCGAGTTAGCAAGATGCAGTAATAGGATGAGAGTGAGAGAGAGAGAGAGAGAGAGAGAGAGAGGGAGAGAGAGGGAGCCCGGTGTATTATAGGGGGTCCTCCGGCAGACTAGGCCTAAGTCAGCCTAACTAGGGGCTGGTACAGGGCAAGCCTGAGCCAGCCCTAACTATAAGCTTTATCAAAGAGGAAAGTCTTAAGTCTAGTCTTAAATGTGGAGACGGTGTCTGCCTCCCGGACCGTAACAGGAAGATGATTCCACAGGAGAGGAGCCTGATAGCTGAAGGCTCTGGCTCCTGATCTGCTTTTGGAGACTTTAGGGACCACGAGTAACCCTGCGTTCTCAGAGCGCAGTGTTCTGGTGGGATAATATGGCACTATGAGCTCTCTAAGATATGACGGAGCTTGACCATTTAGAGCTTTATAAGTTAACAGTAGGATTTTAAATTCAATTCTGGATTTTACAGGGAGCCAGTGCAGAGAAGCTAAAACAGGAGAAATATGATCTCGTTTCTTAGTAGGTATATATAGGGCTAGTACATCTTCTCCCTCACTAATAATAGCCTACTGGTTCTATGTTGGAAACTGCCAATGAAGTTTTCGTTAGCCGTTGCTATCCTGCACACCTGCACAGCGTGGTGATGAACTGTCTAATTGATTTCTGTTGCCGTGCTGTCTTGTGGGCCTGCACGGCGGAGTGATACTGGCCAGAAAATAGTCCCAATTGATAGCAAGGTCTGACGTAAAGCGGGGATGTTTTAAAATTATTGAAATAGTCTAACAAAACACATGCATACTTTTTTGTAGCTTAAAACCTTTTGGTTACGTGTCCCCCTTATATCTTCAGAACTACTTTTTCTCAGGTAAGCTACGGGCCATTTCTCAGAGCAGGAGGCTTGTTGACAGTAGTGACACCGTCACATCAGAGCTACAGATGGTCAGTGTTTCACACAACTTCATGTCCAAAAACCTGAACTATCACTTTAAGAATGATGTATTAGGTCAAGTAAACCCAAAATGTGATGTCCTCATATGAGGACACTGGGTCTCAGGAGGATATGGTCCCCACTCAATCAATAAATCAATGTTTTCTCCATTGCCCATGGAGGCATGCGAGAAAAACAAAGTTTTCTTCAAGGTTCAAGGTTTACCACAGTATAATAAACAGTATAATAAACTGAAATACAAATGGTCATTTTGTGAATCAAGTATTCCTTTAAACTTGTTTTCAACACATACTGATGCAAAAGCTGTGCAAAATTTTGGATGGACAAGAAGTTTCCAGAACTGCAGGTGGCAACAAAACTGCTGTGCAGCATGCTGCTAAATCACAACAACCTAACAGACAAAAGCCAATAAAGTGAAACATAAAAGATACCAAAAATGTTACTGCTATCCTTTTTTTACCTAACCCTAATAATAGCTACTGCAATATGCACCAGATTTTTCTACTGCTGTAGTCTTATAAAATCGCTTGTGACAGATAGATAGATAGATAGATAGATAGATAGATAGATAGATCTTTTTAAGCAGTCTGTTTTTAAGTTACATGTTTGTTTTTTTTTATTACAACACAAAGATGTTAAGATGTTTAACTGTGTTTTCTGTAAACTTGCCTCACCAGCTGGAGCAAACGGCCGACTGAAGCCCACTGCGCAGCTGCAGTTGCTCTTCTCTCTGCCTCTTCACAATCTTTGTGCGTCTCCATGTCGCTCCGCCTTTTATGCAAAACGCCCTCGGTATCCGGAAATTAGCAATCTCGTGATGTCAGGGCAGAGCTAGCATAGCATCGGAATGACTTCAGTGGCTCTCTCGGTTTGGACCTAAAACTTTTCCAGCGGTTTCTGTCAGCTAACAGTTTAGCCTCGTTGTCGTCTGCCAACATGGGGTCACCGGGGTCGAAGGGTGTCGGAGGATGTATCCTTCCGCACGGACGTTAACACCGGGGTGAAGCCTCTCGTAACGGGATGCTGCTGTTCGGTTAGTCTCTCCGGAGGTCAGATTTAAGTGCCACACAAGCTAGCAGGCTAGTTGATACGTCGTGGCGAGTTAAATACAAACTACTTTCAGCTGTTAGCGGCTGGAAACGGGAGTTATGGCGCGGTTGGTGTTGGAGCAACTGTCAGATTTCGGGGACTACAGTGGCGGTAAGGAGCTGACAGAGGTCTTTAATAACAGCCTGTCAAATGTTCGCCTGAGCCCAGATGGACGTCATGTTCATGTCATCCTCCACAAGCCTAAAGTCGGTCTTGTGACTTTTGACAAGTATGAAAGACCCCATCCGGCCCAGAACCAGAAGAAACTGGATTTGCGGTTGATCCAACCCGTGCCTGTCGTGGATGTTTTATACTTGGACCATAATAATAATGGTGGCGGAGACACAGCAACTGTGGCGGTGGTTTATGAGAATGGAAAAGCTGAGTTTTGGAAATTCCAGGAGTGCAAAGCTGGCTGGCATCTCCTGCAAACATCGGACTTATGCAACAGCCCCCGAGCAAGAGTGGTGTCTGTGTGTGCCTGTCCCAACCTTATCATCTGGTGTGAGGAGAGGCCGCCTTCAGAGAGCACCCCTGCCCTCAGCTCCACCAGGAATAAGCTGAGATACTGTGTTTGCAGACGTGACTACGAGGTGGAGGAGGGGGCTGTCAGCTTGGGAGGGGTGAAAATCGCCCTGCACAACAATCCTAAATTCACTGTGGTCAGCTCAGGTGAATATGTGCATCTTCTGCCAGATGTGAAAGCGAAGCCGCTGTTGAGTGTCTCCAAATTTCTCCTCTGCTGGTCCCCTCGCCATGACTCCTTCACAGTCAGCACCACGTGTAAAAATACTCCTCTGAAAAAGTTCTCAGCTAAAGAGTCTGACTTAAAGAGGCTGGTGACAGACTGTTTGGGATATTTATCAACTCTTGAACCACCTGAGATCTACGACTTCTGTCCTGCAGCCTGTGGAGGCCTGCTGCTGCTGCTCAGCACAGGGTGGGTGTGTCTCCTGCAGAAAGATGGGGTGCTGCGGCAGGTATTCAAACTGATGGACAACTGCTTGGTAAAATCTGGCACTCACACAAGCCTTTGCATGTATCAGGACACACTGGCGCTGCTGGTAGGTCAAAACCTGCATCTGATAGACGTGAACTGTGGCAGAGAGCTGGAAAATATAACACTGAAGAGAGAGGGGGTGTTGTATGTAAACCAGGCTGAAAGATGTGCACCTCACCTGCTCTCAGAAACTGGACTTTATGTGGTTGTGAACAAGGGGACAGACTCTAGAGACTGCAACTCTAAGCTGAAGCCTGGAGTGGAGAGTATTCATCCTGGAGCCCTCCTCATAGAGGCTGTCTTTGAGGAGGCCTGTAAATACTACCAGCAGAGGAGCCTGAGCAGCACCCAGCTCACTGTGGACGCACTAAAGAAGGGAGGAAGGTTCCAGGCTCCCATCTCTTTAGCCTCCATCCTCAGGAACTACCTCAGAACAGGGCTGAGGCAGAAAGTAGCAGAGCCGTCCCAGAACGGAGGAGGTGGCTGCGACGCAGGGCAAGACAAGCTAATGGGCTCTCTGGAGGCTGAGCTCAAGGCTCTGGTCTCTCTGGAGGAGGTGAAGGGGAGTTTAGTGAGGGGGAATGTTAAAGAGGTGGAGGCGGTGTGTGAGAGTCTAGTTGAGAAAGAAGTAGCCAGGTTGCTGTCTGCCTCAGAGCTGGATAAAGAGGCCCTGCTTTACCTCAACTCCATCTTCAGCATGTTCCCCCACCAGGTGTGGAGGGCAGCGCAGGCCGCCCTTCAGCTACACTACAACGGGGAGGGTTCTCTGTCTAGCAGGGCTCCCCCAGACGTGTGGAAAACTGTCCTCAGTCCTGCTGTGACACCCAGCACCCCATCCGGCCTCCCACTCACCAACGGTGAGCCAAAACACAATCATAGCCTCAAGGGTGATTACATCCACAACTGTAAAGCCAAACCTACAAGCTCCTTTTCCCCAGCTGCCCTGCCTGTGTTTGAGCTCCTGTGCCACTCAGTATTCCACTTTCAGCCCAGCTGGTTGCCCAAGTTCCTCGAGCTCGCCCAGCAGCAGCAGGGCTCAGCCGGCCTGGGCCTGAGCCTGGCCTCTTCCTCCTGGGGCTTCTCTGGTGGAAGAGGAGGGGAGGGCGGGGAGAACAACGTGCCACTCTACAAACGAGCCCTGTGCGTTTTGTCCACCCTGATGCCGGACAGAGACCAGCGCCAGGACTTGGAGGTGGAGCTGCTGCTGGTGAGTGGGCGGCCTAATGCCATACTGCAGGCGCTGAGGATCCTCATGGCCAAGCAGCAGTGGGAGAGGGTCACCCAGGTGGCGCAGAAGTTCTGCAAACAGAGTCCGCTGCTCAACAAGGAGATTTTCACTACTCTGCTGTGCGAGGTGGCTCAGCACAGAGACCTGGACCCCTATTTGGACCTGCTGTGGGCGCTGTGCCCTGAGGACCTCACTGTCACCACTATTCTCAACTTGGTGCTGAAAAACCTCCCCTCCCCTAACACCCCTCCATCGTCCTCCTCTTCCTCCTCCTTCTCCTTTGGAAGTACAACCTCATCCCCTGCTCCCTTCGCAGACGCCCACAGCAGCCAGCTGACCATCGGGCTGCTGAAACCTCTGCTCAGAAAAGTGCTTCAGAGGGAGATGAAGCCCAGCCAGCGCTATGCAGACATCCTCCAGTCACCATCATTCCCCCCTCCTGCACCTCCTCGTCAGCCTGCAGAGCAGCCCAGGACTGTCACAGACCCAAGCACAGATTCACCTCTCGAGAACGTCGCCCCGCCTTCACTCCCAGAAACACCTGAACAGCAGTTGTCCACATACACAAACGTTAGGGTAGCGCTACCTGCTAACCCACTTTGATTCCCACAGACATTCAAAATGGAGAACAAAACCTGTCTCATAAAACATTCCACACATAATCTGACCAAACTGTGAAGCAGCGTGTGTCGACAATCAAGTTAAAACAGAGTAATATCATCATGTTGCAGGTTTCATGCAGTTAATTGTGACATTTGATGGTGTTTTTAAAAAAGATTGGTATGAAGTATGACTACTAGAAACTATGAAATGACTACTGAAGATCTCACCAGTGTAAATACTGCAGGTAATTTTAAGTCTTAATGTGTATATACTGTGTCTGCAATGTTATTTATCTCTTAAGCCTTAACTGCACGTGAATGTTATTGCGTAGTCTTGCATTGAATAAGCTTAGCCTTTATCAGAATTCCATCAGTTAATGATAATGTCAAAAACAAAGCCACTAACTCCCATATTTGGGGTTTTATCGAATCTGTGTGTAGAGTATTCTCTGTTCTCGCCTATAATGTAGCAGATGTCCACTAATTGTAGCCGAGTTTAGCTGCCTTTCAGTTGTTGATGTCAAAGTGTGTTCCTGCAGTGGTTAATCTACCGAGACAAGCCAGCCTTTGTGTTTGTTTTAAGTGTGGTATGGTTTAGAGGAGGAGGAGAGTCCAAGGTTCCTTCACTGACTTCTAGTTTTGTACTTAACATATCACAAGTGCTTAAACATTAACCTGGTTTAGATGGGCTTAACTAGACTGCGTAATCTCTGTAAACCAAACCTCAAACAGTCTGCCTGTCCAGCATCTTTAAATCCTTGTCATCCATTTGTCCCTCCAGACTCCATCTTGTCCTCTCTGCTCCCCGGGCAGCCCAACTCGCAGGACATTCCAGACATAATACCCAGTGAAGTGACTCACAGTTCGACTCTAAATTCAATTTCGGAGGTAATTCTGTTAGGATTCGAGTGCGGGTTGGGCACGCTGTGGCTAACATAGGCGCCCTGCTGCTTTTGCATAAGGTCATGTACATCTTCATGGACCCAGTGATGGTAATGTTATTAGAGATGTTAGATCCTCTGTCTTCTTTTCTCCATGCTCTGAAACTGATTGCACTTTTATATCACCCCAGTCAGTATTGTCTGTATCATGCATCTGTTGAAATTAATGTTTTCTGATTAAGTGCTGTAAACAAAAGCATATTTAAGTGCCTATTGATGCCTTTGTTTATGCTTGAGCAGTTTATATGGCTTGTCTTAGTCAGAGAAGTGTTGCTTTGTATGTAAATGTGGAGCCTTCCAAAACAAAATGCTATCTATGTTGTAGCAATCTTTGGAAGACTTCTACAATAGGTGAGGTACTGACAGAGAAACTCTTGTGACATCTGTTAAAGTGCTGAATGACAATCAGACTCTAAAATGCTGCAGAACAATCAGTGTGCCTCTCACAGTGCAGCTCTTCATTTACAGGGCAGTGTCACATTCCTGCTACAGTGTCTCTCTGCTGGAGAAAGGATAGATCAGATCAGAGGATAACAGCTCCTGGCCTCCACAGTCAAAGGCTTTTTTCCATGACACTTTGAATATGAAGCCTGCTGATTTACCCTCTGCTCTGATTGGTGTACTAATGATATCATTCCAATCTCTGTGTACACTTGAACGAGCTTAATCTGTGTGACTGATTTCACTTCAGTGCCATGAGTTTCGCTGTGTACCAGACATGTTTCAGCAAATCTGAGAGTCACTGGGAATTCCCTGACTTCCCCCAGACAGGCCACTCAGCCTGATGTTACAACTGTGCAGATGTCAAATATTAATCTGCCCAAAACTTTGTTTTTGGTTTCTCTTTTCAAACGGGAATTTCTCCCGGATGTGCTCGACAAACTTTAGCAACTTTAAGTGTTATTTGAAAAAAGAAAATGTATGCGAGTATTTATGAACTGATGCTGTATGCTATTAAACTGAGGAGAAAGCTTCTGTTTGCTGTCCTGAGTTTTACATATTCAGTCACTGTTCTGTTAGGTTGAGCTGCTCCATCTCCTCCGTCTCAGCCCAGAGTCTCTGACGCTGGTGCTCTGAATAACAGTTTATTCCAACAGTGTCCAAATTCGGTCTAGTTTGTTCCAGAGTGTGCTGTCGTGTTCGAAGTGACTTCTTACAGCTGCATCCTGTGTCACGAATGTCTGTTACTGCACTGAAAAGACGTTAGCTAACTTTAAATTGTATTGGAAATTCAGATTTCTAATTGGGCTCAGGCCCAAAACAGCTGCTGTGGTTCTGGCTCAGGTTGGGCTTTGACAGAAACTTTAAGTTCATGTAGGGTCTGATTTTGTTGGGCCCGATCAAAGCTCTTGTACTGTGAAATGCAATCCGTTACTGCAGCCCTGCAACAAATGTGAAGCTTGTGATGTTCAGTGTTGTGGTTGCACTCTGGTAGCTTTTGAAAGCTTTTAATTTGTTGTGGTGTTGTTATGGAGAGCTGTTCTTCACCGCAGGATGGAGGGACTGAACAGAGAGCCACTAAACAACACATTTATCTGTCAGCTAGCTTCTTTTCATGGTGCTGTCAAACATGTTATTGTCGTCTACCTGTTCCCACACATTGCTGTTGTTCTGGTTTGTTCAGCTCTATCAGCACGTTACATTCACACCACTGCACAGCAACAGGTTCAGCTGACAAATCACACAGTATTCAATTTCAAACATGTCTCAGCCAGTGTACATTTTTAGGGTTGTTCATTCATTTATTTACAGCTAATTCAGTCGAACCTGAAAAACAGCCATCTGATATAAAAGCTCAGCTATGCCATTTGAGGTCTGTACACACAATCATTCATTCACATGATCCACTGCCCCCATTTCTGAGTTTCACCATATCCCTTCCATGGACAAATCCACTTACAGCTGCAGTCTCGTGTGTGTGTGTATATGTGATCTGGTGGAGGGATTTGAGTGTGTAAACGCACTCGAATATTTCCATGGTCAAGGCCTATGCGAGGAATGTTCACTCGTTACCCATTAAGCTTCTCTTAACCCACTCTGAAAACAACAAAAGCACAGATAAGGACACCGAATGCATGTGTCTAACTGCTGGCTCTCGCAGCAAATAGGCAGGTTCCACACGGTGATGTGAGGGTGTGCAATCACAGGAGTGGAATGAGTGGGGGGTAGTGAGTCCTGTATCTTCAGCGTGAGAGGGTAATAAGAGGATGAGTCTTCCAAAAGGGCGACGAAATAGCAGAGGGCTGATACCTGATACCTAACATCCCTCAGCCAACCTGTCTATTTTCCTCCCTCTTTCTTTCTCTTTCATTTTGCGTCACACCTTCCTTTCTTCTTATCAATTTCCTCTCTATCCAGGCTCTTGTATTACAAAGGTTTTGAGTCACGTCCGTGCTGTAACGCCATTGATTCACTTGTTCTAATTATAGGTGGCATCCTGCAAACAACAAATCCAGACAGACGCTGGCTAGCCGTGTCTGTTCCTCTGTCTGCTGAACAGCTGACTGTGCGCTACAGAGCTGCATCAGTGGAAGGATAAATGCATTAAAAGACATTTTAATAATATATGAGTTAGTTTATATTTCACACAAGTCAGGAGTACCTACAGAAAGGCAACTCTGAAGCTTGCAGCAGCTGAGAATGCCACAAAATACAGAGTATGGTGATATTTCTTATACCTTATAGTTAATGCAGTTTATAGATTTAATAACCACACTGCTGCTTCTGTTTTGTCTCCATTGATTGAGCTATAAATGAGCCTATTGATCATCAACCTAATACCAAATTTGTGATTTCATTTGTATGCTGATTGGCTGACAAGTCGAATCCATCATTTACCCAACCGAGCAGTTTGCAAATACCAAAGAGAAAAGCCTGCGTGAGTTAATAGAATCTCAGAAATGGGTTTGCATTGTTTAAAACCTGTTTCGAATTAGTTTAGAAGATAGTTGCTCCTTTAAGGAAAAATGTCTGTTGTTGCTTCGTAGTCAGTGTCGTCAACAGGGAAATCTGGGGTTTTCAAATCCTCAATCCAGGTGCTATAAAACTTCCTGTGCTTAGAAAAGTCCCTTGTGGTATGTCTGTTGGTATTTGACCATGAGTTAATCAACACAGATTCATACTGTTGTAAAATATTCAAATAAAAGTTCAATCTTCACATCTTACTTTTCAACCAGCTCATGCTAATTTCCTCCTCTCATATGTTAATTAATCTACACAGTGTCACATGAGTGGGGAGCTAATCTGTTAGCATAGCTGCATGACAGTAATTATACAGTCACAAAGACGCACCATCTCTGTACCACAGTAAATCAAAAAACATGCTTTTAACTGTTTGGGGACGGTACAGAGACTGAATTCAGTGGAGTTTGTTAGATTTCGTTTCTGACAAACTGCTGCGGTGTGATGAAGGTACATGTACAATCCAAAGGGACGACAAATGTGCACTGTGAAAAGCATTTTCATGGTTTGTGTGGAGAATAGACTCTGACTGATCTCTGGGATTCCACTCACGTCACGGCTAAAAGGTAGAAAAATGCACAGCAGACTTGATAAGTGGCAATCTTTACTTGACAGTAGTTTTCACAACAGCTCGCAGAAATGTTCACAACCTTGTAATCACATTGAGCAAACAGACCATATAAAGTGCTGTGTAACAGACAGACAAAATACAATCTACACTTGAGCACAAAGTACAAAAATCATCGTTATCCAATATGTGAATCACATCAGTCAAAATCAATATGTACAAAAAACATATTTGCAAGCAAAGACTTGCTTTGTGTAGTTTGCAAACAGCAGTGTTAGGGCCACATCAGTCACACAAATACAAATATTCATTTCATGATTCATACAGAAAAATTGTGCTTTGATTCCCAATATTAGTGCAAGTGTAATTAAGAATTTAATTAAAACGTGTTTCCCATTGGAATAAGGTTGCCGAACCGTGGCAGTGGACAGACAGAGGCTGGCACATTGTAAAAAAAGCCTGTTGGCACAGTAACACACTGCTGCATTCTCTGAGAGCACTGCACGCCAACATCACTGTAAACACATGGAAATGTGATCGACTCTCAACAAAGATCGGCTTTAGAGTTTGAAATTTGAAGCAGATATTCTCACTCCAGCAGCAGCTCAGTTCACACATTAAATACATATTAAAAAAATAATGTAATACGATAAAACTCTTTGAAATGTTTCTTTAAATTGATGGAAAAATCCCTGCAGATTCCCTTACGCCCTGTGTCCCCCTGAGGTCAATTCAAAGATGCTGTGTGTGATGTTTGACATCTGTTTTAAGACCACTGCAGCTGCTTTGCGTCTTTAAAAAAAGTCGGTAACCTCACTATTTTATTTTATTTTGTCAGTTTGAGATGGTTCACCACGCTGACACATCTGTCCAGGAGTGCACCATGTGTCTTTGTTTTGTCAAGCGATGCCACAGTTGTGCCTGCAGTCTTTTAAAGCTGTAGCCCACATGTGCCGTCCTCTCAGGGGTATTTCATCTGTGCTCGGGGGATATGGTTCATCACTAAGTGGTCGCTGGAACTAGAGACATAAAGAGCGGTCAATGGCAGGTCAGCGCAGTCAAATGAATCAGTCATGTGGTTCTTCAACAACACATGGATATGTGTGTAAATAGATCTAGTAGAAGTAGTTGTTTGTTTGTGCTACTCACTCATAGACATCAGAGTACTTCATTCTTCTGTAGTACTTGGCTAGTTTGATAGAAAAGATGATGCTGGGGATGAAGAAGATCATGCACCAGCCCAGACTGAACCAGAACGCATTCTAGAAAGAGAGACAGCATGGGTGAAGTTTTTGAGTTTGCCAAACATAATGTGACATTTCTCAAACTTCAGAGTATTTGTCAATCAGTTAGTGATGATAAAACACAGCTGTAGGTGGAGCTAACACCATCTGATCCTCACCAGAGACTCCACAATGTGCGAGCAGAGGATAATTTCAGCAGAGTCCACAGCTCCCGCCACGGGCCCACAGCGGCCCACCTGCTGTGTGATCTGAGGGCAAACACACAGATCAGTAACCACACAAACATCGGACACATACTTCATCTGCTTTGAGTGCGTTCACAGTAACACATCCGAACAAACTTTACCGTGAGGTTGGCCCAGTCTGCATAAACAGTGAAGTAACCCAGCTGACAGTCCAAAAACTTTCTGCTCTCCTGCGGGTGGTGAGACAGAGAGGCAGAGAGAAAGAGAGTAAATTCCACACATTTTCTCGCTGCTTTACAGTGGGAGGTCATGAGGAATCAGTGGAACGCCTGGCCATCGCGGCATGTGGAATTCTGGGTAAATCCTCTGAAGTGACCCGTAAATAACTGCAGTGGCAGTATGGTATGATGAGGCGAGGCAATTAGTTTATTTATACAGCATGTTTCATGCACAGAGGCAAATTAAAGTGCTTCACATAATGTATTAAAACATTAAAGGATTGGCCTGGTGATATTCTGTTTCTCTTACTGTCAAAAAAAAAATTTAAACGTGGTGTACGACATTGATTCAACAGTGAATACATATTAGAATGCCAGCAGGGTAGGCTAAAAGCAAACTACAGTACAGTCACATGATATCATGTCACCACCACAACAAGACTGTGGTCAGCGTGATGACATTCTGTAGTCTCTTTCAGCCACTTGTTATTCATTTTCTGTAACTGCTTATCCTGTTGGGGGTTGGGGGGCTGGAGCCTATCCCAGCTGACATTGGGTGAGAGGTGGGGTACACCCTGGACAGGTCGCCAGACTATCACAGGGCTGACACATAGAGACAGACAACCATTCACACTCACATTCACACCTACGGGAAATTTAAAGTCACCAATTAACCTACATGTCTTTGGACTGTGGGAGGAAGCCGGAGTACCTGGAGAAAGCCCACGCTGACATGGGGCGAACATGCAAACTCCACCACCCTGGGCTTGAACCAGGAACTCTCATACTGTGAGGCAGCAATGCTAACCACTGCACCACCGTGCCGCCCTAGCCAATTGTTAGCAACTGTTATTTTAAGACACATGAAAGCTTCAAAATTCACAGTGGGGTATTTGCTGACGTATTTTATGTCCCTCAAGCATGTGTTAACCACAGATCTTATTTCAGACATTTAACCAAAAATCCATTGAAAAAACCCACATACTAAAACATTGTTAGTTTGGGTTGCTTCATGGGATTTGTTGACATTAAAGAAGTACAGAACAACTCCAGCCTTATCCTTTAAAAGAGTGATGGCGGTTATGCGGGTCAAGATTTAAGTGCAAGATGGATAATTAAAGCGTTTTAGTTTCAGTCAAAGACAGTGGATTTACTTGGATTCACTACTTGGAGTTTGTTTGTTACTGCTCTGAGGTGCATAGTAAGCAAGTGCAGTTTGTCCATGTTTAGTTTGGATCCTGAGGACGGTCGGAGGGTTCGCCAAGAGGGCTCACATGGTAAAAGACAGTCAGATATGTGTTAGTACTTAAAACCCTGTGGAACTTTTCACAGCAGACATTTCAGGAAAAGCACAGGTGTAAATAATGAAACTAATGATGGCTGGATTCCATTTAGCTGCTTTGATTTAAGGTTTCTGGTATTGTGCGTTGCTGGCACGTGAACACTTGAATAGAATAGAGCCATCATTAGTGTTATTAGTAACACGTGCTTTTTAACATGGCAATTTTAACATGCCACAACGTCTGCTGTGAGAGAAGCCTACTTTATGACATACTTAAAATGTTTTCATTTTTTGTTACAGTTCTACCACGAATGTTTCCATGACACAAAATGTCATCCTGGACCTCACCTTAGATGAGCTAGGAATTAGTTCCTAATAATCATAACTACAATTTGAGACAAATATGATCGGACTCTGAATTAAATGAATGCACAGTGAAACCAACAAGCACATTGTTTTAACTACACGCCGCACACCTCCCCATCAGCCCCTGTGGCTAAATGACTGACCGACCACAGGCATTAGACCACATGGAGCACTTTTTCCTCTGACTCATGTGACTCGTGGCTCTACTCACGGTCTTGACGATCTGTGTCGTATTTGTGTTGAGGAAGTCTTGTGCTGCTCCCACGTTGCTCAGCACCTCCCCCACTGTTCCCTGGAAAAGAGAAGAGAAGCCAGGGAGGGGAGAATGAGCCACAAAGAGAGGAAGAGTGACCTTTATTCTCAGGCAGTTTCAGGTAATAGTCAGCGCACTCACATTGATCTTTTCCGCACTGGCCACAAGGCTCTGGATGGTCAAGTTCACATTTTCCTGAAAGGAGTAGAAGTGTGTGTTTAAATTCAGATTGATGGCCTACATGGGAAAAAAGGAAAACCAGAATGAAAAGATCAGGATAGCCGAGATAGAGCCGGCTACTCACCAGTTGTGGGATGAAAGTTGTTTCTATGTCGGCCTGGATCAGTCTCAGGTTCATTGCTTCCTTTTGGAGCTCATTTTTAGTATCAGCGTTTTTCTAGAAACAAGCAAACGGTTGGTTAGGCTAAAGAACACAAGCATCAGAAAAAATGGTATTCAGCCTGGAATCATGTGACGTGTCTGTAGTGCAGAAAAGAGTAAAATATCAGCAGGGCCTTATGTGTAATGTCCCGTGACTCACTTGAAGGGTAGCGAGCTCATCGAGTTTATCTGCGGTTGTGTTCAGATTGATGCTGGAAACGTTGTTAATCTGAGAGGGACAAGGAAGAGACACTGGATCACAGCTACATATGACAGTAATATACACAATGATACACGCAAGCCCATGAGTGATGCCTACCTGCTGTGTGACAGCAGTGGAATCAAAATTTGCAGTTGTGTCGGAAAAGCTCTTGAGTTGGTTTTTAACTTCAGGGCTCAGGAGAGTGATGGTGGACAGAGTGATGTCTGTGTTCTCAAAGCGCTCCCGGATCTCCTCCGTGTACTGTGGGTGAATTTCAACATATGTTTGATAAAGTTTTTGTAGATTTAAACATGATCTATTTGGAACTGTTGAAAAAGGACTTTCAGCAAACTCACTTTAGACACATTGAGCACGTCGTCAAGGTTTACGAGCTCATACAGGCGGAGTGTTGTCCACAGAGGCTGGTTTGCCTCACAGTCTCTGGAAACATTAACATCAAGTCAGACTTATTTGTACAGCACCTAGTCACATTTTATAACAACTCAGTCACAAATGTCTTCACAAATGCAGAAAAAAACATTTAGAACTTAAACATCTTATTCTTATTAGAGAATCTGAACCTTTTTTAAATGCAAGGGATGAGAGAGCACAACATTATCTGTATCTGTATCTGTGTCTGTATCTGTACTTGGAATGGGCGGGGTTTATGCCAGACGTGGGTGGGGTTAAATCCAAACGTGGGTTGGGCCTAATCCGAAGTTGTTTAAGCCTGAAATTTATATGGATTGATCAGAAGTTGCAATATTTATCACCTATGAGAAAAGTATTAACAGAACAGCCTCAGAATTGAGCTTAAGATCATTTTACTCGTCTGATATTCGCAAGCGGCCTGACTCACACATAAATAGAATAAGTGTCCTTGCCACAACCATACCAAATAAAATGGCCTTTATACTTATTTGTTAAAGGTAAAACATTCATGACACTTAAGAGGGTGACTCGTGGGTTAGGTTTCCAGTTCCTTTCAAAGGCTTTAGTGAAACATTCAAATACACTTGTCCAATAAGTAAACAATTTCTGACATGTCCAAAGAGAATGTGTTAATGTCCCGTCTGCCTCTTTATACCTGTTACAGAGGGGACATTTCTTATGCAATCTGTCCTGGGAGTCATACAGCCAATGCACTTGTGACTAGAGTTAATTGAATATTTGTACACACTTTCAAGACTCTCCTCTCAAATCTGATCTCAAGGGTGTCCGAACTGTTTTGAATGAAAATACCTGGGGGCCAGCTGCTTCTCGTATCATATGGGCTATTTAAAAAATCACAGACAAATGACACAAAGGCAACTGTTTATCTCTCACTAAAAAAAAGTAAAACTTTCCACTGCTTTTGCTGTTGACTTGACGCTTTTTTGCCACGGCCGTGTCTGTTACCTAGCTGCTAGGTAACCATTCGTCTGTTTACCGTCTGTTTATGGAAACACGTCAGTTCCGCCTGTGTTGTTCCAACTTGGTGCATGTCTACAAACTGTATGTGTCCTGCCTTTGTTAGGTGAGCAGAAAAAATGCAAATTGAACTTGGCTGATTTACCAGTATTGTGAGTCAGGCCAGATGTAGTATATTTTGAAAGACAAACCGCGGACCATTTTAATTCGGTCTGTGGGCCACTACCAGCCCCAAGGCAGCACCTAAGACATGCCTGGTCTATCTCTTTTTAATACCCCCAAGAGTTATGTGAACAAATTTTGTCAAAATTACAATTGTTCTCACGAAATCTTGGATTTGAAAGTCCTTGAAAAAGTTGGAGGCTGGGATATTATTTGCTCTCTGAAGCTGCTTAAACAAGCTATGTCACTTATGTCTTTGATGCCCTACTTAATTACAATTTATGGTGTTTTATGAACTTTAGACCCCTAAAGAAAAATAATGCAAAGACCTAAAATAAAAACATGTATTTAATTTTCTGGTAAATGAAACTAAACTACACAGAGACATGTTCCTGTGTGAGAGGTTCATTTGCATCTCGTACCTGTAGATATCAGAGATATTGATGTTGCTTTTCAATCCCAAACTTGGGCCAATCTCCAGCCCTGGAATTAAACCTGGAGTATCAATAAACTGTGGAGAGAGGACGCAGTAAAATTAACACAAAGACATCTCACACAGCATCCACAGCATGGTAGATACTGGTGTGTGCAAGTGTATGGTTTTTCTTTTACCTTCAGGAGTTCTCCGTTGCTCCAGGGCCGACAGAGCAGAGTGTAAATGTTCCCACCCAGCAAAAACAGCAGCAGCACCACTATCATGAACAGCCAGGAGAAGAGGAAGCTGAAACCTGCACCCCTGCAACCACATCCAGATCAGAGGTCAAACGCGGAGTTCAGGAGGTGAAACAGTTTGAACAGTTTGATGTTTCCCATCTGGATAAGAGCATCAGCTATGTGACTTAAAATGAACACTCACATCATGAGGAACGTGCCGCCACAATCCGCCGTGCAGGAGCGCTTTGTGGGATCTGCTTTAGGTGCCAGACCCACAGGGCCCAGCACCAGACCCATGAGGTTACACACCACCACCAGGAGGACCACGAGGCACAGGGCCAGACACACTGCCCATCTGGAGAAGAATACACACACGATGACTGATTTTTGGGCTTTCTGTTGCATCGAGCATGTGTGTGCACATCCAGGCTTTTTACCTAATATGCTCGACCCGCTCGGCCTCTGGTGTGATCTTGTTGATTTCTCTCTGCAACTGGCCCAGAGTGTCCGACACATTGGTCAGGGCAGATAAAGGGATGTCATTGGTAACCTGGGAGATCTGTGTTTTGATGTCACCCAACTGCTGCTTGCTGCCTAAAGGACGCACAAAAAATGTATTATAAAAAACTGATCTTATTCAGGTAAAAATGTTATGAAATTCATATTTGAAAGAGAAGTGAGTGCCTAAAGTTTGTGACGGTAAATAAGCTTCACTCACTTTGAACTACATCCTTAGTCTCATTGGTCACTGTCTGGGGAATGCTGTCGAAATAGCCCTCTACCTAAAAAGAGGACAAGCAGTGTGTTCATTTTTATAATATCACATAAATAGCTTTGAAATTTAGTGTAAAAGTTGAATTTCTTTCTGTCAAGTTAACAAGGCAGGCATTATATTATCAGTCACTGACCTCCTTGATTTTGGATTTGAGATCCGCTTTGTTGACTTCATCCACTGCAGACTGGAACTCATTCAAACTGGGAATCTGTGGAGAACAACCAGAGGCGCAAACATGAAACCACTGTGACCAGCATCACATGTGATGACGTGTTATACTTCATGCTAACAGAAGGGGGCGGCAGAGTTAAGCAAAATAGACCAATAGGCCAATATGAAATGGGCTGATACCAAAGAATAATAAATGATATCTCTGTTTTGTGTCAGTGTATTATTCTTGTTGTCATGACGGAGATTATGTATGATGCTGTACATTCCTTTAAATGCTGATGAGGAGGTGAGATGAGAGGAGGAGAGAGGAGACAAGGAAAGGAGATGAGATGAAAAGAGATGAGAAAAGAGGAGAAGAGACAAGATGTTAAAAGAGGAAAGAGGGGAGAGGAACAGAAATGAGAAGAGATAAATGGAGAAGAGAGGAAGAAAGAGAGAGAGGGGCAGGGATAACAGGAGAAAGAAGGAGAGGTTGAGAGAGAGGAAAAGAGGAGAGGAAGAGAGGGGAGAGAAAAGGAGAGGATAAGAGGAGACGAGACATAGGACAGAAGCAGAAACAAGAGGAGATAAAAGGAGAGGAGAGAGAAAAGGAGGGGACAAGAGGAGATGAGAGGAGTATAGAGAAGAGGAGAGAAAAGGAAACAAGTCAAGAAGAAAGGAAAGAGGAGAGGAGGAGCGGAAATGAAGAGCATGAGGAAGAAAACAAGTGGAGGAGAAAAGAGGAGAGAGAGGAGAGGGTAGGAGGAGACATGACGAGAAAATAGGAGAGGAAACAAGACAAAAAGAGGAAAGAGGAGGAGGGAAGCGGAAATGATGAGAAAAGAGGACAAGAGGAGAGGAAAAGAAGAGAGAGAAAAGAAGAGGATAAGAGGAGACGAGAAAAGAGGAGAGGAAACGACAAGAGGAGAGGAAAGAGGAAGGGAGGAATGACGGGGAAAGAAGAGCATGAGCAAGAAGACAAGACGAGAGGAAAGGAAATAAGGGGAGAGAAAAGGAAAAGACAAGAGGAGACGAGAGGAGAGTGTGCGTGTGTCAGAGATAGAGGAGTGTAGGAGGAATGGAGAAGAACAGATGGGAGGAGGACAAATCAGCTGTTCAGACAAAGCCAAAGATGGGGAGCTATTATCATGTGTCACTGTCTCAGCCTGCGTCACAGGCAGTTTGATTGCCTAAATGATTCTTCCTGTTGCTTCATGATGACGACTCGTCTAACACCACTGATTACTAGTCTGTGCTCCAGGAAGTTTGTAATCTGAGCAGCCAAACTGAACTCCTCCATTCAAGAAGGAAACATGGGAATATCCCCGACTACGTGTGAGGTTACACAAAATCAGTACTTACAGTGATGGAGGTGTCCAGTGTTAGTTTCTGTAGCTCAGGTTGCAGCATGTTGCAGCCAGCACAGTTTGGGTTGGATAAAGTCTGATTGATGCGATTTTTGACGGCAGTGACGTTGGCCTGGAGGCGGTCTGTGGTGGACTGCAGCTGGGTCAAAGATGTGTTCAGCTTGCTCAGTTGAAGACTGGTGTTTACAGTCTCTGCTCACACAAATGAAAAACACATGTTTAAAAGGTAATAACCACTCTGAGACTATGACCTTTTCAACGCTACTCGGCCTTAAAATAGAAAGCCATTTAAAGAGCGAAACTAAATAAACGTCCAAATAAAAAGAGCAGCATAAAAGAGAGGAGACTGATTATTAAGGGAGATTTCATCCAGCTGCTTTTAGTGAGAGTCTAAGACTGCACGACACCGGTAAGTGATGCATCAGCACTTAATCTGTCTTCTTGGAAAAAGCAGAATTACTGCAGCCCAAAAGAAAATAGATAACTTTATGCAAGCAACCTCCACACGCAATTGCAAAACCCAGTGGATTTGCATTTGTCTTGAATTGATTAATTTGCAGCGCTCTGCTCTGCCCTTCAAAGGCCAACTGCAGCCACTACGCTAACACTGAAACTGAGAGAAATGGCTACAGGTTTTTGACTGTCCACCCAAATGTGTTAAAGGTAGAAGAGTGGGAATGCATTTATTACATAGGTATTCATAAAGTAATATTTATGCCTTAAAACCATGACCAATGTTTTGACCTATGACCCCAAAAATGAACTAAAATTGTAGTTACTGCACTCTGCTTTTGTGTTACCTTAAACAGCTGTACAGGTAATGCAAGTCAATTTGTATTTGTTTTGTTCATAGATGTTAGATTTAAAAGTAATAAGAGAAAACCCTCAAGAAATATTTTTCATCATGTTTGACCTAAACTGAGACTACTTAACATCATTAATGTCATCTTCATCACTGATCTTGCTATGATCAGTGTCAGGTTATCAATTATCTTGACTTGGCACCATCCTCATTCTCACGTTCACCTTTCACCGTGATATGCTTACTGCAATTTTCCTCAGCCCAGTAGAATCCAAAATTTCATAGAACCCAAGGCAAAGCTCTGTTATTATATTTACTGCGGTTTGCCTTGAGTTTTGGTTGGATTTTATTATTACTGCAATGTTTGCACCCTACTTTCTCAAGAACAGAATAAGATTGAGCCACGAAATTTTGTCACAAGTTAGAGCAGATATCTAAAGGTTTAAATCAGTCATAACTCAATTTTGACTAAATAGTAGTGACTGCAGTGTTATAAGTGTGCATGATTAAAAAAACTGACTAATCAAGACTGGAAGTTTATCCTTCTTAACTTGCAAAAAAAAAGATCTACCATGACATTTATTTTAATTACTTTGGTAATTATGTAGGGCTGCCCCCTAATGGTCAATCAAATGTTAGTTGACCAGAAAGGTCATTAGTTGACAAGAATTCATTGGTCACTTAGTCGCAGAAAAAAAAAAAAACTCTATTTGGAGCTGTACCTTGACAAATTAAATCAAAACCTATATGACTGGACCATGTGGGAATTTAATTTGAAAGGACAGACACAGGAAGTGGCCACGCTCAGCAGTCAGACAGGAGTCACGTTACAAACCAATCATGGCTGACAGATATCTTTCTCTTCTTCTGTAAATATTCAGTCTGATAAATACGGAAAAGTTGATCATGTTAGTGCAGGGCTACCCAGAGCTTTACACGTGTCATACAGACGATAGGCCTACACGCTTATAGACAGCTCCTGGAAGAAGATCAGCTCTGCACCCAGGATTGCAGGTAAATAGGTTATACGCGCTCTGAGAGTAGCACCCAGCGCCTGACTTCGCGTTTTCCAGGAGATTAAAGACGTGGGCCCTAATTTCCAGGGCTGGTACCTGCGGTAATTCCACAGGCTAGTTAATAACATGTCGGGCAGGAAATCCAAAGTGTGGGATCATTTTGAGAAGGTGAAGGACGACCCAAGGTGATATGTAAACTCATCTTCATTGGTCGACTACAAACATGACGTATCATCTGAAACATGTACATAGCTACATGCCCATTAGCCACTTAGCACAATCGTTACTGCTTTGCCCACAGCATCATTAACAGGCGGCTCACTCAGTGTGTGACGTGCATTTGTAGATAAAATATAGGCCTATATTAATTAAGGTTTATTGGTACGGTAAACCATTGTGTTGCCCCACCCAAAATATAAAGTTAGATAATTAAATTAATATGGTAAACATGCAGGCGACTAGTCCACTCATGGCTCTAGATGACAACTGTTGGTCGACTCGGAAAATTCTGAGTTAGGGGCAGCCCTAGTATTTTGCTTATGATACCGGTTTAAATGATTTTCTTATTTTGATGTAGGCTTTCTGTAGCCAAAGCATTGCCTTATACTCGGCATTAAAGAACTCAAATTGGGGAAAAATGTGATCAGGACATTAACTGAGCTCTTTGACTTTCCAACAAGATGTGAATAAGAGTCACACAAACAAAGACTCTGGTTTGTGGCCAGTAAACCCCAGCAGTAATCCACCCACTGGGACGGGGATCACTGATATTATTTCTGTGCTCGTATGTTTCTGTACAGTATATTGCTTTTTTGTCGTTATGTAGCTTTATAACTGCATAACACTCATCCACAAAGAAGAAACCTGTCATTAAAGACTTAATTCAAGCTTCATTGAGCCTGTCAGTGTCAGGGTAGGAAGTGAAATACACAAAGCACCCAGCCTACATGATTACTGATCTGCTGTCAGATATGCACACAAGCATTTACATGCTCAGACTGAGACAGGACAGAGCATGCATACACAGCGTACCTTGGTCCAGCAGTCTGACTGAGAGCAGAGCTGGATCCAGGGTTCTTCTGAAGCGTTCCTTGATCTCTGCTCCCAGCTGAGGTCCAATGGCTAATTTGTACAGACAAACAGGTGTGAGATTGTTAAGCACATGTTAAGAACCAGACGGTTAGAGGGAACAAAAGTGCTTCCTCTATTTTTATGTTATTAGATTCACGTTCTTACCATCTAGGTTTCTGGTAACCTCCTGTATGGTTCTGTAACTTTCATGTACCACATGGTCGATTTGCTGGAGGCAGGCAGAGGGAAAACAAACAAAGCATGCACATAAGATATGGGTTCAAATAGAACATACGTCAAACGGCTTATAGCATGAGCTAATCGTACCTGGCAGCTCTTTGCAAATGAAGAACAAACAGAGCTCTACCCTGCCTTTGCCTCCAACCTGTTTCCCAGTCTCTTGTATCTTGAGATAAGTATATTGACACTGTAGAGTGCAGAGCTGGTCCTTAATCAGTGGACTGACTGGAGAATTTGGGGGTCTGTTTGGTTCTCACACAAAAGCTGTGGACTCAACGCACATTGATGCGGGACTTAATGTGACTAATCCTCAGACACTAATTAGTCAACCAGTGCTGATAAACGCTGCCACATTGCGGCCCCAGACCTCTGACCCTTGTGTATTTCCACCCTCATAACATGCAGTCCAATCAGCAAGAGGTTTTGTCTTACCTGAGGCACCGCTGTGAGGAAGGAGCTGATGTTGTCTATAGTTTTGTCAAGCTCCACTTTACTCTGGTCCACGCTCCCTTTGATGGCTTCGTTACTTTTGAACATGCAAATGTTCCCAGCGCTACAAACACACACACACACACACACACACACACAATTAAATTTGTGTCATGAATATAATCCAAGGGAGACACACACAGGCAGTGAGGCATGCACATTCAAGCTGTCTTTATTCGATGCTAATTTCAGATAATGCATCTTTATGCTGTTCAAAAAGCACATGAGCGCACACACACACTCACAGGATAATGACTGTGGTGACGAACGCAGTCCAGTAGAGAGTTCTTCTGCGACAGTGAATGGAGGGCGTCTGCTTCTGGTACATCTTCCCACCACAGTTGCCACAGCAGCGACAGCACGCCAAGAAGAAGCCAACTATGGGCATCAGGACGATGTAGAGGACCCCAATGGCTGCGCACACCAGGAAACCCACTTGATACACTAGGGCCTGAACACATATGCAGACACATAGATGCAGATAAATGGCATGATGCAAAAATGTTGTGAAGAAGGAAGAACAGCAGCAGATTTGTGGTCTGTCGTGACGTCAAGCACTGTGAGACACCACCAGACAGTAGTTTGGCGTTACTGTGGTTATAGTCAACCATCTGAGTGGATGAAAGAGTCTCAGTAACTTCAGTCGACTGGAGTAAATACACACAGGGCTGCTTTAACATTAAACACTCTCAGATTACCAGCTTGAGGGGCTCTGCGGAGGGTGTGCCTGTTTTTTTTCCCACACATATAGCTGTTCATAACAATGTCCTATAACTCATGTACACTTACTTCTTTGTGGATTTCTTGATCTAACTGCTGTTGCTCCAACTCCTTGACTATTCTCAGGATCAGATCTGAAAAGAAATCAGATAGAGGGTAAATGTGACTTAGTGTTTATGCTTCAGAAGACATAGAGGCCTGTGATAGCTATTGACTGTTCCTCTCTGCCAGTCTCTGTCCCAGTTACGCACATACAAAGGCTTGGCAGAGGGGACAATGCGTCCTGTGCTCCATACAAACATTTTAATCTCTCACATTGTAAAAGCGGAAATCTGACACCTCCATCTCGTGGTTACTAGGAAACCAGGACAGCTTTCAAGACAGATAAGATGTTAACACACACACAAAAACACACAATGCAGATCCTTTGGTTTATGGTCCCACTGAACCCTGTTATTGTGGATATTATTCACCAAACACAAGTAACTGAGAAGACATGTTGTTCAGGTGCTCTTCACAAGAGCTATTTGTGTAGTTCCCACCATCTGTCTGTATCACATCAGAGTGTAGTCTGGTGTAAACGTCCCGGAAATTTGAATTCTACCTCATTGCTTTGTATTTCTGCTTTGTATAACCTGCTGCTTTACTTTATATGTATTACTTTAAAATGACTTTAATATTAAGCCTGTGTTTTGACCACCTGCCTTGGGGAAGGAGGCCACAGAGTAAAAGAATTTATTATCTCCTCACTAACATTTATAACCTCAGGCTTGGTAGCTTACAATAGAAACCCCCAGTATATTATAAGTCATCAAGCTATTTACTTTATAGAGCAATGACAGACAGTGTGTTTGACCAACTGTTGACACACATCAGATCACGAGGAATGATTTAAAGTGAAACTGTCAGTGTCTTTATGCATCATTGAGTGGATACTGGTTGAAATCCACTCACAATATCAATATCCAACATGATGATCACTGCTAACAATGATTTTGAACTGGGCAAAGGTTGTTCAACATGTTTTTGTACCCATTTGTTCCCCTTTTTTAAAATCAATACCCAGCAGGAAGTGATAGAGAGTTTATAGAGCAATTACAGCACGTCACAGGGACAGACAAAAGACCACAGGTGTGTCACCAGTCTGAGTCAGAGGAAACATCAGACTAAAAACATCCAACCAGGACACTGAGGTTAAAGATTGACCAGGCAAAATACAAGAATTTCCATTAAATTACTCATTAACAAATCCTGACATCTCTCTGTATGGGCATTATTAGCTTTAGAGGAGGTGAGAGGGTTAAGTGCGTCCCTTGTCTGTGTAGGGAAATTTTGCCCAGTGCCAGCATGAAAGAATTTTAGTGTCATTTGCATTACACATGGTTGCTATGTGAGCTGAAGCCAGGTCAAAGTTTTAAAGGGACAGTTCACCCCAAAATCAAAAATACATACTGTTCCTCTTACATGTAGAGCTGTTTATCAATCTAGTTTGTTTTGGCTTAAGTTGCCCAGTGTTGGAGATATCGGCCGTAGAGATGTCTGCCTTCTCTTAAATATAATGGACATAGAGGGCACTGGGCTCGTGGCGCTCAAAGTGTCATCACTGGGGTGCATCTCTAGCTCACCTAGAACCACTGAGCTAGCTAACAACACAGCTCAGCCAAGAAGGACACCATTAATCTTTACATGTTGCACAGTTACCATTCTCTGAACCCATCGGCTGTATTCGGTGTCTGACTTCCGGCAGATGGCGATACAGCCTCTGGGGGCAGACCCCCTATTTTTTTGGCATTCCGGTTTGATTTGGGCAGAGGAGGCAAATTTCCGTTTCCGACTTCCATTTATATATAAGTAAATATGCTGAACCATTGCGATGGATCCAGAGTTTGCAGTGACGCCAATTATGTTCAGCCTCGTTAGTTCACCGCACGGACCGTTTAACCTGGCAACAACTGCAGCCGGCTCAAACGTGGTTGGTTAATATGACGCGGACTACAAACAGCCTACAACCAGGGCTGTTTCAAGACACTCTGGGGGCCCTAGGCAAGAGGCACGCCCCCCACCCCCCCACCCCCCCCCCAGATACCTGTGAAAGTATCATGGTTCTGAGTAGTATCACGATACCACAGCAAAAATGAGGCAGATGTGCCTTTTGTCATTTATAAAAAGATAAATCACTTTTCTATAATACATCAATGATATTTCAGTGGAATAAATTACTTATTGACTTATTCATACTTCAAAAACAGCATCAATAAGTTATTAACATGGGGGGATTGAAATAAAATAAATGAATAAAATAAAAATCAACCAGCCACCCTCCTCCCCTGACAAGTAAAGAACAGTCCCTTCATAAGTAAAGAACAGTCCCTAAAGTGTGGTGAGGTTTGTTGGCCGTTACCTGCCACAAAGAGACAATATGAACGGCTCGTTTCTCCTCTGACACATCACACCTGTGTGCCTGCATGGCTCGGCTGTTCAGGTATTTCTGGGCAGTCATGAAATCAACAAAGAGGAAATTACTGGACCTGGAGCCGGACTTCCCTGTTGCTGGTAAGCCTTATCTTCTGGCGTATTTGACAGGAATACGGCGTCTGTCACCCCCGTTCAACTCACAACTGGCAGGATTTGTCTTTAGTTTCTGCTGCTGGTTGAAATCTGTACTTGCATAGCGTGCTGAATTATTTGTTTTGTTTGCGCAAGAGGGTGAGTGTCCATGCGCAACGGAGCATGGACACTCACCCTCTAGTCCATTCAGGCTATCAATCATGCGATGGGACTTTGAACTTATCCCACAGTAGTGGTACCGTGAGGTACCGTAGTACTACAGTACTCCAACAATGTTAGTGCGGGTGGCAACCAATCATGTGGGACGTGGTCTCAATTTGCGTGACGCATGAAAAGAGACAGAAATGCTGTGCAGTCCCGCACAGTGCGGGACGTCTGGTCACCCTACTTAGCCACTCGCCAGCAGCAGCTAGTAGGGGGCCCCATTAGGGGGGATTCCAACGTGTTGTCGTTGTTGCAGTGTCTATAGCGGTTCCATCATATTGTCATTGATATGGACCAATGTCAGCCGTGTCTGGGGGGCCCCCTTCTAGCTCGGGGCCTTAGGCAATTGCCTAGTTTGCCTGTCCGGTTGCGACGGCCCTGCCTACAACCGGAAACCAGGGCTCTTCCGCTCTTCTCAAGATCTCTGGGGTTTGCCTACAGACTCTACATTCAGTGAATGTAGAGTCTGTATAGAGACTACATAGTTACAAGCATGAGCCTCTTGCCCATGAGTAGATGCATGCTTCCTTCTGCGCATTGATTCGGTTGGCGGGTGTAGTTCGGCAGAAAGAAAATAGTTCCTACATGAAACTGCTCACAACAAGGTCTGTGGATTATCTTGAGTAACCAGGTCATGATATTTGGAAAAATATCATGGTTTACAAATGTGTTTTTTTGGCACTTTAAGCACCACAAGCTGAGTGCCATCTTGTTATATCATATTTGAGAGAAGGCAGACATCTCTACGGCTGATATCTTCCAAACTCAACAACTCACACCAAAACAATCAAGACTGATAAATAGCACTACAGGTGAGAGGAAAAATATGTATTTTTGATTTGGGGGTGAACTGTCCCTTTAATGCTATGCTATGAGTAAGTAGGCAGGGTCCTGTGCATCAGAACATGACAGCATATGTTTTAAATATTCAAAATGTTTGACTAGTGAGTAATTGTTATGACACTGACCTTTAGGAAAAGGGTTCGGCTGGACTGTGTTAAGGAAGGATTGGACCAGAGCTGACATGAAGCCCACAGTGGAGTTTGCTGTGTCTTGGTAGTGGGGCTGGGTGAGGCTGTGTGGGGCCGCTGCTGCTGGACAGACAGTCTGGGGTGGGACAGACTGGGCCACACTGAGCCCCAGCATCAACACTCCCAGAGTGGCCCTGAACGCTCCAGCGCTGCCCTGCCACCTCCAACCCCTGATGTTCTCACATAACCCCATGTCTTCAGGTGAAAAGGGCCAGACAGAACGCGTTTATGGAGTGATCACCTCATGGCATGTGCTCTGTCTTGATGTGCCTGGAAATGAGACAAAAAAGGCTGAATACAATGACACACTCATAGAAGGCAGCGGAATTACAGATGAAACCCACAGACTGAGTCACAGAGAAAGAGGTCGCAGTGCAGTTTGTTACAAAATGGCAACGGAAAAAAAACTGTTTTGCAGAAGAAACTCAACAATGGTATTTTGTAAATGGGAAATGTAAATGTTAAGCCAACACCTCTTTCATTTCTGGGGAAAAACTGTGCCCTTTAAGCTTCTATCTCATACATCTTTACTAAACTAGGGACTTTGGAGTTAGTTGTGAAGCACAGGGGGTGCTGACATTTAAAAGTTACAGGAAAAGTCTTGGGAAAAAATGACACATGACAGGTTATTACAATACGACTTGCTGTGTTCACAGTGTAAACACATGGAAAAGCTGCATCCACCTCAGATACCTGCATCACCTCTGTTTATCCCAACCCATACTTGTCTCTCAGAACAGACAGTTAAACATTCATCAGAACAAGGGTGAAAATATCTTCTGCCAGAGCGCCACGTTTGAATATCAGTAATCGTCCAACACTCATTACCTGTATGGTTTTTGTAGGTGTAGTTCTCTTAAGCAAATACCAGCACAAGGGTAAAGGTCTACACTAACTGAACACATCTACTTCCTCTTATGTTTTAACCAAGCTGTTAAATCAGAGAAAACTGTCTTCTTGCTTTGGTTTGTTGTCTTTTTTTTTTCTTTTTTCTAAGGGCTATTATTAGATAACATGATCGTCTCTTTAGCCTGAGGACATTTACTGTACATACAGCACCGGAAACAAACAGTCTGTCCCTCCAGGTCTAAACACTTGTTGGTGTAAGGGTGCGAGTGACAGGATAAAAAAGTGACTTCAACATTAAGAGAGGACAGATAAGGAAGGAATAGAAATGTAGAGGGAAACAAAATATAGACACAGGAAAGCAGAATGAGCATTTTTATCTCAGGTCAACTCACCTTCCTCAGTCAGACAGTGAAGGACAGTCCCGTTGCTCTGATCTCCAGTAATTCAGCAAGGTGTGTGTGTGTGTGTGACTCTTCCAGTCCTGTAGAAACTGGATAGTGCTCCTGCTTTAAAGTTGAAGCTCGTTGTGTGCTTGCCTGGAGAGCGCTGGCACTAAGAGGAGAGGGAGGGAGAGAAGGGACTGGAGGAGGGAGAAAGGGAGGGTCTTAAAGAGAGACACTGAGCGAGTGGGAACTACATGGGAAAATGAAATGAGAGTTGTGGGAAGGAAGTAAATAAATAGTAGAGTTATCTTCCAGCAAATGTTCTTCTAATCCCTACTTTGTAATTCTGGAGTGTGTCAGGGGGAGAAGATGGGAATTGTCAGCCCTAAGGTGCCAGCAAAAATTGTGCAAAGATATATTTGTTTTCGCTGGCTGAAGGGGTAATTTTAGGTCACCCAGTCATTGCAAGTAAATCAGACCACATCTGCAATGGTGTGGTGTCCAAACAAGCAACAACGCAGCCCAGATATGCAGGACAACATAGCTGGGAAGGATACACTTGAGAAAGGGAGTTTTGAGAACACAATATCTGAATGGTGCCAAGAAATACACAAAAATATTTAATTATTGAAAGGAATCCTGTTTTCCACATGTTATCACCACTGTCAGAGAGGGAGATTTACAATATAACTCTGCAGCTGAACAAGCCAAGACAAGAATTAAGCTATTGCTCTTCAGGGAGGACTACACCTACTGTTAAATAACTTGCAGGAGAAAAAGAACCACACTAGGACAAGATGGAGATAGTACTATCACCTACCTATAACCTGCTTCTGCCGAGGAACCACTTTGACGAGGGAGAGAAAACAGTGCAACGACTCTACTCGTTCGTTTCATCACTGTTCATGAAGTCCAGTTTGTCAGTTTGTTTCACCATCTGCACTGCATCATGACACTTCCTGTTCTGTGAAACTCCTCTGTTGCCCAAATGAGGAAAATATATTTACATGAAAAGGAACACGGTTGTACAAAATGCATGAATCTGATTTGCCTTTCAGAACTCTACCAATGCAAATGAAGCAGAGGGAGTGTTGTTTGCGACTCTTGTTTTTCTTAGCAGGTGCACAGTCCATTGCCAATCACTCGTCACTGGTTCACCTCAGTCCAAAGTCATCAATTACAGGCTCATCCTTTAATCTGCTACCAAGAGAGCTCTTATCAAGTGGCTTTGGCATGTGAAGGCTATCAAGGCCTTGCGGTGCTGCCACTCAATGATTCTGTGCTCCTGAAACAGCACCAAACTCCTCCTGGTTGGTCTGTTAGTGTTGCAATAAGGATGCAATCCCTCACTGGCTTCCCACCTGTGGACATACACAGATCAGCCAACACATTAAAACCACTGACAGGTGAAACAAATAACATTGATTATCTTGTTACAATGCAGTGTTCTGCAGGACCTTGGGTCTCGGTATATATGTAGATGCTACTTGACACGCTCCACTCACCCAAACACCGTTGCAGACCAAGCAAACCCCTCATGGCAACAGTACTCCCAGATGGCAGTGGTGCCCCCAGCAGGATAATGCCCCATGCCACACTGCAAAAACTGCGGATGGCCCAAGGAACATGTCAAAGAGCGCAAGGCATTGACCTGGCCTCCAAATTTCCCAGTTCCCAATTCGACTGAGCATCTGTGGGATGTGCCACTACCCCTAGACGTACTGCCCATCCACGGTGGGGCCTCTACGGATTGGTCACAGAAATGTCGAGGTATGGACACAGGAAGTCTGGGGTTGCCCCGGGGTGTCTGGCACCAGGGTCCTTACGGCAGATCCTCTGAGTCCTGTTGGTTGCGAGATAACATACCAGCATGTCCAAAGGATGCTCGATTGGATTGGGATCTGAGGAATTTGGAGGCCAGGTCAAGGTCTTAAGCTCTTTGTCATGTTCCTTGGGCCATTCCTGAGCAGTTTTTGCAGTGTGGCATGACACATTGTCCTGCTGGGGAGGCTACTGCCAGTGGGTAGTGTTGTTGCCATGAGGGGGTTTGCTTGGTCCACAGTGGTGTTCGGGTGGATGGTGCGTGTCAAGAGGTGTTAGGATCCCAAGTTTCCCAGCAATACATTGCATAGTAACAAGATGATCAGTGTTATTTACTTCACTTTACCTGTCAGTGGTTTTAATGTTTTGGCTGATTAGTGTATTCATGATTTACAGAAGCATCCTTACAGAAATTGAAGTCAAGTCTATGACTGACTTAGTTTTTAGCTGCAACAAGCAGCTCCAAAGGTTGCTCTTACACCTTTTTCCACCAAATTATCTCTGGTTCTTGAACCGGTTCCATTCAGGACTCTTGTAACCTTGGTGCTATCTAGCGAAACCAGCCAGTTGTTACCAGCTCACCCTTTGTCCCCTTTACGGGCGGTGGCCTTGTGGTTAACCTGTGAGGGTGTGACATGTACTTCATTATGTGTGTGTGTATGGAGGGAAGCAGCTCTCTCGGTGTGTCACGGTGAAGATGGCAGGCAGCAAGTAGTGATGATAGCAGTATCAAGTGTCTAGATAAGCTCAAGGTTACTGTTAGACCTCATGATAAGGCCATATTTACTGTTTTGTGGTGAAGCCATTGTTGGTGATAGGCACCAAAACGCCTCGCCATCCTTCCCTCTGCAGAGCGGTCCGGAAGTTAGTTACCAGCTAATAACGAGCCAAGCTAAAATTAATGTTAATAGGCGAGGGTGTTCCTAACTACGATTCGGAGCCGATAAGCTGTCATGGAAAGAGGCAACACAGTGTTTCCACCAGTTTTAAGCTGAACAATTGTAGTCAATGATGCATTATCAGCAGAGGGCACTGCACAATGCACAGCAGAAGTAATCAGTACCAAGATGGTAGATTGCATTGGATACCTGAAAAAAAAGGACCATGTGCAAGACTCCATCCTCTCTTTCCAATTTGTAAATGTGACACACCCACTGATGTCCTGTTCTCACAGTTTGAACTGTTGGTTAAGGAGTACCTTTTATTTTTTAGTTCCAGCTGGGGACCAATTTTCAGGATTCTGAAACAATTTATTTTTGGTTGACATGCTTTGAATAAATCAAAATTAAGTGTGTGAACAGGAATGGAACCTGTTCCTTGTTGGTGGTTCACAAAACTTTCCCACCCTTTGGCGCTAACAGTTTTTTGCTCTCAGAGGCTGAAATTTTGTGTGGACGTGAAGGGTGTGTATGTGTGTGTGTGTGTGTGTGTGTGTGTGCTACATCCCGTCATAGTTTATGAACCAACTTTGACATCAGCTTCAACTTTATTGTTTCTAAGGGGAACAAGGTAAAAAACACAGAACACACACACACACACACACACACACACACACACATACACACGGACTCAACTCGCATTCATGGGACAACAGGTTGTCGCAGAGTCACTAGACTAGGGACAAGAGTTTGTGAGGTTGTGTGTGTGAGTGCATGAATGTGTGGGTGTACATGGTTGCAGCTTTATTCGTCCTTGTTTAAACAATACTTGAGGCCGAATTGGTACAAAATTGTACATTAACATAAGCTACATTTTCATGGTGTGGTTGAAAGTTCTCAAAAGGCTAGTGAGTATAACTTGAGATTTTATCACACATACTGATCCCAAGGTCAAGGATTAGCATCCATGTTCGAATACCAAGCAGTACTTGGTAGCTTTTGTTGGATCAAAATGTTCACAAGTGAAGGCCAGCATGTTGTGGTTGTCTAACAGCTTAAATGTACTTCTTAGTGCCGAAATGTGCTAAACTGAAATGTCAACACACTCTTCCGTCTGTTTTTTTTAACAGTATGTCTGAGTTGCTTGTTTGATTCACCACCTTGGCGGAGAGGATGCAGACACCTCCACTCTGTCTTATCAGCTACCTGTTACAGATTGCCTTTGTCAAAATTTCAGTTATTTGTTGTCGTTCCAATTTTCTTGGCAACTAACATGACTCCTGCCTTGCCAGGAAAGAATGAACAAGTTGCTACAACAAAAACCGGCAAACAGGTCATGGTCATTATTCGCACCCTGACCATTTGACCATTAACAAGGGCCGCAGTGTGTTGTTGACTTTCCACTTTAAACTTTTTCATTTTCAGCTTCACCAGGCACAGCTCCATGACTGTGTTCTTGTTGGTAGGTGGTAAGATTCACCAAGGCATACTTGAGTAATTGCTTCCCCATGATTACTGGAGAAAATTTCAGATGTTTTCTATTTTTGTGCGATTATCCTGTTAGGTTCAGTTCTGCATGGTTAAAAAAAGACCTTTAACATCACAGTAAGTATCCTTCTCTAAAGAATCATCCCAGCTGAGTTCAATAACAACAACCGTGTCTTTCAGTGAAAATTCATCTTTATTGATACCATACATGAATTATCAATGACAGAAACCTGGCAAAAAAATATAGATATAAAATCACCCCTATAGTGAGGTGCTACAGGAGCCAGCTATGGGTGAATTGCCATTTCAGCTCTGTCTCACATATCACAAACCCTCATTCCCTAAATTATGTCAACTTAGGAAACATAGAGTGTCGAAAAGTTCCCCCTAGATTCAATTCTGTGTCGGCCCGCTGAAGATACACTAGACACTAGGGGTGCCAGAGACAATGAGTAAGGATTTAAACACAACAGCCTGCAGCTCAGTGTGGATTCACAGATGGCATTCATGCCAGATAGAATGATGGAGGAATTTCTGACAGGCTGCTTAGTCTGTCCTGGTGCTCTGGGAGACCCCTGCTGGGAGAGTCAGCAAACTGCTATTCAACAGCCGTTAGCCCACGAGTTGGGCAACACTTTACATCATATGTACAGGAAACCCTGACCCAGCAGCTTAAGATCAAGCTCAGTGAGTCTTATACCCCCAGGATATGATGTAATGTCAATGGTCAGCATATTTCCATTAATGAAATATCTACTTTGAGCTTTTTCACTTAGCAGTTACAGATTTGAAATGTATCTGGAAAACATCCACCAAATACACCCCAAAGCAAAAACCACAAATCATATTAAGATAAATTCATATTTCACTCAGGGTGGCACATTTCCAGCATCTGAGGAACACGAGGTTCTTCATCAGAGGATGACTCAACATGATATGGAGCAACTTTACAGGAAAAAGGATGATGTAGAGGTCAATGTTTTCTCTAAATGTGGTAATTTATTGATTTTCAGTGCATCTGGCAAGTTGTCTAATAGACCAGGTATCTGCATCGGCAGAAAACTTCTTTTAAATACCTCTTTAATGCGAACATACTGAACCATTGTGATAAACTGGCCAGAACAATCTGGGAGCCACATGTCGAGAAACAAAAAACAAAGTAATGGAATGACCTGTATTAGCATTAAACTGACTCAGCAGCCCCACAAACTCCTCCATATATCATGAGTATAGTACAGGTGGGTTGGACCTAAACAGAATGTCAGTACATAGAAAAATAAATACAGTTTGCTAAAATGAGGGCAAAATTCTTTTATCAGTGATTGTACCATTAAAAATCACGTTTAAAAAAACTTTTAAGAGGCTTTTCATCTCTTTACATTAGATTGAGTTTCTCATAATTCTAGGGAGGAATACGTAGAATAACTTTTACAGAAATTACTACCTAAAAATATACAAGCACAGACACAAACATGAGGAGTAAAGCCAACAAAATGATTCGTCATAAAACAAAAAACAGCACAGTGTAATCAATATCTAAAGAATCTTTACATGTAGCTCCTTGGTCTGCAGCTTTCTTAATTGTGATTAAAAACATTTCTGGGAAACTTAAGTTAATACAAAAGTCATTTTTCTTATTTTACAATCCTGTCAAAACTTGTTTTTTAAAATATTTTTGAGTAGCAAATTTGACGTTTTCTGTTATTGTGTTCTCTGAAGAGAGGACCCCCAGATAAGAGATTTCAAGACAAAGCAAACAGTTCTGTAATGACGAGTCAACAGATCCAAACCAGGCGCTGGGTGGAAATTTAGTGGGGAAAAATGGTTTCCAGTGTGCTGCTTTGGACTCACATCAAACAAGATGTAGCACAGTATTAAAACACTAGCCTTGTTCTCCCCCGACCTGTTGTCTAGCACTGAAGCCGATGGACCTGATGACAGTGTGATGGCTGACACAGATGGATGACTTTATATTAAGCACAGACTTACATGGAAGTTATTACCATCACAATAAGAATGATCTAACAGCAATACATATACATTAATATACTGCAGGTTTCAGATGTTTTACAGTTCTTACATTAGCAATAATAGAAAAAGAAAAGAAAACACACCGTCAATTCATAAGAAAAATAGATTGGAGTTAATAGTGGAAAAACAGTGCAAAGAATATTCTGGGGTGTTTTTGTTTGCTTGCTTGTCTGTTTATTTTTTAGAAATTGTTTACAAAAATAAAAACAATTCAAAACAAGTCTAAAACATAGAAAATGAAAACACACTTCTGTAGCGTCTGGTGCTCTGGTCCAGACATGCTGCGTACCACCTCTCTCCAGTACCTCCATGTTTTATGCCGTAGGTGTAGGTGAATGTGTGTGTGTGTGTGTGTGTGTGTGTGTGTGTGTGTGTGTGTGTGTGTAACTGGGTGTGTGTATGTGTGTGTGTGAGCACTGGTGTGGATGTATGTGTGTAAGTGTTTGTGTGTTTGTGTGTGTGTGTGTGTGTTTGCGTGTTTGTGTGTGTGTTTGTGTGTGTGTGTGTTTAAGATTTAGCGTAGTGGTTCTCAACTCCGGTCCTCAAGCTCCGGCACTGTACAGGTTTTTGTTCCAACCAGGTCCTACAAAAACAAATAATTGAGTTTTTAAAAACCGAACGTTGAATTTTGATGCTAAGAGTGCACACAGTTCTCTGCAGCCTGCAAAAAAATAAGTTAAATAAAAACTAAGCATTTCCTCCCTGTGACATGAGCACAACAGAAACAACGGGGTGCGTCGTCAAGGAAAACGCACGCCTGAGAGACCCGAGGTTGGAACAAGAACCCACTGACATGGTCGCCATGGCGAGCACTCGGACACCAGGACACGCCAACTTTGGCTCAAACACTGTGGTGAGCGATGATGGGGGGTAAAGACATATACACACACACCGCCACCCCGCCAGTCTCACCACACCTCTAAGAGGACTGACTGGAGCCGAGCAGACAAGGGCCAAGGCTGAGCACCACTGATCATGTGCAACAATGTGAGGGAGCGAGTGGGATTCTGCTGACCCTGTCCTTCATGTGACAGCAAAGAGCTTTATCAGTCCTTCAGCTACTGTCCCTTCCCCTAACCAAACTCCTTTCGTCTTCAAAAGAACATGACGGAACAAAATAAACAAAAATTAATTGAACACAAGTGCTCGAGGTCACCCTCCCTGACTCCTCTCGCTAGTGCGTTGGCTCAGGTGGATCCCAGTAGGATTTAAGCACTGAAAAGGGGGCTGGCTGGGACCTCAGCACTCTACTGGGACGACTGGGAGTTGTCATTCTTGCTCTCCTGACTGGAGGGAGCCTTGTTGTTCCAGGGCGAGTGTGCCCCCAGTGCAGGCGAGCTGTTGAAACTGTCCTCATCCTCCAGGCCATTCGCCCCATCGAACTGCGTGTTCTCCAGCCGCGTGATCAGACGCTCGTCCTCGTCACCAAACTCCCCTCCCATCAGAGTGGGCTCTCCCACCATCATCACGTCCTAAAGGGGACAGCAAGGGCCGGTACATATTATCCCCATAATACAGGGGGGTGCGCGGAATGACTGGCTGCACGGACGAGTTGCAACTGTAGTGTTTCTTGCCTGTGGTCTAGGTGCGTTCTAACTTGATTCAATTCCAGCGTTACAAATTAACTTTTACTAATGAATTGCATTATAACTGATACTTGAAGATAAGTTTTTGGACCAAGGGACCCCGAGTGAGGTATTAGTGTCCTCTAAATCTTAACCCAATCACAACAGGACAACGTGTTGTCAGGGCATTTACCCTGACAGGTCAGTGGTCCATGTGGCCCTGACTCCCTGCCCCTGTTCCAAGAACCAGGGTCGAGGGGCCCTTCCTACTGGCCAGCAGTGGGCATCCCTGATCCTTGAGTGCTGCATCAGGGGGGTTTTCATTCCACCTCGGGTCTCGTTCGCTCAGTCAAGCAACCAAGTAAGCAAAGACAGCAGTGCTGTGTGAATCATGTGCTCTGATAGACTTAGCCGTAACTCTAAAACCAAGTTGAGAAAACCAGCGGATTTAGAGAGAAAACCTAACTGTCACACTGGAAATCAGAGCAAGGTAACCCTACCCCATGGCCCCGAAATGTTTTAAGCATTACTCAGTAAAGAAGGTCACTTGTACCTCCTCTAAATTAACCCATAAACCTGTGGCCCCAGAGGACCAGGGACTGCCCATCACTGGTTCACATCAGGGGATCTACTAACTAAATCTACTCATCCTCAGAAACCAGCCCCTATCCCCCCCTCACCACACCTGAATCCATACCCCACCTCCAGAAGCCTCCATATACTATCTCTATCCTGCTACTACACCTATACACCAGCAACCCCAGCTACCACCCCCTACACCCACAAATAACTTCCTAGCATTCCTTTCTAACCCCTCCACCCTCTGTCTTACCCTCCCATGCCTTGCTCAGCTGAACTTGGAGGTGCAGATAGAGGTCAAGTAGATGTAATGCTTACAGGTACCTGGCTGGAGAGTGAAAAGCTGTTGGCTGGACTCTTCTTTTTGCTGTTGCTGTTGTTATTGCTGCCTCCGCCTGAGCTCACGGTGCTTCCCCCGGACACCTTCCTTTTCCGTCGCTTGTTTGGAGCTTGTCTGGCTGGCTCAGCTGCAAGCAGAGAAAGGGAGAAGACATGTTTAATAGTCATGTACTTTAGTCTCTATAATTCGGTTGTTTGTAAGCCTGTTGCAGATAAAGAACTGTCAAGCATTTGCAATTGGATTTGACTGTGGGTACTTACTTAACTTAAAGGTATACTATGCAGGAATTGTTCGCTACTGTGTGCTAGTGAAAGTGAAAATAAAAAGCCAACCCCAGATGAGCGCCATTTGCATTTTTTTTGGCACAGAGTCTGCGATTTCCTTAGCTTTCTCTTAAATGTGTGCTGCTTACAGTCTGGCACCTCGTCTCTACATTGTTAAAAAGTCTCCACCTCACTGGCAGGCTGTGCCCAGGAACATCCTGACCACAGCAAAATAAGAAGAAAATAAAAAAATACAGGCAGAGGGCAGAATCTCTGCAGATAAACACATCGCCACACGCTTCCGGTGGGTCATATGTGACGACTGAGAAGGATTCTTTTTATTACTTTTGAGTGTAAACATTATTTTTTTTTTTTTAGAAAGAACCTGCACAGTACACCTTAAATGACATGAACATGAATGCCACCAGCAGTTTCAAAGGTGTGTGCCTTACCTGGAGGTGCTACCATTCTTTGCCACTTTTGGAAGAGGCAGGTCTTCAGGCAGTCTCTGGGGCTCAAACTGTAGGTCTTATGCCTTGACATCAACTCTTGCATGGGCTCCAATATCACACATAGCTTTAGGGAAGATTAAAAAAAGAACCAAATCGACATTAAGGAGAGTTCACAGGTTGTTGCATGTGTAGTTTAGGTTAATTCAATAATCGATTAAAGTAAGAATAACACAAAGGAAATTTGCTTACACGGAGGTAGTTGAGCGTGGAGTTGGACAGCCCACATCTGGTGATATTTTTAGCCAGCTGATCGAGCATTTGGGGATCCTGCATGATTGGATTAAAAAGATTGGATGAGTAAGTGCATGTACAGTTATGTACATTTGAGTGTGAGTGTGTATTTGAATCTGGAACTCACATGCATAGCCAAAATGCTCCTTGGTAGGACCTCTCTGTGTTGTCTGATGCTGAAGTGCCACGTCTTGATCCTCATCATGTCATCAAACATGAACTCTAGGTACAGGCGGCCCTCCACACAAACCTTATCCACAGGAGGGAAATAAAAGTTAGAAGTCACAGCACTGCCAACAGCAAGTAAAGGGGAATTTTGTGTGAATTTAACTGTACCTGTGTGAACATAGGTTTGCCGTTCTGGGTCACCATGGTGCACTGGTCACAGTCGAGAGAGACAAAGTTACTGTGGAAGGACTCCTTTGGGTGCTTCAAAACATAGAACAGCTCAGTGGCGCCCCCCTCGAAAATACTTCGAAAGTATCGTGGAATCAACGTCCTGCCAATGGCTGCGGGCAAAAAAGATCATTTTGTCAATAAATCAAATGATCAAGAAAATTAAATGGGAATCACCTACATAGGGAAAGTGTGTGGGTGTATCTGACAAAAACACAAACAGGATAAAACTTTCAATATACATAAAGCTGCTCAATCGGTTAACACTCTTAACATTTAAAATCAGAGGCTGAAAATACAAATAAACATTAGCATTTTCTTTTTCTTTATTCTTACTGTATCGTTTGGGTCCATCTTCCAGACAGAAAGTGATGGTGAGCATGGCGTCATCCTCAAAGAACTCTGTGGTGAAGGCATCCCACCAGAGATTGTCACAGTCCTGGAAGCAGAGGAAGGAACCATTACTCTCAATTTTAATTCCTTAAAGTTTGCAAGCATGACTTTTATAAACTGATAAATGAGGCAAATTACTTCTTCATACAATTACAACAAAATAAAACCTAGCATTCAAGTCTAATAGAGGAAGAGAGGACAAAGTGAGTAAGTGCTTAAGTTCTCCATTAAAAATAGTGTTTGCTATAAACAGATGAAGAAGTTATATATGATAATATGAACTAACAAACCAAAAACAAGAAGCAGAAATTCTTGTTTCCTCAAATTTACCACTTAACAACCCCTCAACTCTTCTTCTGTACCAACTGGTCAATGTAAACCACTGGAAGTTTATAAATTATGTGAGAACAGATGTGCTCCTATAGATGAGCAGAGGAGTGAATACTTTGTGAGTGCGGTGAAAAAGTATTAGCAAAACTGAAGTCTATGTGCATGTATTTGTCTCATAAAAAGTGAGGTTCGTAACAGCTACTCAGTTGCACGCTCTGGCATATAAACAGTTGGCACTCCAATTACGTTTTAGCCAGGTTGATCAGATAATCCTATTAGAGCCTGAATGTAAATTAAGTCAGTGCATTCCCAGGCTTAATTTCCCACAAAATCCCTAGCATGGTTAGCTACACAAAAACAGCAGCTGGGAGGGAAAATGTGAAAACATGGCAATAGCGGTTTGTTCACAGGAGCTGCAGAATGTAGCACAACAGATTGTAATCACAACCAAGTTGAAAATTAAACACTGGTGTTGTGTTTTTGTGCAGCAACAGTTTAGGGTTGAGTTCTTATTAGTCTCTATGTGAATGATGAAGTGATTCTCACCTCTGTCCAATTCTGTAGCCTTTTGTTCAGCTCATATATCCGGTAATCTGTCTGGTTCCCGTACGGTGTGGGTCTCCTGGAAGAGAAAACAGGGGGATTCAACACTGAAGTTTGAGCTGCTTTAGTGGCTTCTCCACACCCATAGCATAAACAAATGACATAAGCAATGAGGAGTCTCAAACTGAACTTAATAACAGGCGAATTTAACGCCCATGTGTTTTGAAATGAAAAAGGAGTAAAGAGCATAAAGCCTTTTTAAATGACTTCAGAGTTTGGACAAACCACAAGCCTAACAATACTCACCCCATTCCAGGCTCCATGTATGATGGGGGGTACATGGGTGTAGGCCTGGGAGGGACGAAAAATACAAACATCAGCAACCATTTTCTTGGAAACATAGCAACACTTAGCTAGGGCTGGGCAATATATGGACATTATATTGATATCATGCTATGAGACTAGATATCATCTTGGATTTTGGGTATCATAATATCCTATTTCCTGGTTTTAATGGCTGCATTACAGTAAAGTAATGTAATTTTCTGCACTAACCAAACTGTTCCAGCTATTCTATTATTTGCCTTTACCCACTTAGTCATTACACCCACATTACTGATGATTTTTGATCAAAAATCTCATTGTTTCAATATTTATGAAGGCAATCCTACAAAATATCTTATTTTAGGATAAAAATCCACATTACAATGCAACAGGGAGGTATAGACAAAAAAACTCTAAGATATTCAGCACTTACAATACACAAGTATACATTGAATAAGTACTGTAAAAAGCAATGAGAGCAACACTGCATGTTAGTGTGACATCTGACTTCAGCTGTCACTTTTAATCAACCTGAATGTTGCTTCTTCTCTGTTTTCACCTTATTAGACCACATCTAAAACCATTCTGCTTCTGCTTAGTCGACTCATTTGATTTTATTCCAATATCATCTTCAAAGACAGGATGATCAAACAGAGCAATTTGAAGTATGCGCAAAAATATAAGCCTTTAGACATCAATGCAGATATAAAACGATCAGTATCTATAAAAACATGCTGTAGTCTTTAATAAACATTTCTGTGTCAAGACAACAAATTACAATATCACAACTTACAGCTTGCAAGGAATAAAAAATTCATGCAATAGATGCCCTACTTTTAGACATATTTTCCTTTTGACAGAAATTTGCGTGTGCTGACAATATAACCCAAACCTACCCCACATCTCTGTCCAGCATAGCGCCTGGGTGGAAGGGGGGAAAGCTGCCGCCGTTGGGGGGCTCCTTAGGAGAGTACAGCTTGAATGACTTTGACGAACAGCCTGAACGCAAGCACACAGCAGAGAAGGAGGAGGAGGAGGAGGAGGGAGGAAAAAAAAGAGCAGAGATTTAGAGGAGATTTAGATTACTTTAGATTTAGCTCATTCAAATCACAGCATCATCTAAGTAATCTAATGCTGGATGATTTTGTTGAGATTTACTCAAATAAAAAGCACGCTGCCAAAACAATTTCCTGCTGCTTTCATTATCTAATGCATCTTCAATCTGGTAAATGGACAAGAAAACAAATCATCACGAGGAGAGGAGAAAAAAAAGCAGTATTTATTAGCCTGCAGAAATCTGAGAAAACAATCACGGAGATGGGGGGAAACAAGCAGAGAAGATGGTCTGGCATGTTCTTTGTGTTCTTGTACCATCCGTACCATTAGAGAGAACCCTCTTCTCTGCATACAGCCCCATGTGATCCTAACCATGCACCTCTAATAATAATGTGTGTGTGTGTGTGTGTGTGTGTGTGTGTGTGTGTGTGTGTGTCTCCCCCTCTAGTTGCCTCTTCTACCCATCCCCCCACTCGCTACCCCTGCTGTTGTTAACCCTTGTCTGTCCAGATAAGGCATTCATGCTTAAACAATTCAGGGCTCTGGGAAAACATCTATTCTGTATCTCTACTCGAGGAGACCTCACACAGAGAGCGGCTGCATGTAATTAGGTCTGACCAAAGATATATTATACCACTGGCTGACGGGATGTTGGAGAAAAACAACTCCTGGATATCTGACCCAGACTGGCTCATCACGACCACCACCCTACAGCTTCACTACTTTTCAGCACAGATACTGAAAAATGATGATATATGTGTTGACGATAAATTCATAACTGGGTAAACAGATATGTTGACAATAGAAAATCCTAACTCTTCCTGCATTTGTCTGCTTGATAATGTTGTTTATGCGTGCACTGCTTGCAAATCCGGGATTCCCAGCAGGCATCTGAAGGCAGCATAATGTTCATTTGTTGCTCTGACTAAATCACAATTGATGCACAACTCGCTGTCAGCTAGGCATATAAAATGGTGACTGTATCAAATTAAAACAGGCAGTGGAAGAAACACTTTACATGGGCGGATAAGATGCAAGATCAAACCTAACTACATATGGGGTACCCTGCAGGCGGTGAAAGTCAAGACAAATACAAGCACAGGGAGAAAGGCTGGAGGTGGGGTTAAGTATGCCTGTGTGAACTCTGATCTGTCCGTACTCCTTCACAGCCCAGTATCTGCTCCTCGAACAACTACAACTCCTCCTTCATTTACTCCAACCCTTTGCTCCCTTGCTTCAGCATACCCAAAAGAGTCACAGCAGGTCATCCTCTCCTCCCTATTACGACGTGGGTGAACCTGCTCAGGAGCACCCAACAATAGTTCTCTATGCATTACCTCTGACCTATAGACCCACCCACCCCCAAGAACACCAGCCTGCCTCAGACAGCATTCAACCACATATGATAAGTCTTTGTTTGCTGTGATGCTGGTGCACATTGAGCAACTACAAGAAATAAGAGCAGGAGCCTTATTTTTCTCTGATATATAATGCCTCCACATTCAGACACTTGCATTCTGCAGAAATGCTGATATGCAGTTTATTCTCACTTTATATAAACATCCTAAAAATGGGGTTCAGTCACCAGGATCAAACTTAATCTTCAGGTTAGAAGACCCAGTCTATCAGAGGCTTAATGGCAATCTGAAGGGCCAGACATATCATCTTGTTGAATGACATCTGAGGAGCATCCTGAGTTACACGACAAATACAGCTGAATGGCCCCAGACTGTTAGCATCCTCCAGCAGAACAGCCTGATTAAGTTGACAGATCCTGATGCATAACCACTCAGACAAAGGTGAACTTTAAATAGGTGCAGTTCAGTCCGCCCAAACTGTTCATTGCAAACAATAGAGCTGCATCCAGAGGCTGGCCCTCAGCCAATAAAACATCCAAAGCAATGTGCGAAGACTGCCAACATACTTGCACTGCTTACTGATGTTAACTTATTGCTCGGGCTGAGTACGTGCACACTCGACATTCACAAAAGAAGACAGTATTCAGTGGAACACACGGGACCAGGCGTAAACTGAACCGCAGGGCCGCATTCATTAACCGTTTGCAGAGGACGGATGCCATTGCTAAGCTATTAAGCTAACGTTAGCTAGTTGCTAAACTACCGTTATCACCGTCACCTCCTGCTAATTTCCCGTGCTTATTTACAAACAATTCCAGCGGCATGTTGTAAACAATAGGTGCTGCCAAGGTGGCGTGGTTGTATGTTTGAGTTACCTGCAGAGAAAGGTCCACCGAAAGGCGGTGTTGCTCAACACCTCCGCTCGGTGTTTCTAGCCAGCTAGCCTCGCTGCTAGCCGGAGCGGCTGGATGGGGAGAGCTCCAGCGCCGACCGTTGATAATGTAACGTTAGTCCTTCGGTGCCAAACAAGACGGCAAGCGACGGAAAGTAAAAAACTCCGGCGAGCTGCCCTGGTTCCTGTCAATTTCCAGTCCCCAACTATGCGTTTTAAATGTCATTTGTTTAGGGGACGGTGCTACATCCCCATTACTACTACAGGACCCTTTGTTCCTGCCAGCCGAGACACGAAAAAAACAAAGGCACCGCCTCCTCCGGGCTCCCCCGCCCATCACATCACACAGACCGGGACGAACACAGGCAGGCCGGCCTCCCTGACAGCCAGGGACCCCAATTTGTCTTGTCCAGGAGCCATACGTGCGTCAGTGGCCCCCAGAGAGGAACAAGGTGGGTCCCCATTAAGAGAGCAGTTGTCAGCCTATATTTCCATTAGCACACGGTTATTACAGATTTACAAATTAATCTTATTGCACAGCATGTCAGCATCCACGCAGTATATTTTATACCAGCTTGTTCCACCACTTTATTAAAGCTGTATGATGTTTACACTGTTTACAAAATTCACTGACATAGGTATTTATGGAAACTTTGGGGTCTCCACTAGGATTTAGAAGTTTGGTGGGTTTCAACAATATTTGGCTGCACAGCATGAGTTTGTAAAGAGTGACTGGTGGGTCAGTTGAGTTTAAAGGAACACTTATGCCTCTTGTTGTTTTTGTATAGCAATACTCACCCCATAATACACTGAATTCACAAGGATTTCAAAGTTTTCTCCAATGCCCATGGTGAACGAAGAATCCAAAAACGTAGAGCAGAGTGGTAATTTGCATCTAAGGGCATCATGTCCGCCTCAGACTTCTAACAATGAAAACAAACTCAACATCTTAAAGGAAAACTTCAGCCCACAATTGACCATTTGTATATCAATTACTCACCCCTTGCTAAATTAATGAAGAAAACGAAGAACCCAAAAACGGAAAACACAGTTGATGAACTGAAGTCACTGGGGACTGTGTTTAACAACAGCTAAGCTATATCCAAACATCTGTTCACAAAATCTCACGCAACTTGTGCAGTACAATCCAAGTCTCATACAGTCATGTGTTTTGCCGTTTGGTAAATGTGGTCCCCAGTGGCTTCAAGTCTTCAACAATGTTAGCCATTTTTGGATTCTTCATTTGCTGGAGATGCAAGGGGTGAGTAATTCTTTTGAAAGATTATTTTTAGGGGATTTTTGCCTTCATCGACAGGACAGTTTGAAGCATGAAAAGGGGAAAGAGAGGGGACGACATACAGCAAAGGGCCACAGGCTGGAATAGAGCCCGTGGCTGCTGTGGCAAGGACACTGTGTTTGTGCATGGGGTGCCCACTCTACCCACTGAGCTACTGGGCACCCCAAGGAGTGAGTAACTGATATACAAATGGTCAGTTGGGAGCTTACATTTTCCTTTAAGATGTTAAGTTTGTTTTCATTGTTAGAAGTCTGAGGTGGACATGATGCCTTTAGCTGCAAACTACCATTCTGCTCTAAGACTTATGTCTTTTGATAATACAGTCTTTAAAATGTTATACTATAGCTATAATAAAGCTGGATGCCACCCATGTGTGTTAGGAAGGATTAGGACTGCCATAAATGTAAACATAACGCCCTTCTAAGGATTTTGCCAGAATGCATTAATATCTACTATCTATCTTAACTAAATTCTGGGACTTTTAACACCCATTCACAGGACTGGCTTGTTCTCCAGGCTCCACAAGTTGGCTTAGATTTAGGAAAGTCTGTATTATATGTGGTGCCCCTCAGACATGAGACAATCTTAAGTCATCAGCTAGACTGAAATTAATTACAACTTTAGGTCATTTAAATCTGTACATATGAACATACAAAACGTCCTTCTTACATTACCTTGTCTTATTTGTTAGTTCATAAAGTTTCATGCATTATTTTATCATTCAGTTTGCACTTGCTTCATCTTTCTTCCTTCAGCATTTGTTTGAACAATTGTAATTTGTAAAGTAGTTCCTTAGACCCCCATTATATCTTAGAATACAGGCCTAAACAATAAATGAAATTATATTTCATTTGCTTTCAACCACAGACCAAAAAAACTGGCAGGATAATATCCTGTGAAACTCTGCAGTATTTCAGAATATTTTTCTGGTGCATTCATGCAACCTTTGGATGGCCGGGCATTGAAACCTAATTTAATAATAACAATCAGTCACGAGGAATAAAATGATACAGAAAGTATTTTTGCTAAAGCTGCTGGAATAATATGAACCAGCACTGGTCATTCAGTGCTGTGCAGTCCGTACTGACCGTAACAACCCCAAATGAAAAAAAAAAAAAAAAAAAAAAAAAAAAAGAAGAGTGTGATTCAGCTGTCTGTTTACACTGTTCAGCAAATCTGCGACAAAGACTGGTTACCTAAACAGGCTGTTTAATTCAAGCCAAGTTTGTTAAGGCTTATGAAAAATGATTGACTTGGCTGACGACTCCAATCCTTTAGACCACAGTCCTGAGCCTCAGATTATGCAAGGGTATAATCTGCAGCCTCACTTTTAATCAATAACCACTCTAATGTTTACAAGCAATATATTTGAAGCCCGGAAAACCTTTTGTGGTCTCAAAGTGCATTTAAAGCTCAATTTGTTGAGGCTTTCACTTGAGCTGCCAGTCAGTTTGTCGAATTATATAAGCCGGGAGTGCAGATGAGAGAAGTGAAGCAATGCATTTCATTGAGAGAGTAAACACATCTGACCCACACCAGTCCCTCTTACTGCATAAACCCCACGTCGGGCTTAGAGCAGAGAGCTGCAGCTTGTGTTCAGATTGGAGGAGAGTGCCACAAAAATATCTTGGAAGCTTCATTATCAGTTATATTTTGGAAAAATATGAACTCAAAATCTCTTTCGAGGTAACTGTGGTCCAACTGAGAGAGCTGGCTTTGTAGCTATGACAGAAAATAAATTATTAAACAGCTACAGGGGATATAAAAGAAAAAGTCTTTTGTGGAAACATAGGCCTAGATCTAGGCTGTCTTGTTGAAAACAATGATTCCCCAGTCTGCTGTCTGTTCAGTGCTGATGGACTGACACAAGAAGAGATGTGACAGAACAGCATCTCCCTCTGCTGGCAAAGGCTGCAAACATCCTCATGCTTCAGAGTAGAATAGAGTTTATCCAGGAGTTTATACTTTACACAACTAGCATAGAGTTCTTTTTAATAAAAACTATAAAGTCTGCCTATTCCATCGTTATAACAACCAATAACTTTTACCTGCATAATAGTGCTTATATTTTAAGACTGAGGGATCTGAAGAAAGTCTGCATTATCTGAATAATCTTTACATAAAATAAAATAAAATAAAATAAAGAAGGGCCAGATAGAAGTGTGGATCATACGGCACAAAACATGGGATAATACCGAGGTTACTGTGGGAGCACAGCGCAAGATAGGTCTGGCTATATGAGATGACTGTGGGGGTGTTTCAGTCCTGAGAATTGGACGCTCTTTCATCTGTATTCAGTCAGAGTCACATTTAGTACACACATACACACTGACTACCTGGCAAGCAGGACTGGCAGACTGTGATAACATTAAAGGCAGAATCAGAATGTGGCAGCCATATACATGAGAACTAAGTCCTATTTTAGTCACCGGAAAACTGGTCTTGTACTACATATGATCTCTTGTATTTATAGCACCCGGGCTCCTAAGACCGCTTTACATGTACTATTTTATGCAGAGGTGGGCTGCGTAGCATTAACACCCAAATGCCTTCCATGTATTGTCATGGGGGAAAATAATGTGGTCAAGACAACTTTTACACATGAAGAAACTGACCTCGATATGAGCTGTAAACACGTATAAACTGACTCCACACAGGCTTTACACTGAACACATGTAACATGCCTTGCACATTTAGCATATTCCAGTTTCAGAAACTCCAATATATTGTGTTTGTACGCAAACAGACAGAGTGAAGCAGTAGTGCACTGGTGAACAGCATGTTCTGAATCCTGTTGCTGCCTTTCTAGACGCCACAGTGGAAGCACAAACCTGTCAAAGAAACTGTTGTGACACCTGACTGGTAGTGATAGCAACAAGCCAGCAGACACAGACTGTGCCCAGAGGATGCAACTGTGGCTTGACAGGAGGAAGTCAAACAGCATGTGTTCAAGATAAATTGAAGGATAACAAAAGAGAGCTAGTATGGATGTCTGCATGAAGGCTGGTGCTGTGGATGCCTGCAATGACGGAGATCAGTGATCTGAAAATGGGCAGAATTAGCCTGCTGTTGACAGACGGGATCTGGTGCAGTTTAAACTGTAGGTGTAGTTATTTTTACGGCTTCTGTTGTTGTGCCACCATCCAGGGATTGAAATAGCGTCCCCTGAAAAAAGACTCACTTCTATAATGTGCTATAAACAATGAAAATCCACCATAAAATAGACTTAACACTTGTATTCTTATAATATGGCACAGCTCAGTTTTGATGTCTGTTCTTAAACTGAACAACAGAGAGAGAGAGAGACTGCAGCGATGATGCTATTTACAGACTAATCTTGGAGCCACTCCACAGATAGTGAATAATGGAACAACTATGACACAGCACTTGAATTTAGTGGAATATGGACACTTTAACTAATTCACAACACAAAGCCTTGAACGCTTATTCTTAATGTCACGTCTCACACACACACAACTTCTATAAGCCCAGTGAGTCAGTCGCTAATTCCAAGTAAATGGACCAACTCCGCCAACTCCACCTCCACTTGCTGACATCATCAGTTCAAGACTTGATGCTCTGGTTTTCAGTTAAGGGAAACATTTGTCTGACTTTACAGTCCAAAGCATGTACATTCTATTCATGGCAGAAATCTCTAACGGCCTCAAATGGCTTTGATTTGCATGCACTTTATCAAATCTAGTCTTCATCTTTGACAACCGACTCAAAGACGCTGGTTAATTCAAGATACATTCATAAAGTCCTGTGAAAAAATGTGAATCTGGCAGATGGTTTATACACTAAATTTACCCACACATACACAGGTGGCACAGAGACACAGCACAACACTTTCAAATAACTGCGGCTGTCCTCACACCTTTGGTTTTCAGCACAGCTCTGTTTCAATCCCAGCACTGTTGCCGTCACCCTCTACCTCAGCACCAAAACGGCTTTCATGTTTTAAAGACTCTGCAGCTTGCACATCTCCCACAAATAAAAGGTGTGCTTTGATAGAAAATCAGTTTTTCCTTCCCACACATTTAGTCTTCTCCCCCTCCTCCCGGCTGTGTGGCACATGCCAGCTTTCCTCTGCCATCCTGTCGGCCTGCAGCAGATGTGACATCACTACAGCATGTCTCCACTCTGCACCCCCCTCCTCATCTCTCTCACTCCCCAGCATCTCTGTCTCCCACGCATTCCTTCTTTCTCTCTGCCTCTGCACACACAGCCATTTTGATCTAGCAAACAAGATCTGAGAGACTCACTATGGCAGAGAGAGAGGAGGGGACGAGGAGAAGAGAAGAAGTGAAGAATTGAGGAAGGGGGGGAGAAAGAGAGAGAGAGGCACAGGGCTTTCAGCGCAGTGAGATAAAGCTGAGGCAGTCGTGTTGTTGTGTAACGGTAATCAAAAAAGCCCTGGCTGTTTGGCTGCCATCTTGGCTCTGCTTTAAGTCACTTTTCTCCAATCAGGAGCCATGTGACTTTCTGCATGAGGTAACACCACTGTTACTGCAAAAGGCAGTGAAGGAGGGATGAGGGAGTGACAGAGAGGGAGAGGGTAAAAGAGGAAGAGGGGGAGAGAGTGAGATGAGGAAGGCAGAAATGGGGAGGGAGGGGTTAGAGTGAGATGGGTGAGAGATGGAGAGAGTGGTGAGCAGAGGGGAGCGCATGCTTGAGTGCATGTGAGAATGGAGGGGGGGGGGTATCTTCAGCTCACAGGCAATCTATTTTTACCATTTAGTCTGAACAAAGGATGTGATTGGCTCAACTGTGTTAGGACGGATCTCCTTCATGCTGGGAACAAAGCCTTAAAAAGGCTGATTCACAGCAAAGTCACAACAACAGCAGGATGTCACAGGGTTGTCAATGAACTAGACAGACAGGAGAAGTCTGTTCTTTATTATGACTCGCATTCTGCCACATGCAAATGCGCTCGCTTCAAATTCCTCTATTCCATAATGCTCTGACCCAATAACAAAACAAAGACAAATGGGAACAGATGAAAAAAGAGAGCGATAGAATAAGAGAGGATTTGTGTTTCCGATGCAGATTCACACACAAAGGATGGGGAGGATCTTCCATCCACCATCGTACAAGAATGTAAACAAACCAGCCTTCAAATATAATGATTTACAGCACACGCACGGCGAGGGGGGGGAAACTGCAAACGAGTGTTGATCAATGTTGCCTTGTGGTTATCTGACAGATCCGCCAGCCTGAACTTGTCCTAGCAGGCTCCAGGTGAAGGTGTAGGTGTGCGTGCACCATGTGGCATGAGCATGCCTGCATGTGTAAACCTGTAGCGTTTGAATGTGGGTGCACATGGCGGATCTTGCTGGTTGGACCTCTTTCTCTGTACATCCTTCAGAAACATGTGGATGTCATTAAAAGTTTCTGCTGCGCAGTTAGGTCTGTCAACAGAGGGAGCAAAGGAGGCACATAAACTGGAAAACTACAGGAGCGAGCGAGGAAGCCAGATAGTGAAAAAGAGAAAAGATCTGAGAGGAGAACATCAAGCAGAGGCCTCTCTAATATTATTCCATCTGATAGGCGACTACCAATGAATCAGAGCAGCCCCATTAAAATGATACTGACACCCTAATTCAATCTGCCCTCTCTGAGATCCCCCTGAGCAGATGCTACGATTCAATTTCTATCTGTTATTTGCTCCCTTGTGCTGCACAGAGCTTGTCCCCTGGCACTGTGAGGCTTTCACTGTGCACAAGGCAACCGTCTCCGTAGCCTGCCCGCTCTCACTGGGGTACCGTTAAAGAGAAATTGCTCCAAAGTCAAACAGGATCAAACACACTATGGGAGAGAACAGATTAGAAGATCTACTTGATAAAAACTGCCCAAGCATTGCCAAAGACTGACATGTGCAGACAGTGCTAGATTTCCTTCCTCTTGCTCCGACACAGTAGCACAAGAGCAGAGCGAGGATCCTGAGTACCAGTGAAGCACCACAACAATGGAAAACATATTTTATGCTACCTTTATTTAAAGCTCAAGAATGGTGATTTCAGGGAAAGCCGAGCGTAATGACTGCATTAAAAATATGCAGGGATGCAAAATGCAAAGTCACAGTGACAAAGAGCTGCCTAATATCCAAACAGCAGCTTAACTCCAAGCAATTTCAACTCTTAGTTAAATCTTCTTAAGTACCCTCATTAATGGTTTACACTCATCAAGAGAGACCAGCTTTAAACCATTTTGCAGTGAGTAAAGCACTTCTGCCTTGTTCAATTCTTCCCCATGAGATGAAAAACACTTCCTGTGACAGTAAGCACTGATTTCCACCAACACTTCTAGACATATAAGAGCACAAATAATGGAGAAGCAGACCTATAGTGGCTGGATAAAGCTGAGAAAAGGAGTGAAAAGAGCCAGCAAGTGAAGTACTTATTGATATCTCAGTGTCTCTGTACGTGGCAAAACTCAAAGAGTCATTGATCTGCTGCACAGCAAGCTAGCGTGACTGAGAGGGTCTGCTGAACAACTCAATCCCAAAGTGTGGTAGCCCCAGTCTATAACCTTGTTTTAGGACATGTGTTCAGAGTGTAGCACGGCTTCACCAACACACACGGGTGCGTGCACACACACAAACTCACACTCACACAGCTTGATGCTGGCCCTAGGCAGCTTTGCAGCACTTTTACATAAGTCATCTTTCTGACAGCACCACTGAGCACAGAGACGGAGGAGGAAAGAGGGAGAAGAGAGAGAAAGAGAGTAGGCACTCACCGGGACAAGCACAACCTCCAACAGACATCTTCTCACATGTTGGGCTCTGCTCTGAACGAAACAGCTGCACTCAGTCCACACGCTGCTCGCATGGGCTAACTCTGAGGAAAACAACACGGACAGAGGGGTGGAGAGATTAGAGGGAGTGGTACAAAGCAGGGCATGTACACAACAACTACACTCCTCTCTCTCTGTCAGAGGCAGGAAGTTGGCAGTGGTGCTCTAGCTGCATCATTAATAGGCATATTGCAACACAAGTGGGAGGGAAAATGAGAGAGGAGTGAAATAGGAAGAAAGAGCCTTTACATAATGTGAGACTGGAGTAAGTAATATGGACTGTGTGTGTGCATGTGTTGGTGGAGGGGAGAATACAGGAGGGAGGCAATTAGAGCAAAGGAGAGGAAAAGGAGAAAATGCACAAGGTGTGTGTGTGTGTGGCAGTGATGCATCGTCCATTTTTGCCCGGTGCTGCTGTGGGAGATAAACATACTCAGTAGGAGCCCAGAGGCAGAGGGTCATTACTGCCAAACAAACACACACGCAGACACACACTCACTCACTCACACACCCTGCCTGGTGTATGACAGATTTCCATCTCTCTTTCTGTCTCCCGCTCTCGCTCCTTCCGTCTGTTTTTTCCGCTGCTGAGAGAAGACTGGTGTTAATCACTACAGACAGTATCGATTAAAAATGCAAAGCCCACCTGGAGCGCAGGGACACTGGAGACCCATGGGAGGCAGGAAGAGTGCGCATGTATGACGTGCACACGCTCACACCCAACAAGAGCTGCATGTAAACAGTCTGACTCCGCCGCAGACTATTTGCCCAGCAGCCCCTGCCTCCTTTTCTACTTTTCTCCAGCTTTTTAATCTTACTTCACTCTGTCAATTTAATCTCCTCACCCTGTTGATATTGCCTCGACCTTTTCTGCAGCTTGATGTGGCTCGATGTGATTTTGTTTCATTTCCTTTCCCTCCTCCACGTCTCTGGTTTCCCCTTCCCGTTCATCCCATAACTTCTCTCGGCTCGAGCGTGCCTGTTCTCCGAGCCAGTAATCTCGTAATCTCACACTTCACTACACAAACACACAAGCACATAACTGACTCCCATGAGCTGGATGTCTTTGTTGCTCATGTACCTGATCCTGTTGGATGGATAACAGACTGAGCAGCATCATTGAGCCACTGTGACTGAACGCAAGACAGAGTAAAAATAGAGAAAGTTTAAAGACGATACAGTTTAACTAACTGCAATAAAATACATCAAGACTGCCAGTACAGACTTGGGCACAGTGTAGTACAGTGATTCCCACAGAAGGGTACTTGTACCCCAGGGGGTACTTCTGCAGTTGCCAGGGAGCACATGTAAAGACTATACTGGCTCTACTTAATTGACAAAATAGAAATTCCAATTTCACCATTAAATATTTCCATATATTAAGGCAGCTGTACCACCTGAAGGTTACATGTTGCAATTGAAAATGCATGAAAACTAATTAGCAAGCATCAAGCAGAGAAGTCTGGCTAACAGATGGCTTAAAAGTAATAGACACATGGAATTAGATTGTTTTAAGTGTTTGATAAACGGTCTAAATCAATGGCTCAACATGATGGGAAAATGCTGAAAAGCTAAAGTAATGAATAAATAGTTCAAGAAATGCGATAGATCAGTGTTCCTCAAATGGAGGTACGCATATTCCTGGGGGTACTTTTTAGTACTGCAGGGGATAGTCCAGTGTGTAGGCATCTATTATTAGAGATGTTATGTCATATTCATAGCTCTGTTTTCATTAGTTTATGATCACCTGAAATTAACAATCACTGTATGTTTGTTACCTTAGAATGAGCCGTTTATGTTTACATACAGAGCAGGTTCCCTCCCACGGAGTCTGCCATGTTGTTTCTACAGTAGCCCAGAAAGGACAAACCAAGCACTGGCTCTACACGGGGCCATTCATGTTTTTGCATTTTTGCATTAGCGCCCCATGTTCTCCTACACACTTGGCATAAGGGGGAAGTTTCAGTTCCACAACCTCACCCCTAGATGCCACTAAATCCTACACACTAGACCTTTAAACTTTAATTCAAAAACGATCAGTCATGCTTAATTCCTAAAATAATTATATTACTATTGAAAGTATTGTATCAAAAAGACACAGTTCAATGCAACTACACTGCCACTGATCTAGTAATAGATTTGAAAGACTTGAAATGTAGCATTTGAGTGTTTTTCATTTACAAGGTTATTGTTAGTAAATCAGATACTGATGGCGCAGCGCTGTATTAAAGTTCTTTCTGTCAGCTTTTTTTCCTAGTAAAAAAATGTTTGCATTGGTCACGTGGTACTTGGCTGAAAAAATATTTCAATGGGTTAAATTACTGAAAAAAGTTTGAGAGCTACTATGATAGATAGAGGTTGAAATTCTTATTAGAAAGTTATGGATAAATGGTCAAAATGGCCAAAAGTAATGGATAGCATCCACAATCCAAGTGGTGGTCTTCCACATGCAAACTTAACATTTGTTGAATTGTATGAAAAAATGTTGTAACAACATATTTTTCATATAACTAATGATGTTAAATAAATACCATCCATGTCAAATAATGACGGATGTTCCAAATAAGTGTCAGTGAAAGAGTACTCTGTCCTTGGTTCATCTGACAGGGCTGTGGGGGCACATCAAACCACTGATAGACTACTGTATCCATGTATCCTGAGCACTAAAGAAGCCCCCATGGGTGAGTTGAATCTAGTTGAACAAACCTCAGATCTCTGTTGTCTGTCACTCACAACCAATACACTAACAAAAGACAAACAACTGTCTCCACTGAAATGAAAGCTGACAGGCGCATTCCCCACACACCAGCGCACTGGCAGAAGCATCACAGTCAAATGTCATACACTGTGTCAGACACTGTTCTCAGGACTGAGACACAATGAACAACCCTGCGGGCCTCCTCTTCTTTTCCCCTTACTTGTCTTCTCCCCCTCTTTTCATTTCCACTTCACACACACACACACAGACACACACACACACACACACACACACACTTTTTGTTTCTGTTTCAACAAGGTCTGTCTCTTTCTGAGTCCTCTCATCTCTGCCTGCTATTCTGTCACCACTCGGTCCTTTGTGCACCCTGTGGGTCGCGATCTGCGGGTTTGACATTTACAGAAGATTCTGCTACTGTAAAATAGTGAACTCTGAACAAAGGCAGATATGAGAGATAGAGAGAGGCATCCCCAACACTGCAAGAGGGAGAAAAAGAAGAGATAAGAGTGAGAGAGAAGAAAAGGAGGAGGGGGGGGGGGTGTGTGAATGTGATTTGGGAAATGGCTTCTGTTTCCAGGAGCGATTAGGCTTTGAAGCTGAGCACTTCACCACTGACTGCACTGTCAGGCATGCTCTCTCTTCCCTCTCTGCCTCTCACGCTCCTACTCTTGCAGATACAGAGATTCCCGCTCTGTCAACACATCCTCACATCGCTCAAAAAAAAGCTCCCTGAGAATAATGAAGTTCCCCCTCTGTTCCCTCCGCTGTGGGAACACGCAGCAGCTCCATAACACTGTGTGACATACGGCAAAGTGCCTGCACACACAGACACACTGACTGCCTTGCTTGCTGAGGTATACACATACTCACACACGAAAACACTCTTAGTATGATGTCCTCTGGCAGCAGATAAACACTTGCTCACATGCACTGACAACCATGTTTCTTCTTAAATCCCCAGCAAAATGTTTAAAAAGCTCCTGGTGGCACACGTGTTATCTCAGGTGAGTTCATGCCATTAATGCTTACCTCTCAGTCTTTTGTCTTGCAGCTGTTCTGTGCCCCCCCACCTTACCCCCCTCCTCTCCTTCTCTCTCACAGACAAATACTCTTAAACATCCTCCATCTCAACGCTTACCTTTGTCTTCCTCTTTCTCTTGCGCCCACACTCGCTGGAAAAAGTCCGCCCGGGTCAGCCACGCAGAGGTAACCAAGCTGCGCCAGCAGAGAGAGAGAGACTGTGATGAGCAGATGCAGATAGGAGACACAAATGGAGGGGGGGGGGATCTAGCAGTGTGCAAATTGGATGATGAGAAGGAAGGAAGGAGGGAAGGAAGGAAGGAAAGAGGAGGATGAGGGGAAAAGGGGGGGCGAGGGGGGGGGCTCTCAGCTGCACTGGTATGAATATGACGCAGAGGCAGCAGCCAGAGCCACTTCTCCTCTCCTCTCTCCTCTCCAGCCCCAACCCTCCATACCCAGTGAGAGAGAGAGGGGGAGAGAGGGCACTGTATCCATGGCAACGGCAGAGCAGCGGTAGGTAGCAGTTAAGGAGTGTGTTGGGGCACAGTGGTGTTCCTCTCTTTCTCTCTGTCTCTCTCGCACACAGACGAGCTCATAAGTCTTACGGCTCCCACAGATGCACACGGCCTCTGGTAGGAGAAGCAGAGGAAATATGAGCAGCAGTGGATACATTAGGACACGACTGGTAATGAGAAGCAGACAGGTTGGGCCAGTTGTGTCTCAGACAAGTGGGGGAACAGGCACCAAGGAAGCAAAAGTCAATACTGCTGTAACAGCAACAAACTGCCACCATCAAGTAATGAAATACTTTTGTGTTAAGCACTGATTGTAATGGTGCAGATTGCTTGAAACACTGCTAACACACTGATTTGAGACAGATAGGAAGTTTTTTACAACTTCCCCAAAACTAGGATCAAACTAAAACCAAAAATTAAACTGTCTGTATGTGAAACCAAAGCTGAAACAGGATTTTCAAGCACAACAACACAAGAAACAAGTATGCAACATGCTCTTCTAGACATCCGCTTCTTGTTCTACCTGACACTCTGCTACAGCTGCGTCGCTGTCCAATGAATAACACGTATCTCCACTTTTGACGATGTGGACACTTCTGACACCCAATGGAGATACGTGTTGAATAGATGATGTAATAAAATGTCTTTCCATTGGTCATTTGGATACCCAACGCTAACAGTTGCTAGGGAATGTTATGGACACTCAATGCACTGTAGAAAGTCAAAATTGTCAAAAGTGGAGATACATGTTTTTCATCGGACAGCAATGCTTTTGCCCAGTGTCACGCAAGTGTGTCTTCATACACCCACTCTCTCATCAGGAGCAAGTTGGGGGTCAGTGTCTTGCTCAAGGATACTTCAAAATGTGGACACAAGGGCATAGGGATCAAACAGTTGTTGGTGAACTTAACTACTAAACTAACAATATAAATAAATGTTATAAACCGTGGCACATGTGACGGCCCCTCTGCTAAGTTCCTCTGTCTGGTTCCTCTGCTTGTGCTGTTTGCTTCCTGGGCAGCAGACTGTTGACAAGTGCAATCAGCGTCATGGGACAGACCTGGGCCCAGCGTGCCCCATGCACAATCATTCCTTGGCTGGCAGAACTCCTCACCAGGATGTCATTTAAGAAATGCAGTAAGGATCCATCCTGAAACTGTACGTACAGACATAAGCCAAAAATGGCGTGCCCCAAAAAATATTTGACAGTTTCTGCAATCAGGCTTCCACCTCACCATCTGCGTCGCCAATTTCCCATCTCCAAAATGTTCGTAAGCATGGGTCAAAGTTTCTTCCACTAACTCTGTTTTTACAGATCACAACTTTTGCATGGGAAGTGGTGAACGCCTCTGTCAGGTCTTGTTTTGTGCGTACGCAATGTTATAAATGAGACCCCAGACCTTTTGCTTTGTTTCTTTCGTTTCCTTTTCCTTTGTTTTGACAGCACAACACCCCCACAGCATATTTTCACTCATCCACTTGCTACATTATGCACTCTATAAATCACTTTATTTGTTAATTTACCTGTGTGTCTCCCTCTTTTTGTCCAGCCCAAGAGGCAGGTTGTGACACACATAACTAAAAGGGTCTTGTTCCTCAGAGGAAATTCCCATTCTTTAACTGAAACGCAGCAAGGGACAAAATTGATCAGCGAGACTTATAATTGTCGCCTGAGGGATTCCTGGATCGACGCCAGAAAACATACAGCACACATATAAGACTACGCTGCAGCGGATCTGTGTGTGTGTTGTTTTGAGACAAGGATGCTTTCTGTCTAATTTAAGTTTATGAGTTTACTGAAGAGCTGTGCCGCAGCGAGAAAGCTGTTAAAGAATGTAGAAAGATTGGAAAACTATACAAACAGCAAACATGGCAGTTTTATTCTTCACACAGCAGAGAATAAATGATGTCTGTAAAACAAAGACACAGACAATGTGGTACACCGCAATGGAAGACCACAGTGTGTGTGTGTGTGGCTGGGCTCACCTCTAATCCATGTCTGCCTGTGGGACACGGGGGATTGCCGATGGCTTTTCTGTGCCATGCAGTACAGATCCTAATGAGGAACACATCTTGCCCACTTTTGTATTTGACCCAATTTAATCCCCACCTCTGTGTTTCACAGCCTGACTTCCTGTTCAGTCCTCATACCGTTCATTTATGTATTACACCCAGGAACAAAAAGACATCCATCATCTCCCCAGCACTGAGGGAAAACACATTTTTTCTCAGTGTGCTGTTTGGTTAGTCATCAGTGAGCATTTTCATAGTGTTAATCCGCTCTGCAAAGTTCATTTTATATGTGGCTTCATCTAAAGTGTGTGTGTTAAACCATTGGCTCTAAACCAGAAAACAGAGTTTGACCAAAAATACAGCAACTCAAGGTATACTTACCTTTTCCCACAGCTTTAACCACATCTCAAAGCCTTCATCAGTTAATGTAGTTTGCTCATTTGTCTGTCTCTGTTCAAAACTGCTCTTTGTGATGGCTGTGAATGACCACCTTGACCTTTCTCCAGCCGTCCAAAGACTCCTGGAAAACAGAGAATGTAATATTAAATTTCAGAACAAAATGTGCACCAAGAATAGAAAAATCAGCATCGTTCACAATCAAAGTATGTTTCCATAAGCAGAATATCCTATATGACTCTTGCTGAACAGTGCCCACTGCAGTCACAAGTGACAATTACAACATAATGGTAAGTGCTAAAAAAAAAAAGAGACACACACAGAGTCAGCTTTTACTTCTTATTAATTGAACTTATCATTCTCAAGAAGATTAATGTGTTATTTCTTAAAAATAGTCCTGTTTGAGTATGACCTGGTATTTTTAGACGAGAAAAAATAAGTAGGATTCAATTGTGTGGTGTCATTTAACCTCCTGATGTACACAAATTTAATGCAAGAGCTCCGTCAAACTCACCCATCGTATAATTTTGACACAATGCAGAGAGTGATACACAGACAGCAGAACATAATGTGAGACAAAAATAGTGCAAACATATTTTAAATTCCATGACTGTCACTGTGTGTAACCCAAACGTATGTGCAAAAGTATTGCTAAAAAGTTAACGAAGGTCTGGCACGAAATACACCCCAATTAAAAGGGAAAACAATCTCCACACAAATGTTTTTGTCTCATCCAAATAACAACACCAGAGCCCTCCAGACCTGAAGAGCCCTCCTTTCTTCCTTGTTTTCATGGTCATTGAAAGTACGAGCAATTAGTCTAAAACTGTGGGAGCAGAGATGCCAGACAGATGGAAAAGAACTAAGGAACTACAGATAGGCATGGCCAATTAACCTGATCTCAAAATATATAACTTCCTCTAAACTTCTTTGTAGAATTTACACAAGTTACTTACTAGAATGTGTACTAAAGCACGACATGTAGATATAAAGAAAACACAGCCTGTGCATTAAAAAGTAACACAACAGCACAGGCTATAATAGTATTACTAGGGAGTAGTGTTTACACAGTGCATCATATTTTTTCTTTTTGTCATACCTACCAAATATCACAGGTTTTCTACACCTACACCAGAGTTAAGTCAACATACAGATAACCAAATAAGCATGGATGGATTACTTAACAGGCCCACCAGGCACTAGCCCAGGGGCCTAAAGTGCCAGGAGCCCCCCTGGCCTTCATTGGTATACTGTCAAATCTCAAATTTGACCAAACGTATTGACCAGGTAGAGACTCAGTATAACTACAAAGAGACACAAAAAGACAAAAAAACACCCACAATTCAAAGGCACAAAAAATGGCCACTGGGAGACACACACCTACAAAATAATTCATAAAAACTACTGGTACCCGTTTCGACCAAAATTAGCACGTGTACTTTGGGTTTAAAAAAAAAAAGAGGTAAATACGCTTAAAATAGGCTATAGGCTTCTTTCCCACTGCCAGTGGACAAGAGCTGTGTACACGGCCCTGCAGCAGATGAGCATACCTTTCTGTGTGTGTGTCACGTTGACTTCACGGACATGCTGGAGCACAGGTAAACAGTTGACAGCACTATGAGACAACAGCATGGAGAAAAGAAAACTTTAGGTGATTACTTATTTTTATCTCTTACTTAGTCTCTCTTTCAAACTCAGTGCAGACTAATTTAATGATGTTTGAGCACTGCATAGGTAAAGACAAACAGTGTTTTGTGACAGCGCATAATCTTGCCAGTTAAGGACATTCACCCAGTTGTTGTGTTCCCATCAATGCCGATTGAGGCCGGACATGATAAATACCCACGACTGCTGCAGAGTCATTTGACCTGGGTGTGAATGCCAATTAAAACCATTCCCATTGCATTAAAAAGCCAAATGTCAGCAGGTGTAAGTGGGTTTTTCATGCTGTGGGAAAGGCTCTTAAGAGACGCAAAAACACCACAAAGTCTGTTTGTCTTGCTCCTGTGTAGGAGAGGTGATGGGACCCTTTGCATGTCTGTGCCCAGGGGCCCACTACCTCATAGTCCACCCATGCAAACAAGTCTCAACAAATATTTAGCAATTGAAGGAGGGAGTGTTGCTTTGCATTAGTTGTTTCTATTGTTCTGATCACTCAGTGTATTGTTACAGAACAACCATAACGATCCCATGATTAGTTTCTCAAAAACTTACATGCAAAATATCATATGCTACAAACAATATTAAATGCTGCATATAATCCACACCTAGACTACGCTAAATGGATGTTATAGAAGGCCTATTTCTGCATATGACAGATTAGTTGCACAGAGTGTAATATGACATGCCCACCAACCTTCAGCATTAGATGGTGTACTTAACATGACTTGAATTCAGATTAGGGCTGCAAGTAGCAAATATTTTCATAATCAATTACTCTATTTAGTGGGTTTTTTTTACTGATTAGGTTAAAGGACGTCTTCAAACGTGTTTTGTCCAACTAACGGTATACAACCTCAAATTATGACAATATGAAACAGAGAAAATCAGCAAATCATCACATTTGAGAAGCTGCAGCCAAGAAATATGTGGCATTTTGATTAATCTCATACTGTAACTAACCCACCTGCATGTTACTGGATAGTTTGCATCCTGTTGTTGTTGACTAAATTAATAAACAAAAATAAAACAGTCTATATTGGTGTACATTTTGGGCCTCTTCACTTTGCAGCAACAGCTACAACAAACAATCATTAACTTATAGTTGTCTTCAATTGAAATTCAAAGAGACGTGCTCACGTGATGGTACCCCCTGACCCCGCGGGCGTCACTTTGCGTCATTTTGCCGGGAATGTTGGACCACGTGTCTCCGGCCGGCGTGCTCGTTCCTCTGCTGTGCGATTCATTACTTTTCATTCGGAAACGAGACGGGGCAGGGAGTGGACTTGCAAGATGGCGGCGCGGTGGGGAGCAGGCGAGGAGACTTTAACTGCGTGCAATATGGAGTTTTTCCCCATGGATACACTAGACGAGGTAAAGAATATGTCATTTATTTTATTTCCTATCATGTAACACCACTGTTACGAGTTAGGTGTGTGTTTTTAGGAGCGGGACAGAGCGTGTTGTGTGTACGAGCTGTACACTGCGCATGGAAAAGTGACACGTGGATGGCACCGTAGTATCACTAGTAAAACTTATTTTAGCAAGTAGTCACGTTTTGTGGTGGTTGCAATTAGATATTTCTTTGGTGGTGTATTTATTGAATTATACATGTCATTTAATTATAAATATGGTGGTGTTTTATAGCTGTATGTTAATGCTAGCTTGTGAGTCAGTAGCTTTGCCGGCCGGTTAGTGAACGACGCAGGTGTCCTCCCTTATTATACGTACAGTGCTTTGAACAAATGAAGTGACAGCTGTGTATTTTTACAGGTAATCAGCCTGGCTTGTGCACCCTGTGTGTAATCAGTAGCAGAAAAACGCGTTTAAGCTCCATCAATGTGCAAAAGCACTCTGTGTACTGCTCATCCATTGATTGACACACACGTGGTAACACACTGCAAAATGCTAGTCTGCTAGCTCCATCATACTGCAGCATTGGTGTATACTGATTTTTATAGCTTGATAGTGGTTAAGGTGCTGTGTGTTAACTCTGCCATGGTGTAGTTTATATTATAGGCTCCATGCCAGCACGTTGCAGTAATGTGTCATCAACTCTGATGATGCACACAGTGATGAAGCTCTTTTATATTTAGACAGTGGCTGCAGTGGGTACAGACCCAAACGCCTGTGTGGTTATTCATTGTGAGACTGCAGCAGCAAAGCCGGTTTTCATTCAAAAACCTGTGTGTGTATATCCACATGTGGTTGAATCGTGGTGGATCACATGTTGGCGTCCTTCACACATGCGCAGCAGACCCCGTCAATTCAATCTCTACACACACGTCCAAACAGTTTATAAATACATGCTTGGTGTTTTTTAAACCATTAAATATAAAGTACTTACTGAAATGTTACCTATGATTTAAAATAAATTGAAATATAAGTCAGGAGCAGACATGAGGGCCCTGCTCGTGTTTGTTGTAGTGGAACACGTGGGCGAGGCAGCCTCCCTTTGGACGGGGTGAGGCGAGGATCAAATATGTCTGCGCACTGTGTGTGCATATGTAGACAGCAACACGTGGGTCACTGTAAGAGACTGCTGTGTTTTTTAGATCAAAGTGCATAATGTTATCAGGTATATTTACTCGTATAGGGATACATGTGTGCTGGACTGAGTGTAGTTATGTATATGATTTAAGTTTGAAGAGTTGTTACACACTAAGTGAGCCTGCAGTCACATGGAGCTTGCACATTTCAGATGAGTTTCATCTTCATTTTTGTAAACTTGTTTTTAAAATGTTTTGGTTTCAGAAAGCCAATCACTGACACATATTCTGAGGATATCCAGTGATTAGGCCTTTCTAAACAGGATTTCATTAAGCACCAAGAATGATACTTAACACTGATCTGACTTTGCAGGTTTCCACATTATTTTTAGGACACACTGATTTTAAGGTGGCGTTCTGACAAATATATGTTTGGTATTTTGATATCTGCTGGCAAGAAAACCATCACAAGGTGCTGGTTGCCTCCTGAACCCCCCACAGTAGAGGAGTGGCTAGATATAGTGAATCATATTAATGTTATGGAAAATATTACTTATTCTCTTCATCCTTGGAAAAATGTGTTGTTGTTTTTTTGTGGAGGTATTTTCAACAAAAGACACTTTCTGTTTTTGTTTTTTTCCTAAGTCTCCCCCTGACATATATTTCATGGCACTTTATCGCTCTCAAAATGTCTGAAGTTGTTAAATATTGAAAAAATCTGAACAGCAGGGGAATTTATTCTGTGCTCATAGTGATTTATGTTTTATTATATAAGCTGCTATTGCAAAAATAAATAAATTAAAAAAATATAAGTAACTATTTCAGACTTACAATTCTTGCCCATTGAATTTTGTTGTATTTGGACAGATTATTTGTTAAAATATGAACTTTATATTGAGTTTTTGACCTGTATTGATAATGTAAGCGTAAATTAAAGTCCTGCATCTTCAATACATGTTTGTGCCAATGTTCTGGAATATTTCCTTTTAAAGGAAAATATTTTGTTTTCCTCCTCCTCAAGCTGAAACAAATGTGTCCTCTCTTGCCTGCCGAGGTTTCCTTTTCTGACTCTCATTTTCACATGCCTTATGTGAGCTCAGACTTGAACTTGTTTAACAACATTTTCTCTGAAAACGCTTTGGTCGGTTTGAAACCGAAAGTTAACTCTGTGTGAACAGATTTACACTGTACGACACTGGTTTTGTTTCACAGTTTACTTGTTGACGGAGAGCTCATTCCACTCCACTTATAATGGATATACAGCTCCCCCGTTCCTGTGGAACAGATCTGACTGAAGTCCCAGACCCCTAATTACACCCACATCTACAAACCTTCAAAAAACACATTACAGTTTTAATAAAATGTTTCTGTCATAACAACATGTCAAACTTCCAAAAATTGCTTAATTTCATATTAAGTGAGCCATTTTAAATTGTTCCAATAACACCATCAGAAGTGGGTTTATTTAGTTCTTTTCATTTGGGCACTCTGATGGTGTAAACATTTGTTTTCAGTAACAAGTGTTTGTCTCCACTTTGTAGTGTAATTAAAATGTTAGTGGTCATAATTATGTACTTGTGCATGGCTGCTCACAGATTTTTAGTTTTAGTTTTCACTCGTGCCAGAAAAAATCTGAAGTGTGTTTTTCCCCCTCTAGACTGATGGGCTGAGCTCTGCAGAAACTCTGGAGGCCCTTCAAAGCTGCTTAGACCCCTCTATTCTTTCTATCTTTGAGGACGCGCCAATAACAGAGGCAAGACATGTTCTGCATGGTTGGATTTAAGTGTTACAGTAGCACAAGAGAGATCTGTGGTGTTTAAGTGTTGTATAGTTGTTTGTTAATGCTCCCTGTTGACCTAATTTCCACGTGTTTTATTTAGACTAAAGGTTTAGACGAGGAGAGTGAAGCCACGCTGTTGACTGCCCTGACGGAGATCCTCGACAATGTGGACGATGAGACCCTGTCCCCGTTTGACACCCTGCCCGACTCAGACCTGCTGTCAGGTCAGAAGGGCAGGGAACACTCTCCGGTTAGTGCCCAGCTGTCATACATAACTCTCAAAGTGTCTCACAGATTCTTGTTCTCGGGGCAGAGAGAGTGAAAGGGGGCGAAAGGGCAACTTGCTGACCCCTGTGGTTCTAAACATATGCTATTATTTATGTTACAGAGTCTACAAATCTAAAAGTGTTCATAATTATGCTTTTATCTTTTCCCTCTCTAGCTCAGGAGACTGCTGTGTCTGTCCCGTTCCCCTCCAGAAAAAGACACACTGTGTAGCACAAGAGCCTCATCGACTGGAAAGGTAGCTTTTCTCGCTCACAAGCAACGTGTATGTTTGAACTTGAACTGCAGACACATTTCTGAACCTGTTGGGATATCTGTCTCCCTCTCTGCACTCAGAGCCTCCCCAGGATGCTGGCAGACTCTCTCCAGAGAAGCGATGGGGAGGAAGAGGAAGATGGCTCCCTCACTCTGAGCCCAGTGAGTCATGACTCATCTCCTGACAGTGACCTACACTGGGAAGGTCTGACCCTCCCGATTCCCATCACCTTTGAGGAAAAGGTGGAAGACGGTGTCTCGGTCAGCCTGGGGGACTTGGTCAGGCACATGCACCCATACTGTATGGCCATCTGTATGGAGAATGACGAGGGGGAACAGATGTTGCCCGAAGGAGGCATCTTACTTGAAGTTGTGGACCAGGGTGAAAATGGAGAACCCATCCTGGCCATCCCAGACATGGATCTCTCAGTCTCTCTGCCACTTGAAGAGCAGTCTTTAGAGAATGAGCAGAGAGTTTCAGACGAAGCAGAGGATGCAGCGTCTGATTGCTCAGAGCATATAGTGGTTGACGATGAAGATGAGACGGTCATCGAGGCTCCAGTGAAGGTTGCAGCCCCTGTGACACCAGACCTAAGTTCAGGTGTGAAAGATGAGATGATCATTGATAGACAGAAGGAGGAGATAAAAGAGAAAAGCCCCTCAAGGAGGAAAAAGAAAAAGAAAAGCAAGGAACAGTGCCAACCTGAACCTGTGGAGGGGAGGGTCCTCAGAAGTGGCACAATACGAAAGATGGTGGAGGAATCTCCCAAGAAGCCTGAGAGGTCGGTCAAAGAGGAGAAGAAACACAAAGTCCCAAAGGTTCCTGTTGCCTCACCCTCAGCTTCTTCCTCTGTGAAACCTAAGAAACTAAACCCATGCCAAACTGAAACACAAACAGAAATCACCACTACAGCACTGTTGCCTGAAATCAATGTGCAAGCTGCCACATCTGTGTCACCCAAACAGGAAACAGTGCCCTTAAATGTTAGCCCAGAGGAGAATCAGCCGAGCTGTTCTCTTACAACTGTGAGCTCCCGACAGCCTGATGAAATGCCCAGACAGCCAGAGAAGCTGGAAGACTCATCAGCAGCTCCCTCTGCTGTTTTGCCCCCGGTGTCTTCAGAGAGCCCTGCAGCTGCTCCTAGTCCCGCAGCACCCCAGATGACACCACCTGTTGATGAAGCCCCCCCCGCTGCAGCCCCCGCAGAGCCGAAGCCCAAATCACTCAGTCTAGCAGAGTACCGGCGGCTCAGACAGCAGAAGAAGCCCGCTCCGGTGGAAAAACAAGACGACAACAGCACCAAGTGGCCCAGCCTCCCAGAGCTCCCCAAAGAGCTGCCCCCCATTCCCTGCCTGCCTGACCCCCGCCCCAAGGATCCTCGACGCCCTAACCCCCAGGCAGCGGAGGAGGTCAGACCTGCCTGGCAGCCAAGGGGGCTGTGTGCACCACCCACCCCTGAGGCGCTTTTGGTCCCACCGGCCTACATGGTTGCCTCATCCAACAAGGTTTCAGCTGCTAGTAATGTTCCTAAACCCCAGCAAACACCCGAAGCCTCCAAACCATCTCTACCCGAAAAGCCCTCAGCTCCACCTGCAGTACCTTGTGTACCTCAGAGCTCTGGGTCTCCTGCCTCTTTAAAATCTGCCCCTCAGTGCGTGTCGCCAGCAGATGGGAAATCCTCTCCTGCAGGAGTAGAGGGTGCAGTCGATGAAAGGCCCCAATCTCAGCCTGTATCTCCTAAGTCTGGGGAGCTCACTAAAGCCTGTCCTAAAACCACTACAGAGGCGATCAAACCCACCGCTGCTACTGTGTCTGCTCCCAGTGCTCCCCAGAAGACCACTGTTGTTTACCAGAAGGTGCCTGTGGTTGCTGCTCCTGTGTCCCTAAATAGCCCGATCATATCTGATAGCAAGTCCACCAGACCCTCACCTAGTTGTACCCAGCTTTGTTCTTCTGTGGCTATCCATCCCTCAGACTCCCAGAGTCTAAAGGCCAAACCTATTGTACTTGAAACTAAGGAGAAGTCCACTACAGCAGTGAAGAGCCCCACGCAGGAGCTGATCGAGGCCTTCACCAGTGAGATAGGTGAGCTGACAGTTGATTGCAAGACTTTTAGTTTTGTTCGTGAAATGCTGACTATGACCATTTTATTTCCTATTGATTGAAGACATTTTAGCTTTCTCTTGTGAACAAATGCATATCTAAACAATGGATTGAGTGACATACTAGCAGCTGGTACTTATCTACAAAGCTTGTCAGAAAATTGCCTTGTCAGTGTCTCATCTCTGCTGCTCTGCAACTCTAGCCCATACTTAATCTGCCCCACTGATTGGCTGATGTGCAGGAACCCCATGTCAGAAATGATGTAGGAAAAGCAATGTTTGCTGTTAGTGCAGTAAAATAATACGCAGTGTCATTTGCACGGCTCTCTAACTACAAGACCATTCTCTATAATCATCCTGCACCTGTCTGTTTCTGTCTTTCCTGTAGGTATTGAAGCTGCTGATCTGACCAGCTTGCTGGAGCAGTTTGAGGAAACCCAAGGTAATCCATAACCACTGAATCTTCTATGTCTACTGTGTATGAAAGGAATGCTCTCCACTTCCTGTTTGACAAGATGACACACTCCCAAAGTTTTTTAAGTCACACCTACATTCTGGCATAAGGGCTGTAGTACTGGCCAGTAGCTCAGTGTGTCACATAGTTTAGTACCACGCTAAATGTAGTCAGAGTGTCAGTTTTCCTGGTTTCGCAATGGCGGGAAGTGGCAGACAACATTGCAGCACTATCTTTGGTTTGCAGTAGTGGGTTAAAGGATAGAAGGACTTCGACTGAAAGACTTCAAGGGATAGAAAATGCCCAATTGTGTCGTCAGTGAAGTTAGATGACCATTCTCACATATTTCCGGCCAAACGGCACATACAAGAGCCACCTCTGAGTTTATAGTCCAGCAAAAGTGACCTATGGAACAAAGCTATTATCGGGCTGAAAGCTTATCTGATCCTCCGAGAGAAGGGTGTTTGACTTTCAAAGATTGCGGAGGACGTCCGACTGTTCAAAATGGCAGGGTTTTCTACTGAAACATTCCCCTTTAAGAGATGGGTGCTGCGGGGGGCAGAGAAGCTGCTTTGTGCTCTTGTCTGCTCAGCTGCTGGAATTCTGCCCTGTCCGCAAATCCATTTAACTCTCGCCCTGCTGTCTTTGTTTGGGCGGATGTACAAGCCCCAACCCTAACAAGGGGTTGGACTCTGTATGTGCCATTGCTCATGTCCCTGGTCTTTTTTTTATTGAATTGTCACACTGTGCAGTTATTAGTAATGTAGCTGCTGACCCTTTGCTCAACTCCCATGGGAAATGCACTGTGTACAAGTATTACGAGGGCAAAACACAGGATACACTACATTTACACCTGACATGCTGTGGAATCTTTATCTATACAATGTTGAATTGGTGTGTGCTGCTCTGTTTATTGTGTTATACTTTGTGCTGATGCACTTATTTCCTTCTCTCTTCAGCCAAAGAGAAGCACTGTGTGCCGGAGGTCTTTGGTAGAGCAGCAGCTGTAGGAAACTCTAGGTGAGTTACCCTACAGCCGTAGAGCTGCTCTGTGTGGGTGATGGAGTCATGGTTTGATCGAAACCTGTTTGTGTATGTGGAGATGACACATACACAACTTTTGCCAAGACCTACCGCAAACCCCTCTTTTGTGTGACCACAGTGATGGTCTCCTGGTCTAAATTTGTGCAACCTGGCTCTTCTCTTTTTTTGCTAGACTTGGCTGCACTCTAACCAAGAGGTGGCAGCGACATTGACTGTGATATGCTAACAGACTCTGTGCTCCGTTTACAGTGTTGAGTTGGCTCCAGAGAAAACAGTTGTGGAACGTGTGAGAGCCAATGACCTCTCAAGCACTGCAGGTAACTCAGCATTTTGACTTTGGCCTGAAGATGGAGTCCATTAAGTGAAATCACTGAAATAGCAAGAGACTTTTTGAAAAGATTTTAATCTTTTATAAATGTGCAAATTAGAAGGGTTCTCATTTTACTCTGTCCTTAAATGACTTCTGTGAGCTCAGTGCTTCCAGCAATAAAACAGCACAGTCAGTAGACAGGGTCATCTGATGTACTACATCATTATCAAAAATTTGCCACCTTGCCACAGATGACGAACTGCTCATGGGTTTAACCGTGGTGCACTCTTTCCCTCTGCTTCAGCTCTGACTCCTCCAGCCACTCCTCCCCACCAGATGTGGAAACCCCTGGCCCCCGTGGCCCTGCTGGGGAAGAGCAAGGCCGCTGAGTCCTCAAAGTCGAGCCCCTCCAGGGTTATCCAGATAGAGGCCCGGCCTCTGCCCTCAGTCAGGGGCCGCAGCAAACCCACTCCTGCTGCTCCCGACGTCGCCCCCGAGGTGGCATGCATGGACCATGACTATTGCCTCCCCAACAAAGGCACTTCCAATGACGAGCAAGGCAAGCGCTGGAATGTCAAACAACCATCTTTTATCACTATTAAACCCATCAAGCAACCTGCTACAACCACTACGCAGACACCCCCATCTGCCCAGTCTACTACAAATGCTGCAGTTACAATCAAAGCAGAGGAGTTCCCTCTGGATCACAGGACTGATGGCACAGAGAGAAGCTCTGTTCTGGAGACTCCCGATGCTTCACCTGCTCGACAGGAGACTGATGCCACTGATAAAGAAGGAAGCCCCAGGAGAGGGCACTTTGAGAGGTCCTATCGTCGACATGCTGCTTACCGCTCACCCAGCCCCAGATCCAGTCCCAAAGAGAGGTCTGGAGGCCGGTCTAGAAAAAGGAGATCCCATCGTTCTCCCAGCCCTATGTCGAGTGGTTCAGAGTCAGACTCCCATTCCTCTAGATCTCGGTCTAGATCACGCTCTCCATCTAAGAAAAGGTGAGACTTGAGTTCTTGCTGCTTTTTGATTACCACTTTTGGGAGTTATGATTTCCCTTGTTCATCACTGGCACTCCTTCCTTTTCCTCTCTAGGTATCGCCACCATCACTCTGAGAGTAGCTCCAGCTCCTCATCCCGTTCCTCCTCACGTTCCTCTCCCTCGGTGTCCCGCTCCCCTCCCAGGAGGAGGAGGTATTCGTATTCCTCTTCTCGTTCTGGCTCTTGGAGTTGCTCCAGGTCACGGTCTAGATCCCCCCAGAGAAGAGCACAATGGAGTAGAAGCAGATTGCGCAGGTGCAGTATATGAATCATGCTCATCTGGGTGGTGGTCATTATATAGACGGGCCTATTATAGCTGTTTCAGTTGTGCATAACAAATACTTAACCAAAAGTATTTAAAAAAACACTAAAGGCTTCAATCTGTCTTTCTCAGTCCCTTAAGTGTGTCCCGCTATGGTCACGGTGCAAAGATGAATGCAGAAGAGGTGAAGAGACGCAAGGAGAAAGCCATTGTAAGTTGATTTTACTCTGAGTATGTGGGTCTCTAAGCAAAATATCGTGAATATAAATCATCTGATCAGCTTCTTCCTTCTTTCAGGAGGAACGCAGGGTTGTTTACGTTGGTCGAATCCGAGGAACGATGACCCAGAAAGAACTTAAAGAGCGCTTCTGTATATTTGGCGAGATTGAGGACTGCACCCTGCACTTTAGAGACCATGGGTAAGGACACAAACGGCTTTTGTAATGAGATTACTGTTGACATTTTAATGAGGTTTATGAGTATTTTGAGCAAACTGCACTGTCTTTGAACCTTCTTGGTCCCATATGTGACCTCTTAGGCCAAGCTACAGTGCTAAAGCAAAATCAGGCTTGTTCATAACTGGAGCCTCCTGGCAACACCTCCAGGTTGCTCTTTTAAAAGCAAGTCACAGCTCAAAACGATGTACAAGACCTGTTATGACCTTCACCTGACCTCTGGAAAACTTAAAATGAATACAAACTGATGGTTTTTCTTATCTGTCACAGGGACAACTATGGCTTTGTGACTTATTACGACACCAAGCATGCTTTCACGGCCATCGAGAATGGAGGCAAGCTGCGCAAGCCAGATGAGCTGCCATTTGATCTGTGTTTTGGTGGAAGGAGACAATTCTGCAAGACCAACTATGCTGACCTTGGTACGGATAAATCAGCGGACACAACAAAAAGTGCCTGTAGCCCTCACCCAGAGTGCTGTTGGTCTGTTCAAATAGTATTGATGTTGTTTGCAGAAGATTAGAGATATTGGCTGCATTTCATCCTGATACAGTGCACTCACCACAAGCTAAATGCAGCTGAGAGCCATTGTACTGTGTGAACTACAGCCAATAACTATTTGGAGGGATAATCACACTGCAGGAGGGAGACAAATTTTGAGCACACTGTCCTTTTAATGTGCTTTTTGCATGTTTAAATCATTAAAAGTCTGTTTAGAATTAGAGTATTGAACACTGGACTAAAGGTATTTAAGTTTCACACAAAAGTCACCACAAAGTGTAATTCATGGCTTGTTAGCACAGTTGTAGGAACCACTGAAGAGATGCAGGCCACGTCCTCTGTATTGATTTTATGACTGTGGAGGTTTTATTGACCTGACCTGTTTTAATGACATATTACATGGCACACAAACTGCACACGATGGGTTTTTAAATGATGATCCTGAGGTTTGTTTTTAAGATGACAATGTAGGGAGATTAAAGGAATCTTTGAAGAGAGGCTTGTCAAAAAAAATGTGATGGATTTTGCACGTGGGATTTGGACCCGTGACTTGCTCATTTTTTAAAAGTCCATGCTACAACTGTGGAGGGTCGCATCAGTCTTTTGAAATTGTTCAACCCAGTGCAGTATGTTCTGTAACGCAATGCTGACCCCATCTGTCCTTCTCTTTTCAGATTCGAGTAGAGAGTACGATCCATTGCCTGGGAAAGGCAAGTTTCATGCACTAGACTTTGACACTTTATTGAAGCAGGCCAAGCAGAATCAGAAGAGGTAACAGGAGGCCCGCAGCAGGAAGCAGTCGACACTTACCTCAGAGCCAATGGTTGGCTCCTCACCTGCAACACTGTCTTTACATTTTAGTTGTTGCATTAGTTTCGTTTGTTTTATTTTGTTTCTGCAAGCTAACACCTTCTATTGAAGTGAAGATTTGTAATGAAAGTAGGAAAAGAAAAAAAATGGAATAAGTAAAATAATTTTTTAAAAAGTTTTATTTAAATGTATAATCAGATTTGAATTGTATGGAGAGAATCATTTTTAAAAGGGGGAAGGTACGGAAAGGTGGAATGGAGCTCCCTGATGTCTGGGAGAGGTTGTAATACATTGAAATGTAGTACAAGCCTAAATTAAAAGAAATATGAACCTGAAATGCATTGTTTTTTTTTATTCCACGAGTCTGCATTCCTTTTGTCACTGTTTAGTCACATCTTCCTTAAAATACAGAAATGAGACTTCATTTGTCAGAGGGATACACCATTTTCACTCAAGACATTGTGACATGTCCCAAGAAAAGTATGGGTGTAAATAATAAAATAAAAAATGGGTGAATTCAGGTTTGCTGCTTTGGTGTCGGGGTCCTTGTGTAGACACTTTTCACAACTTACTGACTGCAGAGAAAGGAAAGGTGAAACTAATTCTGTTAACAACTGCTGTTCGATTAAGTATCCAGTGAGCCAGCATGCAAATTACCAGACCCCTAAAACTATCTCACCTTAAAGGAATGCACTTGTTAATACCATTAATGAAACCTGTGTTTTCCTGTCATGACATGTCAAAATATCTGAAAAAGCTCTAATTTGCTCACCATCACGCTGTCATGGCTTACTGGGACACTCAACTAGAACAGATCCAGAACCATCTCTGGTGTTATTAGGAACATCTGTAATGGTCCTAATACGACAAATTAAAGATGTCTGCTGTGAAAAAGGCACACACAGAATAAAGGGCCTCTCACAGTGAGTGCACTGGCTTTCATTAACCAATGCACATTTAGTTTCCTTTGGGGAGTTACTCGCTGTTTTAGAAGTTCTGGGTAATCATGCCAGAGTATAATTGGATATATGCTGGTGATTTAGAACAAAACGTGTGTGTTTTGCTGACGCAGGATACACAAGCTTAGCTCATAACAGATGAGCAGCACCTCCCCTTTCAATGTGGTGTTGGAGCTCAGCGGCATTCCTTATATGGACTGGAATCTCAAGATGGTAGAAAGCTGTAGAGATATTCAATGCAGGCAGTGAAAAGAGCGACTTGTGCTGCAAGTTTGGGGAATATGTGACAATTATTTACTCTGCTTCTTAAAAACTTAAAGGGATTAAAATTAAGGTTAGAATTTCTCCCAGAAATCATAAATAAATCAGGTCGAGTACTGTTTTTTGGTGGTATTGTACGCATAAATTATATTCAAGAGGTTTTGTACAACTGCAAATGTCATTACATGAATAAATAAATACACTTCTCGTTAGCGACAAATGCATGGTCACAAAAACAAGTAATATTTCTCTTTATAATGTTCGCTACCTGTAAATGTTTGGCGCTGCGGAGTACAAGTGTCATCTATCTCTTTGCCTCGGTGACATCTTTGCGGTGTTTTGTCACGCAGATCTAGTTCTAACTGGTTTAATCCAGTCCTGTGAGCATGCGCACTCGGTGTAAACAGGAAGAACCGACTGAAAACCAGGGCAAATCTACCATAAAGAGAAGAAAATGATCGGACAAAAACTAACTAACGGCTTGTTTTTCTTTGTATATTAACCAGCATTAATGTTATCCTTTACCAGCCGATGGTAATTTCGATTACATCTCGTAGAAGCAGTTGCTAATATTTCGTGAATTTTGTTAGACTCGTTAATACCGTACGCTAGCTAACGTTAGACAGACACTGACGCGATTTATTTCCTCCGGGTTTTGGTCGGCGAATTTGTCTGCTAAACAGACATTACCGGCGTTAAAAATAGCTCAGCCTTTTCTCAATTTGTCTGAATTTACTGACTTAACACCGTGGGAAATTTCTAACAATGGTTCAGAAAGATAAAACGCTGGAGACGCCTCAAGTGGACAGTGAGACGAGCCCCAGCCCAGTCTCCGGAGAGGCTTGTGCCGAGGCCCCTGGCCCGGCTGAAGAGTCCGGCATCGGAGCCGAACCGACCGGCCACAGAAAATTCATCAGTGGTGTCGTGGAAGGTAATATTGAATTTGAGCTTTAACAATCAAATTTGACATTTGATTCGGTTGTGATCTGCATGAAACCATAAATAGGGCATCACAATGCTGCAGCAATCGTGCTTCCTGGGGAAAGGTTGTTGTTGTTGTCAGTTGGAAAATATAAGGCAGTTGTAAATGGATAACAGCTGGAAATCAATTGCTGGGAATCGATTGGAAATGGTCTTAAACCCATCAAAATAATTATGTTTGCCGATTGCAGATCAACATTGTCACACGTCATATAGCTGAATAAATATGTATGGGGGGGTACTTATTAATTGGTGATCATCAATGATTCAAATAAATTGAAATAGGATTACCTTTGATCATCATTTATCAAGTAAGTATACCACACATTGGTGGGGTTGCATCTTAATAAGATGAAGAGTCATTTGTTGTGGTTAGCTCCCAATTATAAATTGAATATTATTTGTAGTTTGGCTTCTAATCAGACTGAATAAGAAAATTAAAGCACAGTATTGACTTCTCATAAATGAGCTTAAGAGGGCTTGTTTTATACTTCCTTGATAATTCGTAGACAAAAGGAATAATTGGTAAGTACAGGAAAAACTGTTAACGGTTAAGGAAGCAAACAATGTTTGTTTAATGGCACTTTTAGCCCAGCCCACACCTTAGGGCAAATTACTAGTTGCAGCAGACACACAGCTGAATATGCATGGAAAATGTTGTTTAAAATCAGCACTGCAGTGTGCATAGAAACTGAATGTTTTGTTTTCTGTTACAGGCTTTTATGGTCGACCATGGACAATGGAACAGAGGAAAGAGCTGTTCAGAAGGTATGATGCACTGTGTGAATTTTCTGAGCAGGCATGTCTATCAAATAAAAAATGTTATAACAGTTTGATGATTTGATTTGTCATACTGAGTTTGTATAACATGGTATTTCACAGGCAGCAGAAATGGGGGCTGAATACTTACCTTTATGCACCCAAAGATGACTACAAACACAGAATGTTCTGGAGAGAGCTGTACTCAGTGGAAGAAGCAGGTGACTATTCAGGACAGATCTTGTGATTAGCTGTCTTGGGGCAAGGAAAATGAGTAATGCCTGTTAATCTTAAGTTAAAGTTTTAAACATGGGTGAAATGGAAGAAATGGGTTCAAAGATGTAATCATAGCACAATAGTTCATTCACTGAGTGATTTACTCCTTTCATCTCCTAGAGCAACTCATGACTTTAATTGGTGCTGCTAAGGAGCATGGGATAGAGTTCATCTATGCCATTTCCCCTGGACTGGACATCACCTTTTCCAATCAGAAAGAGGTTTCTGCACTCAAGAGGAAACTCGATCAGGTATGACATTTTGTATGACAGAAGTATGAGCAGTGTCTTCAAACTTTTCGTATCCTCATAACTTCAAAAGTGTCACAAGTCTTACACTGCGTCATTTTGTAACAATTTTAATGGCTTCCATTTCAAATCCATTCCTTTTCCCCTCAGGTTTCTCACTTTGGCTGCAAGTCATTTGCCTTACTTTTTGATGATATTGACCACAACATGTGCCCTGCTGACAAAGAGGTGTTCAGCTCATTTGCACACGCTCAGGTTACCATTACCAACGAAATCTACCAGTACCTGGGAGAGCCCGAAACCTTCCTCTTCTGTCCCACTGGTACTTGAATTTTGTGTCTGAATCCTTGGCACATTTTACGCAATTGTTTCGTTTACTGATTTATTCATCTGTTTTCTTGCTTTGAAATGCAGAGTACTGTGGAACATTCTGCTACCCAAATGTTGCTCAGTCCCCCTACCTCCACACAGTAGGAGAGAAGCTACTGCCGGGCATTGAAGTGCTATGGACAGGTGAGTCTAACACATCATGTATGCCTAACATCTGGTGTTAGGCATACATGTCAGAATAGTAAATAAAACAGTTAATAATTGTGATGTGTGTAATTTTCTGCAGGCCCCAAGGTGGTGTCCAAAGATATCTCAGTGGAGTCAATTGAGGAGGTGTCAAAAATCCTAAGAAGAGCCCCTGTAATCTGGGACAACATTCACGCCAATGACTATGACCAGAAGAGGCTTTTCCTCGGTCCATACAAGGGCCGCTCCACAGAGCTCATCCCCAGGCTGAAGGGAGTCCTCACCAACCCTAACTGCGAGTTTGAGTCCAACTTTGTAGCAATCCACACTCTGGCCACCTGGTACAAGTCTAATATGAATGGGGTGCGCAAGGATGTGGTCATGAGTAAGTGTGATCCAAAGGTTACCTAATTTCTAATGTTTTGATGAGGTCTTTGTACGAGGTTATATTGTGTCAAGTGGTACCATAACATGAGTGGTTCATTAATGTTGTTTATTTCTGTTTGTTTTACCAGCGGATGGCGAGGACAGCACAGTGTCCATCCAAATCAAGTTAGAGAATGAAGGCAGTGATGAAGAACTGGAGACAGACATGCTCTACAGCCCACAGCTCGCTCTGAAACTGGCTCTCACAGAATGGCTCGGGGACTTTGTTGTGCCTCATCAATACAACAGTGAGAGCAGTCCCATTATCATATCATATCTCTATGCTAATGGATTTTCTAGCAGTAATACTCAGAATGCACTCGTAGCGTTGGCATGGAGAGCCTGAAAATGATAATTCTGTGACTGAAAAACACGCAGTAAGGCTTAACTGTGTCTTTCAGGCCGACAGGTGCCTCAGAGCGGTGCCAAAAGCACAGCCATCGACGTGTCTTCCATGGCTGCTCCCTCGCTCTGCTCTTCCACAACAGTCACAACTGTGTTCCAGCAGCCCATCATGTCTCCAGCCATGCCGCCTCTCTGTCTGGATCCACTCTCTCACCCCATGGCAAAAAGGCCTCAGGAGGAAGAGGAGGTGCAGTTTACTGTTACTATGGAACAAAATAGAAGCACTTAAATAACCGAAGTGACTATCTCATGTTTCTTTTAGATAATGAGCTCTCTTTGATGTGAACATATTGTCATTTATAAGGTTAAGGATGACTGATTCTTTCTGATCATATGCTTAGCCTCTGTTTTACTTTATTTTTTCAGCATTTTTTTACAAGTATGTTTATGCTGCTCCTGTGCAGGTGGAGGTGGAGAAGAAGGATTCAGATGAGGAGCCCATGGAGATGGTGGATGAGAAGCTGGATGAGCCAGAACCAGAAGCAGTAGCCGACACAGAGGAGAAGCAAGTTGGTCCTATCTTAGCCGACAAGATGGCTGAGGACCTGAAGCCCATGGATACAGACAAGGAGAGTCTCACAGAGTCAAAGTCCCCTGAAGAGTCTATCCAGGAGGATCCTGGTAGTGATATCGCTCCTATGCAGACAGACGATCAGCTCAAGCAGGTGCAGCAAACATTCGTGAGTTTCCTTTTATATCCGCAGCTGAAGGCAAAAAACAAATCAGAATTCCCTGCAAAGTCACATTGCTTCTGTTTCGTGTCCTCAGGATTTGTTTGTGCCCGGGCCCAACGAGAAGCCCCTGTTCACAGCAGAGCCCGTCACACTTGAGGACCTGTGCTTGCTGGCGGAGCTCTTCTACCTGCCTTACGAACATGGACCCAAGGCCATGCAGATGTTAAAGGAGTTCAACTGGCTGAGAGCCAACAGCAGCGTCGTCAGTGTCAACTGCAAGAGGAAGGAAACTGAGAAGGTGGGTTAATGCATTAAAATAAACACACACATGGTTGAGAGACAGAGGCCTAGCTGAGAAAACTAGTTCATTATTAACTGAACTTGCCTGTGATAGTATAGGTTGCTGAAAACAAAATGGTGGATGTGTATTACCATTACTGCCCATTGGGTGGTGTGATAGGAGATGGAGTGCACCATAGAGCATTGTGTCATGTGTATTAAACTACAGCTTCACCTTATTAAACCATGTGCCTCTTTATCAAAGACATTTTGACATATCACAGAAAAGCACAGGTATAAATAATAAAAGTAATGATGTGTGAAAATGTCCACTATGCCAAAAAGCCTATTATAAACCAAAGCAGTGTATTGCTGTCCTTCTTATTTATTTATTATGTCTTATTTCCAATCACTGTGTCGCATACAGGTGGCAGAATGGCAAGCAAGGGCGGAGAAGTTCGAGGAGATGTGCTGCTCCGTCATCCAGATGTTCACCCGGCTTTCCAACTCAGCTAACCGCACCATCCTGTACGACCTCTATCCGTACATCTGGGACATCAAGAGCATCATTTCTATGGTCAAGTCTTTTGTCCAGTGGCTCGGTACGTATGAAGAGACACATGAAGCGCTTACTCTTAGAGAGCATTACAGTAGCATAGCAGTAGTCTGATCAAGTCTGGTAATCCTGACTTTTGTTTTTCTCAGAAACACATTTGCACACAGATTTATAAAATCAGATAATATAAAGAAAAAGCAGTTTAAAAGTTAGCTGCATGGATTATGTCATACTCTAGAGCTGTATAGTTTGAGGCACATTTATAATTATGTCACACATCTTGCACAGTCTGCTTAACAGATGGTAATATGACTAATCAAAGATATAGATAAGTATGGCTCTTAGAGATCTTAGACACCACCTGTAGACAGGCTAAGAATCTGAGTAGTGGCTAATACCCCCACTTTTAATTAATGGCAGTTTATCATACATAAGTTTAGCACTGATCAGGCTAGTCGCATCACCTCTCAGTAGTTACGATCTTATTAATTTCTCTTGTTTCACACATGTTGATGATTGTCTTCTCTTTTTTTTTTTCTCGTCTGACTGAATGCCGCTTGCACCGCTAGCATCCTCCTTATTTATCCCATAACAAGCTGCCCCATCTCAGTGATATCTAAACTGGGTCTCTGTGGCAAACGTCCCAGCAGGGTTATTGCTGCTTGCTGTGTATCCAGTAACATCACTGCTGCATTCCCACACAGACACACTTGCTTCCATCTCTCTTGTCTGTGGGGATGGGAGCCAGGGGGAAGTCCCCATCCCCCTCCCCTCCTCCATGCCCTAGCGCGCACGCGAGCTTGGAGAGCAAGTTGACTGACTGACTGTGGAAGGCCATTCTGGTGCATAAAATGAGTCAGAAATATCTGAACTGGTCTCTGTATTTTCAGCTGGTTTTTAACATGAACCATGTGAAAATATGACGGGAACTTCTGAGTTGTTGCCTCACTGGGTAGTCTCAGTGGATTTGAACCCTCTGAGTTGTTTGCTCAATCTGCATCACTGTGGGATCCATCACCTTTTGTAAAAGAGGATATTCTTTCTCTCCCTCTTTCTCCCTCTACCCTCGTCCTTTCTTTCGCTCTTTCAGATGATTCACTGTGATGCAGTTTGAGTGACATTCGTCCATGTAATAACATCTCCATCTTTTTTGGAGTGTACTTTTGAATAGTCTGAAGCACCAGCATGGCCTGTAGGTTACCCCCTGTAACCCAGTTTCATTCACAGGTTTCTGTCCTACATGGTAAAGCTGAGGACTCTAGCCCACAGTACACAGCAGGCAGCATACCCACACTGGCAAAGTCACATCAAAAATCCACACTACTGACTTAATGCATCAGTAAATGATTAAAATCCCTCTAGCATCATAGAGGAAATCAAGTGCTCTGTGAAAATAGTTATCTTTGAATATTCCTCTTAATAACTGCAGTGTCATTAAGTGCCTAACTGTTGACTTCTGCTGTTATCAGGTTTTTACATCAGTCCCCAATCTTTCCCTTTAGTAGAAGCTGTGCAGCCGGCACTTAGTCGCAACCTCCCTGGTAATTGTACTGAGAACACTTACTAATAACTATTTTCTACTGTTTTCTCCCTTCACTATGTACAGATGGAAGAATCCACAGTACAAGTTTCTACTGCTATTGGATCGACAGTGGCCGATGTATGCACAGTGCAAGCGCCTTTTTTGTTTTGTTAATGTTTGAAAGGGATTTATGGATTTTTTTTTCTTAAACTAGATTTATATATGTTAAAAGATTGATTTGGAGGAAAGGAAGCAGCCCTCCGGATGAAGTCACATTTTGCGCAGCGATTTAGCTTTGAATCCTAAGTGTTAACTCCCAAATTTCTCTCTTTGGCAGCATCTCTCTAACTTGTTTTTTTTGTTTCTGTTAGTAGGCCTATAGAACTGGCTCAGGCCAGCCCGATGCACCTACTCAAGGAAATTTACACTTGGCTTTGAAACTTAACCGTGGCAGGATCTTCATTGCACTCAGGGATATTACTGATTGTGTAGTTATGATAACTGCTATAACTGCTCACACACACATTGGCTTGACTATGGAAGATCAAAAGTTGCATGTGTTCTGCCTAACTGTGATTGTGTTAAGACAATGCAGTCTGAACAGGTAATTGAGGTGGAAGTCATCCACCAAGAGACCATTCTGTTGTCTGTTTTGTGGTTTTTAATTTGGGCAAGCAAGTTCAGAGTTCCTTCCCGTGGGTGCATCTGCGTGCTGTGCTGCGTCAGTTCAACAGAGGAATTGTATAAAAGTGTCAGGGTAAGGTTCATATGTAAAGCAGTGTTAGATGTCCTTCCCGCGCGCTGCATTTGTCTGGTCACATGACAGGGCTTATTGTCAACCAGGGTTAGACTTTGTTAGCGGGAATGCTACAGTATACACACTTGTAAGAGTGTGCTTTAGATACACGCGACTTGTCCCTACGGCGCATTTCATCTTTGGTCTGTTTGATTGTGGCTTTTACTAGTAAGCTGAAAGGCCCTTTAACTCAGGGAACATTCACACCAGCTCTCGCTCTGACTTCCTGGTTTGATGACTCATGCTCCCCAGTCATGTGACGAGGCAGATAAGATGAGAATGTGACTTCACACGGGGTGCTGAGATGAGTGGGGTGACGGCAGCTGAAGCTTACTGTTGTAGTCCATAGACAGCATGGGGTTTCCGTTCTGATGGTCAGTGTAATATTTATGATGTCTGTCAGTTTTCAAGCGAGTACCCTCACTGAAACACCAAGGGGGCTGAACTGCACTTAATTCTGATCTCTCATCACTTTATGGAGAGCGTGCATTCCTCACTGCGTGAATTAACTTTTATCTAAAGCTCTGCATACCATGTTACATGGAGCAGTGTGGCATTGTTGTACTGACACAGAAATTTGGACCTGATTTCTTCTTGCAAATACGTAAGCTTTAGTTGCTCGAGCCCCATTTTATCATAAAGTATTTCCTCTGAATATAGTTCATTCCAAATTAGGTCCTTTTATGTTTTAATGAGTAAATTAAGATTAATTTATTTATATGGATAATGCTATTAGATACATATGACCCCCTTCCTCCCCATCTCCCCACTACCTTCATCTGTGTCAGAGAGCCCCATCCTGTGGTAACAATGTCCGCTTGGCTCTGCTCCTAACAGGGTGTCGTAGTCAGTCCTCAGCACAGTTCCTTAGAGGAGACCAAGAACCCTGGGCCTTTAGGGGAGGTCTAGCAGGAGAGTTCCAGGTATCTCATGCACCGAATTTACAGCAATCTAATGGAAAAAAAGAGTGTTGTGAGCAAAGACCACAATGGTAATATGTGCGTAGGTATGAAGGGCTTTGGTCTGTCAAAGGTGTGCTGATTGTAATGGGTCGGACTTCATAACATCCAGGTTACATAGTCTCCAAAGAAGTCCATGTCCTTGTATTGATTTTGGGATACTGTCAGGCAGCGGGAGGAGTATGGGTGACCTGTAACCCATCCTGACAAAAACAGGTTACAGCCAGTGTTTGGCATGGCATTTTCCAAATGATTAATTTGAATTTCTTTCAGCAACTGCCCAAGGAGATGCTGCTTTTCCCTAGCGCATGCGGCGCAAGCGAGCATGGCTAGGTTTTTATTTTCATGACATCTCATTTCTTTGCAGGAAAGCACAGCGCACAAATTACCAAGCCAACCCTTTGCAAGCGCACGCACAAGCATCGCAGCGCCAGCGAGAACGCAAGCATGTTGCAATGGGAAAACTCCATGATCAAACACACTTACCCAGTCTCAAGTAGTATCTCCATTCTTGGAGAGTTGCAAGCCTTATGATGGCAACTAATATGCCTTTGAATTACTAAGTTAACTCATTTAATTTGCCTCATTGGTTTTTTTCCTGGAGTTCTCCCTGCCTCTCTGCGCCAGCATCATTATTTTTCTCAACAGGAGGGTCCTGCGCAGCGAAATATTGCGATGTCTTACAAAAGGGAAAGGAGCATCTCCTTCAGCCAGTAAAACCTTAGTCAGACCAAAACACCACCCTTGTTTTATTATATTTGAAAAGCAAATATGTACGTGCTTGTTGTGCTATGTTCCTTTAGCAAAATGACAAAGTTGTGATGTTTGCTCTTGTTGTCCACTGTCAGATCAACAAGGAATATCAGTTTATACCTTTATATGGTTTTATTTAACAATATTTGTCATTCCGAAGCACTTTGCTCTCCGCTGTAGTTCCTTTTGGTTTGATAGTGGCTCAACTGCAGCAAATGCTCAGAGAGGCAGTGAGCCAAAGCAGCACACCACCTGGTCTCAGTGAAACTGAACCTGTTTCTTTTGATACCCACAGAGATTGTTGCCAATAGATGGGGCAAACGATCTTTTCTACCAGCCTCCACCTTCATTGCCAACCTCCAAAATCTATTCCATAAGGCCGTACTATCCCAAAGATGAGGTAAGATGTTTGTGTGTTAAGTCATGGCCTTGTGCACCTTATTTTTGTACCAAAACTCAAGTATTGCATCCTAAATACTGACAGTTAGTAAGCATAAATAATGTCAGAACCAAAATGTTGCAGAATGATGTTAGCCAGTTGCTATTCCCAGCAGAACTGGCCTAGTTAAAGCTGTGAATGCTTTGCACTTAATGTGCCACAATGCTGTGCTCACACACTCTTCGCATCAGCAAACATATGTAACATTGACATTGTTTGTGGCATTGTCTGGGCTTAGCTTTGGCTTTTATATCTAGTGTCATGATTGATCGCGCTACAGCTGCACCTGTCTTCTCTTTTGCAGACTGCAATTTATAAAATCTGTAAAGAAATGTACTCCGAAGGAATGGAGGGCGTACCAGTCTCTGATGATGATCCTGACCTCATAGGAGACAGGTAAAACATGGAGATGACTAAAGCCTGACCTGCAGTGTTCCCCTGCAGCGCAAATCAACATGACTGACAAAATGTTTCCTGTTTGTTCACAGGTTGGTAGGAGGTCTCCTGACACTGAGTTCAGACTATGGGTTCGTGCTGGAGGACGAAGAAGGGATCTGCGGTTACGCTCTTGGAACTGTGGACGTCAAGCCCTTTGTCAAGAAATGCAAGTTGAACTGGATTCCCTTCATGCAAGAGAAATACCTCAAACCTGACTGTGAGAAGGACCTCACAGAGGCTGAAGTATGATCTTAATCCATCTCTCTTACTATCATGACATCTGTATCAGCTGGCACATGATTGTGTCTCCTGTTGTTATATTTTACTTTACCGTCTCTGTCTGTCGTCCCCGTAGAAGATGATGCTGAGTTTCCACGAAGAGGAGGAGGGTCTTCCCGACTCTTTCCTCTCCAACTTCCCCTCTCTCATCAAGGTTGATATTCACGCAAAGGTCACTGACCCCAGTGTGGCCAAAAGCATGATGGGATGCCTTCTATCTTCTCTTAAGGCCAACGGTAGGTGGCAGCCATCTTCAGCTCTGACAGCAGTGTTCATTGCTACTACTTATAGTGTTAAGGCTATTAGCTGTGTTGGTAAGATGGAGTCTACTTCTGATTCTACAAATCTTTAAACCTGCCACCAAATGTAATACTGTCTTTTTACTTGTTTCTTCCAGGCTCCCTGGGTGCGTTCTGTAAGGTTCGTCAGACTGATAAGAGAATGTTGGACTTCTATAGTAAGCTGGGATGCTTCGAAGTGGCCAAAATGGAGGGCTTTCCCAAAGATGTCATCATTATGGGACGCAGCCTATGAAGAAACGTCCTGCTCCGATAACAGACAGAGAGAGAGCAAGTCAACGTGTGGCATAAACAAGTTTGCTACCTTAATGAGGAAAAAAAAAACTTCCATGATGATTTTATACTACATTACCATCTGGGCTATCCCCGGGAAACCTCTTTTTAGGATTTGTGTACAGAAGCACAGCAGTCGCACACACAGATTTCCTGCGCTGCCCTTAGATGTTATGGCTCTGTCGGATTCAGCAGATTGGAAGCTAAAAGGCCGAAGAGCAATCTGTAATCAGTTGATATGAGCCAACATGGAAGAGTGGCACTCCCGCAATGATTTGTGGGGTCCCACTACCCATATACCTCCAAGAGGCAGGAAGTAATAACTCCATAAGCCTTTTTTCTGATTTAATCCAGTAGCCATTACATGGATATTGCCCGCATGCCCTGACGCAAAGTGTCTGTATCTGAAATGGAGGCAGATTGTGAAATTAGGGCAGCCTGTATCTCAGCTAGTGTCTTACTACCCCTACATCCTGCTTTCCCAGCTTTGAAAGAGAAACAACGCAGCTGTCGACATAAGTAGGACACCTTTATACAGGATGCGAGGTGCTATGTGAGAGTTTGCCTTTCATCGTCACTTCATGGTATTTTCAGTTGCACCACAGTAGACTTGGAAAAGGAGGCCTTTCAAGCGGCGTGCTTCTATCAAAAAGTGATGTGAGATGTTGAGTCTGCACACATGAAGGGTGTAAAAGTAGCTTTTGGGGCTCGTCAATAAGACCAGCCAGGGAATAATATTCGTTGAGATTGTTAAAAACTCAACAAGGAGGTTCCCCTGAATTTCCATTCAAGTAGTAATAGACATTTGGAGAGCAATATAAAAGCTTCCACAAGTTTACAAACATGGTTCACAGCTTGTTCCTGTTCAGCGCTCTGCTTGTGGCCATTTTTCTTTTTTTTTCATAATTCAGCTGTTTTTTGTTTTTTTGCTTATTTCCCTTTGAGCTATTGCCTTTTGGTTCATTGCCTTTGGATTTAGACTCCAGTGTCTTCTGCGTAAAGGCTGTCTAACCTGTATTAGTCAGATACAGCAGGAACATGGTGATTTCAAGACATTGGATTTGTTGTTGCTCGATTTTCAGAGATGTATCCTGACATTGAAAGTCACGTCTTAATTTTGCCCTACCAGACCCCCATGCATTATACTTCAGACAGGGGTATCACTGTCAGAGGAAGTTCCAACTCTCGTGTTAAGTTATGTCAAATTAATTTAAGTAGTTACTTAATGCACTCAAATCAACATTTTCTGATAGCAGTACCCAGTGGGACCAAATCTTGATATTCTGATCTGCTATTGAGTAGAAAAATGTAACATTTGACTGGCATCGACGTCGGAGTTAAACTAAAACTTGGAAGCATTAACCCTCCCACTGTCATAAAGCTGCTCAGTTTTCTCTTAACCACTAATTCCAAACCTGACTTGTGAAGCACCAGCTGATCTGGGCTCTGTTCAGGAGGTGAGCTGTGCTAAAAAGCTAGCTTGTGCTCATCACTGGTAAAAGAAAATAATCAGTTTACATCTGACAGCTTGCATCCCTCCCTGCGTCGCATACTCTCAAGTGAATGTCTTCTCAGTCGAGCCTTGGTGAGCGCTCCTCCGTCACCAAAGCGGTGCTGACTCCCACGCTGTTAGGCTGTAGCCGTGGGGGGATGGAGCAGAAATTCCTCGGGCCTTTTCCTATCTGTCCATTGAATGTTTTATATTCTGCCGCATTTCCCATTTGTTTTTGTAAATCTGTGTAGTTGATAAAAATAAAAGCACTTGGTCTAATAGATAGGAGTGTTCTGTTGGTTACACGAGGATCATCAGTTGCTCTTCAGTAGCTGCCTGCAAATGTGATGTTTTGATACTGTGTACATTCATAATGTGCATGAGGTGTATTGGATTTGCTGTGGCGGTCATTAGAGTAACCTCATCTTATGCTACATAGAGGAAGAAGCATGCCACTCGCCTCTATGGGCATGATACTGTAGTTCGTAGACAGTCTGTAAACACTGTCGATCATAAAGTGTTATTATTTTGTATATCTTTATTGAAACTGTGGCTAGCTTCCCGTTGTCCTTTAAGGAATACAAAGTGCTGGCCTTGTCACAACGCCCTGTCCTGTTTCAGCAACAGGTCTGCTGTTTGTCTTCTGAACAACGACAGCAGAGCTTTCACTCATTTTAAATGGCTCCTTTTGCAGTTGGTCGACGCTCCAGCTTTCTCTTCTGCCAACAGGTTTTGATAGAAACGGGCCGTGACTGAGGGAAAGGGCTCCTATTGTGCATTTTGATTATATGAGAATAGGGTTGGGAGGGCAGGGGGTCATAAAAGTAACAGTTTACCAGTGTAAAATTTGTATGTGAGATACATAAGATTCAAAACTAATAAATCATAATAAGTTCCTTTGATGCTTTGTGTCCTTTTTTTGTTGCACAGATCATATTTGTGAGTTTGTCTTAACTGAAACTTGCAGGTCTTTCATCCCTGTCCTGAGACAAGTGTTCCTGTTGTGACAAATAAAAGGAAGATTATGTCAGTACTCAAACAGGTTTGGCACTGTTAGCATAACTGATAGTGTTGTGGTCATGAACGTTTACAAGCTTTGATTTGTAGTGTTGCATTATGCCTGAAACAAGCCCTTGACACATGGGAAATGGCATTATACACTCATATCAGTTATGTATTTTGTGTGGGAAGTGTGTGAGCTAAAGACGTGTTTATAAATGTAGAAAAGCAATTGTTAATGATGTATAATTTCAGACTTTTTGCGTGTTAAAATACATGTTTTGGTTCCTTCGGCAGCTACGCATTTAAAAAAAAATGGACGTAGCAGTTTTTCTATTTTTTATTAGTATATTTATTTAGTTTAAATGACCTTTGTTATTTGTTTATTTACATGCTATATATAAATGTTAAAAAAAATAAATTATTTAATTTATAACATCTCTGAAAAAAGAAAAAAACACATCACCCGGGAAAAGGCGCACACTGATGACATCACCTGCATGCTGTACAGTTTGCGACGCGCTTGTTGTTTTTCGAGGAGGGCTAATTTCTCTATAAAGTCTTAACAGCAAACCCAACTTCACAGCTTTGACGAGATGTCTTATCACGACGAGGAGAGCTCGGACATCGGACCGGTCGGTCAATCCAAGTTGGAGAGCTTCCTGTTCAGTAAGAACCATTGAAACACAGTTTATCAGTTCACCTCAGGTGGCGCACACGTGGGTCTCCTCTGTGGTGTGTCGACAGTGAAGAAGCTGCTTTGATGTTTAGTGCACAAATTTACATGCAATAAAAAAAACTGCCATTAAAATCCTGCTGGTTTTGATGTGTCTTCCAGGCTGCGAGCTGTCCTCTAAAGTACCTTTCTACACTTTCCAAGGAGACGAAGAGGAGGACCTGGAGCACTTCCTTGAACTTAGAACAGTATGTACAGTTGCAGCAGAGTTTGTATAATCCCATTCACTGGGTGCACCACTTCAACGCAGGACTCACATCAAAGTGTGTATTTAAATATCTGAGGCTGTTGCACCATAGTGATATGTAAAATCAGGTAATACAGGTTTGAAAAATGTCAACTGACTGAATTCTTATGATTCCTGCAGGTGTGTCTGGGAGAAGGCTGCAAAGAGGAGAGCAATGTGGTGGAGGTAACCGCCATGAACCACCAAGGAAAGACTATTTCAGTGCCCATCGCCAACCTTCACACCAGCTGTCTGCCCATGGTACAGTACAGTGACTTCTCTCTATGTGCACATGGTAGAGACGTGTCTCAACCGTTACCTTCTTTATCTCAGGTGAGTCTCGGAGAGTTTGAGTTGAAGGCGCCAGTGACCATCCGGCTGAAGGCTGGGACAGGACCAGTCACTGTCAGCGGGTTACACCTCATAGGTAAGCCCCTCAGTACAACTAATGGCCCACTGAGAATATATCTGCTGTATGTGCTCTGTAAGGTTTTATCAGAATATAGTTAATGTTGTTCTCTACGACATTCAGCATTTTTATCAGACCAATAACTCACATTCTTTAAAAAATAAAAACAGTAACATGGGTACACTGCTTTAGAGCTGAAACAATGAGGCCTAGTCCACACGAGACCAGGTATTTTTAAAACTGAACTTTTTTGGCCTCCAGTTTTTAAAAAATCTGCGTCCATACGAGCGGTGTAATAAAAATACCTCCGGCCACACGACACCACAAATTCCACTATCAAGCAATGTAATACACATGCCAAAGCAGTAGGTGGCGATATAACTCCTAACTGTAAGGCCATTGTAGCCAATCAGAAGGCAGTAAAACGTCGTTACCGGAAAAACAACTATTATATTACTATTATGCAGCAGGAGCAGTCTCCGTAATAGCACACTCTTGCGCCTCTCTTGCCGGATGTGGTTGAGTAGCGTTAGTTGTATGATACAGCCACAAAGTGCTGATATGCTGCTAAATAGCAGCAGTATTTTGTTTAGGTCCATCCTCAAATCGTCTCTCTCACACACTGGATCGGGTAATAACACAGCTGTTTTCTGTTTACGTCGCATATTGTGACGTCATACAATGGAGACGAGACAAAATAACTGCGGTTATCCTGTCCACACATGACTGCTGACACCGGACTTTTCCAGAAAGATCACCCTGGACTCCGGTGACAAATAACTCCAGTTACAGGGGCCCAAAACTGCGGTTACGTGTGGATGAAAGGCCAAACCGTGAGCAAAGAGTCACGGTTTTATAAATATCCATGTTGGTGTGGACAGCCCCTGAGTTAGTTTATGCCCTCATGACCAGTTTATGCTGTTTTATTGAAGTCTAGATTTCTAATGCATTGTATTTATGATACTATATAATATATAATTTCTACAATGTGATTTTAAAAAACAGTTGAATCCCCTTTAAATTTGGAAGATTGAGTTCCATTAAAACCACTTTTTTTCTCTCCCTTGAAATAAAAGTTAATGAAGTTGATTCAATTCTCAGTTCTGTTCCCCATGACGTTAAAGTGGTGCACGTTCATGCAAGCACAAGCATGCCTATACACAAGCCAGGGAAACAGAGAGCCTGTGATTCCCATGGCATTTTTTCATTGCTCTGATTTGTGCATGTACGTGCATACATGATTCTCATAGCATTTTTTCATTTCCACTGATTCAGATGTCTTTCAATATAACAGATCAAAGAGAAGTTCAGTCCCCTCCGCGTAAAATCAGATATCAACATGAACTCATGCCCCGTCGACCAACATCAACATAATCGGCTCTCCCACAACAATTTCAGCACGGCGAATTGCGAAGTGCAAAAAAATCAAAATAATGCCGCATAGAACATGAGCTTGTGTATGCAGGTGCAGCCGCTCTAAACTGAAATATGGCCAGCTCCAGGAATGTTAATTTCTTAACTGTGAGAGCAATCATGTAGGCACATCAGTTTTACTTTCGTATTTCCCGATCCCGTTCGGCAGCTCCTCCTTCGGCCTCTTCCAGGAACCAACCCGGCTCGGCAGCTCTAGGCCCTGATGCCTCCGCCGCCGAACCCAAGCCCCTCGAACCGAGGCAGGCCCACTCCGTGACTCCAGCCGGTGGCTCCCGCAATTCAAGCCCGGACTGTTTAGCCTCCTATACCCCAGATGAGGTTTCTGATTCAGTCTGCTCATCTGATGGGGAGTGGGTACCACCGCCAAAAAAAGACAGCTCTGAGGACGAATATTCCAGCTTTCCTGGAGATTATAAAATGGAGGATGAGGATGATAACCTGATGGAAATTGAGAGGACAGAATGGGTCTCCAAGAACAAGAGCATCAAGTGGTCACCCTCTGCTGAGCAAATGTATCGTTATGTGCAGGCTCCCACAAAACCTGTCCCAGGGCTGACAAAGTATGCCAAGAGAAACATAACGGACCAGCTGAAATCCTGCTTGGATTTATTTCTGACGAATGACATGATCCAGCTGATCCTCAAAATGACCAACCTGGAAGGCAAGCGGACTGAAAATCATTGGAAAGACATCACTGAGACGGAGCTGAGGGGTTTCCTGGGCCTGCTGCTGCTGGCGGGGATGTATCGTTCCCGGGGAGAAAGCACCCACAGCTTGTGGGAGGAGCTGATAGGCCGCCCGGTGTTTCGTGGTACAATGTCCCGCAAAAAATTTGAGCTAATTGCCACAAAACTCCGGTTTGATGATAAACTGACCCGGCGAAAGCGGCTCAGTGACAACAAGCAAGGAGGAGACATCAAGAGAGGTCGGCCAGGGGAAGAGAGTGGTGCTGCAGATGACACAGGGGCTGGAGGGACGCACTGTCACCATTGATAATTTTTTCACCAGCTACGAGCTTGGCACGGAGCTCCTGAAAAGAAAAATGGCCATGGTCGGCACAGTGCGCAAAGGGAAACCTGAGCTCCCTCCCCAACTTGTCAACGTGTCGGGCAGAGAAGTGCTCTCCAGCATCTTTGCTCACACAGCGACCCACACTGTGGTGTCGTACGTACCCAAGAAAGGCAAAAACGTGGTGCTGATGTCTACAAAGCACAGAGAAGGCTCCATCAGCGAGGAGGTCCACAAGAAGCCAATGATCATTCTCGATTACAACAAGTCCAAGGGTGGCGTGGACAACTTGGACAAGGTATGTGCCTGAAATATATGTAGGGCTTTTATTATTCAGTACTTAGCGCAGTTACGTCAAGGCGTTACTTAAAGAATGAATTTGGTTGTGATGAGCAACAATTTTTCCGCTTGTCCCCCCCTCAGTGTGTGGGCACTTACAGCTGCCGTCGGAAGAGCTCCAGATGGCCCCTGACGCTGTTTTACAACATGCTGGATGTTTCTACTTACAACTCATACGTCCTGTGGACCTGCCTGCACCCAAACTGGGAAATCAAAAAGAAATACCGCCGCCGCATCTTCCTGGAGCTGCTAGGGAAGGAGCTGGTGATCCCTTGCATCCTCCAGCGTGAGCGGATTCCCCGCGGGCCGAGTGCCGCTGCTTTCGTTCAAGCAGCCCAGGCAGCCATGGTGGAGGGGAAGGAAGCGCACAGCGAGGATGCCAAGGAGGCCAGAACCTCTGCAGAGGCACCTCCTCTGTCTCCAGGAGCAAAGTCGACAACACGACGACCTTGTGAATTGTGCCCAGAGAGCATGAAGAAGAGCAGGGTGCGCAACGTCTGTGCCAAGTGTGGCAAGTTCCTGTGCAAGGACCACACATGGAAAGGCTGTGGGACGTGCCTTGCAGGAGGACAGTGACTGATAGAGGACAGTTTGTCCTAAGTGTACATAGCTAGTTCTTTAGAAAAACATTTAAATAAAAAGAATAAAAAAAACCTGGAGGAATTGATCAAAAATTTATATTTTACCAGGGGGAGCGTAGCATGACATATTGTGATCATGAGAGGAAATGAAAGGGCTTTTTAAAAATCTAACATCGCACCAAAAAAAACAAAAAACAAATCAGTGTTGTGGGTTATGATTGACCCTCGCCAGACTGAGATAGTAACAGTAAAATAGTCTCATTACCTGTTAGTATGTTGAAAATGTTTCACTAGTTATACATATTTTTTTCCCGACAAATGCAAATAGTGGTATATGATACAAACTGACATGTAAAGGTTTAACATTTGGTTAAATAATGATTTAAATTAATTAAACAGTTTAATAACAAAACAAACATAATAACGAATAAAAACAAACCTGGAGGAACAGATAAAAAAAAAATAAAGAAAAGTGAATATTAAATATTTAGGATGTTTTTTCTTAGCAGTGCTCAAAGGTTGAATTAGCTCATCAACAAAAATTTAAAATCATTAAATAAAAAGTTATTTTTAAGCAAAAATATCAGTCTCTGGTTTCAGTATTTAAATGCGAGTTAGTAGTTGTTTTTTTTCTTAGGTTAAGTTATTTTTCTCAATTTAGACCTTTTTGAAATCATTTGGTGGCTGTGGCTCAGAGGTAGAGCGGGTCATCCACTCATTGGAAGATGAGTGTTCGATCCCCTGCTTCTCCAGTCTGCATGCCTAAGTATCCTTGAGCAAGATACTGAACCCCACGTTGCTCCCGACGGCTGTTCCATCAGTTTGTGTGTTAAAGCTGGTGGCACCTTGTACGGTAGCCTCGGCCACCAGTGTGTGAATGGGTGAATGTGACTCATAGTTCGTAAGACTAGAAAGTGCTAGTCCATTACCATTTACCAATCAGTTAAACAAAATAAAATAGTGGGCAGCTGTTGATCATTGACGCTGCTGTGTATGTCGAAAATGTAATCCAATCCAAACCCTGCATAATGTTGTAATAGTTGGGCAACAATTGGATAACATTCTTATGATTCTGAAATACTCAGTTACTTTATTCAGTTTCTCTATAATTTAATCTCACCTAGAAAAAGTGAAATGCATCTTTGGACCATCAAATGTCAGATTTCTTTGTTGTTAAGATCCAAGACCTTTGACGCTTTTTATCCGATTTCTGGTAAGTGTTTTATGTGTACATTGTAAGTTATTTAAAAATCTGCCATGCACATTTATCAATCCTTTTATAATTAGACACCTTTTGCTCTCATCACTGGTTGTAATGAGGGTGTGCAGCTGCATATCACTAACTATGCACGAGGTCAATTATAAAGGCAGTTTAAATAAACTGATGTTCTGACCTTTATAATTAAATATAATACCAGGATTCATTTAATTCAAATGTTTTAACTTGGTCGTCTGTGTTTTTGCAGCCTCACAGGTCGAAGAGTCGGACATGTCTGATGAGGATTTCGACGATGATGATGATGATGAGGAAGAGGAGGAAGACATCACCCCCATTAAACCAGCGAAGAAGAAGCAGAAGCAGTAGGCGGAGAGGTCACTGATTGGTTTTTGGATAGGCTCCACTCACTCACTGATTGGTTTTTAGGAAATACGTTTTTTTGTACCGGACTGACGCATATTACAGAGTCACCACTTCTTCCACACAGCCAGGTGAATGCTTAGTGTGGCAGCTGTTAGGTAAAAGCGCTGTGGGAGGAAGTGACATCATGACGGACTCCGACATTCACTTAGAGAAGAACTGTTTTTCCTGATAAATGCTACCCAGTGTTTTATACTGTATATGATACAGTCACCACTGACAAGGATTTATTGCACCAGTGGATTCTTGTACTGTTTATAGATACTGCTCTTGTAAAAGTAAACTCCTTTGTGTATGTGTGTTTGAGTGTGTGTATGTACTTGTCAGACAAAACAAGTTTCCAGATTAATCATAATTCCAGCTGAATGGTGCAATTACACGACTCACGTACAGTTTACTTCATGTTCTCGGCGCACAAGAGTATCTCCACTTCCAGATGTTTGTAGTTCCAAAAATACTGTTTTCTATGTGATATGTCAGAAATGTGAAGATTTTGTACTTAGAATGAATGCAAGAAAACATTTGTTTGTGTCTTCATTTGTCTTCCCTTTGAAATCATGAATAAAATAGTAACTTTTAGACAGTTTATGTACCAACATGGTCACTCAAGTTCAGTGGCTTCTTTGAAACACAACACATTGAGAAGATAATAATTTAGACATATGTAGACAAAAGCCAGCATTGTGTTTAAGTAGATTTCAAGTAAAGTCAAAATCACCTAAATGGAAGCTCATTGAGAAAATAGGTGTATGGGTAAGTTGGGTATTTTTCAACTTGGACACTATTTTTGTGTCAAAGTGACAAATGGAGACAACAGTTTTTGAAAGTGGTTGAGTATACAGCCAAAGGGCTGCTGCCAGCAGCCAAAATACAGGCTGCAATTCAACCACTCGGGGACCCTTGTGCACCATCACTTTACCTCTAAAAGTGCTTGTTTTTGCCACTGACAGGCTCAGATTATCATTACAAGTGTCTAACAACATTATTGAGACACAGGCCTTGTTAAAGAGTAGGATCCTTTTTCTTAACCAGAAACAGCCCCAAAAATTGCAATTGACATTTCACTAAGCCCCGCCCCTTTGTGATGGTCTGACAAGCTGTCGGAGTAAGGATGGAGCCCACACTGTAACTAACTGCACTCCCTGAAGAAATATATTTTTGGAAAAATGAAGTAGTGATTCCAGAGAGAAGCAGACAGAGGGGTCTACAGTCTGTGTTTGAAGGATATATCCAGGATGTCAAACTGACTCAGCAGCAACAACAGGTTAAAAAGACAAAGATAGTTAGAAGCTAAAGCCGAACTATAGGCTACAGATTACAGTGTAAAAGTGAACCACCACATCACTGCTGATTGCCACAGAAGACAATGAATATAAAGGGAAACTTCGCTGATATTCAACCAGCTGTGTGGCATCACAGTGTGTGCAGATGAACGGTGTTTGGCTTCGCCCCTGTGCTGCTGCCAGCACCCAGACCTCAATCAAACCCTTAAAGTGTAGGGTTAGCTAGCTAGCTACTGAAGATATAGCTTACTGAATGTATACACATGCTGCTTTTGCTTTTTAAAGATTTTAACAGTGAAAAAACCGACCGACAGACCGACCCTGCTGTACAGGAACCAGTGAAGGAAAGCAGGGAAACTTTGCTGATATTCAACCAGCTGTGTGTCATCAGAGTGTGTGCAGATGATTGTTGTTTTTTCCCTGGAGATCCCTGCCCGTCTGGTGGTGGAGGTCTGGGTGCTGGCAGTGGTACAGTGGTGAACCCAAACACGGTTCATCCGCACACACTGTGATGCCACACAGCTGGCTCGATGTCAGCAAAGTTTCCCTTTATATTCATTGTCTTCTGTGGCGATCAGCAGTGATGTGGTGGTTCACTTTTACGCTGTGATCTGTAGCCTATAGTTCGGCTTTAGCTTCTAACTATCTTTGTCTTTTTAACCTGTTGTTGCTGCTGAGTCAGTTTGACATCCTGGATATATTCTTCTAACACAGACTGTAGACCCATTTTCAAAAACTGTTGCAGCCATTACTCACTTAGACACAAAAACATGGGAAAACAGGGCCGCGGCTAAAAAATACCTGAGTAACCCTTTAAGGGGTAACTTGAGTAGACTTTTCCAACCTGGACTGGTTGCAGTGCTGAATTCCATTAGATGGGTCATCAGGCTCAAAAGAAGAACAATAAGCAATAGAAAAACTACAAAACAGAACCATGTGCAGAGAGCTAGACTTATGAATAAACACAAATATTTGCCCGGAAAGCACTGCTCCCTGAGTCAGCTGCTGCTTTGTAAAATTACTGACCGAGCTGAGAGTAAAGTATTAACAGAGGTTAGCTCATCGGAGTGGCTAAAGGGTGACTGCAAATAGCCTGATATCAGTTAAAGATTCATAAAGGCAGATGTGGTTGTGTTAGGTTACAATTTCTCATCTTAGACATATACATTGAGATCTCATCTGCACTGTACAAACACCCTCATGTAAACATGATCTTTGTAAGGCAGCTGTAAACAACAAACCAAGAGTAGTAGATTATGTAACTGGTTCATCTGCAGATTTCTCATTAGAGCTCCTGGTTGAAGGAGACACTTCACACTGAGATGCAATGGAGCTCCTTAACTCTAATTCTTGTTATGAAGCTATAGAGCTAGACAAGTACAAAGACAGATCTTCCTCATTCCTCAAGAAAACGGCTGCCCCACGAGTAGAGAGAACTACAGACACAGTGGAGCAAAGCTCTCACGAGATGACGTCACACACAGCCCAGAGGTAAGGGAAAAGTTTACTATGTTATTTACAGAGATAACACTGGCGATCTGAACCGGTCAGTGGCGAAAAAAAGCACTTTTAATGCGCAAACTTATACGGGACGCATTTGCCCCGTTACCATTTTAGCTTGTTTCGCGGAACCCAGCTGCATCCACCTCCCTCAATACTGCACCAATTTTAGAACGAGTTGTACCTATGAATCATACGCACATATACACATCGGGAAATAGGGCCCAGGTTGAAAAATACTTAAGTTATCCTTTAAGAAGTAGTAGAATTTTCTCAACACATAAAGGAACATTTCATCCTTTAGTTTAGCAGAAATGTTTGAATTCAAAGTCAATAAATTTGGAGATAGGTGGTTTTCAATGGACAGAAAGGGTATGGAAAATTGAAACCTGAAAAGTAAAGCTGTCAGACAAATGTAGTGGAGTAAAAGGCACAATATTCATCTTTGAGATTTGGTGGAGTAGAGGTATTAAGTTGCATAAAACAGAAATACTTAAGTAAAGTACCTCTGATTGGTACTTAAGTAGAATACTTGAGTAAATGCTCACCTGCATGAAATCCCTCCTCTCCATGTCTGCGTGATGACGGGCAGCATGTCTGTGGCACAGTGGGACAGAAGAGGAAAAAGTTGAGGGAGAGACTGCTAAACAAGCCCCGCCGCTGAGCACCAGATGTCCATGAGACAAGTTTAGTCAAAACAACTAAGTCATGCCAGGTGCTGCCATGGCAACATGAGAAATGACCACCTGTGTGATGCCCTTGATGGCAGCTTTCTGTTAATGAGGAGACAGGATTGAGGGGGAGGCGCGAACACGAGAAGGTGCAGGGACGCTTTAATCAGAGGAAGATTAAATAGATGATTTAGCATTATTCATACTCAAGCTGTTACCCTGCACTATCCCAGGTGGTTGCCGTCATTGTGAAAGTGATGCCGTTTCCTTTTTTCTGAGAGGGGAAGGTGATGATTCAAAGGTAAGAAACAAGACGAGTTGCCCTCAAACGGGTCATGTGACTGATGGAAAATCGATGTGTTACAGTCCTCCGACCAGTTAATGTCACCTTGACGCGGAGCAGGTGCTGCTGTTTCTTATTTTCTGACTCATAAACCACATCCAACTTGGTGCGTGCTGAGTGGGAGTTTTGTGAACCTTTACACCCCTTTTATTGGATATAAAGGTTTTATGGTCCAGCGTCTGTGTGGTGATGCATTAAGTCTTCACCCTCGATGTAGAGGTTAAAGCGGCGTCCAGAGCAGTGCTTGTGTCTGTAGCATAGGCAGCAACAATCTGGCAGTTAACTCGGTGAAGTATGTGAAGACGTGTCACTGAAAATGAGGCATCACTCACTGCTAAATCAAATGTCTTGAGGGAAAAATTCACCCTACATCAAATTCCTGTGTACCTGAACTTACCTTTAGGTCAGGCTTTCTTTTCGTGGATACTCTTTTTCCTCAACTTTGAATTATGAATTTCACTTTACACTTAAACTTCCTATTTCTCTGTCCATATGAAAGCAAGGACCTGACCTTCTCACAGCTCTAAATTAGCATTAAAAGGCACCATTCTCCAAAAATAGCTTGTGGAATATAATAAGTCTATCCATCAACCATATGATTAGGATGTACTGTTTACCACAGCACTTTTGGGGCACACAGATTTAAAAAAAAAAAAAAGACAAAAAGATGGCCTCATTAATTTCAGAGCATTAGGAGAGGGCTTAGAAATGCTGATCTATGGGAGCATTAAAGATCAGCATAGAGTATATGGATTACTGATTTCAATAGGAATGACTGATGACTGGAAAGTACCATAAAGTACAGTCAGAGTAATCAAGTCACTACAAAAGAATACAACTTCAACTTCATGCCAGAGGTTGACTCATCACTTATGTGGCTGATGCTGAATCACTCATTTTTAGCTCATTAAAGAACAGAAAAGCTTTGATGAGAGATAAGATGATGCAGCATTGCGGCTGGCGTACATGATCAAGGTGCTCAAAGACCTGAAGTGACGTTCAATGACGTTCGTAGTTCGCCAGTGGAAGAAAGAGTCGTATGGTTTCTCAAAGTACAGCAGCTGCTCTCAAGTGTAATACTGCCCGCTCTTAAACACACAAACGCACACACTCGTAAACAACATATCAGAGTTCAAACCACTTCCTGTTCACACCGACTGCGTGAATCCATCCAAATATGTGCCCTGGTTGCCAGGGGCCTGTCATCTGTCCACCTGCAGCTGTCCTCCGATTCTCTGACCAGGGCCAGGGGTGGCATTAGGCAGTAGGATACTTCAACAGTCTGTAAAACTGATTAACAGTTTCAGTTATCTAGTAAATGTCAAAGCAGTCCACATTCATTGTTGGTCCACTATAGGGAGATAGGTAAGAAGGGATATCTGCCTCAGTGTGATATCTGTTTGCTATGGTATGTTATTTGGGACACTGGCATAACATATGCCAGTTGATTTAGTTCATGTCTGACTTTCTAAACAGACTTTCAGCTTTGCTTGCCCACCATAGGGATCACCTGGTAAAGACTTAAAGTAGGTAAACATTCCTGTAATTTTAGTGACTAATATTACACAATCGGTTTTGCTTTTTACCATGACATATAGCATTACTACGAACAAAGATGCCTTGAAGAATAGACATACAGCATCAATATACATTTGGCATGGGCTAATACAGTATAAGGTGCTACACTGTCTTTATTATTCCAAAGTAACACTTGCCAAAATATACTCTAATGCTATTTGTGACAGTTGAAGGCAGCTTCCTGCTACTCTGAGACACACACTCTGGCTGGAAATCTATTTTCCAAACTCTATCCGATGTTTACAGGCGGGTATTAGAACCTGATCCTTCGACGGCCACATTGGACCTCTCAGAAGATAATAAGTCCTCTTAAAGAAGCTAATTACAAGATTGGAACTTATTTATGTTATTGCTAATAGTGTGACCCACAACCTACCAAATGCATGCAGTTATTGCTCAGGCTTATACAGTGTGGTTCTGCTGACAAATTTAAGAAACTGCATCATCCCTTTCTAGACTTTGAAATCTCCTTATATGTAGCTTGCAAACTTTCAGTCACTGTCATTATTTTTTGGACACATTGCACCCATGAATCATTTTATTTTGCTTTCCTAACCTCTTGAGACCTGAGTTTTTGTTTGATTTGCATTTTTAATTTGTCCTACCTACTTGGGATCATGGGACCCACTAAGTAAAAAACTCAACATTGTCAATGATACTTACATTGTTTTTACATGGATTAGTGTATTGTGCTCTTACTACCACTAGATGGCACAAAAAAATGTCCACGGATGAGGACAACAGATCTAAGTTTTGAGTTGTAATGGAGCCAGATCATGTACCGTCCCTGGTTTTATATAAGAAGAAGAAAAGATCGCCTGCTGCTAAGCTAATTTATACAGTGTAAAATGCCATAAGCTCGTGCTAATAACGTTAGCATGTTGTATTTGTGAGGAAAACATGTCCAAATAAAGACAAATATTTGTTTGTGAATGCTGTGAGTTATAGTGAAGCCAATTTGTGTACTTGTGTTTTAAACTGTCTCTATTAAGCCATGTTTAAAGTATGTTTTGGGTGTATTTGGAATTAACTAAACTTTACAGCACTTCACAGAAACCATGCTGCTAACCAGTGTTTTGGTGGTGTAACTGCAGAGTGACACAGACACACCACTGCACAAGTATAAAGGCTCACAATGGTGTAGGGTCTGCTGCACAGCACAGGTATAAATCCCGCTTAAGGATCAAGTAAACCTAAAATGTGATGTCCTCATATGAGAACTGAAGGTCCAGGAGGTTAAGCAGCTCAACATTTTAACACGCAAGTTAGGCTACTTTAATAATACTTAGCGCTTGAACATGCGTTGACACTGTTCTTTATATTGTGATCTTTTACATATCCCATGATCGAGTTGAAGCTGTTCAACTCGCTCATTCTGAGATAGTTACAGTGTACATATTATAGTATTTTTATAGTAACTTTTTCTTATTTTTATTGTGGGCTGATGTTTTAATTATATAGCCTATTTATGTTTTTTACTTTTGCAGTACTTTGCCTTTATTTTTATTTCCTCTTAATATGTTCATTAAATGCACCAAACCCCAAAACAAATTCTTTGTAGCCCAGCTAAGTGATAACCCACTTAGCAGTAAACCTTTGTCTAATTTTATTTATTGTACATCTACCCAAATCATTCACACATGTTGTAGTCTCTCCAGTCAGTTCAAGTAAACCAGTAATGCAGATGATTTTGGAAAGTACAGTCACTTCAAACATACCAATGAAACAGAAGAGTCAGCTAACTGGGAGTTTTGACTGTTTCTGTATCTGTTTCCTGCCGCGTCAGGTCGACTACATTCAACTTGTGTTCACTTTCTGTCGGTTTTATTTTCCCAATGTGACGAAATATCCTCTAAACGAGGCAGAAAACTGAAGCAGAAGTAGTCTAACTAACCGACACGTGGACATACCTGCACTTCTTTTGAAAAGTGCCACTTCCGAAGTGTATGTGTCAAACTGAGAAGTGATACAGGCGGGTTTTTGGTGGTAATTACCTGGCTGGGACAACTTCCTGTTTGCTGACTCGTCGTCATCATCGCGTCATCATGAGCAGACAGCACAGGTCAGTTCTTAGAAATGTGTGTCCAGTAACAGGTTGTAACAACGTTAGCTGACAAACGTGTATGGGCATGATTTCAGTTGTCAGGTAAGGTAAAGCTAACAGTTTTTTCCATCATGCTGGACATTGTTATTCATCACAAATTTGTCAGCTAACGTTGTAACCTGTTACTAACCTAACATTGAGCGATAGGCCTACACTAGAAGGATGCAGTCGAAAACATAGCTAGATTATCATACCCTGTGTGTAACTAATTACGTGCCTTACCCTTATTGATCCTGTAGCTGAAACTGTCTAGGAGCAGGAGCACGGATGCAAAATACATCCATGAGCAGGAGTCACCATGGATGCAGGGGTCACTTGCAGTTGCCAGGTGGGAGCTTCTCGCGAGATTTTGAAGGATCTCGTCTCCTCGTTCAGGAAAAAAAAATACCACGAAAAACAGAAAAAAATACTCAGAAAAACAGAAAAAATTACACCAAAAAACAGAAAAATAATTACTCAGAACAATAGAAAAAATGACACCAAAAAAACTGAAAAATAAATAAATTACTCAGAAAAATAGAAAAAATGACACAAAAAACCAGAAAAATAAATACATTACTCAGAAAAACAGAAAAAATTACACCAAAAAACAGAAAAATAAATAAATTACTCAGAAAAACAGAAAAAATTACTCAGAAAAACAGGGCTTTTTTTATTTGTCAAGTGAATGCAATACGCTTCCGTAGTTCCCAACTGGTGGGTCCCGGCCCAAAAGTGGTTTGGTTTGTCTCAATGGACAGCAAGTGAATCACGAATGTGTCAAATTTTGTAAATAACATTGAAGTGCATTGAACTTCTGGCGCGGAGTTTATATTTTGAAGTGCCCTCTCCTGCTGTAGAGTGAGTCAATAATGGACAGCTACTTGACAGATAGTAAACTAGCTTGAAGCCATGGCCAAAAACAAGTATGAGGCTGAATATACAGTACAGGCCAAAAGTTTGGACACACCTTCTCATTCAATGCGTTTTCTTTATTTTCATGACTATTTACATTGTAGATTCTCACTGAAGGCATCAAAACTATGAATGAACACATGTGGAGTTATGTACTTAACAAAAAAAGGGGAAATAACTGAAAACATGTTTTATATTCTAGTTTCTTCAAAATAGCCACCCTTTGCTCTGATTACTGCTTTGCACACTCTTGGCATTCTCTCCATGAGCTTCAAGAGGTAGTCACCTGAAATGGTTTCCACTTCACAGGTGTGCCTTATCAGGGTTAATTAGTGGAATTTCTTGCTTTATCAATGGGGTTGGGACCATCAGTTGTGTTGTGCAGAAATCAGGTTAATACACAGCCGACAGCCCTATTGGACAACTGTTAAAATTCATATTATGGCAAGAACCAATCAGCTAACTAAAGAAAAACGAGTGGCCATCATTACTTTAAGAAATGAAGGTCAGTCAGTCTGGAAAATTGCAAAAACTTTAAATGTGTCCCCAAGTGGAGTCGCAAAAACCATCAAGCGCTACAACAAAACTGGCACACATGAGGACCGACCCAGGAAAGGAAGACCAAGAGTCACCTCTGCTTCTGAGGATAAGTTCATCCGAGTCACCAGCCTCAGAAATGGCAAGTTAACAGCAGCTCAGATCAGAGACCAGATGAATGCCACACAGAGTTCTAGCAGCAGACCCATCTCTAGAACAACTGTTAAGAGGAGACTGCGTGAATCAGGCCTTCATGGTCAAATAGCTGCTAGGAAACCACTGTTAAGGAGAGGCAACAAGCAGAAGAGATTTGTTTGGGCCAAGAAACACAAGGAATGGACATTAGACCAGTGGAAATCTGTGCTTTGGTCTGATGAGTCCAAATCTGAGATCTTTGGTTCCAACCGCCGTGTCTTTGTGAGACGCAGAAAAGGTGAACGGATGGATTCCACATGCCTGGTTCCCACAGTGAAGCATGGAGGAGGAGGTGTGATGGTGTGGGGGTGTTTTGCTGGTGACACTGTTGGGGATTTATTCAAAATTGAAGGCACACTGAACCAGCATGGCTACCACAGCATCCTGCAGCGACATGCCATCCCATCCGGTTTGCGTTTAGTTGGACCATCATTTATTTTTCAACAGGACAATGACCCCAAACACACCTCCAGGCTGTGTAAGGGCTATTTGACCAAGAAGGAGAGTGATGGAGTGCTGCGGCAGATGACCTGGCCTCCACAGTCACCGGACCTGAACCCAATCGAGATGGTTTGAGGTGAGCTGGACCGCAGAGTGAAGGCAAAGGGGCCAACAAGTGCTAAACACCTCTGGGAACTCCTTCAAGACTGTTGGAAAACCATTTCAGGTGACTACCTCTTGAAGCTCATGGAGAGAATGCCAAGTGTGTGCAAAGCAGTAATCAGAGCAAAGGGTGGCTATTTTGAAGAAACTAGAATATAAAACATGTTTTCAGTTATTTCACCTTTTTTTGTTAAGTACATAACTCCACATGTGTTCATTCATAGTTTTGATGCCTTCAGAGAGAATCTACAATGTAAATAGTCATGAAAATAAAGAAAACGCATTGAATGAGAAGGTGTGTCCAAACTTTTGGCCTGTACTGTATTAGACTGTGCGGACCTTGAACTAATGACAAAAAAGAAATCTGGACCCTATGGCTGGACCAGTTGCACAGCTGAGAGCTGGTATTCTTCCCCTGGCCATTGAGATTGAGTGATTCAACCACATCACGAAGAAAGCAGAATATATGAGTGTGTGATTTGGGTGAAGTGGAAAGTGAGTCCCATTTTTATTCTATATTGTACAAACTATGATGACTTAAGGAAGATAATGATCTTGACTCATTTAAACCCTGACACTCTCTGCTGCTCAAATGACCAAAACCTAGAATGTTTTTTTTAATTCTGATGTATTTAAGTGTGCCAACTTTGTTGCTAGTGCCTGGACAAGAAGACAAGAGAGTTTGTTTAATTAGTATTTATCTTGAGTTCTTTGTTCAGTTTCACATGATAAATGCCTTTGTGAGTGATCCACAAACTTGGTCTTCCAAAATGATGATTGATGATTCCATTTCCTTTCCTTTTAACGCTGTCAGAATTTATGTTTGCTGGACTCTGGTCCTGGCTTGCTCCAAATTTATGGTGTCTTGTAAGCTTATGCAGGCTGAGCACAACTGCTTACATGACACAATAATAAAAATTCCTTCAATCATCCCACATCCCATAGTTTTCTGTTGGTATGTATATTTACTGTCTTTACTGTTCCCATGCGGTGCCTGAATAACCATCTGCGTAACACTGGAATTTCCCAATTTAGGAACAATAAAGTAGCTATCTATATCTATATGTCCATCTATGTAATTTAGTGTACAATAACTTACAAAAAAGAGGAATTTGTGGTATATGTGTGGGAAAGGGAATAACCATAAACTCCACATTATTAGTGCAGTACTTGAGTAAAGATATTTTATTAGTTTCCACCTCTGACACTTGCATGTGTCACTCCAGTGTGGTCTGAAGTTACTATGGCAACGGCTGAAGCACGCCTCTGTATACTCAGTCAATAACTGCATACAGCTGTTCTCCACAGGGGGACTCTGAAATGCCTGCCATATTCACATATACCAACTGGTGCAGCTCACCTGCACACACCCTTCCCGCTCATTTCACGTATATACATTGTGTTTTTGTGTAGCCTGTTTCCCCTCTGCTGAAACCCGACAGAAAACTGGTTTGTGTTACAATGATTTCCAACGGCAAAAATAGACCTGGAGATCAATAAACATTGGCCACGGATCTTTGTCTTTGATGTTTTAGTGCTGTGTGTGTGTGTGTATGTGTGTGTGTGTGTGTGTGTGTGTGTGTGTGTATACACACTGCTATCCTGGATTGGAGTTTTGGCACAGATTTCAAAGGCCTTATCAGATGAAGGTTAGCATTCAGCATGGTTGATGAATAGCCACTCTGTATGCATTATGCTGCATATGTCCATGTTCCTGTCAGTGTTACTGGGAGGGCTGCTACAACCCAGACTAATAGCACTAATGGCCACTTATTTATTCCACATACTGTGATACTTAGGCTGCTATGTCAGCCGCTTCTCAGATCCATCGCTGAACTGACGGGACGGTTATGCAAGCTGCAAGCTGAGCAAACGCATTGGGACTATGTCAATAATATTCATCAAAGGCCTGAGATAGCGAGGAAATCTCCACCCTCGGTGGCTATATATCACCTGTGTGTGATGTTCATTGCATTCCAGGAGTTATTTTATGAAGTGCTTTCTTACATCCAGTTTTTCTTTCTTTTGAATGACTGCTTTCACCCCACCCTCTTTGTGTCTGTATTGACCCCGTTTGATTATTCAATCTTAGAGCAAAATGGTGAATCTACAAAGCCCTTTTCTTTCATTCTAAGAGACTAACGCTAAAATCCGAGGTGATTTAGGGGCAATCTTTAACTTTAAAGGTTCAGTTTGTAGGATTAAATAATGCAAGAAGGCTTTCTTTGGTGTATAGTCTTTGTGTTTTAGTTACCTTAGAATGAGCCGTTTTTAGCTACATAGGGAGTAGGTCCTCATCTTAGGGGAACACCATGTTGTATTGCCGTGTTTCTACAGTAGCCCAGAATATACAAACCTAACGCTGGCTCTAGATAAGGCCATTCATGTTTTTGCACTGGCCACCACAGTTCAAAGGCCTTCTGCGATGAGAGCGTCAGAAAAACACCAATTTTATTTAGTGTAAAACTGCTTTATAAAAACCCTCTGAGCCTCTGGATCTTACGTTATCAGAGAAAAAAGGTGAGCACACATTAGCAGTTGCAAACAGCGTCGGAGAGACACTGATTTTTTTTACGTGAAACTGCTTCATTCAGTGTTTTCACTCTTTTGACTCTGTTCTTTGGGTCTGTTTGTTTTGGAGAGGAAGAGACCTCTGCAGATAAGGTGGCTCATGGTAAAAACCTCCTGACCAATGACCACTGATGTAATTCTTCCAACTGTTTGCAATCTGCAATCCTCAAGGCTAGATGCCACCAAATCCCCCTTATTCTGACACACTGTTCCTTTAAGACATAGTAGATGTGTGTAAAATATCCTCTTCTCTATAAAACATCCTCGTCTGACTTATCAGCAGATCTGTGGGTGTGATGTGAATGTTGCAGAGCTATTAGTGACATCTCAGGATGCAAACATCTGTTACAATATCAACATTTCATCAAACGTAAACATTCTCTGAGAATGATAATAAATGCGGGGCAGGGAAATGTGTGTGTGTGTGAGAGAGACAGAGAGAGAGAGAGAGAGGGAGAGAGAAGGAGAGAAAGTGCCCACTCTTACTCTGATAGTACATTTAGCCAGTGACTAAAGCACACAAACGACAGCTGCACAACAGCTGACAGTTCCCCATGCATTGATAACACACACACACACACGTCCTGTTGCAGGCAGGGGCGTGCTGTACTCATACATAAAAAGCTCCAACACACCTGCCACAACAGAGCACAGCTGTCAAGTGCATCACCCTTTACCCTATATGTAACCTCACTGAGCGTGCGCGCACACATACACACACACACACACACACACACACACACACACAGCCAACTTCTCCACATATATGAGGAAACACACAGTAACTGGCTGACTGTGCACCGACACCTGAGCACACATTCACTCATACAACAGGATTCAACTCGCACAAAACCTGCACAAGGCGGCGCAAACCAAACGCACGCAAAGCTGCACCCCTTTTTTCAAGCTTAACGTCTGTGCTAATACAAAGATTAATGAATTACTAATAGACTGTGTAACAACATGTAGTGGGCATTCAAAAAATATTGCTTCAAATAAAAATATATATACAATTTTCAAACTAAAATAAGACCAAATTCAGCCTTCTTTCACATTTAAATCCCTGCTGGTGCTGGTTTTCCAGTTTAAAAATGGTAACGCTGATATAAACATGCTATGAGTGAAATTATTTATATGGATTAAATTAATGGTATGGCCTCCTTCAGGATATCTGCTGTATGTTTTATTAATAACACACAGAAGGAACGGTGCTCAAGGGGAATGCTAATAGGCTTCCACACACAATAAATGTCAGATTCATGCCACACTGTAACTAAACCTCAGCTCCTCCTACTCCTACTCTGCCTCATGGATTCACTGCTGAAGGGGGCCGGGTACCAGAAATGTTAGTATTCGCTCTCTTGAATTTGAATGAAAAAAGCAGAGTGGACGAGAGGAAACAGAACGAAACAGGAGGGCAGAACATTTTATAACCCATAAATAAGTGATGTGCCTCAGTTGCTCTGTATTTCCCCCCTCTCTCTAACCATTCTTCCCTTTCTCCTCTCCTCCCTCTTTAAACCCTCCATCCCGCCCCTCAGCTTGCTCCATCTATCTCACCGTCTAGCTGAGGGGGAGGGGAATGATGAAAGGAGTATGAGTGACAGATAAGTAGATGACTATGCTGTCCCAGCCCTCATTAAAACTCTGCGCTTATATCATCCGCCGCTCAAGCCCTCCTCCTCCTCCTCTGCTGCCGCCGCGTCGAGCCCCAGCAAATGATACCCCGGGAGAGGAAGAGAGAGAGAGAGAGGTGAGGGGAGGGAGGTGCTGCTCATCAGTTATTCCTGTTCTCTGACCTAACTTGACAATGAGCTCCAATAATGAGACAAAGAGGGATGAGACAGAGATTTTGCCAGAGACCAGGATGTTGACAAGGAAGTGAACTGTCCTAAATTGGCAGATAATGGGCCTGCTGTGGTGCGGTCTGCAGCAAATCATTGTCTAAACCTCCTCCTCCTCCGTGTTCTCAGATTCCTCTGAATGCAGGAGATCTCAAACATGCGGTCATCCAGTGTCCTTTTTTCCCATTTACAAACCATTGAGCCTATGAATAGATTGTGGGTGACTTGCAGGGTGGGATGCACTGAAATAATAGCTTTTCTTTTTTTTTTCTACAGGAAGCTCTGACATTTCAACTGTAACCCAGTGACTGTAAAAGCTAAACAAATCACACAATGTGCCTCTCAGTACAAACAGGCCTTTGTGTCACTGTTTAAAGTGGTCAAAACCCCAGAGGATGACTTTAAAAAGTGTAAACCAACGCTTAAAATACAACAAAGGTAAATTAATATGCTTGTTTATTTAATATTTTCCACTGATTTTGGTTTATTCATAATCTTGTATAAAAATTCTTGAAAAACCTGACAAGCATTTGTAGTCCAGTGTGTTTCTAAAGCCACATGGACTTTGGAGTGCATGGAGAGGCTCCCTGCATGCTTTCAGCCGCAAACAGGAAATAATCAAGAGCTAGGAACTTGCAAGTACAATAAGAGCGTGTTAACAGTCTTTTTAGGCACTGAAGTCTCTGGAGTCCCATGTCAGGACTCGTGATGAAGGATATGTTGTTTCTTTAGTTCACTGCTTGGATGGATTCTAAGACTACATTATTCACATTAGCACTTCCAGTCGAATTGATACGGAAAATAAATAAAAATGCAAACTCGTGTCGTCAAATTAGAGCATTACTACTGTCACTGTGATTCAGGAGGTAAACAGGGCTACCAATGTTATCAGGGCATGGTTTTCCAAAATGGGAAATGTCAAAGTAACATGATCATGAGAAGCTGTGTTGGAGATGCAAACCGATATCTCTGAACCAAAAAACAAAATGTGGAAAATTTATATGATAATTCTAATTTAATAGAAACGGAACAAATGCTGATTCTGGTTGGTTACTTGGTCCCATAATGCTTGGTTGAAGACTGGCCGTACAGCCCGTAGAAGTCAGGGTGCCGGGTCGCCTGTGAGGCCTCCATCAGTCCCCTCATGGGAAAATGCTGCAGTGGCTGGCTTGCAGGTAGCGTGGCATGTGGGGGAAACTCCTGAGACGTCATGGAGGGGAAGGAGTCCGATGCTGGGTACGGAGGCCGGGCGCGAGCAGCAGGTGCCCTGGAGCAGCAGCAGTTATTCAGAGTGCACATCAGTACTTTCCTCCCTTCGTACATGGCTTGTTGCGAAGCACCTCCACTGGGGAAATGCGACGGGGGGAATATGGTCCCTGAGTGGTGGCTAGAGCTGGACCCTAGACCCACCATGTGATGGGCTGCAGAGTCAAGGAGTCGGCTATGACCGGGGCCACCATTTGGATTCTGGGAGAGGCCTTCAGAGGAATACATAGATGATGCACGATGGCTCTGATCAGCCAGGAAGGGTTTTTTGCTGCTGTAGATCAGGGGTGGAGGATCCTGGGAGGCGGCGTTTGCTGCATTACTCTCCAGGAAAGCCATGCCGTATTTCCTTTTCTGTAGTCCTGAACCAGCCCCCATGTGGGAGCTGGCAGAGCTGCTGTGAGACTGGACAAGCTCAAGGATGGGCGCCTCATTGAACGGTTCTGAGAGGGGCAAATGGTGGTGGGGCAGAAAGAGATAAGAGTTAATTCTGACCATACTGACATACATATCTCAAAATACACTTTTACTAGTTGCAACTTTTTCTCACCTTCCAGCATTTTTCGCATGTTCTTTTCTCTTGTTGAAAGTTCAGTTAGCAAGTGATGAGAGTTGAGCTGGCCCACTCTGAGAGGAGGGATAGCACTAATCAGAAACGAGTTTGACCTAAAAAAAAAAAAAAAAAGGAAGAGGGACACATTAAATACTTTGGACCAGATTCAATGAGCAGTTTGCACCCTTGGTTGAGATGCATTCTGCACCTTGACACCTGCGTTTTACTGCAAGACTGGAAGCATACTTTGCTTGTCAAATGACCTACATACCTTAAATTAGAACCACACTATATGAGGAAAATATGCCATATGCAATACTGTTGTTGAATGATATTCGCTGTGATAAATACAGGTGGTGAAGTGTACTCAGTTCTGCCTTTCTGCTCCTTTCAGTGTGCTGCTAAATACAAAAAATGACTTGCTGAATCAAAAAAATGAAAGAATATTAAGTCGAACATTCTTTTATTGAACAGATTGAATGTTGAACTCAACACAAAAAGGCACCAATAAAAAAAGGAATGCAATTTTCTATGGATGTTCTCTTTTAATTAATCCAAAAATCCCTGACTGCACTATCACAGTCTTTACAATGTGTTCACAGTGGACATGACATCACGATGACGACAAAAACACGATACCGTGCAGCCTGACCTTACATGCAACAGTCAAGTATACAACTCTGCTTCATGCATACATATCTTAAGTAGGATTATGCGAGTAATAAGATAAAAAATACAGGGTGGGTGACTGCATATTCCTCTACTAGAGCCCACCTAAATTGCACAAGTATATGAAAAATAAATTGTGGTTGTGAAGGGAATGAGAGTCAGTGCACCAAGAAAGCATGCAGGAAAGCATCAGCAGTTTAGTTCAAAGTAATGAACAACTTCTTAGAAAGAAGAGAGAGCAGGAATATTAAATACCTACAATATATAACTGTTTAATAATAGCAAACAACACTTCAGTACTTGCTGACTCGCTGCTATTGTAAATGAGTTTCTAATTACACAAAGATTGCAGACACTAAGTTGCCGCGCACTTCTGTGTACTTTCTCACCCAGACTGTCTAATGTATGATTAACATTAAATTAACCATGTACCAGTTAAGTGAAATAAAACACAAGAACAAATGCGTACCTGTCCATTAGCAGCTGGTAAGGTTTTGTGTTCTGAAAAAGAAAACAAGATGCACAAGTCTTTCAGATCCACTTTTAAACAGCTACTGAGGAGAACAGAGGAACATATAGACAGTGGGCCTGCTGTGATCTGTCTCTGCACATTGTGTATATGCATCAATGTTACAAAAAGAGCTTTGTGTGCGACAACACTTTGACAACATTTGATTCTGTGGATGCAAACACTGTAAAAACATTGCCAGTAGTTGTGTGAATCATGCGTGTCTGTGTGGCGGTACAGACACGAGTGCATTTGTACCTTCATGAAGTTAATGCCGTCTGCTCTTTTGAAGAACGTTTGTACTGAGCTCAGGAGTTTTTCTGCTTCCTGGCGCCTCTCGTTGAGCTGCAAAACCTGCTGGGAGTTTTTCCTCACATACATGGTGTAAGTGCTCTCCAGCATCTGCATGGTTTCAGCCTGGTTCGCCTCTAGCAACGCATGCATCCTCTGATACTGGGCTCTGGCACGCTCCTTCAGATCAGACACTGCGTCCTGTGCAGAAACAACAAGTTGGGGGAAAGGCTGATTTACAAACACACACGCTCACACCAATTATACAGGCATGCCCTCTCTGTTATGTCAAAATGAATCAACCAGCAATGGAAAGTGTGACTCAGCTTTTTGTCATGTCTGAAAAAACAAAATTACTAACAGGTTGTCACTATTCTTTATTTAATCTGTCTCCAAATCCTCCAAAGGTGCAATATTAAATCTTTCTATTGCCAATTTAAACAAAGAATTTAACATTTTTAGCATTCAGCATAAAAAAAGTAAAGACCTGGAATAAAGTAAAAGTGTGCTTCAGTACACAGTAATGAAACCAAGTGTTCTCTTTCTGTAGGTTAAAGTGTATTTTTTCTTACTTCATTTTGTTGAATTGGTGCTTTTTGAAGTGGGGGAAGTCATTTGCAAAAAGCATTTTCCACCCTAATGCACCAGCCATTCAAAGCTAGAGATAAATTACATTTTCTTTTCATTTCGCAACAGTGAACAAAGGTACGGAGTCATTTCATTACAGCGGCGTGTGGACAGAATTATTGCACAAAACCCACACGATGACAAATAACCGAGGGACACGTACTGATAATGTTCAGAACTGTGTCTCTGCGAGTACATGAAACGTGTGTATCGTACTGTACCTTCATCAGTGTCTTGTCTGACTCCAGCTTGGTGAGCTGCTCATCGATGTTCTGAACACGACCATCCAGTCTGTCTTGCTGCCTCATTAGCATGGCCTGTGGAGAGATGGCACACAAGAGATGGATTAGACAGATGAACCACAACAGGATCCAGAGAAAAATAGAAAAAAATATATATGTACAAACTCTTTCTTATAACTCAGACCTCTGCTGTGACCTCAGCAAACCTGGCTGCTATTCATGAGTCACTAAGACAACGTCCTCCACAATCTTGATTGGATGGAGGACAGAACAGCTGCCAGCAGCAACCACATGCATTTATCGATGAGGCAAGCACAAACAAAGGCAAACACAATTGCACAAATCCATCTCTGATTGCTTCTGAGTTAGTTGGGGACTATGCTACATCAAGTGAAGTCCATTGTTGCGACCAGCCTACTTCCTCTGTGGGCTGAATCAGGCTGCAAAAAGAGCCAGAGGCCAGTAAAAGAGCCGGTAAACATAATCCTTCTCCTTTTACTGCAGGAGATGGAAATCAATCTACAGTCACAGGCTGACAGCTAACTAGGAACAGGGGAGGGCAGGTACGCTTTTTAATGAACTGTTTCTGCATGGGAAAGGCACCATGCCCAAATAAGAGAAAACCCGCTGTCATGGCAACAAAGCCTTGTGTATGTATTTATATGTGAAAGCTAATGTGTATGTGAGGGAGCAGGAGGGAGCAAAAAGCGGGGGTGTCTCACTACCCCTCTCTGCTTTCTCATTTTGCCACATGCATTGCTCCCATTGTTTGCATTGGCCTCTGTGTCAGTGACAGATTGTCATGTCTGTGTGCATAATGCTGGGTCGGCTCTCGGCTCTCTCCCTCCGCATGAGTGTGCATGGGAGAAAGGGAACGGGAGGAAAAAGTGCAGTTGGGCTCTGCTTGCACATGCCAAGAACGGGCAGAGAGAAAGTGAGAAAGACATACAAAAAAGAGGGTGAAACCAACAGAGGGAAAGTTTGAATTGAAAAAGAGAGATAGGGAGAATGAGGACATTCCTGCGGTCTCTAGTGAGCGAGTTTCAGGGTAGCTGCGTTGTGGTATCACAGCAACAGGCCTCTTCAGCTGCTTACAACACTCATGGAGTCTTATGTACAACAACTGGCTGGCTACTACACTATACCACAATGAACAGTTCCAACAGTCCATCTGATTTCTAAAACAAATCTGCAAAAAAAGACTCAAATGCTAGCCAATACACAATACTACATATTTTCTCAGTGGACTTGGACTGGCAGTTTTCCCCAGACATTTTTCTGTCTCTTCCAGTTCACATGGTTCACAATGTAAGGTAACTTGAACTAGGACACTGGCTTTGGGCATTTGAAAGGATGCACTAACAAAGGAAAATCCACATAATAAAACACAAAAGTAGTATTTAAAGCAACATAATCTGATTTCTTTGGGACACAGCATTGGCATACCTGACCAATCAATCACCATACAATTGTTGGCGCATGTGTTAGCAAACAGTAGCCTAATTATACGTACAGCTGATGGATGTATTATTAAAAGTGGACACCAGACCCCTGAGATGGGGCCTATTCAGTCCAGTGACAATTTCCTTGCATGGCGGAGCTAAAAAGTTTCTAGCCTCAGGGGTACGCAGCCCACTAAATATGTGCTGTAGTGTTCCTCCCACTGGCCCTGCCCCAGAGTTCCTACTAGGCTCACAGACTTTACATCGTGATTAAGTCACATATTTTTAAATTGCTTTTTTCAGCCTATAATAAAAAGAGTCATAACTCTCGAATAAGGTGTCCTGTCAACAGTTTAACACGTCTCTTTTATGGTGGTCTATGGGGAAAATGATGCAAAAAAGTTGTGTGGAAGACTTGTTTTTTTCTCCCAGAAAATAAAAACACAATGAGATTTCTGATTAATAATCATCAATAATTTGAATATAACCACTGAGTGGGTTACCGCAAGCGTTAAAACAAATAAAAAATCTGGTAAGTTGATAAATTTAACTCACTTTATCGAATTCAGCCTTAAAAAAAAAGGGAAAAACACTATTTATGCCATATCACAATACAACGATATCCCAAATCTAAGACAATATTCTAATATCTTGATAATTATGCCCTAGTTCATGGTATGTACACGACTCTCTGTTAACAATCCCACAATGCAATGCTTGGTGAGTAAATACTGCACATCTAGATTGCCGTGTTCCCAATAAGAGTCCATATGAACGCTTCCCTGTTGTGATAATTACAGCCTCGGAAGGGGAAATATTTTGAGAGCTCCTAGTTCAGGAGTGACTTCCCGTGTCATGAAACACAAGCTCATGAGTTCCATCTAAAGACATATTGAGTGTCTATCATACAGGAAGTAGTGAATAAGTGAATGAAGGCATGATTTTAGACACAGCCGCTAACTGTGGTAGCTAACTTCAATGTTAGCTGGTAACAAACTTTGTCAGTCTGCTATTTGGTGCTGGGCAGGAAGCGCACAGTGGGTTTATCAAAGTCATTTGTGTCACTACTTGCTGCAGCAGGAAACGTTGCTGATGAGAGCAGTGGGGGTAAACCAAATCAGTAAAGTTGCCTTATGGTCATAAAACCAAAACAATTAACTGAAAAACACTAAAAAGCTTCATAGAGAGGAGAATAGTGCAGAGTTGGGTGACAATTCTCTGTGGGTTTGTCACTACGAGTGACCCTTCTTAGATCACACACAGTCATTTAATCTGCTGTTCATACAAAAATATTGATCAGTGCAGCTTTAAGTGCTTAGAAGAAAACATTTCCAATAATATGATCATGCATTCGTTGCTGCATCCCTGTTGCACTGTCAACGGTCAGCGTTACAGGGGAGTCTCACTAGAAAAATCAGGAATGCATTTTACTTTATGGTTTGTATTACCGAGGTTGATGCAGTGTGAGCACAAGGGATGGGGACTAACCTGAGCTGTTGAAGCAAGCCCAACATCATAAAATCATCAATTATACAGTTGCTGGGGCAACATGCCTGCCTTTAATTAGCCTTCAGCTAAGTGTATGTTGTTTTTACTTTGGAGGAATGTAACTGACATCTACACTTAAATATAATTTATTTTTTTTCACAGGCAGAATACGAGCTCAGGGTTCAGATACTTTCCCTGTAGCCTCAGGAAGCTCAGCATCACGCGCCTTGGAAACTATTCTTCTCAGTTCTGTTTTCTGGGGCATATAAACTAGCGTTTCGATGACTAGTTGATCGAGTGGTCAATTAACAGAAAATTAACTGCCAACTCTTTTGATATTTATGGATGGGTATCGGGAATCGACACCGTTAAGGTATTGACCCAAATAACCTAGTATTTAGTAGCACTGAAACTTCTCAAGTCAAACAGTTCGTGCATTTGATCTTTTTTATTCCCACCAAATAACCGCAGGAGTTGTTAGATTTAATGTGCCTTGTGACAGGCCCACTACCGCAGCAGCTCCAGCCCATGATGTCTGTGGTGTGGTGAAATCAATGCAGTGTATTTCACGATGTTCAGCATGCCAAGATGTAACCCCACAAGTGGTGGTGGCATTTTCTGCAACTGAATGCTTCCAATCAGACAATGGGTATCAAACAAAGTAGGAAAAAAAGTATGAAATTTAATTTCAAGGGTGCTAGTATTGGTATCATAACCCTTTAAAGCCTGCGACTCCGCACCAATTTGTTAGAACAGAAGAAGCCTGAGATGAGAGGTGAAACGTCTTCAAGACACTCAAGCATGTCCAGTTGCCTACGATATAGCACTTAGGATTACCATGACCTGGATGACTGAGAATCTTCACTAACAGCTTTTTAAACATTACCCAGCCCTGTTAATAATCATTTTAAGTCATAATAATCAAATAAGTCAATCATTTGCTTGCTCCATGCTTGTTAAACATGAGAATTTGAAGATTTTCTTTGTCAAACATAATAGTCAACTGAAGAGGTTTGGATTTTCAGAATGTAGGATGGATAAAACACACCATTCGAAGACATCACGTTTACTGACAAAACAACAGCCCTGATATAAACCCAGTTTTTGACCAGTGAATGTAGAGCCATGTCACTATGAGCTATTCCTTGTATTGTTTGTATCAGATGTTAGTTCTATCAGTTTGCACATGAGGATTGCGGATGTATTAAGGGAGCACCACTGGCTGAGCAAGTTGTGTTTGATGAATGGTTGGCCATTTCACCAAAGCATGACCTGTTCTACTTAATACATCAGTCATGCACATGCAAACCACAAGCACAGGGGTGAGGTGGGACGTTGGTGGAATTCATCTTTGGTAAAAATGTACCAATTCACTAATGAAAGAGGATGAGAAGACAGCGCAGAAACATGTATCCATTCTGTTTGTCAGACCTTAAAGAAACACAGTAGACATGCTATGTAGCTACCGTTAGCAGCTAACATTACTTTCAATCACTTTTGTGCACCTATAGAGGTTGGCCACATGGACATCATGCCCTGACATGAGACTGGCAGTATTCATGTTGAAAATCAACAGAGTGGTCCTCAATCATGTGTCACGCACTAATAACACATCCCACACCTGTTCTACATCTCCACACTACCTCCTGCTTATACAGGCCGTTTCAGCTGAACAGTCCTCTTCAAACAACCCCTAACGGCTGACTCTGCCCTGCACACTCACGTGGTACCTATTTACTTTGCTGTGCTTTTTGTGTCATCCAGTTTTTCATGTACTGTGTGTGCAATACCTTTCAGACAGCACACCTGCATTAATAATAACCTTCTTAACACAGGGTATAAAAGCTCAGGGGTGTCTCATACCTTCTGTGTGACTGTTGTATTGACGAAAACAGGAAAGAACACTTTGTTGGGTTATTGCTGTCGTAAACGGTGCATGAACTGCTTTATGTGACTTGCCGTCACATAATGGCAACAGCTTCTCTGTGCCTGGATGCTTCTGCTCAACAACTGTGTCTTCCTCATTTTGCCATGTTTCCTCCAATTCCCTTTTTGTCTTGTGTGCTTGAAATAGCATAAGGGGACAGGAGGGAACTGTCTGGTTGCTGATCTCTCTGTAGCAGAGTGAAAGCCTACCTTTATCAAGATTAAATCCACCAATGATCACTTTCCCCACTGTCCTATTTAGGCATCCAGACACCCGCGGGTTGCCAGGAAGCTCATGTTTAAATGAGGAGCCTCAGGCTCAATGAACAGAGAGCCTCTTTCACAATCAACTGACAACCATTCCCTACGTCTGATGTCAATGGACTGCCCTCAGCATTCTGGGGAACTGACTCACTCCAGCCCAGATACAAGAAACTGCAAACGGCAGAGCTTCCATGAGCGATGGTTTCCTGCTGAGGTGCCTGAGAAAACCAAGGTGAGGCTGTGTGGGAGGACTCCTCCTCCGCCTGTCCCAGGGACGACATTACCATTATATTACTCCTCCTTTCTTGTCTTAAAATTACCAGCAAGCCTGCAAAAGGTTACTGTAAAAGTCTCCTTGGAGAGCCAAAGATAACCAAAGATATGAACATAGCTACATTGGTTTTTCCCTTTTTGTTTATCCCAAAAGCAACAAGAGTGCTGCCAGGGGAATTTAAAATCCTTTTACCAAAATAGACCACAGCTCTGTCAAGGAGAACGACCTCTTAGCAAGAAATGTAGAGAAGCCACTCTGGCCTCAAATTACTCAAAGAAATAAAGCAGCATACAAGAAGCCTAACTTTTGGCCATTGCTACATTTATCAGTGTTAGAGTGCACTCTGCGTCTGAAGGCCCAAGCATGGACAGTGTTAATTTGAGAAGAGCCAGGAACTCTGACTCCTGGATAACTCCATTTACCCTGCGAACATACAGTTGTGAAGGAACAGAAAGATGGGTGGGTGTGTGCATGTGTGTGTAGAGAGCAGCTGTGGAAAGGGCTGAACAGACATCTTTTGTCCCAATAATAGCTCTGAACCAGAGCAACAGTTTGCACCAAAGGCTTCAACCGATTTAGAACTTTGTGATCCACACACTGGAGAGAAATGCGTCTGTAACTTTCCCGACTGGAATAATACGATCACCAAACGTATCAACAAGACCACAACACGGCAGATGCTAAAACTAATCTGATTCTCACATCCGCCCCTCAGCGATAGGGAGAAACAGGGAAGAAATGTGTATAAGGCAGTGTGGGTGGTTGTTTTTTTTACACCTTGCCACTTACATTAGACTTGTGAGAAAGCGAACCGAGATAACGTACAGACCTGAGGACAATACAGAAGTGGACGCAGCCATGACACCATGGTCTTAAATGCATCCTGAGGTCAACCCTGCCAAGGCAGTTCACTTTCCACCTACTCTCGGCCTAGTCCACACGCACACGGGTATTTTTTACAACATAGCTTTTTCTGTGCATGTTAGTCTTTTGTCCACATTCAAACTGCATTTTAGGTCACTGACCAGAGTCCTTTTGGAAACTCCTTTCAGGGTAAAGATTCTCAGAAAGTCCATTTTCAGTGTTGACGTGTAGACAGAGAAAACTAGGTTTTGGCATGAGATGTCAGAGTGTGCTTTGTGAGGCATCACAAATGAGGCGACATTTCATGCAATGGTGGATGTGACAAAAATAGTGCTGGCTCTAACCTTGCTAACAGGACTTTTTACATGTTTGTACAGTTACTCGTCGGCTGTACTGAGAATCAGAGGCACCAGAATGTGCTACAGAGGTCACATAGTAGCATTGCAGTCAGGTAGCCTTCGATAATAGCTTCTTTTTTTTTTTTTTGATTGGCCAACAACTTCATGTTCTTGAGGATAAAAAACAACGACTGGCCAGCTCACCCAGTGTAAAAGTCCATGGTATGTGTACTTAACTGTAGTTAAAAACCCTTTATTAATACATGAATAACCAAGGCGTTTCGATGATAACACCCTGATAAAGACTCCGGTCGAAACACGTTGGTTATCCATGTACTAATAAAAGATTTTTAGCTAGACTCTTTGCCCCATCCTTGAAGAGCACCTGATTTTTTTTTTTACAACTAACTACACAGGGCCTTAACCCAGCTCAGCACTAACTAGTTTTTCCTAAACTTCGTCTTCTTATGTGCGTAATTGGCCAACATGGCTTTGGGTAAGGGTTTTTTTTTTTATCTACAATAGAGTTGGTATGATACCAATACCAGTACAAGAACTGCCTCCAATACTTCTTAAAATGCTGGACTGGCTATCAACGAGTGCACGAATCTATGCACAGATCCGATACCACCTAATTTATCCATTACCTTTAAAGTAATTTCACACCCAGATAAAATGGCAGAAATCAATTTGCTGCCTGATACAGTAGCCTACACAGCAAGCTGCGCCGTACAGCCATTGGCAACTACTGTTTTAGAGCAGTGAAGAAGAATTGATTTCCAGTAAATAGTAAGAACAGAATAGAACGTCAAATTAAAAAATAATAGAAAGGTCTATAGCATTTATTCTCTGTATGTATTTGTGAATGCTTTACAAAGGGTTTAACCTGAGTCATGCTATACAATGACAGCAATCATTTCACCTTTATACAGGGAGTGTTTACGCAATGGGATCAGATCAGTACTTGGTATCAGCCGATACACAAGTTCAGGTATCTGATTCGGTATTGGGAAGAAAAAATGGTATTGAAACGTCTCTAGTTTTATGGCTGACTGTTGGTTTGGCATGATCCTGACAGCATTTCAATTGTGTTTTTGCATTGTCATTTTGACAGAGATTTGGGGGGGATTTTTTGGGGGAACGAAGGAGAAAAATGCCTATTTTCAAAAATGCCCATGTATATTTGATAACCACATACTGTAGAATCTATTTTCCTCTTTTCATCCCTTCTTTGTCTTCCTGAAAATTTCCAACCCCTGAAAATGGTTGAAATGCAAAGTTATAAAATTGCTGCCTTGTAAAAATTTATACAAATCACCACATTTCCTTCTCAAAAACATTATGTCAGATCATTTATGGGCCTCTACAGCCCTACCCGTGTGCATTTCCTCCTGAACAACTCCTGAAACTGATCAGGGTAGCTAACATAAACAAACCACATGTGGATCCACCCCCACTGCACAGGGGTCACTGTTTCCGGTGGATGCAGATTGCATCACAGCACTTACCCGAGGGCACAGGGCGGCTAATGTGAAGGCGTGGCAATGTGGAATGGGTGGTTTGATCAAGGTTAAAAGCTGTGTGGGACGTATGCCTGCATGTGTGTGCATGTGTGTGCTATCATCTACCCCCTGAGGGGTGGCTTTCACCTGTCCAGTCCTCTCACATCAGAGTAGATTAAAGGCAGAGGCAAAGAGAGGAGGTCTTTATAGACTGCTGAACTGAAAGAAATGTTTGCTTTCAGGAATCCACGCAGGAAATCAAATCTTTTGACAGTCACCTGCCTGTCAGCTGATCGTTCCAAGTGAATGGGTGAGTAAGAGAGTATGTGCGGGTGCGATTTATGTACCTGCATTTGTATGCGTTGCGTATCCACATCGCAGACTGTGTGTCTTTGGTTAGTGCAGTGAGAGATGCAGCAGAATGGACACAGAGCCACCTGCTCTTCTTCACAGTGGAGCAGCCTGTACTCCTCATGACTGGGACAGGTCCAAGCGCTCAGCTCCTCGGCGTCAACTAACAGGTGTCCCGGGGCTGCACATGGCTGCTGTAGGTGCGTCTGGATGTGAGTTTGGCAGCAGGGCTCCTTACAGCGCAGACAGACCTTCCGCACAGGCAGCGGGGGGCCTCGTCTGCACAGGACACAGTGCAGCACAGCAGGGACCTTCTCAGTGTTCAGCGCGTTAAATCGCTTCACTATGTTGGCGAGCTTAAAGTTCTTCTCCAGTGTGGGTTTCTGCTCGTAGTCATGGTTGCACTCGGGACAGCGGACTGCGGCGCTGTCTTTGGCCCAAGCCTCAGAGATGCAACCCTTGCAGAAGTTGTGCTTGCATGGCAGCTGGATGGGTTCTTCGAAAACATTCAGGCAGATGGGACACAGGAGCTCCTCTTCGAAGCAGTTCTTCCAACTTTCATCCATGACTTCAGCTGGATCCAAACTGATGCTGTGTGACTAGAAAGAGCAAGAGAGTTAATTTCTAAACATGGATTACAGCTTCCTGCAGGGTGCTATCTTTCAAATGTCACCCTTATGGAAATTAAGCCTACATATTTCTACTTCCAAAATGGCACAGAGAGATGTGTGACAAACTATTTAGAGGTAAATGCCTGTGAGGAGTAGATCATAATGGTACAGGAATAAGCAAATGGAGCACTAGCAGGCGACAACTGACTCCAGAGGCACAGATTAGGTCAAGTGTCCAACCAAGTGCAACCACAGTGAAACTTCGACAACGCACCCCCAAACTATTAGCACGATAAAACAATTCACATTACGCACAATGATATTACAACATTTGGCTTGTGAGCTGGGGAATTCGCGACAGGACGGTACAAGCTGTGGCGTCTCAAAGCAAGTGACAACTTGCTACAGAATAACACTAGAAATGGGACTAATAAAATGTCACGCTGGGCTACACTGACATTTTATTTTCACGCGAGGACACTCTTTATAACTGTTAATAAAGCATTATAGCAGTGTAATAAAGCATATTAGGTGTGTTCTTATAGAAGAAAAGCAACGTTACCAACTATTTATTTTCCATGCCGTCGGCGGACTCAGTGCACCTATAATGCCGTAGAGCTTCGCATCCAGCCCGCGGTGAGATTCAGCACCTCCGATTAGGTTTTTGTGTCCGACGCAACGTTCAACACCGGGATTTTATAAAGATTCCCGGCTGGTGTTTGGCTCGTTTCGCTTTCCCGTCAACTCTCTGACTAATATTTAATGGTAAGTGCAGGCAGACTGTGAGTCGTCGGCTGGGAGCTCAGTGCTTCCACACCGACTGCCCCCCTCCGATAACGTGACCCGTCACAGAGTTGATACATAGACGGGGAGGAGCCGAGCGGAGGAAGGCGAGGAAACGGCCACAGCAAACTCTACCGGAGAGACTGCAAATGAACAGGAGACGTGTGTGACCTGTCATTCTTTGCACCACTGGTTCCTAAAGTGGAGGCCCGGCTGGCTGACACAGAGGCCCCCAGGGGCCCATGAGAGGATCGATGCATGAGGGGAATTTTAAAGACACAAGCTGAAACACTGTGAGCACCTTCCCTATGTGTGGACACAGTATACCTGCGATCACTTTATAATATCTCCAATAAATTGTAGCCAGCAGCTTTATTAATGGCTAATACACTTTCATAATGCCTCTGTCAGGCTCTATATTTTAACTGTTTTATTACCATATAAATGGGTCAACACCAGCCAACGGGATTTACCACAACCTGGCAACCCAAACTTGCTTTTGGATCCATAAAGCATTAGTAAACTGTTTATTAAACATTAATTATGCCATAGTTTTCTACTTTAAACCCTTTATAATGAACCCTATTTTAAGATAAGACTGTATTAATCTCCCACCGGGGAAATTCACACATTATAGAGTCAAAAAAATACAAATAAAATAAAATATAAACTCTATATACACTACATGCACCTTTCACTTAGACAGATATAAGTATACGTTCATGATTTATAGTTGCATGGAATAAATGTATTACACATATGGTGTGTATTTTTACTGTAAAAATACAGAATTCTATCAATATTAATGCACAGTAAGTGGTAAAATTTCACACAGAAATGCAATGTTACACTGATATAAGTAAGCCTACATATAAATGATATATACAATTATTATTATTACATACAAATATATAATTATCATACATATTTATAGCCTACATATTTTACATACTATATATATATATATATATATATATATATATGACAGTATAATTAAATGATAGATATAAGAATATTTACACAGTATAAATATTTATAATGTGTACATTACATATATAATGTGCATACATATTTTTCACCACACATATCCTCAATATGTAAAGTAAAGTAAACATTATTGGAAATTCATATTGGGCACAGTGCTACATTTCATTGCTTCACAGCACAAGATAAAAACATCATCACAAGGAGAGTTCTGTCACATAAAACAGATGTGGACTACATTTAACAATCACAACACAGGGACATACAGACGTCTAAAGTGCAAGAAAAAGTGCCGAGTGCTTGGGCGCTGTGTGTTCATTGCACTAGTTTTTAAACATTGTTCAACAGCTTAATGGAGGCTGGAACAAGTCTTTTGCTGTATATTATACACACACGTGGTTCACAAAAGACAAAGATCCTTATGTGCACACTTGCGCTCAGGAACATTATCGTTGAAGACTGGAAGATTTAACGCCACCCCAAAGGAGGACAGAATTTGTTTGTCGTGTAGGTGAAGTTGAGAATGAGGTTCACTTCTTGTTATACTGTCCTGTATATTAAGACATAAGGAATGTACTTTTCAGTAAGATGGCCTCTATCTATGTTGATTTCTTTTGGTTGGATGATGATGAAAAATTTGAGACATTTGGGACAGAAGGCAGAGTATTCTGCTTCTGGACTAAGTAGTAAAACAACATCTACTTTTGATTGTTACTGCAACGTCATTGTGATGGTGTCTTGTAAACCCATGAGTGTTGGGCACATGTAAGTGTGCGTGACACAAATAAAAATCAATCGTATAGTATGTGTAACATGTAGGCTATGAATATGTGTAATATATTCAGGAATACTACTGCACTTACAGTATACCACATACACGTCACTTGTCAACCACCATGGTGATGCTGCATTATGGCAACAGTGTGTTTGTGTGTGAATGAGAGGCAAACACATTAATAAAAGCATTTACACACAAAACAGGCAAACAGGCTCCTCTGTACTTCTGCATTAGTGTTCCATCTTTATTTGTGTAAATACCTACACGCTTTAATGCACTTGGGATTACAATCAGGCAGTTCAGTCATAAGATAGTAATTACAAAATACCATATCAACGATGTCTAAACTTTACATGTGTCACTCTGAATAAAAAAGACAAACGACAAAAATAAGATGCCATCACGTGTTGTATAAGAGTACATTTTGTAAAAAAAGACACTGGAGTGAAAGTAGTCTCTGGTTTTGTGTTACAATGGAATGACGGTCTCAGAGAAAGACTGAACGCAGCAGCCTTGATTCAAAGTGACTTCTCTTTAACAATCTAGGAGCTGTAGGCAGCATTAAGAGTCAACGGAGTGTATATGGTCCTTTTCAACACAAGGCACTGAGGAATTTTACTCCAACACGTTTTCAAGCAGGTCCTACTGAATAAAAAAAAACAAAAACACGATTCTTATTGATGTGGCCGCTGGAGACAACACTTGAGAGAGGACACTGCACATGGTTTCCCAGTCTTTGAACACTTAAATGGACTTGATCTATTTTGTTTCATAACTTTTAAACACGCATCATCATCATGCGTGAGGAAAAAAAAGGAGTCATGTTATGGCACAGGGGAGTAGAGGTGGTTATACCTGCAGCATCTGCCACATAGCCAGGGAAACAGGTCAGATGCTTGTTTGATTATCTCAGACAAACAGGCACTGAATACTTGTAAATCATAGTTGAGCATGTCATGTCATTATTACAGAATCATGACTCATTTGACACAGTTAAAACTTTGGTATGACCACAAACACATAAGAGAAAAATGTCCAGCATTTGTAAATACTATACACATGAACTCAATTGAAAGAAAAAATGTTCAACATGAGACTTTTGCGTCCTTTCTAAGGCCAGTGGAATAAATAGACCTGTTTTTGAGATCAGCAACAGTTACCACTTGGGATATTACGTCAGGCAATCACAGGATGCGTTCTCAACTATTTTAGTGACGTATGTTTTGGACCTCAGACCTTGGCAGGCCTGACTGGAGGAATGACAACATCCTGTTTTGCCCTTCAGCTAGTGTGTCACCTACAATGATTGTTCTTACAGGTCAACCATCTGGACAGGCTGGTCTGAGGCTGATTTGACATTCTCGAGAAAGCATTCAAGCCTCAGAGAAATGTTGTAAACAGTGGGGGTAGTCTGAGAATGCAGTAACAGTCAAAAGTGTTTAGATCATCCCTCAGATCATTTTCAGGAGTGAAACAGTCTCGGGCCATCCACTGTGGGAACAGCATTAGCGAGCGACCTGACAGCTCAGGGTCGCTGCATGTTCTGGGAGGTCTCCTGTTCATGATGGTCCACTCTGGGAGTGTGTGTCTGCAGGTGTTAATGTTTTCTAGTGATCAAGTGTCTCACTGCAGTGGATTATCAAACACAGAGTCTGGTAGGACAGAGATCTTCAGCTTCTTTTCTGGCCAACTGTACTCCTTTGGTAACTTTGTCTACAGAAAGAGAAAGGATATACTGGGTAAAACACAGAGTTGAACAAAAACCAAACAGAAAATAAAAGTTTAAATACAGGGGGTTTTACCAACCTCCTCCCGAGTGTTAAGTTCTTGTAAATCCCCAAGCATCTGCTCCACAAACTCCTCAGTCAACAATATCTATACAGGCAGAGCGGAAGGTCAAATAAATACATGAAATATGAAAGCACCACCTGAAAACTTGAGTTCATGTGCGAGTATACCTGAAGCCAGGGGCCATGGGCTGCATATGGATGCTCTTCAGTAGCAAAAGCTCCTTCAACTCCCGTAGACACAAATGTAATGGCTGTGTCTCCGTTGATACTTTTGTAAGTGAAGTGTCTCCCATGGAGCAACCGGCCCCTGTAAAAGATTAAACACAGCACAGCTTGAGCTACAAATTTGGTGCATGAGTGTGTGTTTTCATTCATTTTAACCATAACTAAACACTTATCTTTCCATATGATTTTTATTAGCACGCTTTTAAAGTTAATATTAAGTTAATATTTTAGTTTCTGAAAAACATCTTTGTGCTGACTGAAGATATTCACCAGTTTTGATATCTACAGAAACATCTTTTTGCTCGAGGCAACAGTAACAGTCAGCATCTAATGGAGAAGCTTTAAAGAATTTATCTGTTGCAGGGACAAAAATGAAAATATAATTTGGAGAATGGAACTTATGTTGCATGTTTCTTCATGTGGCTTTACGTGCTGGTGCCAATTTCCTTGAGTAACTGCAGGCATTTATTAACAGTGAAATATTTAGTAATAAATCAACACAGGTACTAATGAAACTGTTCTTTTAGATATTTGTATCTGCAGCCATCATGATAATTTAAATGTGATAGGTGCATTTTACTGGTGGATACAACATATACAGGGGTTTTGTGATTAAACCAAAAAGTGATATCACCCTAAATTGCCAAGAAATTGGTTAGTAATAAGATGTTCAAGCAGTCTATTTCTAATATGACAAAGATGGATGGATCGGATCTTATGAGGTACTTATCTATAGTTAGTGAATTACCCTCAGTAGATGATAGTCAGCATGTCCCCAGCTTGGAGAAGCATGCAGGAGTACTGCCATGGAAGCTAAGTAATGTACTGCCGTGGACAGGGACAGCAGGAAAACATATTTTGACCGTCTTAAAAATCTTTAACAGTTTAAGGGTAGGCTATATTGAGAACATTTCCACCACTTCATCTTGATGCCGACAGCCTGTTCTGATGGGGAAGCCATTAACGGCTTCAGTTACCAAACTATGCTTCCGTCAAAGTCACCAGACTCATTTTAGCTTGTTCAACAGAGAAGCTGCTCTTCTGCTGCCTTACTCAATTAGTTTGTGCTATTGTGTGACTTTGGTAAATCCGAACTAACACTTTTAAACACATAAATCACAAAAATAATACAACCAAACTGATCGAGGCAGTGCTACATCTGCAGCTCCTGCGTTCAGTGATGTTAAACGACTGTTTTACTCAATGGATTCTGGCTTTGAAAAGAGCAAATTAACAGCTTCAGTTCCCCTTTAGAAATCGCTGTCTGTCAGCAAATTAAAGAGGTGAGAATATTCTCAGTATAGCGTACACTTTGACTGATATTGATTTTTTTTAGGTGGCTAAAATACATTCTGCTGCTGCCCCCTTCCACAGATGTACATTGCTTAACTTCCGAGGTGGTACTCCTTCATGCTCCTCCAAACTGAGGGCATGCAGACTGACATCTATAATGTGTAATACACTAACTATGGGTAAGTACCTCATACACTCTCAATCAAAAGATCCAAACCATTCCATTAACTTGGGTCTGGTTGGATCTGTTGCACAGTGTGAAATGTTCAACTATTTTCACAACCTTTTCGGCTATTAAAAGTCACATAACTTGTAGGCAACATTTGATGTAATCACACCCCATTGTCAGTATCAAATAATCGGGCCCTTTACACTGTGTTCTCACTCTTAACTCCCAGCACATCTCTCCCTCTCACACACAAAGGTCTCTCTGTCAACTAACTTTGGTCTTGTTCTTTCCTCAGACAGAGATTACATAAAGCAGGTTCATCCTGGTCTATTGCCTGTGCAGCGAGCATCACCAGCGGAGCATTTCTAAAAACCCCACAGTTCCCACTGAACAGTAATTGCTTCGTTGATATTTTGTCCGAGAAAAAAAAAACGCATTCCAAGAAATGTCAAGTTACGTATAAAGGTGAAAACCAAGCCCAGATAGATATCAGCCATGGGTGTGCAAATTTTATCAGACACAGATCAAATCAGAGAAAGCCAAAACTCAAATGTTAAGATCCTGCAAACTGCTATGCCCCCATTTTGTTTTGTCACCAGGACACGTAATGTAATAACTGTTTGTGTCTGCATGCGTAATTTTTTTTTTAAATTTTCCTCATGTCAGCTAACGGCAACTTCATTATAGAGTTTAAGATCACTGAAAATCATAGTTTTAATTCAGCAAAGCATGACCTTTAGTACTCTAAAGCTACTTCCTCCTGTTTAACACACTTCTTGTTGGGTAGGTGAGCAGTAAAGAGAATAAGTGTCTCAATCATGGTGTCATTGAACAATTATAACCTTTGCTGACTTCTCTAATTCATCAAGGATCAGAAAAAAAAGGTAAAAAATAAAAGCAAACCAATTTACACAAAAAAAGCCAGACAAATACAAGAGACCAAAGTCTAGTGGCTCATGATCATGACAGTACAAGATGTTAATATTAATGCCCCCCCCCCGGCTGAGCTGTACCGTGAGCTTCACACTTGATGCACGCTTCCTTCTGCGCTATGATACAGTTAGCGGGTGAAGTTCAGAGGAAGGAAAATAGTTCCTACATGAAACTAATTACAGCAAGGTCTGTTATTATCTTGAGTAACTGGATCAGGATTTGTGTAAACAGACATTGCTGTTGAGTTTTTCAAATGTCATTTTTGGTGGTTTGAGCTAAACAGGGTGAGTGCTGTCTAGTTCAATTATATTCAAGAGAAGGCAGACATCTCTACGGCCAATATCTCCAACACCAGGCAGCTCATACTAAAACAATTTAGATAGATAATTAGCACTACAGGTAAGAGAAAATATATGAATTTTAATTCTGGGGTAAACTGTCTCTTTCAGTTATAAACCTGAATTTATCCATTTGACGTGTTGCATTTATGGCACCTAGCCAGCTTTTTACTCGACATTTTGAAGTGGCATTAAAGTAAAAGTAGTGGGAGGAAAGTCAGAGTTTAGTGCCAACTTGCAACATCTGATTTTCTCTGTGATATTCTGCCACACCCATCCAACACGAATATCTGGACTGTTTTTTTTTATCTCACTGTCTTCAGGACATTCCAAAAGGGTACATATCTTGTGTGGGAGTGGAATAGAGAAATGGTGCAGTACCGCAGGCAGAGGGGCAGCAGTGTGCCTGACTCTTGGTTGAATTTCAGATGGACGCTCTCCAACTGTCGTGTTCGGACCAACTCATGAGGAACAATAGCTGCTGAACTCTCACTCTCCAAACTGTCCTTCCGACTCCTACGAAACAAACAAAGAAGAGAAAATAAAGCGTGGAAGGCAACAAAGGGGAAACACGAGTGAGGAAGCCTAATATGGTACACTCAGCAATGAGAGAATGTCTGTCTGTGAATAACAGCTACCGCAAAGGAAATGGCAGTTCCTTGGGCTTTGTCTGCGAATGGAAATGTACAGATTTCACAACTGCTCTCAAGGAGCCGTCACCTGATACTGCGGAAGACTTAATTTCCACAGAAAAATACCAACAATTTAGTGACAAACCTGAATATTATGCTTGTAGCTAAGAAGTAATGGTGATAACAGTTCAGATGTCAGTTGCACCGTGAGTCACTACACATGGCGAAGGGAGTTATCCTGGTGCAACCCTAGTGATCCCATTTTGGTGTGTGGGAGGAACACTCACTGAGGTCTCTCGTGGCCCTGTCTCTGGCTGCTGATGGGTGGTAGTGCTGCCTTGCTGTTAAACTCCAGTCCTTTCCTCAGGGTCTCCCTGATCTGCTCTGTGTCTGTCAACACACAAAGATCAGCATGGAATTATCCCATCATGCACCGCTGGCAGCATGAAGCCACAACTCCTGTGTACAGATTGGTCAAGCATTCTTGGGTCTTCTCAGCTTTAATTATAGGATCTACTCTTTTGAGTCCTTTAGGACTTGGCGTACCTTTGTCTGAGAGCCTCCGTGGCTGTGATCCTATGCAGATAGACCGGCTGTCCTCCTCATCCTCTGGCGGTCGACTGAGATCGTCCCACGCACACTTGGCGCTGACCCCACTCAAGTTAGAGCCCTCTGTCTCAATACCCTGGTCCACTCTCTCCTGCTTAGATGAGCAAGAAATATACGCAATCATCAACACTAGCTCCCATAAAACTCACACAAGATTATTAAGAAAAGTTATGAGATTCAGAAATGAGAAGACACTGCATAAAGATTTCTGGGCCAACAGGGGGCACTCAATACTGTCAGAGAGCAAAATAATGTAGTTATGGAAAAGCCATTCTCTATAAAGAGTTCCCCTTAAAATGCTTTGTAGATGTAAAGGTCACTTTGCCTCTGATATCCAGGACAAATCCTTGACCTGTTCCACGCCAGTCCCAGGTGGCACTGCAAGTTATAAATAGCAGTCTATATATGTCTTAATGTATGGGCAATCGGTTTCCTTTGGGTCACTTTCGAGTTAACTCTTCCAAATTTAGCTTCACTTTTTAACCCGAATCCTTTTACTGACCGTCCATCCAATCACAGGCCAAAACTATAAACCTCTCTCATGCTGTAATAGTAGATTGAGATGATGGTAAACAATTAATTTGGTAATATAGCAAGCAGCATAAGATTGCCTATCATCTAACACACTATAAACACAACACAGTTCACTCTGAGGAGTGTGCAGAACTTAAAAAAAGCCTTACTTGTAGGTGTGGATCAATGTCAAAAATGGTCTCCCCTCTCCTCATGTCTGTGATTAGCCAGGGGCCACCAGCTCTGTACACAGGACAATCATCAACATTAGTCCCAGACAGTATTAACCATTAACGTTAACAGAGTTAAACACAGAGTTAATAAATAAGCAAGTAACTACATGCTACACTTGCTGGTCACAATGTATTAACTTTAATGACTGATGATTTGGAGGCAAGTGTAAATACTGTGTTACAATAGAAAATAAAGTCGTCTATATTTGATTTGTTAATACCAAACCGTGAAATAAGATCTGGTCTGCATTATGTCAAGTAAGGACATGTTGGAAAATCATCAGCAAATTCACAATTTTTTCACACGTAATTGCACAAAAGAATGTCTCACGTCAAGTTATATTTACTGCGAATCTAAATGATGACTATCCCATCACATACTGGAATTAATTGTACTGACATTTATATTGACATGGCAATCCTGAGTCATGACACAGCAAATTAACATAGCTTGGTCTGAGTCACTTGTCAAACAAAGTTAAGCAACAAAGTAAAACCTAAGAATATTAACACAGCCTGATATATAAAGTTTAATTTTTAAATCTAAAACATGGCGTCTTTATCTGGCTGCATCATGAATTCATGCAAAGCTGTACTCACACTCTGATTCCACGCATCAGCTCCAGGATGCCTTGACCGTTCCACTGCTGGGCCGCCTGTAGCTCCTCTGTACACACACCCACAATCTATAAGAAACAATGCAGAGCATGAAAGGATGTTGTCTACAGTCTTGTTACCTTCTGCGTACTTTTTACTGCTGCCGCCTTTATCTAAATGATGACAAGAACTAAGTCTTTGAAGTTAATATAAACATCACTAACAAAATTCATCATGTTTGCAGAAAACCATCTGTCTCACATTAGTGTACTGTGGCTGTTGATATTTGGTACCACTATGTTATAATAACTAAATGTTGCAATGAGTTTATAACAATTCAGTTGATGTGACTTGATGCAAAGAGGATGCAAAAACACTACAACACACTGAAGACTGTTGATCTCCTGTTGCCATAGAACTGACAATACACATACACTGAATGAACACCTGAAACTTATTTAACTGACGAGATGAGTGTACACAATCATTTACTTGACAACTTGGGTTTTCATTTCATACTTTAATTTAAATGCTTTTATTTTAGTATTTTGGCCTGATAGCAGACAGAATTTTTAACTCCCTACACTTTGTTTCCATCTTCAGCCTCACATTGCATCCACGCTAAACAATTTCTGCGGGAGAGGGGGATTTGATTTTCCCTCGATAGCAGTGACCATCTTGTCATGATAGTTATTACTCATAAGCATTGGTTGTTTTTCATTTCAACCAAGAAACCACTGTTCCATGGCGCGATGTCAGACAAATCAGTCAACTTGGTGGAGTGGGTGGATTCCAAGGTCTGAACCCAGGGAAAGTTTAGCTAAATGCACTGTATCTTATGATAAGTATGTGTCCTGCGTGATCATCACTAATACTAAAATGCAGTGCTACGGTCATCCTCATCTCTTCTGATTCTGGTCCATGTTTTGTCCAAATACCAGTTATCATCTTTGATTTATTGTGCCAAAAGATCCCAAAAGTGCTTGACATGAAGTTGCTTAAACTATGTGAATACTACTCACCTGCAGAAAGCTCACTGTGCCAAATGGCGTTTGAATTGGTTGCATCTGTGGGTCCTCTGTAAGCAACATATGCTGGATACGAGATTCACTATTGTCCAGTGGGCTGTGCCACGACACATGGTCGCCACTACAAAATGTGTTTTCTGTAGAAGAGAGAACAAAATGAGAGAATCACTTTTAAAGAACAGTAAAATGTGCTGTTTAAAGTTGTCTACAATACACACACTCTATCCTGCAAAGTACATTTTGGCCTGTACCTTCGGTCACTAGTGGGAAGCAATCCTACTTTCCTAAGTTTCATTATCTGATGGTACAGAATTGCTGAGGGAAAGTTGCAGTAACAGGAAAAGAGGGGACACAGATCAGCGAGAGAATGAGAGTGAGTAAGTGAGAGAGAGAAAAATCGAGAACCAAATGTGGCAAGAAAAAAAATTACATTTCCATTCAAGGAATCTGTCTGCTTGGGAGGTAACATGCACCCCGTCCAGATTCACTGCAGGAGAAAAGCGAGGGGGAAGATGGCCAGGAATCAGCATTCATTTAGCTCAGGAGCCCAGCCCACCCATGCGCAAATTGACCCCAGCTGGATAGCAGAGAAGGGCTGGGTGGTGAGGAGAGGGGAGCCTGGAGAGAATAGCCTTCTTCTCTTTCATGGCTTTTAAATGCCCCCTCCTCTCTCAACCACACTTTCTTGTTCACGGTATAATACACAACTGCAGGATTTAAAGAACTTAGCAGCATGGTATACACCCATTCCACAGAGTATACATTCACACACGACAACAACGATCTTGTTTGCCATTTGTGCAAACAATCCTATTAAAACTGTGAAGGGAAAGAAAGGGGAAACTAGACTTCCTGTCAATACCCAGAGCTCCAACAAACACAAATAATGTGTACCAAGACCACAGCCTGTAGCAGACTGCTCTATTCTTGCATGTTTGAATGTATCATAGGAAATACAAGGTACCTTTACAAAGAACACATTCTTCACATTCACAAAGACGTGACAAGGAGGCATGCCAACTGCAGCCACAGAGTTGTTCTATTAAAAATGTGTGCAGATGAATCATTTACTAGACTATTAACAAAGTGTGACCAAATGAAAACACAAACCATTACTTTAACTTTGTCACACATTTTCCAGGTGACGGATTAAGAATGTAGGGCTTGAACTAACAATGTTTTTCATTACCTCTTTATCTGATGTCACTTTATTGATTAATCAAGTAAACAGTTCCTCCTTAAAAATTCTGACTGAGATTTCCAGAGCCAAATTAATGTCTCAAAACTGCTTGTTTAATCTGACAAATATATAAAACTTTTAACTGAATTTAGATGAGCATGCATTTTTTTAACAAATCCAGCCATCTATTTACACCAAATGTTTAAATCTAAATTCCCTCATCACTTGAACACTGGAATCTCCTTATTCTTTATCATTACTGCTGCAAAACTGTGCGCAAGAGTTGTTCAAACCAATTTCTAAGTTGTTTAACAATAGAGTATGGCATTAAATTACTTGCCTTGACCTTGAGGGTTTTTTCTTAACGTTTACAATCATCACTCATGTTCAACGTCAGCAGATACTACACTGGACAAAATGACTTCCTACATACAATAATGTGAATTCAGCCTGATTATTTTTCATATTTGCATCTTCCCCTACTGTTTACATTTCATATTGCTTTGTATTTTCTACCTATGCTCACTTATTATATTGCTTTCTTGTTTTTGCTCTGTCCTCTTTACTGCTTCAATGATGCAAATGTCCCTGCTGTGGGACTAATAAGGGATTATCTTATCTTTTAATGTGTGGCTTGCTCCATGCAAAGATGCAAAATGTACAACTTTGCTTTGTACTCCTCTTAAACGCTGTGCTCTCACCTGACTGGAACACGTAGCGAGCCAAGCCTTGCATGAGTTCTGCGGGCCAGGTTGGTGGTGCCGTCTCTCCCATCTCTCTTTTGAGTCTAAAGGTGAGTTCAAAGCCAAAACCACTGGGTCCGTCTGCCCCTGTGAATCTAATACGCACACACACACACAAAGAAACTGGGTAAGAAGCTGTACTTTTATTTAATAGTAAATCACAGTACTTGAGTTAGTAGGTGGTCTACTCTTTAAGGGCTTCTGACATGAGCAAAAATGTGGCATGCTTAAAAAGGCTTGATGCAACATGTACAGATTTCCCAGGTTTTTAACAATGCACAAACTAATGAAAAAGAAACAGATCAATGCCGCTATTACTCTCCATCTACCCAACTCCCCTGTGCAACAGCAAGTCAAGTATTTACATTAGCGTACTTACTCATGAACCCTATTATCCCCATACAGGTCACTCAGTCCAAAGCTGACATAGTGCCAATGCTCCTGGATGTCCTGAGCTGGACAGCCCGTACTCCTATACATACTGATGTAGTCTAACGGGTCAGGCCCCCCTAACCTGTGAGAAGCATAAAATGAAAACCATCGGCCATGTCAGAAATTGTTATTGTTGTCAGTGCAGTGTGTTTACTCTTGAGCACACATATATGAAGACAGTAAGCTTAGATGGGAGACCATAACTGTGTAAAATTAATAGCAGTGAGCATTTAAATACATAGGTTTTAGTTAGAGTGATATAGTTTGTAACTGAATCCTTTAACTCCCCAAAACAAAGTAGCAGTTACCCACTGTGTGACTCCTGTACGTAGTTAGCTAAAAAGTTAGCTTAGCAGTCATTAGCTAAACGTCTAGCCATCACTGCATGAACTTGATCCACAAACTTCAGGCCCACAGATTTGACAGACCAGTAACAACAAAACGAGGTACCTACCAATATTTAACAATAGCTGTAACTTGAAGCGGGTTGGCCTGTTCGGGGTAAAGTCGCCGGCATTCCCCGTAGATAGCCTGCAGTCCAGGGGGAAACGTCGGCACCAGCCCGTGGGCTTGAACACCACTGCTAGGCCGTACCTCATCCATGCCACAACCTCGAACAAACCTAGTTCTTCTATAAAAAACAGCGTATACGCAGTTATATTCTGCTTTCTACCCCCGCTCAACTAAAACGACACAACCCCAAACCATAAAAAGTCTTACACTACAAATGTAGACCGACGAAATACTGATTTAATTCGGACCGCTGTGCTGCACTCAGTAGGGACACAGCCTGTTGCTCATCGTTACAAAAAACTACCTCACCATTGGTTGGATGCGGTCGTGACGTAACTGACTGACGGCTTCAAATGACCAATCAGAATTTTTTTTTTTTAGGTTTGTGTGGATTTGTTGATAATTATGATTGGCTGATACACTGTCAATCAAACAGTAGGCCGATGTAATTTTAGGTCGAGGCTTCAAAAACTATGGCGTAATTATATTCTTTATTTTAGTAAAAATAGCAATACAAAAATGTAGATATACTCTCTCTATACATATATATATATACTTTAACCCTGCATTTAAAAAATACTTGAGTAAAAGTTCATTTATATTATCAGCAAAAATTAAGTATTTAAAGTAGTAATTACAAGTAAAAATGGACTACTGCTTGCAAAAAGAGTTATCTCACTCTCCTGGAAAAAGACCAGTAAACCAAAGTTCATTAACTGAATTAAAGAATTATTCATAACTATAGGCCTACCTCTGGAAAAGATTACATACATTTGAAGTCATTTTCTACAATTTATGGAGGATATTGATATACCTATTGTATTATATAACTCCATATTCCGTTTTAATTATAAAAATATAACCAGGGACAGGGGTTGCAAATTAGCCATGGCTAGAAACCTGTAGGTATTGCATCTACTTTGTATTTTTCATATGAAGCAATGTCTAACGCATTTGTCCTTGTCAAATAAACAAGTAAATAAATAGAAATAAAATAGGATATCTGGGATGTTGGCATGAGAGTGCATATAATAGGCTCCTGTCTATATTTGGGCCACATGGCAGGGGGCCTTATTACATCCCAAATTAATAATAACAAGGAAGGAGTGCCAACTTGTAAGATGAAAAGGATTTATTTCAGAAAAATGACAATATGAATTAGCAGACACTTATAATGGAAAAAAACCAACATGCTAAGGTGAGGTACTTTTTAAAATTAGTTTCCCCTGTTACTCATGGCACTGTGTCTCTCTTTCATAGTAGTGAATGCAAGCATAGTGCACCGGTAATGAACCACAGTGTTTTATTACTCAACAGGTTTCTTCACACTACACATGCAGTGATGCAACAGCAGCCAGCCAACTTTTTCTGCCTATCACCACCACACAGTATAGACAGCCTGGAGCCAGGAAGTCAGGAACCAGGAGTATTAAGAATGAAACCACTGCTATGGACCTTAAACCTATAATGATGTTCAATCCATGTGGGAGATATGTGTGCAAATATAGAGTTTATATGGCATGGCATATCAAGGGATAACTTTAAAACACTACAGATACCTCAAAAATAACTGCTTTCAACCAGTACTATTGTACTTCAGGTCGTCAAAGCAACTTATACCTCAACAGTAGCAGCCCATGATCATGTAACTGAAAAGGATGTTGGCTGTTGTATCTAATCATATTGTTTATAACTAATCTAACTAACTGCCATCACCATGGCTGCAGATTTTTATAGAGCTAGGGCTGAGATAACATCTGAATAAAAAGACGTCCACGTGTGTGGGTTGTATAGGGCGTGGTAGCCCTTGGATTCTGGATATATTGTCCTTAAGTGCTCTCACTCCTTGTACTGTAATGCTTAAATGATGTAGGATTTAAAAAAAGTTATTAGAGTCAATAAGTTACAGAGGAAAATAATTAACTTTGATTTATTTTATTAACAACATGATTCATACATATTTATCAGTCATTTACAAATGGGTTTATTTTATTCACAGTACTATTACATGCAATTTGAAATGAATTCCTCATTCGTCATTTGAAGAAAAACAATAAACGCAAAATACAAATGAAAGTAACACGTCGTAAAAACAAGACATGCTGGAATGAGTGTAAACCACACAAGTGTTTGTGCTTTCTTCTGATGGTCATGATTTCCGCTCTGTGGTGTGGTGCAGTAAGGCTGACAAACAAGTACCATGCCAAAAGAACTGAGCCCATAGATGACACCTGAACACGCCACCATCTATGGAATTCAGTTCTCATAGTAAAGCACTTATCAAACGTTGGTCCTCGGGTGTCCTCGAATGGCTTATCATTTGACACAACTCATGCTTCATTATTAATGCTCTTTTCAACTTAGTTTATGGCCCATGTCTTGATGAAATAAAACCACAATAAAGCCAATTTGTGATCAATAATACAGCTTAAGAACGATGTACATTATACCAGATGCTGAGCAGCATGTTGAGCTGTATGCAGATCTTGTCGTCAGATGATAGCCAGTAGGTTATGAGACTGACTCACCCATGACCTTCCCTTTTTCTCAAGAAATGCAGGGTGATGAGACGATAACGTCAGCCCTGCTTCTTTCATAAGAAGATTGAGCAAGAGGCTGTTACTGTATAAGGTGATATTAAACAGTGACCAATCATAGTTGGCATTTACATCACACAGTAGTGCAGTATGTAATTTAAAACACTGACTTCTTCATAAATTGGCATGAGATTGAGAGGCATTCTATGAAAGTGAAATGAAACCAAAGTGGAAAACAAACCTCCCAAATGTCGTTATGATTGAATGGACCCAGTGCTGTGGTTAGACTGAGCCTATGGAGAGTTTCGGGTCGTCTGAGGAAACCTTCTCAACCTAAGTATTCCTGGAAATGCTTCTCAACCACTGAAATAAAAGTCTGTCCAGTGAGCTGATGCAAGCAGTGAATCAGATCATGGTGATAGTGCTCTGGTCGAGGCATGAAATGACTCATCATTTATGGCCGTACACTCCCAGGAAAAGAACTTTGGGACAATGTGATTACTGGCATCCAATTGGTCAATGTATCTTTGAACCCTCCAAAGTAAGTTTGAAATTAACCAACCTGAGTTCTTTTACAGTATCTCTTTAAAAAAAAAACAAAAAAAAACTTCACCTCATTCAAGGCCATATTGACAGTGACACTGCGGCGAGACAATTCCTAAATGTTATCTCAGTCACAGTAGTTTATTCAGTATGAGTGTACGTTCTTTTAGGATGCATGCAATACAGTACAATGAACTTTCTGAGGAAGGCCACACCTGAACACGTTCAGGAAACTCCTATCTTTCCGGCAGTTGGACTGGGAAACAACCGGTTCTACGGCCTGTTGCTAGAAAAGAATGAGGGCATGAACTCAGTCTTACTGCCTGCACTCATTTAAACAGCTCTCATATAACTATCTGGCACATTAACACCCTTCATCTGTGCTCAGAGAATGTGGAAGTTGTTTTTTCTTGGTAAGTACTCATTTCTACCTCATTTGAATATTTCACAATTTAAAACATGTTGAAAGTTCGTAGCCTGTACTTTAAAACAGGCACTTTTTACAAGTTTAAATACAGTGTCAAATATTTTTTTAATTGACTATAATTTGAGTTAGTTTCCTACTATATACTTACCCCAGTCATTCACTGAAAGCTTTCTCTCCAGATCTTGAATGTATCGGAAATACGTCTCCTCATAAAGGACTCCTAGGACTGAGCTCCAAGCCTTAAACACTCTTTGGCAGTCCCATCTCAACAAAAAGATGTTTGAGTGTTGAATCAGCAGCACGTCTCTCCCAGCTTAATGAACATACAGTAAGCCATCCCTCCCCAGTTCACCTGCATGTTCTGCTCACTCTCCCATGTCCTCCAAGTCCCAAGGAAGGATACAGCATACTGTCTGACATTCACAGCAAAGGACCTTAAATACCACCACCTTTCACATCACCCATCAGCCTCCCTCCCTCCTCTCTATCTGTTTTTTATACGCTCCCTCCGTTCGGTAAGCCTGACAGTCACTTCCCAGTAAGAAGGAAACAGTGGGAGTGGTGAGCAGCACGCCCCCTCACAGTGAATCAACACATAATAGTTTCTGAGGAAAACCATCTGACTGGCCCTGCCCCCTGTTCCCATAAAGTAAGCAGGGGAAAGGCTGTGTCTTCTCGAGGAACCAGGAATTCCCCCACAGGCCGTGAACAGCTGTCGAGATGAGAGATGATGACGAAGCCGACACACTGGAAGCTTGCTGGCTGGGCATATGCAAACAGAAACCGTGTTTGGTGTTTCTCTATCTGCGTAAGAGTGAAATAGTGTTTAACCCTACAGTATATTTACTGTAAGTAAGTGGAAATTCTATCCACACACTGTGGGTGTCAAAATGCTCAGTCATGTTTGAGCTGGTGACACTATGTTTCCTATAAAAGTCTTTTATCTTTGCTAAATATTATTCATCAGAAGGGCAGTGTGTGCCACTTGCGTCATGGGCATGTTTATGATGAGATTGATTCATGTGAATATTTGTGTAGCTGGAGTCGATTTATTCTGGTGAGGTCTGATAGGGGTGTATTCAATAACACAGCCTACCTAAAATAACTCTGTTTGCTCTCCGCTCATAGTCAAACACGAAAGGGATGTGATACTGATTGTGTTCAATCAGCTGAAGATGATAGGACTGGGTCAGCAGGGTAAAAAAACCACAGCTATTGAACACGCTAGCTGACAGTAAAAGAGTTTCGTTGTTTGGTGACCTTGTAAAAATCCTCAGATTTCCTCATCCTCTTTACCTAGTCACCTCAAATACGAGAAACTAGTCTTGATTTCAAGCAAACTTCCTCAGAGAAAAAGCCCTGTCAGATTAATTCAACTGACTTCCTTGATCTGGACGAAAAGGGGAATCCAACGGTTTAGGGAAAAATTTCAGCAAAGTTCCCTTCCTGTACTCGGACGTGTAATTGCACACACTTCTTGGATGTATACACTCATTGTGTGTCACGTCTTTGTTTTGCAATGGAGCACACCCAGATTACGCAGTGACATTAACTGGAGGTAAAACCCCTGACAGAATCAAGAGGAGCCATTACTTGAATAGGAGGTACAGAGACCCCATAGAGTCCCACCGTTGATGTGCAGTGACTCTAGAATCCACTTTCAAACTACATCCTTGGGCTGGTGGGATAAGTTGCAATTGACATTTTGCGCCGGACTTCAGAAACAAGCCTGGCTTTCATGCTGCTGTTTGAACACTGGGGAAATCACTTGCAAAGGTCACTGAGCCCATTTCCTTTCTTTCCTCCCCATGCGTCTAAAGACCTGTAACAGCCCCTTTCAACTGCACTTCACTTACCAGCAGACATATTCAAATGTCTATATAGGAAGTGAGAGAAGGTATAGGTGACCAAAGACCAAACAGGAGATAAGACAGCATATTTTATTACAGCTTTTCTTTGTTTCACCATGGTTGCTGTTACATATCACGAACAAGCTTCAAATAAAAATGAAGTCCTGATATGAATTAGGATTAAACTGTGCAGTGATTCCTCCTCAAAGTGGAAACAGACATTTTTTTTTTATTGTTCAAGTTGCTTTTGCAGTTTTAAAATGTAGGACTACTACATGTCTCTGAAGTCCTTCTTCCCCGTCCCACCGGTGATCCAAAGAGAAAACACCCCTCTGCTCCACAAACGTCTCAAACAGGTGCAGCCCACCACCTACACCAAAGTAGTGGGACTTGGTGGCGAGGTAGACGAGTCCATCTGGAGCGAGCAGTCTGTGGAGGGTCTCATGTAGCACTGGGTAGTAAGCAGTGTTGTATATTGTCTCTGAGGTGAATATAATGTCATATTTGGGATGTGGGTTCTCCTTTTGAAGCAGAGCAAGAAACGTGCTCCAGTCACCGGAGAAAAATCGACACTTGGCTAGTAATGGGTGCTGGGATAGGTCAACGGCTCTTATCTTAGGGGGTGGGTCGCCATCTTTTACCTCCTGTTTCGCTTTCACCTTCTTACAACCACCTTCCTCCTGGATTTTCCCCTTTCCCTTCCTTTCTTTGTCATCTTCACTGTCCACTTCATCATCCTCTTGGCAGTTAAGCATTACATTTGGCACTGTGAGCTGTTCAATAACTGTACTGTTATAATCTTGGAAGTGGACCTCCCTGGCTCCTCTCTGCAGAGCCAGTATTCCCAACAGCCCCGCGCCACAGCCCAAATCCAAGACCGCCTTCCCCCCAAAGGTCTCTCCGTCTTTCTCAATCAGCTCCAGAAGGTCGTAAGTGCACTCCCACACTTTCAGCCCCCCCTCGTACATGCCAGAGATGAGATCAGACCTCTGCTCAGCGGTGCGCGAGAGAATTTCCTCACCGTCATCTCTCTCGGAGGCTGTCTTTTCGAAAACCGTCTCGTTGAGGAAGTGAAGAGGGGGAAGAGCTCCTATGGTAACTGTTTCAGTGACAGCATCCCTGAGGAGGAAGTGTGGGTCAGATGGCTGAACGTGCTCTTTGGCTTCTTTTGCTGGCTCTGCTGGTTTGGTATCTTCCTTCACCTGAAAAACACAAAACAGTGTGAATGATTGTGTGTGTGACAGGTCTGTGTGAATATATGACTACAATTCATAGAAAACATGTGCTTCAAGCTGAAAATATCCTGGCTTGAAAAACGTTTGGAAGTACAGATATATAAATCAGAAAATATGCCTAGGATATGACGCCGGAGGCAACTACTCACAGCACAGGAATGTTCAGATATAAATAATCATGGTGCTTTTGGGTGTTCAGAGGAATTTCCTACAAATTGTGGAGGTCATAAGTATGCTGTGCTGTGGGCTGTCAGTGTTTTGGACAGAAACACTGTTCATGTTTTATTAAAAACAATTTCAATATCACTGTCACTCACTTTGGTACTTTATTGAGTTACTTTTAATTCCGATATCACTGACGTGAGGTTGAAACATTCACAAAACTAGACTACACTGACCTTGGGTCCAAACTCCAAGTTTCAGCTGACATGGCTCACGTGAGATCTGCTTATGAGATTAATTTTGTGACATCAAATGAAGCAGATGATCTGTTGTTCAGTCTGGGATCCTATGAACATGTAACAACTTGAATCTCTACGAATGCATAACAGTGCTGTCTTTGACTGGATGTTAACTGGTTTACAATTATGCTACAGACTATCTACCTTATTTTGTTTGTTTGTACGTGTATTTATTAGTTACAAAATGCTCTTTACGCTGTAAAATATGATCTATTAGAAAAGGACTGGATGACTGGCTGATGAATCTAAGACATGAGACTGTTACAAATCAGCCATGTGATTTACTGTGTGACCGAAACACTGTTGCAAGTACAGCAAAACTCCAGATATCATGTGTGGCTTAGTCGTCAAACTGCTCATGTAGTCACACTTTCACAATTTAAATAAAAATTCCTGATTTTTTTTTTTTTTCTTACATGCCTCTGAACTTTGACGTCAGACATTGCAATGTCGACTCACACAGTCAGCTATCAGAATGACCTTGTATGGTTTCTGTGATGACTTTTTATTGACATGCCTCTGCCCTGTGACATCATGGCTCATGGGCAAGGAGATTGTCAACCTACGCTCTCTAGAGGAAGCACACCTACCTTACATTTCAATTTTCATTGGTAACTGTGATGAAATCATACAGTAGAACTTGCTTCATGCATAGCTCTTGTGTGTGTGTGTATGTGTGTGTACCCCTGACGATTTCTGGTCCATTCAACAGCATATTTTCCTACTACTATAACAGGAGACAGGTCTATATTTAAGCAATATTACGCTCGAGGGTGTGCTCAAACGTCATTTGTGGCACTTCAGTGATGCGGTCAGGACCTCGGTGCAAGCGCCTCGGTCCTGACCGCATCACTGTTTTGCCACAAATGATGTCTAAGCACACCCTCGAGCGTAATATTGCGATTATAAAACTATTAACAGTAACAGCGTTGCCATGGATATGGCGGAGTAATATTTTTAGTGATGAGCCAGGTGTGCTGTTATGCTGATTTGAGCACATTTTAAATGTCTTGTCAACCAATCAGATTGCTTGGTCAGAACTACTTGTTGTATAATTATATTTGTATATTAGGCTATCTAATATTTTCAGGATTGTGAAGAGTTTTTCTTTAGATTTTAGGCCATATTTATGAATTCATATAGATCATGTGTGTGTTTAGTATGAACCAAAGCAACAGCAGCAGCAGCCTCATCTTTTTTTAAACAAATCCATCCATTTGGTAGCCTTTTGGTTTTGCTCTGGCAGTTACAATGTTGCCATTTAATATTTTTAATGATGAGCCAGGTATGCAGTTATGCTTATTTGAGCACATTCTAAATTTCTTGTTGACCAAATAGATTGCTTGGTCGGAACTACTTGTTGTATAATCATAGTTGGATAAATCTTAAAATCAATACTCTTCAGTCCTCTGATTTAGTCTCAACTCTCCTCTGTAAAAGGAAATGTCTGTAAAGATAAATTATCTGTCATTATTATAAATAAATACCACATCAATTATTAATGTATATTGAAAAACTGTATAATTGTTCGAGAATTGTTTATCTTTAGTCATCTCAGTTTATTTTTTATTACTTTTTTTTTTATTGAATCCATTTTAACGTCTGGAACCTCCCGTCTGCATTGAGCTTGAGATGCATCCGCGCTAAGGACTTGGCTCAGATTCTGGAGTTAGTCTCTTATCCTGAATCCTCCTGAAGGAATCTGATCCTGTTTAATTCGGCGGTGAGAACCTCTTGCGACTGCATGTCTTTGCTGAGGTCGACCCCAGTGGGATTCGAGCTCTGGACCTTCTGAATGGAAGATGAGTGCTCCAACCACTACACTAAGGAGGCCCCATTTTACTACTTTTTTTTTAAATTAAATCTGTTTCAGAAATTAGGATATTGACCCCTTGAATTCATGCCTATTGATGTATAAATTCATAAGGGGTGCATAAGGGGTGAAGACCATGATGTGGTAGTAAGTGGACCTTAAATCATTCTTCTTTTTTTTTTCAAATGAATTTTCACTTTTACTTTCACAAGTAATAAGTTAGTGTTTTGCTTTCTTTGCTCTATACTGTCCAAGACTTACTTGTTCTCCTATGATCTATAAATGTTAATGCAATGCTGATGTTAGGCACTAATAATAATAAGGTTTACGCCTATCATTATGGCTAAATATAGCACGCACAAAGCAGACTTTATGAAAACACCACCCATCTTTAAAGCCCTCTACACTGAATTTTTGTTGCAGTTACTCCCTAAAGTGCATGAAATCTAAATAAGCAAAGGAACTGCTCAGCTCTGTCGGAATTTACAAATTAACGGGCACTTAAAATAATACCTTTCACTTTCAAATGAAGACCAGTTAACTTGGTTTTGTATTATTTCTGTTGTATTATTTATAATTTGTATCTTTATTATAATTTATAATTTTCTCTCTTTTTTTTCCTACTCAGTTTCAAGCCCATTTACTCAATAATATGATGGTCTTGCCTTATTGTTGTAATTCTAAATTGTTCGATAAAGTTTACATAATAAAAGGTCTAAGCCCAGTGAGGGTCCTCTTCTTCCTTCACTGCCCCAAGCCCTCATAAAACCATACACGCCACTGCATGCACATTATGTTCCTTTCTTTAAATAACGACCTTACCCATGCCACCAGGTGGACTGGCATACGTCTCTAGTCTAAACTAACTATCTTACATTCATTTGACAGCTTTGAGCAGTTTGAGTAACTTAACCTAACACACACTATTAGTGAGCTAACGTTAACGTTACTCACAGATTTAGCAGCATTGCCTTTCTTTCCGTTTTGCAGTTCATTTCCATCCACGTCGTCTGGCTTTGTTGTTAGTGCTGGAACATCGAAGTTAAAACTAAATGACATGATGACTGACAGCGCTGCACACAGCTAGCTTGAGGTTGGAGAGTTGGTACCACCGGTTACTGCAGGATCCACATGGCGAGCAGTCTGCCGTGCAGTGGCGTCACTTAGCAGAGCCGCTCCGTGTAAGAACTACAAGTCCCAGAATGCTGAGAACCGCTGTAACCGAGCCCTAACTTGTTAATTTTTTTTATTAATGGAATAGAGTAACCTTTTCTAGTCAAGTGTAATTAGGTTTAGAGACATATAACATGCGAAATGTATGCGCATGAATGCATTTTTTTGAGAAACCATCCTTTCTTGAAACGACGTCTTTAATTCCTGACTCAAACTACCAGAATGCATTTCGCCGCGGTGTCTGCGCAAGTGCACTAACTCGGGATCAGGATTCAGATCTGTTAACTGTCACAGGAGGTCCCTGATCCTGCCCTTCTTCGCTGATATGTGGCATTAATCCCGTTTTTGCTTTCCTTTTAAAAATGTCGACAGCAGGGCTGGTTTCGACAGGTTCCCTGCCTTCATAGAACAGTGAGTATTACCCTAAAATATTTTTAAAATGTTATTAAATACTACAGCGCAGCGCACAGCGTCGGGAAAACACTGTACACTGACATCCATACAAAAGGGATTTGGGAGCAGGACTCTGTAGGACTGTTTACAGGAGTGAACATTATGGACACATTAAATGTTCAGGCTTTCACGAGGCCGTAGTTTGGCTTATTGTCTTGTAATGGTGTTTGAAAAATAGCCTTACATTGTCTGATGGTGTGAAGCTGAATGCTACTGCTGCTGACAAACTCAGCTCCACTTCAGACCACTGCACCCCTTACACCTGAGATGACTGCAAAACCTCCACCCAGACTCCACCCTGTCTGGAATGCAGCAAAGCAACTAGGCTTTAGCACATTTACCTGATAGCTCGATTGTTCAACTGTCAACTAATTGTTTGGTTGCTTGTATATCTATGTTTTATTCAAGTAAATGGTCTGGGCTATTGATCTAGCTGCACTGTTAAATGATAGCTGGATAAAGTTGAAGTATCACTTGGCACAGACGGATGTCTGATATAAAAATAACTCAACAACAACAAAAGAAATCCAAGTTGACTGGCTCCCAAATTCAGCCTTAGGTAAGTTTGATATGATGCACTGGAAAAGAGTGGAAACCAGTAGTCAATTGACAGACAATTAATTGGTGGCTACTCAGGTAATCGATTCATTGTTTTTGTCGTTTTTCAAGCTTAAATGCCAAACATTGTCTGCTTACAGCTTACTGTCTGCAAGCAATTTGGCTTAGTTATTATTTTTCTATTTTGTTATATTTTCTTTATGCCTATATATATACCAGCAACATTGATGTGATCCAATTTTGAGGAACAAGAAAGTGTTTCTGATTCTGATTCTAATTTTTGTGTCTTAGGGGATAGTAACTTTAATATCTTGTTTTTGGATTGTTTGTCAAACAAATCAGGTGGTTGCCTGTGCTTAAGGAAATTGCAATGGACATCACTATTTTTCTACAATTTACAGACCAAGAAATTCATTTATTAACTTAGAAAATATAAAGCAGATTGTGTGATAATGAAAATAATTAGGATCTATAAATATGAGTTATACATGCCATTAGTGTTTATAAAAAAATAGTCAGGGATTGCCCACTAGCTCACCTGATAGAGTGGGCGCCCCATGTACAAAGGCTGCAGCAGCTGCAGTTTTGATTCCAACCCACTGCCCTTTGCTGCATGTCATCCTCACTCTCTCTCCCCTTTTCATGCTATATCTGTCCTTTCAAATAAAGGCATAAAAAGCCACCACAAATATCTTTAAAAAAACAGGTACATTTGGTTAATTTTTGTTTTTGTGTGTTGTCGTTTCTTTATTTTCTTTTAGGTGTGTGCACATCACAGATGCAGGATGCGGTATTGTCCCAGCTCAGTGCTCCACCTGCTGCGGTTTGTGCGGTTGCGGTCATGCACCAGGAGAGGAAGGATCACACTGCCCTTTTGGATAAGGGAATTATGGGCTTACATGAAACTGCTGGTGAACTCACTTTACTTTAACTCCCTCACAGACTCAGATGTGGTTTTCGACTCAGTCTTTGAACCAGTGTTTTGGACTGTGGATTATATCACACGCTGGTTTGGCTCGGTGAGTGCGTGGGTTTGTCTGTGGGCTTTTTGGTTACAGAGAGTTTAAAAGTTTTCCTCTGAGGAAAGTTCTCTACATGTGTCCCTTATCTTTGCCTCACAGGTGTTTGTCACTTTGGTGGTGATACTGACAAGCTCCGTCTTGTTGGTAGCCTATCTGGTCCTACTGCCTATGGCCCTCAGCACATACTCCCCTGGATGGATTGCGTGGCACCTTTGTTATGGCCACTGGAACCTCGTTATGATTGTTTTCCATTACTACAAGGCCACCATGACTTCCCCTGGGTACCCCCCTACAGTAAGATACCAACTACACTTTACTGCAGAACCACAAAACTTTAGTAATCTGGGTTTGAATTAAAGTTATACCTGGTAATGCAACGTAAATGTGTTCTTTCATTCAGGAAAAAAATGACAGTCCTTTTGTGTCATTCTGCAAAAAGTGCATCATGCCCAAACCAGCAAGAACACACCACTGTGGCATCTGTAACAGGTGAGTCAGTGTCATTTTTCTCTGGTTCTGGTATTGTCCTAACATGTAATTTTGCAGTCTCCATAGAAAGCTGGGGTAGGCAGAAATCTGGAAAGAAAAAAACAAAAACAAATGGAAGAATCAGAAAACACACCATCCTCCTGCAGCTCTCCCCTCTCTGTCCTAAACCTCTTCCACCAGACAACTACATGCATATGCACATGCTTCCTACAGGATCCCAGTGTTTTCTATACATTTTATAGAGCTGCACATAGCTCATTTGTGCAGCCCCCCATTGCCCCTTTCTCCCTGCTGCTGTGGGCGTCTTCCCCATGTGGACAGTGAGCAGCAGCTCAAGAGACGGACCTTTCGTCGGCAGCTGTAGCGACTCAAATTCAGCCAGAATCTGTCAGCAGCATTTTCTGTCCACCTCTGAAACACTTCACTGATATTGACACATTTTAATTTGTTTGTTGTTGGACTCTCTTTTTTAAAATCCGCCTTCCTTTTTTGGGTTGCTTTGCAGTGTAGGCAGTTGTTACCAATGCTGGAATAGCAACTTTCTATGCAAGACTTTGTACCATTACCAGGCTTTCACAGAAGGGGCGTGCATGCACATCTGCATTTGCAGAACAGCCAGTAGAAATGCATTCTCTTGGAAGATGACCTGTGATTGCCTCAAGTGTCCAATCGTGGCCTAGATTTTCTAAAGCCTCAAAACAGAGAGAAGGTGCAGAAATCGAGCGTTCTCTCAGGCCACTTTAATTACAATGTGCTCAAAGAGTATTATGGGATTTTTGTTCAATGAGGCCAAAATTAAACTTTCTACCCCAGCTTTAACCGACTGAAATGTCTTTATCGACCAATATCCTTTCGACTGCTTAGTGGAATTTATTGGATTTACAGGGGACAGACCTGGTTAGCAACAACTCTTTTGGTGGCAGACTTTTGGGTGCCATAACTTAATGTTAAGCAAGAAAAAACCTGCAGAGTTGTCTGTTAGGTGTCAGAATTCATATTTTCTTTTTCTTTTTGCAGGTGCATTCTGAAAATGGACCATCATTGTCGTATCCTTTGTGCAAATATTGTTTCAAATATTGTATTTTGATGTGACTCTGAGGAGATGGTGGTTTTCCTTAACGTCGGCATCTCAGCTTGGCTAAATAACTGTGTGGGCCATTTCAACCACCGGTACTTCTTCTCCTTCTGCCTCTTCATGGCCATGGGCTGTGTCTACTGTAGCATCAGTGGCAGAAACATGTTCCTAGATGCGTACAATGCTATTGAGGTAAGATGCTCGGATTGCTTGGTCTGTGGGCCTATTTGCAGTTCTGTGCTTGGAGGGATTGTTGGGTTTTATCTGTTACTTTTTATCCATGTTTGGCGTCTTTCTCTGCGGGGCTTAACTGTTCCTCACTGACACTGCCTTGTTTCTGTCTTTAACACTCGGGTTTCTGTGTGTGGGCTCTTCCATTAGCGCTTTAAGCATATGGATGCGGAAAAGCCAGGGGTGCCAGTAACAGGGATGGGACTTCTCATAGGGCTTCTCCCCCCTGGGCAGGTACAAATGTACACAGACACTAAGATGATTAAGCTTAAGTGTTTTTTATTATCTGTTATGTAACATGTGCTCTTTTCATTTATGTCAAGACCACCTATCAGACAGCTGCACCTCCGTACACCTTCAAGGATAAGATGATTCATAAGAGCATCATCTACATGTGGGTGCTCACCAGGTAAAATACACGTTTCATCTTGCACCTTGCTATACATAGCACCATGCCACCTGCTGCTACACAAATCCATTATTCAAAGCAGGTTATGTGTATGAAGTGGTTTCACATTGGAAAAATGGCACAATTAAGGATACTCAAACTTATTAGTATGGATACTAAATATGCAAAAAAGTCTCAGGGTGCTGCTGATGGACACAGTTGTTCCACAATGCAGTGTACAAAGGAAATGTAGGAGCTGCAGAGGTGTAACAGCTAGAGGGATACAAATGTATGAAATGTTTGGAAAACCATTTTAGTCCCTCTTTGTCAGCTCTTATTGGCAGACGCGTCATGACTTACAAAATAATACAGTACAGTGATTTCTATCAGGCCAACTCCAAACATGGTGCACTGCATATTACGCATTCTTAATGCGGCAGCAGATCAAATATAATGTCTTTTGGTCTCTTAGCACTGTGGGATTGGCCCTGGGAGCCCTGACCTTTTGGCATGCAATGCTCATATCCAGAGGGGAGACCAGCATCGAAAAACACATCAACAGCAAAGAGACAAAGCGACTGGCAAGACGAGGACGGGTAAGCTTGTTCAATATATCAAAAGCTAAAATAATTCAGACTGTGTTAAGTCAAGGGAAACCCCAAATCAAAAAACAGTGTCTCCAACATTCTGCAGCTTACACTAAAGCAGTCTAGACTGATAAGAGGAGAGATGTGAATATTTAATTGAGGGTGAACTGTCCCTTTAAGGGAGGTTTAATAGGTTTTTAATTGCCCCTTTGTTTTCCTTTAACTTCTCTGTCAGGTTTACAGAAACCCATTCAACTATGGCAGGCTGAATAACTGGAAAGTCTTCTTTGGTGTGGAAAAGAGAAGGTGTGTCTGTAATGATTTTCTGTTCAGGTACCTGCACATTATATATGACCAATGCTGCCCTGTACTTCTTGTAACCTGTTTTACCTCATCTTTTGTCTGTAGCCACTGGGTGACGCGTGTTCTCCTCCCCTCTGGACACGCCCCGCTTGGAGATGGCTTGACATGGGTTGCATTCCCTTTTAAGAAGGACCTAGTACCCGTATGACAGACTCTACTCAGGCATACTTGTAGCCTAATTTCAGCAGTTTTTGCTGAGTCCAACCAGCTCTGGACATTTGATCTGGTTGGCTTAAAGGATCCTTGCATGGTGGCTCCATTCAGCTGAAGAAATGGGGTCACGTCAACCTCCAATACCTCAAGAACTTGCAAAGGCTTTGCTCATGGTTTGACGGTCTACATTTTTCAACAGTGAGGAGGCAATGTGTCATGGATGATTGCTCTTTACTGGGTTTTACTTATTCTTACAAACAGGTCTTACTTGACTCTGAGCGTTGCGGAGACTGCAGCACCATGATAATGTGTAATTTATCTGTATTTTGTACCTGGTAAGTTAATAAATCTTTATAAATTGCTTTATTTAAACAGTTTGGCACAGTGAATACTCAGTTTTTACCGTAGATGAGCATTCACTCTTATTTCATACATAGATTGCATTTTTTTTTACATCAGACTCTTTTCAAAAAGTATGAATATTCATTCTAGTGATTTTAAGGTAGGCACCAGGATCTCTTCACAATACTGAGCAGGCAAACTCCAGCCCCAGTGTTATGTCACAGCAATGCTTACGCAGACAGACGCAGAGACATGCTGCTAGTAGGGGTGGGGGGGGGGATTAATTGAGATGCAGATTTGATCTGCAGATTCATATGAATGTATTACATCAGAAACAAGCAGCCACAGTAGTTGAGATGCACTAAGATGATAGCAAATGAACAAGATGAGATATGAAAAGTTTTCTTTTAACTCTGCTAAAATCCTGCTGGCATGAAATTATTCCCAGGACATATTATTGATATAAAATTTGCATTTAATGCCTTTGATAAGAAAACAATTAGAAAATAATGGTGATGTTGTCAGTTAAAGGGGGAATGCAAAAGAGAGAGACTGGCAGATAAGGAGAAAGGAGATTAAGGGATGATAACAGATTTCAGTCTGTTTCCAACCCTCTTTAACCCTGCCACTGCTCATCACATCCCCCACTGCATCTGAAACAGATGACACTCACTCTCTCTCACACACACACACACACACACACACAGAGACATACTGTGCACAGACACAGAGGTGTCAGTATTCAATCTTCCAGCAGATGCCAGTGTTCAACACGTCAAGTTTAGTCAGAAGCTGCACAGTATGTTCAGAGGAGGAGGATAATGAGGAATGCTCTAATTGAGAAAAACAAGAATCCTGCAGTTTTTATAAAAGTTTTTTATTTTAGAAGTCATCAATATTGATAATCAGGAAACAACAGCTTTTCAATAGTAATATTAAAACTGCATATATTCTTTTTAAAAAAAAATATTTTCTCTCCTTCTGGTATTTCGGTATGTTGGTGTTAAACACAGTTGTACTTCAGGTATTTAGGTGTTAAAAAGCCTAATGGCTGTAGGGACAAAGGATCTCCTGAACCTCTCGAATCGCTCACTGCAGCTGCTCCACTGTCCTGCCAGGATGTTGTGGAGAGGGTGATTGACATTGTCCATTACGGCTTGCAGCTTATTCTATGTGCGCCCTTTCACCACAGTCCCCAGTGAGTCCAGTCTCCTGCCTAGCACTGAGCTGGCCTGTTTAACCACCCTGTCCGGATGTCTGCTGTTTTTGTCGGTCATGCTGCTTCCCTAACAGACTGCAGCATAAAACAGGGCACTCGCCACCACAGTGTGATGAAACATGAACAGCAAACTTGCAAACATCAAAAGATTTGCATCTCATGAGTGCTCTTTCTTGTACAGAGCATTTGTATTTGCAGAGCAGTCCAGCTTGCTGTCTAGGAGCACACCCAAGTATTTATAGGTATGCACAACCTTAATGACCTCCTCCCCTATGCAGACTGGCTGGCAGGGTGGCTTTGATCCTCTGTAGTCCACCACCATCTCCTCAGTCTTGGTGGTGTTCAGGAGGAGGCGGTTCTTATTGCTCCAGTCGAGGGCCTCCAGCAGGTCCCTATACTCCCCCTCCTGTCCACTTCACACACATGCCACAACAGCTGTATCACCTCAATACTTCCAAATGTGGCAGGACTCTTAAAGTTGGATGTGCACAGTGTGAACAGGGACAGAGCCACAGCTGTCCCCAGTGGGGCCCTCGTGCTGCACGCCAGTGTCCCAGAAACACAATTCCTCAGGCTGACGAACTGCGGCCTTGCTGTTAAATAGTCCGTGATCCAGGAAGTCAAGGAGGAGGCCATCCCCATACTTCTGAGTTTGTCTCTCAGTATGGGAGGCTGAATAGTAATAAATGCACTTAATGTGATACAGTAGATACGATACCTACAAGGGACCTCATTCAGGTTTTTAGTGGCAGCAGCACTACCTAGTGCCTTATAGGAGGTTTTAGGTGGTTTCAAGCTGTCATTGCAAATTGTACCGATATCAGTGGTCATCAAGGCCCCTTTTCCCAAACTTTTTGTCATGGCCCTAAACATTTACCTGGTTTGCCTTGCGTCACAGTATGCCCTTGTCTGTATGGTGCAAATACACCACATTGTCTTTATGTACTCTTGTTCCCAGATGGTTACAACACTACACATACTCTCAAGACATGTAGTGTTTTCATGAAAGCCAGGATGAAGTTGAGCACATTCAGTTGGCTCATTTTCTATCAAGAGCACATACTTACATCATCCCAGGAAGATTTGGATGCTTGGCTTCATGAGCAATAACAGAGTATTCCACCACACCTTACCCTTACCTGCATATACTGTACATCTACACCTGTTAATAGATAAGATGATAGAGTTAACTCAATTTTTGTGCCAGTTTTAAATTGGATAGGATTAACTTGCTCCCAGCCTGAGATACAACATAATCCAATATAGATTTAAACTTGATAGTTGACTTTATTCAGGCTGCATACAAGAGTAATTTACTTGAAACGACATATTGGTGGTTTTGTATCAGACTGGTTTCACGCAGTTTTATTTTAAATAAACTGTTAGTAGCTAAGCAATAACCTTATAGAAGTGAGTTTTTGGAGGAAACACCAACAACGATTCTTGGTTACTTAATTGTTTTGTTATATCATTAAAAGAGGTGTGCGCGTTTTAGGGCAGATACGAGATTTTATTGAAATAAGGCCAGTGCAATGTTCCCTGCCAGTGGAGAAACGTCAATAAACACTAATATAACAATAATAAAATTACTTCCGCCTTGCATTTCAGACTAAAATCCTTATTACAGGGGTTACAAGCGTCTATTTCACAGTAAGCCCGAATATTTTTTGATATTTTTGTTTCATCACCAAGTTTATAGTCATGAATGTTTTTGTTATTTCAAAATTCTGCTTATTTGCGAATTAAATTGTTAATTATTTCCAATTCTTCCATTATTCTGGAGGGGTCATTTCTCAGTTTCCGCTTTTACTCTGATTATCTTGACGCAGAGGTGAAGAGTTGGTCCAATCTGCGCATGCGTGCAGCCTGATAGGGATTTAATTCTAGATCAGTGCAACGGTGCAAAGAGATTGTGCGGGTGAGCTGCATTCATTATGATTCGTGGGGGAAACGGATGTTGATTGCATTTATTTTTATTATTATTTTTTGGAGAAGCTGTTCACATTTGCTGGAGGCTCTGCAGGTCCAGACTGGTCACCAGCCCGCCAGCTCTGCGCGCACACACACACACACACACACACACACACACACACACACTGCTCCCAGTTTGTCAACCTGCTGACTCGCATCTCCTGCTGATCGTCGCGTCACGGTGATAACTTCACTTGGAAGCAAGTTCGGATGTGGCAAGCAAACTGCAGACGGATGCATAATTTAGCAGACTGGATTTCCGGTAGGCAAAATAAATTGTTTGTTAATACTAGCCTAATATATTAAACGGCCTGTGACTGATAAGACTGCTAAATCCAATCGGAAGTAGCATACATCTTTTAAATTATAAACATATACTATAAATTGTAATCATGCATGAACACATTTTTTAAATATTTGACTGGAAAATCAGAGCGGCATGAGGTTCAGGCGCGTGCCCCCGTCAGCTGGCAGTACACGTGACGTAAACATCGCAGCTTGTCTGACCTCACAGGAACAAGGAGTGCTGAGCTGTCATTATTCCCTGATGATGCTTTTCACATAAGGCACCTAATTTACCATCATCTTTATATTATGTTTATGTATCCGACATGATCGCACGTGCATTTTAAAGCATTAATAGACAGACTGATGATTTTTCTCCTTGGTGTGGCTTGTAGGGACAGTGATGGGAGGCTGTGTGGGGAGGAGTAGGATGGATGGACAAGGGAGTGCCCGAAGCTCGACAAGGATCAAAAAACGTGGAGGTAAGGAGCTGGATTGAGCTGCAGCCTCTAGGTTTATGAAATAAGGACATGTTTTTGTGAATGCTTTGCTGCACAAAATGTGAATTAGATACAAGAGATGATGCCCTTAAACCACACACTGGGAATAAGACAGGTTAATTTGTTAGGTGTTACAAATCAAATGAGGTGGACAATATGAGTTTAAGAGAGCCTACTAATATTTTTAAAGGCCTATTAGCCTACTATAATGTTAGAAATTGCTTCTGTGGTGAGTGTGCACACATCCTCTGACACATACTTATATAAGGACACATTATCAGAACCAGCACAGAGCAGCAGTTTTCATGAGAAGAAGCCTTAACAATTCATGCACCTATGTTAACATGCAGGCTGGGGCAGGATGCTTTGCTACACCCGTGTTGCACTGGCGTCTTTCTCAGTCTGACAGCTTACTGTCTCAGGTGTTAAATGTTTCAGGCCGGCTCGTCATGTGTCTAATCTGTGCAGAGGACCTGCCCTGATACGACAGTGTTTTATGTAAACACCGGGCAATCCACTCCTTGTGGAAAAAGCGGCTGTGCACTCAGCTGGATTGTCATGCATTATGTATGGAGCGGCAGCAATACCACCAGCAGCAGCAGCGGTGGCCTGCACAGAGAGTTTTCATGTCAAAGTTTGACCTACTTGGTGCATGATTTGCCTCATGTGGACCTGCTGCAAAACATATTTACATGCAAAAAGAAATCATTTACCTGCTAGCCAGACATGCATCACCTCACATGTCACAGGCGCAGACCTCCTACGATTGTTAGATAACTATTTGTTGATCAGCATCTGAGAGGCAGGTTTGTTTTTATTCGTATAAATAGCAGAGTCGTCTCGCAGGAAACAATCACCTGTTGTGGGTAGTTCGCAGAAGTAGCTTCTCCTTCAGACTGTAATAGTCTGACAAGGGTTTATTGTCTGCTAATAGGTTTAGCATGTTGCCTTTGAGTATTTCTATCCTGCCTCTAAATAGAGCTGATAGGATTAGGCCTCTTGTGTAAAGAAGCCACCTTCTACCTAGGACACTGAGTTTACTCTCTCCTCATTTTGAACCTCATTCCATGAACTGATCCTGTGGTATTTTGGGTTTGCGAGGTATTTTCAGTCAGAAGGGATATAAGTGGAGGGAGTGTTGTCATTTTTAAGCAACTGGGGAAGTGTTACGATGGTTCACTGAGCTCCGAATCTCAGTCTGCACATCGCGGCAAACTAGATCAGGTGATTGTATCGACAGTTGGGCGGTGTGTTGAAGCAAGCTGGTTGGACACGACTGGACTGTCCTCTTCTTCAGGGTTGGTGTCTGTAGGTCATTAATGCAGACTTTTAACTGACTCACATCAAACCTCAGAGTAAGAGCAGCTATGGGAGTACCAAACTCAAGGGAGTACACCTACTATCATGGCCCAAACACACCCTTGAGGATCTTGCTGAAAAGTAAGTATTGGTTTTGGGTGTGGGATGAAAGAGATTCTGACATGATTTTGGTTTTTGCACCGCTGACTGTGTTGTGCCATAATTAGTCTCAGAGATAGTCTGCACTGTTGATGCTGTTGTTAATGTATGAAGGCTTTTAGGGCAACAAACATTGTATGCTGTAAATGGAAATAGAACAATTGACTACAGAGAAAACAAACAACAGAAAGAGGTCGTAACAAAATGATTGAGAAAATCCACATTGCTACCTCTAACTGAAATGCATGTGCTTATGGGGAGGAACACGGATGTCACTTTGATGGAGATGTGAGGCTGATTTAACTCAGAGTTGCAGTGCTGATGTTTCTGAGTTAATGTTCCAGTATGACAGGCATTCATGTCCTTCCATCCATTTCTGCTGTTTGTATGCACCATGCTGAAATACTACAACTATTACAACAAGTAGTAGTAATGGTACTTAAATGGAGCAGCAATGATAATATTCCAAAAGTAACACTTCAATTCACATATCAGAAACTTAATCATTTCCTGTTTTAGTGGATTTTAATTGGTAGTTCCTCCGTCCATCAGACATGTTTATGCCTGTGGAAAAAAAAAAAACTTGCCTAAGCTTAGATTCCAGGTAGTGAGGGATACATCTGAGGACACACTGGCAAAGCTGCACTCTGTGAACACGCACACTCCACTGTACACAAACACTAGGCCACTGACTTACTACAGCAGGGAGGTGGGTAAAACATTCTTCAAATAATGCAGGTTGTCATCACTGGTTGCATCTGCCTCATTCTAGTAAGCACAAAACCCAAATCAAAACAGTTCCTCCAGTTATGTAATGTTACAAATACAAGCTTTAAAACTTAAAAATGTCCCACATGAACTCTCTGAACTAAAAACTAGGAGTGGTTTTCATCCTCATATTTCTCGACAGCTGTGTTTCTCTAGCTGTTAGGCGCAAACTTCTTGAAGTCAGTGTTCATCAAACAAGAGGTCAGAGCAACTTGCAATTATCTCAGCGTACCTTCCAGCTTCTGGCAGTCAGGTTGCTTGTTAGGAGTCCAGACACAAATAATATTTGCATTGGTTTGGCTGGCATGTTAATGGACTCCTTTGCAACTTTGCAGCTGCCTGTGCTCAATCACAAAAGCAAACACGATGGCTAAAAACCCATGTTAATGCAGCATAGGTAAAAAGTTATAGCATATCAGTAACATAATAATGTCACAGACACTGGACTTCTGCTATATTGTAATTATGGCTCTGAAACAGAGAAATAGTTAATTTGATTTTAAAACTCACCCTTTTATTACTCATTCATAAAATGTAAATGATGATATGTGTACATGCATGTAGGCATGCAAGGAATACACCTCATATTAATCTGAAACTCAAGCCATCGTCTCATCTCTATAGGCCGTGCTGTCACATTTATCATCATATGGAGGCCTGCATTGACATTTGCTTGATGGGAGTGACATTGTAGCAGTGATGATGTCATAATTAATTTGCAGATGCTACGTGTTTATACTTCCATGTGCTTGTTGTTTTGGGCTCGTAATAGTGCCTGAGCGTTTCTGCTTGCTCTCATTGGTCAAAGAGTGCTCATCTCTCCAACCAATGCCTCATGGGATAGGGGCAGATAAATCCTATTATGTGGAACCTGATTACTGCCCATAATCCACTGGTGTGTGCTTGTGTATGTGACTGCTTGTCAGTGCACATGTATGTGTTACTTGCCACTGCAGTAATCCACAGCACTATAAATAATCACTTTGATTTGTCTCCCTCTGTGAATCAAATGGTCCTTCTCTATATGCTGGTGCTGTATATCTAACATGCTATATACAGGCATGGAGACACCTGCAGTGGGTGTATGAAGCTACTTGGTTTGTATGTTGTTTGAGTTGTGACAAAGGGCAGTTGCATGCATAACAGTACTTAGCCTATATTGCAAATGAATATCACAGATGCAATTGTGTATTTTCAAGGGCTGTTTTTGCTAAATACTGAAGATCCGTCAGTATGGGAGTCCTAAGATGAGCCTTTTTGTCCATGTCTGACCTCACTGGTGTTTATATAACCAAATGTACACAACACAATAAAGCTGTATTACATTTGAAGCTTTTAGCGTCTATAATGTTTCTTATAATGGGGAAAATGGGAATTATAATGGGAAATTATTTCTTGACACTCACTTGTATCTGAGAGTAAATGGTAACAGCTCAGCCATTTTACAGCAGCTGTGACCTGAGCCAACCTGGCAACCATCAACAGCAGGTTTCTCAGAGCTTCACTACCAGATACTTGGTTTTACTGCTCTATAATCCCTTGGACATTAACTGTTTTAGCTGCGGCCATTCTATCATTAGGTGCAAAGTTGTTTTCATGACTGTCCAGCAGAGTGTAGCCCTGATCCTATGACATCAGATAGGTCTTTTGATCAGACTGAACACTCCCTTCTTTTTTACTTTCAGGACGCAATGAGCCCCTGAAGAAGGAGCGTCCAAAGTGGAAGAGCGAGTACCCGATGACGGAGGGCCAGTTGAGGAGTAAGAGGGATGAGTTTTGGGACACAGCTCCTGCCTTTGATGGACGGAAAGAGATCTGGGACGCACTCAGAGCAGCAGCCCTGGCTGCGGAGTGCAATGACCTGGAGCTAGCGCAGGCTATAGTGGATGGAGCCTGCATCACCCTGCCACATGGTATGAAACCACCCACAGGCACATGAACACTCACACACACACTCACACACATGCCCTCTCAGATATGGAGATATGTGCTTCATCCAGCTATCAATTGTAAGCTTCAAATACCCAGGAACTTTCAGCACAAATGCATAAACTCACTGTAATAATTCTCTAAATGTCAAAGGACAGTTTGCAGAATCCCATGCATCAGTTGTTCAGAGATTACTGCTGTAATAGTTACATAATAGTCGCAGTGCTGCGTGACCACTGTGAATGGATTGGTGTACAGAAAGCCATGGCAGAGTTAGGTGGAAAAAAACACACACTGTTCTTGCATATTTATCTACTGACACAAAAGAGTTTTGCTAGTTCAAGGACAATGGCGTTGTTGATGTTAATGTCATCATGCTTCCCCTGGATTATCTGACGAGAGAAAAGGTTTATATGTCAGGGATAAAGTTAGCTGCTGTTACTGACAAGAGGGTTTTTGGAAATCAGTTGTTTATGCAGTCCATTTTTCCCTCTGCAGGCTCCCTCACAGAGAGTTATGATGAACTGGGCAACCGCTACCAGCTCCCAGCTTACACTTTAGCCCCACCTGTCAACCTCATCTCTGAAACGTCCTCTGAGAGCAAAGTCTCTGACTCCACACAAAAACAAGCTCAACCTCCTCCATGCAGACAAGAGTTCCAGCTGCGGGTACGATTGTCAACAGGTAAGAAACATCCAGTGTAACCTATAATATGTATATTTATAATATGACATTTAAATCTACAAAAGTACATGTTCTACAGATTGCATGCACACAACACTTCATTGCATCTTGTCTCATCTCAGCTTGAGACTGATCTATAATTCATAGCTTTTCAGTGTCTCACAGCTTGCTCAGAAATCTGTGTCAACTCTATTCTTGCCTTGTGGTATTCTTAGGAAAGGATGTGCGTCTGACAGCCAGCATGGCGGACTCCATCGCCGAGCTAAAGAAACAATTGGAAGAACAGGAGGAAATTGACGTGACTCGCCAGAGGTGGTTCTTTTCCGGGAAGCTCCTGACTGACAAGACTCGTCTTCAAGACGCCAAGATCCAGAAGGACTTTGTCGTCCAAGTGATTGTTAATACGAACCCTACGGTCATAGCTAACTGAGGGGTGAGACAGGCGGCTATGAAGAGAAGAAAATATAAAGGACGTGCCAGAGAGGGGAGGGGGGGGTGGGGGGGGGGGGGGCGGCAGGAATAGGAGTAGGGCTTGAAATTATTTCCAGTTGGCAATGCAGTGGAATTTTGTGTACATTTTTATATAAGAAATTATTGCTTTTATATTGCTCCTTTTTGTATTTTTTTCCTTTTTCCAAATGAAGTAAAAAATGTTGAAAAGCACTGAAACACTTTAGATTAGAAGTAGAGTCCATAATGCACATCCCAGTGTCTGTCTGTCTGTCTGTCTGTCTGTCTGTGTGGACATAAACTCACAGCTCTATTGTTTACACGGGTCCCCCTCCTCATCATGTGTGTTTGTACTTGTGCTTAAACTCAATATGGATCACTTGGGGGTCCAACTAAGGAAAATCCATTCCCTCTGTTTTTTTTTTTTTTGTTTTTGTTTTTTTTTGTTAAAGATTTCTGTCATGCAATTTGAGAAGTAGGGTGAGGATGGCAGAGACCTATAGAGAAAAAGAAAACTGTAAATATCAGTTTCCGTATGTGTTGTTTGGTCATGTTACTGTGCACATTTTCAATTCACAATTGTAAATTTGTAATAAAGACATGGAATGTAACGAAGGTACCTTTCTAAAAGGTAATAATAAGAGATGAACAGGTTTGTTTTTTTATTTCATCACTCCAAATGAGATACTGTAGTCTTATGTACATATGATGCTCACTGTACTTGAATAACTTATCAATAAATATTGTAAATTTAAGTCATCTTCCACTTTGCTGATTCTTACATACCTAAAGTGTCTATAGGAATGTGTCATGTTACAACTTATCCTAAAGCAATGGTTCCCAACCAGGGAGTTGGGCCCACCAAATGGTCCCAGGGTGAATCTGAGGGATCACAATATGGTTTAAGGGATAAAAAGGAAAATATATATCTATTTTCCAGAGGTGTGGACTCGATTTGACAAAGTAAAAAAAAGACTTGCAACTCGCCTTGGTCGTTACAACCAATGATATTAATACACCTGGACTGCCTTTTGGCTTGAAGATGCTTGATACTTTTCCCCAAGTAAATCTTGGAATAGACGTTATGGAACTTTTCCCAATATGAGATAAGTTAAATACAACAAGACAGTAAGGACACATACGAAATTCATTCTGTTGTGGTACTGGTTAATAGTGCTATATGCTATAAGTGCAATGTCACCACTACTTTTTTATGATCAAGTTCAGTTGCACTTGTATTAATAAATTAATACAAATGAAAAAAATCACTCCTGATTTTTGTAAATTTAATGTATTATTACTTTGTTGTTAAAATAAGGACTTCGAATTTGAGTGCAAAGACATGAGACTTACAGTACTTGTGACTTGCAAAATTTTGACTTGGTCCCACCTCTTCTATTTTCTGACTTTTGTACTTATTTCTCCCTAGTGTAATACGGGCTTCTAACATCTCTTCAAGCCTTTAAAATCCTTTAAATGACACAATCCAAGAAGGAAAACGTTGTCTAACTGCTCACAGCTCATGACCACAATGAGGCCATAACCTGTGATGAGGGGTCTCATGCAGAAACTGATCTGTTTTAAGGGGTCACAAACACTGGTGGATAGTTACTAAGTACCTTTACTCAAGCACTGTACTTAAGCACAGTTTTAAGGTACTTGTGCTGTACTCGAGCATTCCCATGTTCTGCTACTTTATACTTGTACCCCATTGTATTTCAGAGTCAAATATTGTACTTTCTACTCCACTGCATTTATTTACTACTACTACTACTACTACTACTACTATTAATTAAAAACTTTATTTATATAGCACCTTTCAATACACAGTTACAAAGTGCTTTACAAAAGTGAATAAAAGACAAAGCAAATAAAACAAGATAAAAGCAATAAAGACAGAGTATGCATAACACAGTAAAACACACAATGATAAAGCAGTTAAAATCACCAAAAGCCAGTTTTAAACAAGTAGGTTTTCAGAAGTGATTTAAAGGATAAAATTGAGTTTGCAGTCCTGATTTCCTCAGGCAGGTCATTTCAAAGTTGTGGAGCTCTGACTGCAAAGGCTCTGTCACCTTTGTGGATTAATCTAGACCTCGGAGCAACAAGCAAAGATCCATCTGAGGATCTCGGGGAGAGGGAACATAAGACAATAATAGATCTGATATATAACTTGGAGCAAGGCCTCCCAGAGCTTTGTAAGTAATCAATAAAATCTTAAAATCACTTCTAAAATTAACAGATAACCAGTGTGGGTAAGATAGGATTGGTGTGATGTAGTCGTGTTTCTAGTCCGTGTCAAGATTCTGGCAGCAGAGTTTTGGATGAGCAGGATGGGTTTTAAATGCATGAATGAAGGGGGAAGATCCAACTGTAAGTGGGAGACTATTTCACAGTTTAGGACCAATAACAAATAAATGCTCCCTCACCTTTAGTTTTTATCTGTTTACGTGGAACAGAGAGCAGTGATTGGTCACCAGATCTGAGGTAGTTGCTTCCTTTAGAGCAAGACAGCATCCAAGTGTATCAGTGTAGACTACTAATGCCTACTAAAACAAGGGAGTGTATTTTCTGGTCATCTCTC